>NC_067119.1:34366386-34966386 GCF_021347895.1 Acanthochromis polyacanthus | reverse complement strand
TTTGTCTATCATTTTTTTTCGGATGTCCTGGGACAATTCTCTCCTTCGCTTTCTGTTGTCCATGTTCAGTGTGGTACACACCTTTTCACCAAACAGCAGGGTGACTACTTGTCTCCCTTTAAATAGGCAGACTGACTGATTATGAGTTTGGAAACACCTGTGATGTCAATTAAATGACACACCTGAGTTAATCATGTCACTCTGGTCAAATAGTTTTCAATCTTTTATAGAGGTACCATCATTTTTGTCCAGGCCTGTTTCATTAGTTTGTTTTTTTAAATAATTATGTTAATCAACAATTCAAAAGTAATGGCTGTTTTTGATTATTTAATTTTCAATAAATTTTTATTTATTGTTACTTTTGTGAGTTTCAAGTGATTTCAGTGAGAATTGTGGGTTTTTCCTTCTTTAACTGAGGGGTACCAACAATTTTGTCCACGTGTGTATATGTTAGAACAGAGCAGACCAATCATTGACAAAGAAAAGAAATGGCTACATCTCAGGGAGGTACAGTGATATTTAATGTGATGGCATGTCATAATGCATGCTGTGCAACAGTGTGTGTAGTAATATGCATCATGGAAATAATTTAGAACAAAGGAAAGAAACAAAGCAGTGTCTGATAACTGACATGATAATTATTATTTTGTGAAATCTGTCAGTCATTTATCTCTCATCCTAGAGGGAACACTGGTCCTGGCATGTTAATTTAGATCTAGTTGACTGTACAACAGCACAGGCAGGGACACTCACTGGTAGAGGAGCTGGACTTGCCAATGTCAGCTAATGAGCGGTGGATTGGTTTCTTGGTCTGGTGTCGATGTCTTCTTAACAGGACAAAGCTGATCTTCTCTCGCAGGTCAGGAGATATCATGCCTTCCTCTATCTGTCTCTCAATTATGTCATCTGGAAAAACACACAAGAAATGTTGCAATGTGAATTTCGCAATGTGCTTCCTTGTCAGAAGCATTCCTTTATTGTAACACTCTAGTTTGTTAGTACTTTATACATTACAGTTGTCAAAATAACAAAGTTAAAGCCAAAATTTGTAAGTTCAAGTGACACTGAAGCTGTTGAGAGTGCTGCAGGTCGTGTATGAAAACAGCGACTGTGCATCATCAGTATCTTGATTTGCTGCATAAGCCACCACCGTTAAGAGGTATTGTCCAGGAACTGTGAATAACAGAGGATTAACCCGTCTCTTACTTAAAAACAACATAACAACTAAAAACAATGACTGAACATCTGAGAACCTTCATCGAGTCAAGGCAATAAGCCCCTGAGCTACAACTATGATTATAATTATTCTATTATTATCTATGATTACTGAGCAACTGAAGAGTTCATTTGCAAAAACAGATAACTCCGTTTTCATGGTTTACTTGAGATAATATCAATCAAACTGAAGTTGAGTGGATTTGACTCAGTAGAAAAATACATGACAAAATAGAGAAAAAATAAATTATTATTATTATCTCAAGTAAACAATAAAAAAATGAGTTTTCTGAAAATTTATAAAACGGAGTTACCTGTTTTTGCAAATTAACTCTTCAATTTTTTTTTCCCAGTACACTTGATACTGGTCTAGAATTATCCCACCAATCACTTGCTCAAGTAGAGAAAACCTGTGCTATATAATCAACAAGATTAAGACATGCATACATGCATTTCATACAGTATTAGAACCTGGTTTCAGACAAATAGTGCATCAATGTAACAAGCTTGTATTGTAGTGTAGGAAAACACTAAAAATGCTGGAAAAATCATCATTGCAATATGCATAAAAAAAGCATCGTTTTCTTTATACATTTTGAAATTTTGTATTTATGGCCATTGTTGGTTTGCTGCATAAGATCATTCATAATCAAGCATAACATTATGTAGTGTCTCAAGCCTAACAAGAGCTTCCACTATAGGGGAGTGCCTTGTTATTTTTGTTTAAGTCCCTCTTCATGCACTGAATAAGTCCCTAAAAATTGTCTCTGTGCATCAAAATTACATACAGTGCTGTGAGAAAATATTTGCAGAAATCTTCTATTTTTGCATATTTCTCACACTGAAATATTCATTTATTTAATATTAGACAGAGGTAATCCACAAAACACAACATGTAGTTTTTCAATGAGGATTTATTGAACATTTATTGGAAGCCTATATCATGGCTGTTAAAAAAAATCCCCCCCACACACAGCCACACACAGCCACACACACACACCCACACACACCCACCCACACCCACACACACCCACACACACACAAACACAAACCTTGATGGTTTGGTCTACCCTCTGTAACAACAACCACAGTTAAATGTTTGTGATAGCTTATGATCAGTCTTTTACATCTCCATGGAGTAATTTTGGCCCAGTATTCTTGACAGAATAGTTTTGATTCAGCCACATAAGATGGTCTTTGAGCATGAACTGTGTTTTTATCTCAATTCTCAGACTTTTTATCTGAATTAGTGCTCAGTTCAGACAAAGTTATTATTGTGGGTGACTTTAACATTCATGTTGACGTAGACAGTGACAGCCTTACAACAGCTTTTAATTCATTATTAGACTCAATTGGGTTTTCTCAACATGTAAATAAACCAACTCATAGTTTTAATCACACTCTTGACCTTGTCCTGACTTATGGCTTAGAAATTGAAGAGTTAACAGTATTTCCCCAGAACCCTCTTCTTTCTGACCATTTTATGATAACATTTCAATTTAAAGTAAAGGATTGTTTAGCAGCTGAGAACAAATATCATTACAGTAGGTGTTTGTCTGACAATTCAGTATCTAAATTTAAGGAAATAATACCCTCACTGTTTACTTCAGCAACATTTACTGATAAATCAGAAGGCAAATATTATTATTTTACCCCCACAGAAGTGGATTATTATGTTAATAATGCTTCAGCCTCACTGCGTACAACTCTTGATAGTGTTGCACCTGTAAAAAAGAAAGTTATATCTCAGAGAAGACTTGCTCCTTGGTATAATTCCCAGCTGCGGACTTTAAAGCAGGCATCCCGAAAGCTGGAAAGAAAGTGGTATTCCACTAATTCAGAGGTAGTGTATGTGGCTTGGAAAAATAGTCTAGTAATCTATAAAAAAGCTCTTCATAATGCCCGGACAACTTATTATTCATCTTTAATAGATGAGAACAAGAACAACCCTAGGTTTCTCTTTAGCACTGTAGCCAGGCTGACAAAGAGTCAGAGCTCTGTTGAACCTTGTATTCCTTTAGTTTTAACCAGTAACGACTTCATGAGCTTCTTTACGCATAAAATAGTTCTGATTAGAGATAAAATTAATCTGGCCCTTCCTACAAATGTCACAGATGCTTTTGAATTGGCTGTTAGACCTGATGAATCTTTAGAATTCTTCACTCCTATATGTCTCTCTGAACTAATTTCAACAGTTTCTACATCCAAACCATCAACATGTCTTTTAGATCCTATCCCAACTAGACTCTTCAAGGAGATTTTACCTTTAATTAATTCTTCAATGTTAGATCTGATTAATCTCTCTCTAGTAACAGGCTATGTACCACAGGCTTTTAAGGTTGCTGTCATCAAACCTTTGCTTAAAAAGCCCACTTTAGATCCAGATGTGTTAGCTAACTATAGACCGATATCCAACCTACCATTTCTCTCTAAAATTCTGGAAAGAACAGTTGCAAATCAATTGTGTGAACACCTACAAAGGAATAATTTGTTTGAAATGTTTCAGTCAGGCTTCAGAGTGCATCATAGCACAGAAACAGCTCTAGTGAAAGTTACTAATGACCTTCTCATAGCATCAGATAATGGACTAGTCTCTATACTTGTTTTGTTAGATCTTAGTGCAGCGTTTGACACAATCGACCACAAAATTTTATTACAGCGTCTAGAATATTCAATTGGCATTAAAGGGACAGCACTGGATTGGTTTAAATCCTACTTATCAGATAGGTTCCAGTTTGTGCATGTCAACAATAACTCTTCTGAGCAGACTAAAGTTAATCACGGAGTTCCTCAGGGTTCTGTCTTAGGACCGATACTTTTCACATTATACATGCTTCCTTTAGGCAATATTATTAGGAAGCATTGTATTAACTTCCATTGTTATGCAGATGACACACAATTGTATTTATCTATGAAGCCAGATGAAACTGATCAGTTAGCTAGACTGCAAGATTGTCTTAAGGACATTAAAACCTGGATGACTTTTAACTTCCTACTGCTAAATTCAGACAAAACTGAAGTCATTGTATTTGGCCCCAAACATCTTAGAAACTCGCTTTCAAAGCAAATAGTTACTCTGGATGGCATCACATTGGCCTCCAGTACTACTGTGAGGAATCTTGGAGTTATTTTTGACCAGGACATGTCCTTTAACTCACACATAAAGCAAGTCTGTAGGACTTCCTTTTTTCACCTGCGTAATATTGTAAAAATCAGGAACATTCTGTCTCAGAGTGATGCAGAAAAATTAGTTCATGCTTTTGTTACTTCCAGGCTTGACTATTGCAATTCCTTATTATCGGGTTGTCCAAATAGCTCTCTCAAACATCTACAGTTGATCCAAAACGCTGCTGCGAGAGTACTGACAGGAGTTAGCAAAAGAGATCATATTTCCCCTATACTTGCTTCTCTTCACTGGCTTCCTGTTAAATCCAGAATAGAATTTAAAATCCTTCTTCTGACATATAAAGCTCTTAATAACCAATCTCCATCATATCTTAAAGATCTGATAGTACCTTATTATCCTAGTAGAACTCTTCGCTCTCAAACTGCAGGCTTACTTGTTGTTCCTAGAATTTCTAAAAGTAGAATGGGAGGCAGAGCCTTCAGTTATCAGGCGCCTCTCCTGTGGAACCTGCTCCCAGTTTGGGTTCGGGAGGCAGACACCCTCTCTATTTTTAAGACCAGGCTTAAAGCGTTCCTTTTTGACAAATCTTATAGTTGGGGCTGACTGGGTGACCCACAGAGGTTCGGCTTGTGTCTTCATTGTACAGCTGACCCCCTCTTGGACGTCCCTTCGTTCTGCCCCTAGTCATGCTGCTATAGGCCTAGGCTGCTGGGGGACTTTTCTTGACGCACTGAGCCCTTCTCTATCTACCTTTACATTTAATATGTATACCGTTATTGCAGTACATTCACTCTGTTTCCCCCTGTGCTATTTCTCCGAGTGTCCCTGGTCCCAGAGCTGGATGCTTCAGATCTGCGGTCGATGTTCCACCAGCTGGTCCAGTCTCCATCATGTCCACTGTGGGATGCTGCTACTGACCTTCCACCAGCCCTCTGCTTCCAATTCCCTTTTTCCACGAGTCAACTCTGCATCGCCTTCAATATACTGTTATGCTAACTTACATACTGTTTGAATTTTACTGCTAGCTATATAAGGAGTATGTTTAATGTCAGAGCCGTACATCATAAGAGTAAACTATGAGTCAGTTTTCAATGTTAGCTTATACTTTGTCTGTGTCACATATCCTGTCATGCATATATTCAAATGTGTGTTGTGTTTTCCTTGCTTTCTCACCCCTCCCTCTTCTCCCATCCCTCCCCCTTGCCCTCTTCTGTCCTTCTCAACCCGCCCGGCCAGCAGGCAGATGGGTCCCCCCTATTTAGAGCCGGGTTCTGCTCGAGGTTTCTTCCCTGTTAAAAGGGTGTTTTTCCTTGCCACTGTCGCCTTTGGGCTTGCTCTGGGGGTCAGGCATATGGGTTCTGTAAAGCGTCTTGAGACGATTTGACTGTAATTGACGCTATATAAATAAAATTGAATTGAATTGAATTGAATTGAACTGCCATTTTAAGGTCTTGCCACAGTATCTAAATTAGACCGAAGTTCAGATTTTTTACTGGCCACTCCAAAACCTTAATTTAGTTCTTTTTTAGCCACTCAGAGGTGGACTTGCCAGTGTGTTTTGTATCATTGTCATGCTGCATAAACCATTTGTCACAGGTCATGAACTGATGGTGGATATTCTCCAGGAAGATTTTCTGATTGACAGCAGAATTGTTGGCTCTATCATCATCTCCAAACCATCACAATACCACCACCATGCGTCACTGTTGGTATCATGTTCTTCGTGTGAAGTAAAGTACTAGCTTTACACTAGATGGAACAGACCCATGTCTTCCCAAAAGTTTCCTTTGACTCATCAGTCCAAGGAATGCTATCTCAAAAGTCTTGAGTCAAATCCATATATATATATATATATATATACATTTTTTTGCAAAAGCCAGGTGAACTTTGATGTTCTTTTGGTCAGTAGTGTTTTGATCCTTGTAAGTCTCCCATGATGCCATTTTGGGCCAGTATCTTCCTTATTGTGAAATCATGTAGACGGACCTTAACTGAGACCAGTGAGGTCTGCAGATCTTTTAATGTTGGTCTGGACTCTTTTGTGACCTCCTGGATTATATATCAAAGCACTCTTGGAAAAATGTTGGTCCGCCAGCCACTCCTGGGAAGGTTCACCACCATTCCATGTTTCTCCATTTGTGAATCTGTAACTGTGATTCTCTGGAGTTGCAGAGCCTCAGCAATGGCTTTGTAACCATCCAGACTGATAAATGTCAGTGACTTTGTTTCTCATCTGTTCTTGAATCTTTTCAGAATGTGACGTCTTGTGCTGCTTTATGAGACCCTTTAGCTACTTCACAATTCCAGACAGATTCTATTTAGTAATCTTTAGAGTCAATGACCCTGGCTGCAGCCATTTTTGAGTGTAGATGGTGAAATTGAGCCCAATTGCCAAATGAATTTTGTCATTTGACAGATTGATAGCTAAGGGGGCAACTACTTTTTCCACACAGGGCAAGATGGGCAAGACAGAATTTTTCCTTCAAAAAATGAAATTATTTAAAAACAGCATTTTGTGTTTACGGTCTGCACAGTGGAGTAGTGGTTAGCACTTTCACCTTGCAGCAAGAAGATCCCCGGCTCAAATCCCAGCCTGGGCCTGGGATCTTTCTGCATGGAATCTGCATGTTCTCCCTGTGCATGCATGGGTTTTCTCCAGGTACTCCGGCTTCCTCCCACAGTCCAAAAATATGCTGAGGTTAATTGACTATTCTAAATTGCCTGTAGGTGTGAATGCAAGAGTGATTGTTCATCTGTATATGTAGCCCTGTAACAGACTGGCGACCTGTCCAGGGTTTCCCTTGCCTTCGCCCGAGTCAGCTGGGATAGGCTCCATCAACCCCCGCGACCCTAGGGAGGATAAAGCGGTGTATAGAGAATGGATGGATGGATGGATTTTGTGTTTACTTGGGTTATCTTTGTTTTGTTTTTTTCCCCTGAAATAACATTTCTTGCTTTAAAATACCCTAATTGTAATTACACAGTTTCTTTCTCTAGAATGCATGGATCTACATAGTCTCTGTCTCTCTCACCACTACCCCTGTCACTCCAGCTTGAGCACATCAGCTCACCTTAGAGTTAGAGTAATTCGGCCAAACATGAAATATGATTCTGAAGAATAATGATACAGAAAGCTCCACCCTGCATGATGTGAACATTGGTTTGTGAGCAGTTGTCGCATGTGAAACCCCAGAGGTCTCAGATGCTGTTTTTGAAACTGTCCTCAGTACACTGCAGTTTCAAGGAGGAAATGCTCAGCCATACTAGTGGCTGTTTATTGTGTTTGTGATAAATCTTCCAGCATATAAAAAAACACAATAAGAACAGGTTAACAAGGTAAAACTACAAACAAGCAAACAAACAAACAAAAAAAACAACAACTTGATTTTCTACAAAGGGGGGGTTTGTGGTCTAGAACATTTGAGCAAAACTGATCTTCAGGTGAAGCTGCTGGGATGTGGATTTCTTTGTCACTGAAGATCCTTGGTGCATTAACTCCAAATATTTTTACATTTAGTTTGAACACATGGCTGAAGGATACTCAGGTCTGCAGACTGAATGTGGCCAACAATGGTGCTGGTTGTCTGGTTGTCCTATTTGTAATGGTACTGGTGTTGTTGATGTGCTCTTTAGTTAGGAACTAGCATTTATTTTTCTGTTGTTCATTTTGAGGATGTTGCTTTTATTCGGTTGTGCTTCTTTGTTTTCCATAAACAGATGGAAGACAACAGTCTTACCGTCTGCTTAAGATTTTGATTTACTACAGCTAATAATCTTTTACCTTTAGAATTTGTGCATCAGTGGTTTCATCCTAGGAACTACAAATGAAACTGAACTTTTAGTTCTATATTTTATAATATGTGTATTGTGCTTCTTCCCTGCTAAATAAATAATAAAAATTAGAATTATAAAAACTGCAGTATAACTCATGGAGCTTTAGTTAGCATCAATTGCTTATTTTTCAGCAAACTGGAACGCACTGCAACTGTATGAATGGATTTTTTCTTTAATATTGAACCTTGTCTAACTGATTTATTGACCCTCTTTTCTAATACAGATGCAGCTCGACTTTGGCGAGAGTAGTATAGTAAATGTAAATATGCAGCAATAAGGTACATTGAAAGAGGTTATGTATAGATGTATTCACAACGTAGTGAAATGATACAGTAGTTTAAAAATGTAGGCTTATTTACTGTGCCACAGTAGCTAAAATGCCTAATTCAATATAGCTTACCTGGGGAGCTAACGAGCTAGATAGTTATGTTCATGCTAGCCACTTAAACCTAATGAGAAATAAAAACCTCTTTAACATTTTCCAATACTTACATTTTTAACAAAGGTTTTTGTTTTTGTTTTTCATTTCCCAAATCCCAGCTCACACAAAACACAGCTGTATCTAGTAAAATAATTATCTGTCAGTCGTGAACTCAGGTCAAATCAAACGAATTCACTTTAGGAGCCACAGGTTTGTCACAGCTCAGTGAAAATGATGTGAACGTCACTTCCAGTCTGGCAGGTTCACACTGAATATCAAGTGCCAATAATTTGTCTTTAGGACAACCTAGAAAACATCAGACTCCTTGGCTGTGTCTGAAATCAGTCACTACACACTACACAGAAGGTTCGCCATTTTGTAGTGCTGTTTGAAAGTTAGGTTATAACTGTTACACCCTATATAGTGCACTCAAAGTATCCCACAATGCACTGTGACATGTAGTGTGCAGCCATAGTCACTAACCAAGCAATATGTACCACCATGCATTGTCAAAGTAGAAAGGAAGACATACGGGCAAATGGACAGAGAGCCAGCTGAGGACTGGTGGCATAGAATTCTGATGCTATTTTACAGGTTAAGACATATTTTACAATGTGTATTATCTATGGATTACATCTCATCTACACTACCTCTCAAAAGTCTGGGGTCACTTATTTTTTTTAAAGAAAAGCAGTTTTTTTCAATAAAGATAGCTTTAAATTAAGCTTGAATCAAGTCTAGATATTGTTAATGTGGCAAATGACTATTTTTTGCTGAAAACGGCGAGGGAGGGTTTGTTTTCAGCGCTGCACAGGGAGTTGGACGGATGTTTGTGCCCTGTTTGAAGGTTGGAATTGCTTCATGTTACTGACACGCTCAGTGTGCGTGTGTTGTTTACATTTTCTTTACGTGACTGGACTCTGCCGTTCAGAGAGTGGAGTTTCTCAGCGGCGTCTGAGGAGCTCATCAGCTAACGTGCCCGCCGGCATTTCGTAGTGGAGCAGCGGCAGCCGGAGACGCGGAGCGGAGCAGCGGCAGCCGGAGACGCGAAGCAGAGCAGCGTCAGCCGGAGACGCAGAGCGGAGCAGCGTCAGCCGGAGACGCGAAGCAGAGCAGCGGCAGCAGGGGACGCGGAGCGGAGCAGCGGTAGCCGGGGACGCGGAGTGGAGCAGCGGCGCCTGAGAACGAGAGGCCGCGGAGGAGAGAGAGCAGTAGAGGACGAGACAGGAGGCTGATACCTGTGTTTGAGGATCATGGCTTGGAGCATGCGTATCCCCAGGAAAGCCATCTTGCTGTGCTGATTGGAAAGAAGGAATACAATGGAGGATCCGGGGGGTCCGTGTACGTCGCCGTCATTCTATTTTCGATTTGGGGTCAAAACACCAAAAACGGATAACGGCCGTTTCCCGTTTTTCGTTTTCAAAATAAAAATCAGAAAACGGAAAACCAATCCGTTTTCCGATTTTCTTGTTTCAATAAAAACGGATATCAAAAAACAAATTAGAAGTTAAACTTCATTTTTTGATATCCGTTTTTTATTTATTTATTATTTTTATAGCCCAATATTACAAGAGTTACCCCAAAGGGCAAGCAAATCGGGTACAATGGATTTCACTGCTGTCTTATTTATTCACAGACTAGCAGGGTGACTTAAGAAATAAATGTAATAGTCAGAACAGCACTGCCGAAGCGGTCTATCATAATTGCATGCCTAGTTTTTATATACTTTGTGAACAATCTCATCCACTATATCTGAATGTCATAGTAATAATGTGAACATCGCCACCTTCTGGGTGCTCTAGCTCAGAATACACAATTTTCAACATTAAATGTTCTTCCAGACTGGATCATCATTTGGCCGCAAAATGATGACCGGCTACCTGTCATCAAGAAATGTCAAGGCTTGTGAGGGCAGGGTTAAGGGTAAGATCCCTGCATGGACCCTACCACCAAGCACGTTAACATGTAAGAGAAGCACTATGTGTTTGTGCAGTTTAAAAACTTCAGTGTACTGTCGGCAGTACACCTACTAATTTGCATAGGAATTTCAAGAATGTCCGACGGCTCCAAACCCGATTATACAAACACTATACGCCGATGGAAAGCTTAGATTCTCATGAATCCACCGGTATAAACCACTTTCAGATGTGATAACCACAGCGGGTGAGAAAAACACATTTGTCCGACAAACAACGAATATCCATCCATCCGTTCTCTATACACGGCTTCAGCGTACACAGCGCGACTCACATTTCCGGGTTCATTATTACACACAGATGAAAATATTCCACAAAAAACGGCCATAATCCCACCTTTTACATCCAGACAAAACAAGTCAGTAAAATATTTCGTCCAAAACATGTCTTGAAGTCGGTATATTTACCAAGAATAGGTCGTTTTCAAGGAAATGCACCTGGCGATGCCCGTCCAATATTCCCTGTATGTCTCGTCATATTTTTTATTTAAAAATAGAATATTAGCGATTTTTTGTACTGAAAATGGCTGGAATTGACTGCAGCTTAAAGGGTTAACAACATTTATGTTTTGATTTGGTTCGAGGAGAGTGGGTCCGTGTACGTCGTCATTTCTGATGTTTGTCTTGCAAAAGTGAAGTTAGAAAACGGATATCAAAAAATGAAATTTAACTTCTAATTTGTTTTTTGATATCCGTTTTTATTGAAAAAAGAAAATCGGAAAACGGATTGGTTTTCCGTTTTCCGATTTTTGTTTTGAAAACGAAAAACGGGAAACGGCCGTTATCCGTTTTTGGTGTTTTGACCCCAAATCGAAAATAGAATGACGGCGACGTACACGGACCTCCGGGGGTACCGCCGGCGGTACACTGAAGTTTTTAAACTGCACAAACACATGAGTGCAAATAGTGCTTCTCTTACATGTTAACGTGCTTGGTGGTAGGGTCCATGCAGGGATCTTACCCTTAACCCTGCCCTCACAAGCCTTGACATTTCTTGATGACAGGTAGCCGGTCATCATTTTGCGGCCAAATGATGATCCAGTCTGGAAGAACATTTAATGTTGAAAATTGTGTATTCTGAGCTAGAGCACCCAGAAGGTGGCGATGTTCACATTATTACTACGACATTCAGATATAGTGGATGAGATTGTTCACAAAGTATATAAAAACTAGGCATGCAATTATGATAGACCGCTTCGGCAGTGCTGTTCTGACTATTACATTTATTTCTTAAGTCACCCTGCTAGTCCTGTGAATAAATAAGACAGCAGTGAAATCCATTGTACCCGATTTGCTTGCCCTTTGGGGTAACTCTTGTAATATTGGGCTATAAAATAATAAATAAATAAAAAACGGATATCAAAAAATGAAATTTAACTTCTAATTTGTTTTTTGATATCCGTTTTTATTGAAACAAGAAAATCGGAAAACGGATTGGTTTTCCGTTTTCTGATTTTTATTTTGAAAACGAAAAACGGGAAACGGCCGTTATCCGTTTTTGGTGTTTTGACCCCAAATCGAAAATAGAATGACGTACACGGACCAATCCGGTCTGGTAGGAGCTGTGTCTTATTCACGATAAGGACGTGAGTTTTCCCTCATCTCAGAGCTCTAACTAAGTGGGTATTATCGAATCCCTCTAAGTACTGCAGAGAAAGAAAAGACAGCCTTCATCTGCCCTGTCGGGTTTTATCAGTTTGAATGGATGCCGCAGGGAATCTGTGGGGCACCTGCCACTTTCCAACGCGTCATGGAGAGAACAGTGGGAGATATGAATCTCCGGGAAGTGCTGGTCTATCTGGATGACTTGATAGTTTTTGGAAAGACCCTGGAGGAACATGAGCAGCGCCTCCTAGAGGTGTTGGATTGGTTGCAAGAAGAAGGACTAAAGTTGTCTTTAGACAAATGCCAGTTCTGCTGCACCTCTGTCACATACCTTGGCCACATAGTGTCCAGTAATGGCATTGCTACAGACCCCTCAAAGATCGAAGCTGTTAAGTCTTGGCCACGTCCTGAGAACATCACAGCTCTTCGCTCCTTCCTGGGCTTCTGTGGGTATTATAGGAGATTTGTGAAAGATTTCTCCAAAGTCTGTCATCCACTCAACCAGTTACTGCAGGGCTGCATTGTTACGGGAAGACCAAGAAAAGGGGCTAAGCAGGGAAAAAGCAGAGGAAAAGAAAAAGAACCTGACACAAAAGTGCGGTTTCACTCCATGGAGCCTTTTGGAGCCAGATGGGATGAAAGGTGTGAGGAAGCGTTCAAAACTCTGAAGAGGAGTCTTACAGAAGCACCTGTCTTGGCCATCGCAGACCCCCAGCTGCCTTATCTGTTACACGTTGATGCGAGCAGAGAAGGTCTGGGAGGAGTCTTTTACCAAGACTAAGGACAGGGTTTGCACCCTATAGCTTTTGTAAGCAGAAGTCTCACGCCCACAGAAAAAAATTACCCAACTCATAAGCTAGAGTTTCTGGCGTTAAAGTGGGTAGTTACAAGCAAACTTCATGATTATCTTTATGGTGCCAAGTTTGAGGTTCATACAGATAACAACCCTCTTACCTATGTCCTGACATCAGCTAAGCTGGATGCCGCAGGTCATTGCTGGCTCGCTGAACTGTCGACATACGACTTTAGCCTGAAGTATCGCCCTGGTAAACAGAGCATCGATGCAGATGCATTGTCAAGGCGTCCTCATACAGATGTCAGTGAAGGCGAAAAATGCATGCCTGCCACCATAGTTAGAGCTGTTTGCAACATGACCACAGTGAAACACCAAAGACGACCACACCGAGCCATTGACCTGATTGGCTCGTCCAAGTTTGCTGTCCCTAAAGCTTACTGCAACTTAGCATCCCTTTGTACTCACGACTTACCAAAAATGACAACTGAACAGATATCCCATTCTCAGCAGACAGACCCCTGCATCGGTGAAGCGTGGAGAGCCGTCGCTCAGAAGGATGTGAGAATCGCTAATAAAGCCAAGCATCCAGACGTTGCATTGCTACTCAAAGAGTGGGAAAGTTAAAGTCTTTGTGCTGTACAGAATTAGCGTACCACCAAACAAATTGTGTCGGCAACAGTCGCTGCTGCCAGAAGAGTTTAGAGAAACAGTGCTCCAGTCTCTGCATGATCGGTCGGGTCACCTTGGGGTCGAGAAGACTTATGGGTTGGTCAGAGAGAGGTTCTATTGGCCTAGGATGAAAGCTGAAATTGAAAAGAACTGCAAAAACTTTGCAAGATGTATTCAAAGGAAAACCCTGCCCAAAGTGACTGCGGAAATGTCCCATCTTCATAGTGATGGCCCTATGGATCTTGTGTGCATGGATTTTCTCTCTGTTGAGCCCGACTCCCGAAACATCTGTAATGTTCTTGTAGTTACTGACCACTACACACGTTACGCTCAAGCTTTCCCAACCAGAGACCAGAAAGCCTCAACGGTCGCAAAAGTGCTGTGGGAGCAGTATTTTGTTCACTACAGGTTACCCAAACGAGTGCATTCAGACCAAGGCAGGGACTTTGAAAGTAGACTCATTCATGAGCTGTTGACCATGCTAGGCATAAAGAAGTCCACAACAACCCCCTGCCACCCGCAGGGCGACCCACAGCCTGAACGTTTCAACAGGACTTTACTTGACATGCTTGGAACCCTAGAGGGGCATGACAAAAGTAAATGGAGTAAGCATATCAGTCATCTTGTGCATGCATACAACTGCTCGTTAAATGAGTCAACTGGCTATTCTCCATATTTCCTTACGTTTGGACGAGAGGCTAGGTTACCAGTCGACATGACGTTTGGGACCTCAAGTGACGGAACGTCTATCAAATCTTACCTGAGGTATGTCAAGAACATGAAACGAGAGCTTCAAGCTGCCTATCAGTTAGCTGAGAGCAAGGCAAGAATGAAAAATGCCGGAAATAAGACACACTATGATCAGAGATTCCGCTTCTGTCCTCTTGCTGAAGGTGACAGGGTCTTAATCAGAAATTTGGGGCTCCAAGGGAAAGACAAACTGGCTGATAGGTGGAAGGATACTCCTTATGTTGTCAAAAGTCAACTACCTGGTTTACCGGTGTTTAAACTACAGCCAGAGAGTGGACAAGGTGTCGAGAAAGTTCTGCACCGCAACCACATTCTGCCTATAGGACAGGAAGTTCAACTGCAAACCAAACAGAACAGAGACACACAAGAACCTAAAAAGAGAACCAGCAAACGCCTAAGATCAAAAAGAGCTGAAAACCTCTCAAGACCACCTGAACAAGTTGATGAACTGTCGGAAGCTGACTCAGAAGAGGAGGAAGGAGGAGTGTGGTATAACTGTTATATCCCGCAACAGTATACTGAAACAGAATCAGACAGACAATGCTCTGAGCCTTTTGGTTTGGATTTGGACATTTGGCCTACAGTCTCAGGAAGTTCAGGCCTGGACGAAGATGTGTCTGCAGAGCAAATGTACACAAATAAGACTGTAACGACTCTTGAAAGTCCTGTAGATGTCCTGTAGTGTTTTCCATCAACTAGTGTCAAAGGTAAACGGTACGAAAACTGTAATTTATAAGCAGATCCGGCACAGAACGCCTGAAGCCATGGACGCCCTTAGGGCAGATCTACATGGTTTGACTTGGGAGGAGGTCTATTCTACCTCTGACCCGGATCAGGCATATGATGTATTTTTATCCACTTTAACTAAATTATATGACAAAAACTGCCCATTAAAAAATACATTATTAAAAATAAAAAAGAACCTGACAAACCATGGATTACACGTGGCACAGCAAATGCGTGTAAGAAAAAAAATTATCTTTATGGACAATATCTAAAACATAGAACTAAAGCTGCAGAGCAAAGATATAAAACCTATAAAAACAAGCTCATAAATATAATGAGATTGAATAAGAAAACATATTATCACAAGTTATTAGAACAGCATCAAAATGATGTCCAAGGAACTTGGAAAATATTAAATAATATATTTAACAACGGTAAGAAAAGAAATGAATTTTCTAATTATTTTCTGAAAGACAATCACGAAATAACTGACTCTAAAGACATTGCCAATGCTTTTAATGATTTCTTTGCAAATGTAGGACCAACATTAGCAAACAATATTATACAGACTATGAATACACAATGTGTAACAGAAAATTTTAAAAACAATAATTCCAACTCTCTTTTTTTGAGAGATGTAGATGAATTGGAAATTTTGGATATTGTCAACAAATTTAAGAATAAAAAGTCAACTGAGCATTGCGATACTGACATGACACTGATAAAAGACATAATCCATCTAGTAGTCAAACCATTTACCCATATTTGCAATCAGTCATTTCTCACTGGCATTTTTTCTGCAAAAAATGAAACTAGCAAAAGTAATCCCTATATACAAAAACGGCAATAAAACTTTATTCACAAACTATAGACCTATTTCCCTACTGTCTCAATTCTCCAAAATTCTAGAGAAATTGTTTGCCAATAGGCTTGATAAATTTATTGAAAAATACAGTCTCTTAAGTGATCAGCAATTTGGATTTAGATCTAATAGATCGACCCTCATGGCAGTCATGGCTCTTACTGAAGACATTGCAACTGCAATGGACAATAAAGAATATACAGTAGGAGTTTTTACAGATTTAAGCAAGGCCTTCGACACCATTGATCACATGCTACTTATTAAAAAGCTTCAAAGGTTCGGTGTCAGAGGTACTGCTGCAGCTTGGTTGACCAGTTATCTCAGCAACAGAGCACAATATGTGCATTACAACAATACTGACTCCTTAAAACTACCCATGACACATGGAGTTCCCCAAGGTTCTATCTTGGGGCCCAAACTATTCACTATGTATATAAATGATGTGCCAGAGATATTAGTTAATGTTAAATGTTTATTGTATGCTGATGATACAAGCCTCTATTGCTCTGGTAACGATCTGCAAAGGCTAATTGCAGGGATGTGATTTTTCCGCCAATTCGCGGAATTCCGCTTTTTTTCAGGGATGGGAATTTACCGCGGATCCGCGGATTTCCGCCGATTCCATTTGTTTGAATGCCGATTTCACAAGTTTGAACACTTTATTGTCGCTAATACTCCCGCGCAATGGTAACGACGTTAGCGATAGCTTGTTAACGACGATTGTGCCACCGCACCCCCCGTCAACAACTTTCCGCTAGTAATAATCAAAAATGAGCTTACCCTTTTGAAGGGATGGTTTCATTATAATATGCTTTCTATGAATCTGAGTAAGACAAAATATATTATATTTGGAAATAAGAAAATTAAGAATAAAGTCAATCTTAAAATAAATGATACTGTAATTGAGCGTGTTTAAGCTTATAAATTCTTGGGGATCACAGTAGATGGAAAACTTAGCTGGAAGCAGCATATAAATACTATGAAGTCTAGTTTAGCAAAAAATATCGGTATAATTGGTAAAATGAAATCTGTGTTAAATCAAAACTCACTTATGTTATTATATAATTCCCTTGTTCTTCCATATCTTAGTTATGGAGCGGAACTATGGGGAAATAACTATAGAGTAAACATTGACCCTATCTTTTTACTTCAAAAAAAGGCAGTAAGAATTGTCAGTCATGCTGATTATTACGCACCATCAAATCCAATTTTTTCTGCGTTAAAAACATTAAAAATATATGATATTATTGATCTTAATACCCTAACGGTGACATATAGGGCACACTACAGTAATCTTCCAAATTGTATCCAAAAGATGTTCAAACTCAGAGAAAGTCGCTATAATCTTAGAGGTACTTGCATATTAAACGAAAGCAAAGCAAGATTAAACAAGAAACACAGATGTATCTCTGTAATTGGAGTTACCAAGTGGAATAAACTAGATGATAGAACAAAAACATGTAAAACTCTGAAAACATTTAAAAAGCGGTACAAACAAATAATTCTTGAAAAATACCAGGAATAACTGGTTCCAAAATGTTTGTGTAACTACCTAGTCATTATGAACTTGTTCCTCTGAATAGATATTGTAAGTCTTTTTTTTCCCTCTTCTTGTCTCCATTTATTTATCATCTTTGGTAATGCAGAAACTTTAATTTATGAAAAGGGTTAGGCATTATAAGTTTTTTTCTTCAGCCTAAACCCTTTGGTCGCAGATGATGATGATGATCAATGAATGATTGATATTGTTTTGTATCTTGGACATAATGCTGTATGTCAATTTATAATCTGCTGCTGATAATAAACTAAACTAAAACTAGATCAGACTGCTAATCACGCTGTGACTGAGAGCGACCCAGCCAGTCAAGTGGGTGACAAGACTCTGACCACAAGTGATGCAGTTGACCATTCTGACGACAACACAGTATTGGTAGACACTGTAAGACCACATAGACAAGTCAAGACACCATACAGACTGACTTATGACTCTCTGGGAACCCCAACTTCAGTGGCAGTCAGTACTTATGGTGTAACACCTATAACGGTCTGTGGCATTTCCACAGTTTCTCCTGTTAAACGGTACACAAGTTCTTTATTCAAATGGATTGGTTGAAATGTCTGGTGTATTATTTACTCCTTTTACGTAAAGTCATGAGGACATGCCTTTTTTTTTAGTAGGGGGAAAGTGTAGTGCTCTGATAAATGTCCGTTATGTTTGTTTTTTTAATTTCTGATTGCACTACTATTATTCACAAGTGCATTTTCATGCAAATAATAGTAACATACAAATAAGTTTTCAATATATGTACGTTTACCAGTAGTTCATCTAGGACTGTTTGTGATGACCTGTAGAATCTGTTTCCGGGTGAACTGAGAAAAAAACGGAAGTGAAGGCGGAAGAGGAGACACTGGGCCTTTTCCAAACCGCCCCTACACACTATCCCTACACACTACCCCTCCGTTTGCGCGTTCCTGCGGTCCTCCATATTAAGGGCCGTCCCAAACCGCGTAGTGCGGAGGGGGAGTGGACTGTTCAGCCCTTAAATAGCGAGTCTGCATCGATGCTCACTCTCGACAACTTTTTCAGGAAGTGCAACGTTGAAATGAAGGAGGAAACAACATATCGATGTAAGTTCCACATGCGTCCATTATTTCTCCCACGCCTTTTTCACACTGACAGACCATCACAAAAAGAGTGGTGAAAAAGATAAAACAAAAGAAACAAATCTTCTTCTCTGCTGACGTTTGATTTAATTGTGCACCCCGACACCTTAAAATTTGAACACAACTGACAGAATTAATTTATTCATTCATTTGTTGGATTTGAAATGCCAGATAATAGGATTGGAAAACATGTGCGATGACTTCAAATTATTTGAAGCAGAATGTAGCCTCTACATCATTGCCTGCTGAAGGGCAACAGACTGTCGGGTGAGTCTGAAATCTCTCTTCAGGCAAGCTTCTGGGTTGCTGTACAGCCGCAGGAGAGGCACAGCTGGATTAAGCTGTACATACAGCATGGTGCCTTCCTGGGAAGAGAAAAGACTATTGTTTTGTCTGGATATAGAAATATCAGTTTGATCAGTAACTCCATCTTCTCACATTTTGTCATCATCACGTAAATGACTTACAGTAAACCATTTCGTTACGTGAGCACAGGTTGTCATGATCAGTTGCAATCGTGGTAGACAGTTTATGGACCACGATAATTAGCTGACATGATGATAATTTGGTGATGCAGCCTATGTGCATATTTCATGTGATTTTCAGTTGACGGGAGTCGTATTTTACAGTTAAATGTATTCCCTCACGGAGTTTTGTAGCAACACATAATGTCACTTTTACGAAATACACAGATGACACTGCAATGCAACATTTACCTCTTGCTGATGCAGCAGTGCTAACAAACGAAGACGCTTTCGTCTTCTGGAAGCAGCAGCGATCCATGTTAGTTGCAACCTGTGCCACAGCACTACAGCCATGCACAGTAGGCGTCTTTGTGTTACCATGGCGATGACGTCTTCTGTTTTCCGGTGAGGCAACAGGGCGTCCCATTCCTGACGATCGTATTTATACCCTCCCCCTTCAATTGAAGTGCACTCCACTAGCCTAGCCGTGCTAGACAACCCACGGCAACGAATTTAATTCTCTGCCAGGGTGGGTCTAGTTACCCTCCATAAGGCTTGAGGCTGGATTCTCCTAAAACTGGCCGGACCAATCACCATGAAGTGTAGAGTCAGAAGGCGGGCATAACGAAGTGACGACAGAGGCGTGACGATTCTGACAGAAACAACCGGCGCACAATAAACAGTTATCGTTCGACTCGGCTTTGGCCTCAGCCCTTAAAGATTTGAAGCTAAAATTCAACTTGAAAGATAAACAAAGGACGGCACTTAAGTGTTTCATTGAGAAGAAAGACGTATTTGGACTTATGCTGACGGGATATGGCAAATCCTTAATATACCAGTTGGCTCCGCTGGTTGGCTCTAATGAACAAAATCTTTGCTCTCCACTAACTCTTTGCTGATAAGGCCTTTTTGTTTAACTGCATTCTTATTGTGACCTATGTATTTGTTATCCAGCACAGCAGCCGTCACTGTTTCTACCAACACTGTTCAAACACTTTTACTGGACAAGTATCCACTGAGAAGCCTTGTATGAGCAGAGTCATGCACAACAGTCCAGACTGTTGTGCATGACAACAATCCATACATAATACCACTTGAGGTATCTGCAACTATTGCTTTGACTGGTCCACTAAATAAAATTGTTCTGTCATTTTGATTTGTCAAATGCTGGACGGACAAACTAAAACACTGCTTGTCATGAGATAGTAGCTAATGTACTTTACAAGGTGACATTGTATCAGTGACACCTGAATTCTGATTGGTTGATTCACACTGTGTGAAGATAAGATAAGATAAGAAACCTTTATTGGCATTATACATAGACACAGTTCAAACTAAACTTGTTTAATGGCTCTTATCCAGGTTGTTTTTTCCTGACTAGGTCCTTGCTTGTGCTGTATCTACTCACAGATGTACGTCACACTGGATAAAAGCATCCGCTAAATTAAATTGTAGAATTGTACAATTGTAGAATACACAGACTAAAATGAAGTGTCCAGAAATGTCCTGAATGTCTCACCAACTATTTGTGGCAGTGAGTAGCCTTCCAGATCCAGCAGCACCGTCCCCGTCTGGAGACACGTTCTGAGCTCGAACAGACTGTGAAGGGACAGCGTGGACACGTGGGGTTTACTCCACCTCTCTCCTCCCTCCTCCACCTTCTCCTCGAACTTCACCCACCTGAAGGCAGGAAAACACACAGAGGAAGAACAGGTGAGGAATACACAACAGATGACATTTGTTTGACCTTTTCAGCCCTGTTGGTGGTGCACACTGCTCAGGAGATATCAGTGAAACCAATGACACTTGGCAGGGAGCTTGTGTCATGTTGTGCTGTTTTTTGTTTTGCTTTGTTTTCGCAACCCTTCCGTTTTGAACTCAGTTTGATTCTCTCTATCAATTTAGAGTTAGACAAGATCATTTCACAAATTGCTTCATGATCTGAGGGTGCCTGATTTCAGACTGACAGTTTGTCTTACACCTGATTGAACAAAATGTTTTTTCAGCTGTCCTTGGTTTTAACCTCCATTATTTGAACTGAAAACATGACATCTCCTCGCTGATCAACAAAACCAGCTTCTGAATACATTTGGGATGAGCAATATTACCTGTGCAGCTGGGAAATTGTGTCTCATTTTATGGAATTGACCTTTTTCACAGCAGACATTTGGACTCCAACGAACATTGATGGCCCAAATGCATTTTTTTTTTGCCCCAGAGACTTATTTTTCCCACTTAACCAGCACAATATTGGGAAATATTATGCAGCCGTGTTTAACAAGTCACAATGTTGCCCATAAAAATGTCAATGAATCATCCTTACTACAGTGTATTCTGGTACAAAATGGGTCTTTGCAGGGTGACTAGGTGCAACAGCAAGCATGATCCATCCTCTTACAGTGAAGGCAATGAATTGTTGGGTTACTAAATGTAATCCCTGGTTCTTTGATAACAGAGTGAGGTGTTTCACTATGGGGATTCGCTTCAGGTGAGACCATTACGGAAGCTCCAATGACACAACGTCTGTCTCTGACAGACAGGTTGACGTGTGAGGAAGGCCCCGCCCCCCCCATATACTACGCTTGACCGCCCCGTCCAGGCCATTCTTATCGGTTTCTTCCCTCATACATGCAAGGAGGGAATTGTTGGTGAAACACCTCACTCTGTTATCAAAGAACCAGGGATTACGTTAAGTAACCCAACGTTCTTTTTCTAACTTCGCTCGGTGTTTCACTATGGGAGATATAGACCACTCCCAGATTGCATAATCTCCCGAAGTTAATCTGGCTCAGTCTGGGATGATATCAACCAGTTTCTGAAGCACCAGTCTCCAGCACTGCATGAGCTCGGGATGGACCTGAGACATCCAACCTATATAATCTCACAAAAGTGTGCGTGAAGCCCAACTCGTGGCCGCACAAATATCCTCCACCCTAATACCCTTTAACAGAGCCCATGACGTAGCCATGCTCCTGGTGGAGTGTGCTTTCAAGCCTGCAGGAGGTTCCAGTCCCCTGCAATTGTAACCAAGTACTATAGCATCCATAATCCAATGGGACAGCCTCTGCGGGGACAGCGGCTTCCCCTTGTGGGGCATGGCCCAAGACACGAACAGTTTATCGGATCTCTGAAAACTGGCTGTTCTTTCCACTTACACATATAATGCACGCACAGGGCATAAAGTGTTCAACCTGTGCTCCTCCGCTGGCCCAAAAGGCGGAGGATGAAAAGCCCTCAATTCCACTGTAGGGCATCTATAAGCAGATTCCACCACCTTGGGTATAAACGCTGGGTTAGGCCGTAAACAGACTTTAGACAAGCCCGGTGCAAACTGCAAGCAAGCAGGGTGGGTTGACAACGCCTGTAAATCACTCACTCGCTTTGCAGTAGTCAAAGCGAGGAGGAGAGCGGTTTTGAGTGATACAAATTTTAGACCCACTGCCTCCAAAGGTTCAAATGGGTGCTGTGAGAGAGCGTCTAATACAACTGCCAAGTCCCATAAAGGCACCATAGGCCGGGAAACTGGCAGTTTACGATGTACTCCGTTCATAAAGCAGCATATCAACGGATGCTGATAAGAGGATCCCCAAATCCAGGTGTGAAAAACTTGTTGCGTCATTCCCAAGAAGACTCATGGCTGTACTAGCTGAAAAGGGTGCTTCTACTCAATACTGAGCACAGGGTCTGAATACTTATGACCATGTGATATTACAGTTTTTCTTTTTTAATAAATATGCAAAAATTTCTACATTTCTGTTTTTTTCTGTCAAGATGGGGTGCTGAGTGTACATTAATGAGAAATAAAATGCACTTTTTTGGTGAGAGTGGCGTAAGAGTGTTTGCCCCCAGGGTTTGCTATTCCCTGCTCTGCAGCTGCAGCAGCGAAACTGGTGCGAGGCTGTGCCCGCGGGGTCTGCTTTTGAGGCAAACATAGGTCAAATGCCTCACCCTCCTGCTTTCTCTGTGTGCTGGTTTCCCTTATTTTCTCCAGAGCTGGACCGAAAAGACCCTTGGTGGGGTTGTATGTGGTGTCCATAACCTCCGCTTTTTGAGTGTCACTCAGCTCAGACAGTGAAAGCCACAGAGCCCTCTCTCCCGCGACTGCCAGGCCCATGACGCGCCCACAGCCCTGCACTGCTCCGTGGGAGGAGCGCAGGATGAGGTCATTTACCACACAGATTTCGTCCCACAGCTGTGGGTTTGGGGCTCCCGAATCTAATTGGCGGCCCATCTCCTCCAAAATCTCCGCTTGATAAGCTGACAGCAGTGTGACAGCGTTCAGCGAGCAGACCGACTGTGCAGCGTATTTGTACGCTGATACACACCCGCTGCTGTACGCTCCGTTTTACCGGGCAAGGAGATGTGTGACGCCGCCGAGATGGATCGGCGGTTCAGGTGAAGGTGGTAGGCCACTGAAGGCTCCACCACCGGGGGTTCGGCTAGCCCCAGCTCCGCCATACTGTGTACCTCCAGTTTGGAGTAGTCCTGTGTGGTTACCTTGCTTTTGAACGGGCTCGACCAGAACCATCTAATTTCTGCCATACAGGCCGGCACCGCCGGGAGTAGCTGTTTGGCAGGAAGGTGGGTTTTCCCATCGTAAAGGTCCCTCAAATCCCCCTCCGGCCATGGGATGTTCAGTTTAGCCGCTGCTCGTTTGAAAACCTCGTAAAGGTTGTTATCCACCGGAGCGGCAGCCTCGGTTGAGCTGGGGGGTCTGGAAAGAGTGGGGAAGGTGGCATCCTCCTCTCCCTCTTCCATGTCATCCAAATCGAGGATGTCAGAACCGGAGTCACCGTCTGCATCCTCGCCTCCTTCCAGCCCGAAGATATCATCTTCGAACAGCGGGGATATGTGCTCAACCTGCTCCATCACGTCCGCTCAGCTAGCCAAAGCTAGCGGCTTATGGGAAACGGGGGCCTGAGCAGTCCCTGGCGGGGCGAGGCATGGATCCTTGCCATCGGGACCGGCCACCGTCACTCTCAATCCCCTCTCCAGAATCTTTGTTGGCATGTTGGAGCAATGAGCACAGACCTGTGGATCTGCTAGCGACGCCTGAGCGTGCTTAGCTCCCATGCACACAATGCACATAGGGTGGGGGTCTCTGCCCGAAATCGTCACCCCACATGACGTGGAACAACAGCGGGGAGAGCCCTTTCCCTCTTTCTGCCCCGCTCCTATGACGGGGGCAGACATGTCCACTAGGGGAGAGAGTTTTATTGGGATATATAATCGGTGTGAGCCTCCCTATATAACCCGTCGTGTGGAGAACAACTCGCCGCTACGCATTAGCTGTGCTCTGTAAGAAGGTTGCTAACAAGCTAATGTTAGCACTTAGCCGAGCTCGAGTGAACGTAGCCCGTAGCTAGCACAGGACACCGGGTAGGTGAGCACCTGGTGACCTGCCGGGAAGCTCGCCACAACGCGGTCGCAATCCCACTGAATTATCGTCAGCACAGTTCAGTGTCTGTCGGTGCAGCGCTAGGCAACGTTTTCCTTGACGGGACGTCTGGTAGCAGTTAAGCTAGCAACCAACTCGACAACCAGCTGTACTGAGGGAGCTCTCGTAATTGCTCTGAGGAAGAAAGCGAGAATGGCCTGGACGGGGCGGTCGAGCGTGGCATACGGGGGGGCGTCGACCTGTCTGTCAGAGATAGATGTTGTCATTGGAGCCTGAAGCGAATCCCCATAGTGAAACACCGAGTGAAGTTAGAAAAAGAACATTACCTTAGCTGACAGAAATCTATGCATTTTTGTGGTATTTCCAAATTCCAAAACTCCAACTCCAAAAAATCCTGTAAGGCTGTGTTGAGTCACATTATAATCTGAACAGTAGATACAGGATTGGATGATTATACGAGCAGTCCTAATCATTTTTCAAGTGGATGCATTCAAGATTTCATTCTTGAAATTAAAGTAAAGCAACACAGTTCCAGAACAACTGGAGTTCTGAGCGGAAAAAGCATGACTATGTCTGAATTATGCATGTGTTTGAGTGTACCTGGCGGACTCTTTCCACTCCAGCTCGTCTCCTTCTCGCTGTAAAGTGTCCATCTCAGTGAAGAGCGTCGGAGTGTGCATGTCATCATCTTCACTCAGGATGTAACGTAGCCGCTCTGCCGCTGGAGACACTTGAAGTTGATAGAATGATATTTTTAGGATTTGTAATACCATGTTTCAACATCCTTCAAAGTCCTCCAACAATTGTAAAAGTTACATAAAACATAACAGATTTGTTATTGCATGGTGTTTATCTGCCACACAGTCAGCTTGTCACTTTCACTTTACCTTTAAATGATCTTTCACACAAACATACAGCAGCATCTGAAGGTTGAAAGTGATCCTCAGTATGGACATTAGATTTTTGGTGACACTTATTCTACAACCTGCAATTTACAGTGTAAGCTACTCACAGGAATGAGGTACCAGTGAAATGAACTACTGGCTTCTTCTGATACTCAAATACTCTCATCCAAGAGGCTTCTTCAGTTCTGGTGGCGGCTGGTGTTGCCTCAGCTTTTAAACTTCTGTGAGGTGTGTTCAGGGCTATTATTCCAACGACCGATACTCATCTGACTACTCAACGATGGTCCACCAGCCACCACCAGACCTGAAGAAGCCTCTTGGATGAGAGGTGAAACGTCTTCAAGGAACTTTCTTAAAGTGGATTGATTTAAACAACTTTGGATAACCATGACCTGGATGAATGAGAACCTACACAGACAGATGCAATGTAAGAAAATGGAACTATGCTGAACAAAGGAGTGACAACAGGCCATTTTAGAGGAAATAAGATTCTAAAAAGCCACTGAATATTAAGGTGTGAGGGCTGAGATATCAAGTCTTGTATGTTTCTTGTATTTTTATGCTTGAATTGCTTGAACGGGAGGATCATGGCTATTGTCTGACCTTTTCACCAATTTCAGCTTTATCTTCTAGTACAGTACCTAGTATCTTTGTTCCAATAGCTAGACTTGTTCTGTACAGACATCAACTGCATCAGCATTCATATATGTTTCTTGTATCTCATTCACACAATGAAATTATTCTGTAAACACAAGCTCATTATAATTATACAGTGTTGTCTAATTGTTTGCTTCTGTGCTTCTGTGATAAACCAGCTACTGACTGCTGAATACTGCTTCACTCTGTGTACTTCCCGTGCTGTAGCAGCCGTAATAACTGGAGCCTACATCCAGATCACACAGTAAGTGCTTAATTATTGTTATTCAGTCATTACCCTACTGTACTTAGAATCCATTTAATTTGTATTCTATTTGTATGTAGATTGAAATGGATCCCATGTTCAGGAGTGACATTGCAAGATAATGACCTGCCAACTGGTCATAGTGCCGTTAACCTATGGACTGTAATTAATGTACATGAGCGGGTTCTTTTAACCCACCAGTGATTGATACTATTGAAGTGCTTTCCTGACAGCTGCTAACAGTTTCACTCTCATGTGATGCACTTGTTTGTTTTTTTTTCCTGAATGGATGCAAATCTGATTTTACAGAAAAACTATTTTCACTGAAATCTAACATTTGTTGCTTGATGTTTAGTTCAGTTGCTTTTCACCAGTACCTTCAAACAGTTATTTACCATCACTGGGCGTCATTTTCTCTTGATGTCGTCTCATACATCTTTGTCCCTGTTGCATCCTCCTACTCGCACCATATGGCACTATATACAGCAGGCCACACACTTATACAGACTGCATCGACATGTGAATACAGTCCAAGCAGGGCAAACACTTCTGCTGCCTTGCCACAGATTGCACCACACTAATTTAGCAAAGTGGTCAACCTTCCCAGCTGAAGCCTTTGAAAGTCAAAGCAGCAGCGTTCTGCCAGGCTGCTCATTCCTTCAACTTGAAACACAAGCTACACACTCTCAGGCTGTGTCCCACACTCCTGCTGTTTACTGTTAAAACTGCTGGAAGGAAGCAAAATCCGATCAAAAGCATAACAAAAATCTTTTTTTTTCCTTTAAAATATTTGGAGTAAACACCACCTTGGAAGTCGAAAATGTGTTGTATACACCAGACTTTCGTGAAGCTATTTCAGAACAAGTACGCAAAATCACACAGGATAAAATGCACAGCTGAAACAGGTAAGAGTACTTGAAAGACACAGAGTACACATTTCATTTCCCATAATGCATCTAAGTAGTGGTTCCTTCACACCTTTAAACTTCACATGGCTCAGGTTGTATGTTTACATTTCTCCACGAAAATATCAGAAATACAGCAGATGTTAGATAGCTGTCTCCATAGGTTGATATGTGTAACCAGGAAGACTAAAGCACCTTGACATGTAAAATTAGTGGAGAAATTATTGACCAGAAGGAGTCTGGCAGAGGTTGGCGACCCACAGACAGTACAGCTGATCAAAGCAACAGGTTTTAGAAGGTTTTCAGATTGTTGACTTACTTGTGTGGCTGATGTCTTGGAGACTCTGCTCAGCTGAATCCATGAGTCCTTCCTCAATGTCTATGTCTCTGTAGTGGTCGTGCTCATGGTGTCTTTGGTGGCTGTAGCGTCTGTCCCTGTCCATGTCAGCAGCCTCTCGACTGGAGCGCCTTCGCCTGCGTTTACGCCGATATCCTCGAGGTACTGGGACTCCAATGTAGATAGACTGATGGTCTGTGGACAAATATGTACAGTTCCCTCATGGTCACATGAACATACCTTATAGAAATCACACTGCACAAATGGTTGCACTTTATTTAAATGCAAAACTGATGTGCTGATACAGGTTAAAGATCATTGTGGAAATTTACTTTAAGAGCAAGCTTCTGTAACACCACATTTTTTCTAAAACAAGTGACTTAAATTATTATTTTATAAACCCAAAATAGCTGATTGACAGTCTGTAATAGGCAGATTATGAAATCAGATCTTCCATTAATCCCCTATACTCAGGGGAGTGTTTTCATGAATGTTAAACCACTAAATTCTGTTTCACGCTTAACAACAGCAGCATTCTCTGTTGGCACAGTCAGAAATAAAAGCAAATCAGGTCTATTCAGAGTAATTCATTTCCATTGCTCAGCTCAAATAAACATTATTTTGC
Source organism: Acanthochromis polyacanthus (assembly GCF_021347895.1). NCBI lineage: Eukaryota > Metazoa > Chordata > Actinopteri > Pomacentridae > Acanthochromis > Acanthochromis polyacanthus. The sequence goes on along the minus strand of NC_067119.1, from coordinate 34,938,207 downwards.
CAAAGATGGATGATGTGAGTTTGATCATCTGCTGACAATTAAGATGTTGCTGTAAAACTCCTTACACAAACCAGACTGAATAACTGGACAGCATGGAGATGAAATGCAATATTGGATGTTTAGAGAAAGAACACAACCTGATGCTCAACATGATGGCAAGCAAACATGCATATACAACTCCCCAATGCCCCAAAATAAACCCTGACAATCATCTTCACTAACTTTCTGCAGCCTATTAACAGTCACTCAGATAAACTTTTAGAAGAAATTAGAAACAATGAAAAGATCTAGAAATTATAAGTTAGTGCAATCAGTCAGCAGTCTCATGGTAATAATGAAGACAGAGTAGGAGTAATGACTTAATTTCCTATTTCCATCAACAGCGGGCCAGTCAGTAATAGGTCTACCGTCGATATGAATGACACACACTCACCCTCCTCATCCTCGTAGCGTAGGTGAGAGACCCCCATCCCTCGGTCTCCATGGTCCATCCTGGTGAAGAAAAAGAGATATCAGATGTCATAGTGATGAGGTACTGCCTGTAGAGTGTGTGTGTTGTAGTACAGTCATGTTATGCTGTATACTCCACAATTTAAATCTCTCTCGTTCTCGCTCTCTCTCTCTCTCTATCTATCTATCTGTGTAGGTGTGTGTGTGTGTGTGTGTATTTACACCTCCATTCAAAAGTTTGTGGTCTCTTAGAAATGTCCTTATTTTTGAAAGAGGAGCATTTTTTTCAATGAAGATAACATTGAATTAATCATAAATCCAGTGTAGACATAGTTAATGTGGTAAATGACTATTCAAGCTGGAAACGGGTGACTTTTAATGGAATATCTCCATAGGGGTACAGAGGAACATTTCCAGCAACCATCACTCCTGTGTTCTAATGCTACATTGTGTTAGCTAATGGTGTGGAAAGGCTAATTGATGATTAGGAAACCCTTGTGCAGTTATGTTAGCATATGGATAAAAGTGTGAGTCTTCATGGAAAACATGAAATTTTCTGGATGACCCCAACTTTTGAACGATTGTGTACCTCTGGTGTGTCTGTTTTTATGTAATTGTACATGTGTATTAGTGTTGTCACCTGTCACCTGTTTTGTGCACATGTGCTGTGGTGATTTATACAAATTTGCGTGTGTGTATTTGTACACACGTGGACAAAATTGTTGGTACCCCTCAGTTAAAGAAGGAAAAACCCACAATTCTCACTGAAATCACTTGAAACTCACAAAAGTAACAATAAATAAAAATTTATTGAAAATTAAATAATCAAAAACAGCCATTACTTTTGAATTGTTGATTAACATAATTATTTAAAAAAAACAAACTAATGAAACAGGCCTGGACAAAAATGATGGTACCTCTATAAAAGATTGAAAACTATTTGACCAGAGTGACATGATTAACTCAGGTGTGTCATTTAATTGACATCACAGGTGTTTCCAAACTCATAATCAGTCAGTCTGCCTATTTAAAGGGAGACAAGTAGTCACCCTGCTGTTTGGTGAAAAGGTGTGTACCACACTGAACATGGACAACAGAAAGCGAAGGAGAGAATTGTCCCAGGACATCCGAAAAAAAATGATAGACAAACATCTTAAAGGTAAAGGCTATAAGACCATCTCTAAACAGCTTGAAGTTCCTGTGACAACAGTGGCTCATATTATTCAGAAGTTCAAGACCCACGGGACAGTAGCCAACCTCCCTGGACGTGGCCGCAAGAGGAAAATTGATGACAAATTGAAGAGACGGATCGTTGGAATTGTATCCAAAGAGCCCAGAGCAACCTCCAAAGAAATTAAAGGTGAACTCCAAGGCCAAGGTACATCAGTGTCAGATCGCACCATTCGTCGTTGTTTGAGCCAAAGTGGACTTCATGGGAGACGACCAAGGAGGACACCACTGCTGAAAAAAACTCATAAAAAAGCGAGACTGGAATTTGCAAAAATGCATGTTGACAAGCCACAAAGCTTCTGGGAGAATGTCCTTTGGACAGATGAGACCAAACTGGAGCTTTTTGGTAAGGCACATCAACTCTATGTTCATAGACTCAAAAACCAAGCATACGAAGAAAAGAACACTGTCCCTACGGTGAAACATGGAGGAGGCTCAGTAATGTTTTGGGGCTGCTTTGCTGCATCTGGCACAGGGTGTCTTGAAAGTGTGCAAGGTACGATGAAATCTGAAGACTATCAAGGCATTCTGGAGAGAAATGTGCAGCCAGGTGTCAGAAAGCTTGGTCTCAGTCGCAGGTCATGGGTCTTCCAACAGGACAACGATCCAAAACACACAGCCAAAAACACCCAAGAATGGCTGAGAGAAAAGCGTTGGACTATTCTAAAGTGGCCTTCTATGAGCCCAGATCTGAATCCCATTGAACATATGTGGAAGGAGCTGAAACATGCCATTTGGAGAAGACACCCATCAAACCTGAGACAACTGGAGCTGTTTGCTCATGAGGAGTGGGCCAAAATACCTGTTGACAGCTGCAGAACGCTCATTGACAAATACAGAAATCGTTTAATTGCAGTGATTGCCTCAAAAGGTTGTGCAACAAAATATTAAGTTATGGGTACCATCATTTTTGTCCAGCCCTATTTCATTAGTTTGTTTTTTTAAATAATTATGTTAATCAACAATTCAAAAGTGATGGCTGATTTTGATTATTTAATTTTCAATAAATTTTTATTTATTGTTACTTTTGTGAGTTTCAAGTGATTTCAGTGAGAATTGTGGGTTTTTCCTTCTTTAACTGAGGGGTACCAACAATTTTGTCCACGTGTGTATGTGTAACATTGCTCTATATCTAAAATGTAATCCTCCAGCAGCAGATCTCATTCACTGAACTGCATGTTGGGTCACAGTGCAGATCGATGAGAAAATAATTAAAAAGATGATCAAGTCAATAGGAATGTGCATAATTAAACCAGTGAGGGTAACTCATCTCACGTGGCACCGATCCACACACTGAATGCCACCAGCAGAGTTTAAGGCCACCCTGTTCCTGCTGATTTGTGAGTAGAGAGAGAGTATGTACATTCAATATGCTATTTACAGTTTGAAATTTGAATATTTGACTTTTATTTGTGACTTTCTTATCTTTGTGCCTCATAGGTTTGTCTCTTTTCCTGCTGCTGGCAATGGGATAGGGTGAGAGCGATGAGATTGAACTAAGCCTGCAGCTGTAAATCCAAACCCCTTTCACTTTGATGGCATTTACTGAAATATTCATAGAAAGTTATTGATGAATGCCCTGATATTGATGGTGTAGTTTTGGGAGTTTACAATTCCTACTATATACTTTTTTCACCGCTCACATTTTGCCTTGTCATAGCAGGAAAGTAATATCAATGAATTTTCTGTCCCAGTAAGCCTGCACTGCATATCAGTTATTTGTTCAGTGTTCCAGCTTCCTTTTCAGCGTACATGCTTGTTGTAGAATGCTGGTGGTAATTGATTATAAGTGTGCTTTTCCTGCTTGCTCAAATGTCTGTGAAAAGATAATAATTACTTCAGTATTATTATTTCCAGTAAGCAGAAATAATAGTATTCATAGAGCAGTTTTTGAAACAAACTTACTCGGTGCTCCACACAGAATGGCAGATAACACACAACAATACATGCAAATTGAAAGCCATGAAAGCAAACAAACAATAGAAGAATGAGACACAATAGCAAGGTAGACAGTAAATACACTGAAGGATTATATATTCACAAACTTTGCTCAAGTTAAATCACCGTTATTTATATATGACATTTAAAACAACAGCAGATGAGCCACAGTACTTCCCAGTAGTGAATAAAATTAGTGTTAAATTTACCTTAGAGGTCTGAATATGAAGGTTAAGTACTCTTCAGTATTATTTACACTGGAGATTAACCTGACAACCTTAAATGTTAGGGTTAAAACAACCTGCGATATTACATGCTTTAACAAATTAAATTGACTAATATTAAAATTCAAATTATGCTAAATTCAACATAGAAAACCCAACGAATCCAGAGATTTCATATGAGCAAGCATCTTGAAAACAGTGGAGGGAAAAAACTCCAGTTTAGTGAGAGAAGAGACTCCCACCAGAACCATTCTCAGGGAGAGCAGACATCTGCCCCGACTGGTTAGGGTTTAGACTAAAGTAGCACTTTCTATTATTTTGATGTTACCAAAGGATGAAACTATTATAATAACATGATATAATCCGAATTTCATCTGAAAAGTGTGGTCATGAACTGCCTGACTTCCTCCACCGTGCTGTAGCTGTTGAGCCTCTCTCTGTTAGGCTGGCAACTGCCAACTCTGGGTAGTGCTCTCTCTCCGACTCTCCCTTTCTCCTCTTACAGGTTCCTTTAGGATTGATTGCATCGGCAGGTGTCCATTGGCTATCAGGAGCAGGTGGAGGCACGCCCAATCTACTCTCGTCTGCCACTCTCCTCTCTGTGCCGGATTGTGACACTACCAGCCTGGATTCTCTGGCTCACTCGTTCCACCCGGTTTCCTGTTCTCAACATCCATCTCCTCGGATCAACTCACCAGAGCAGATTCTCTCCACCTGGCGTCCCTCTCTCACTGACCTGCTGCTGCCATTCCCCACTTCTTCTCTGCAGGCCGTGCCAGAACCCAGTCCGAGCGTCCATTCGTTTGAGTACAATTGTTAATAGAGATTGTTGTGTGAGTTCTAGTATGCGTAAACAAGGTAGTTTTGCCTATAGTCATCGAAGCTTAGTATGCTTGTTTGTACATATGTTCCTAGTTACCCGAGCCCAGTGTGTCTCGCTCATGTTCCTTAGTTTCGCTTTGAGTAATCCAGCCATAGTGGCTTCGTCCTTTGTTCTTCAGCTAATGCTAAAGTGTTCTTTGTCATAGTAAGCTTAGTTTTTCTGTATCTCTTTTCAATATTCGCTATCCTTACCTGGTTGTTGCCTGACGTAGGTCAGTAACTCTTCTCGACCACTAGTTGCAGTGTAGCTTGTTTTCTTTGTGGACTCCTGGTTGTAGTTTTCCGGTTCAAGTTTGTAGTTTTTTTTGAGAACTTCCTGTAATAAACTCTAAAACGTATCTGGTGGCAGCGTTTCATTTCCTGCACTTGAGCCCCCTTGCAAATCGTAACAGTACGATCCGGCCACAGAATGAGCTCAGCAGGAAAGGCACCAGCCACTGAAGGAGCTTCTGGTTTAAACCTTCAAGAAGCTCTCAGTAGTTCAGACACCGTGCTTGGTCAGCACAATCAGACTTTACGCTCTCTGTCTGCTAGCAATGCGGCTATGTTTAAACAGTTGTCAACTCTTACTGAGAAAGTTAATCTGTTAACTGCCCGTCCTTCATCCCCCACTCCTAACGCTGTTCAAGAAAAGGAGTCTCACGCACCAACCCCTGACTGTTATAGTGGGGATTTCGGCTCTTGCCAAGCCTTTTTAACCCACGTATCTTTAGTTTTTGAGCTGCAACCTCAGTCTTACGCCACCAATAGGTCCTGTATTGCCTGTTTAATTGGACTATTGGCAGGGGATGCTCGCAACTGGAGAACGGCCATTTGGAAGAAGCAGGGCCCGCTTCACGATTCATATTCTGCTTTCATGAAGGAGTAACAGAAAAACTCTGACCATCCAGTCAGTGGGTAAGACGCCGTCTCAAGACTATTAGACATCCAACAAGGAACCCGTGGTGTGGCTGCTTATGCTCGTGATTTCTGCACCCTTGCAGCAGAGACAGACTGGAATGACTCAGCATTACGAGGAATCTTCTACAGAGGATTGAACGACGCCTTAAAAGATGAACTCTCCGTAAAAGACCAGTCAGCTTCCCTAGACCAATGGATCATTGGCAATCACTATAGACAATAGGATTCGAGAAAGACTTGAAAGAATGTGGCCACTGTGGGGAACCTTCCCCTCGATTCTTGGTCCTCATCCCCAACCTGCGGAACCTCCAGCACCGGAACCTGAGCCCATGCAGCTTGGCCATGTCAAACTCACGCTACAGGAAAAGAACCACCGCAGAGCGGCCCGACTCTACCTCTACTGTGGAGGCTCTTGCCACTTCGTCGCCGCCTGCCCCCAGCTTCCGGCAAAAGATCAGGCTCGCCAGTAGGTCGGGAGCTGCTGGTGAGCTGAACCTCGACATCTCTCCCCCACCGGTTCCAGTTGGCTGCCACACTTTGCTGGGGATCAGTGTCGCTACCTGTCTCCGCATTGATTGACTCCAGAGCCGAGGAGTGTTTGCTCGACACAAACCTGGTAAGACAGCTGGGCATTCCTACAGTCCCTTTAGATCAAACTTTAGTAGCTCGCTCGTTAAATGGTCTTAGTCTGGCCTGGGTAGTTAGTCAAACAGTTCCCATTGACGTTGTAATTGCAGGTAATCACAGAGAGAAACTTACCTTTTGCGTTATGGAAAACGCTAACCCCACTATGGTATTAGGATATTTCTGGCTAGTCCGCCATAACCCACAGCTAGACTGGAGGCTAGGGGAAGTCACTTCATGGAGTCCAGATTGCCACCAGAGCTGTTAACTTTCTGCTCTCACTCCCTCCAGTTCCAATGTTTCCAGTTCTCCGGAGCCCATCTGCTTAGACAATGTTCCCTCTCAATATCATGATTTAGCCACAGTTTTCAGGAAATCCAAGGCCCTTTCCCTTCCACCTCATCGCCCTTATGACTGTGCTATAGAGCTTTTTGATGGAGCTACTTTACCAACTAGCTGTCTATGTAGTTTATCTAAACCGGAGCAGACAGCCATTGAAACCTATATTCGTGAGTCCCTTGCAGCTGGCATTATTAGATCCTCCTCCTCAACTGTGGGAGCCGTTTTTTTCTTTGTCAACAAGAAAGACAGAACTCCGAGACCCTTTATTGACTTTTGTGGCTTAAATAAGATAACTGTTAAGAATTCATATCCCCTACCCTTAACTCATTTGCTGCCATTGACGTCTATAGACGTCAATTGAAATCCGAACGTTCGCTGCCAATGACGTCTATAGACGTCAATCATGTTTTTTGCCTGGGGGGGCTGCAGGATAGTCTGTCGGAGCTTGTCGGTGAAAATCCTGGAGTTTTGGAACGTGAGAGTGTTGCGGTGGGCCAAAAGAATGACAAAGACGGTGACCATGGTGGGGCGACAGCAAAAAGTGCCGTTGCCAAAAGCCGCTGGCGATCAAAGCCGCGCTAGTTTTCGGTTTCGGTTTCGCCACCACCGCTCTCTTCAGCTCATCTGACGAAGCCGAGTCAGATGAGTTTAGAGCGAGCACACATACACACACAGACACACACAGACACACACACAGACACACACACACACCTAAAAATAGATGTATTATTCTGAACCAAAATGTTGACTTGTGTTGTTTGTTTGTAAATAAATGATTTAGCTAACAAAAGATTAAAAAGTTGACCTCAAAATGCTTTTTCCGAGTTGTTTTTGTTGTTTCATATAAGTAAACAACTGTTCAGTTGTGTGGGATGTCACTAAACCAAAAAATATTGGCATCAAAGTGATTGATGTGCCTCTTTGTACAAAAGTTCATTATCTCTGTTTTTTGGTCAAAAACAGGTGTTTTTGCTGAAACTACCCTATGTTCTGCTGCCGATAACTTCAGAACCGAAAATTCTGTAGATCTTGAAAAATCTGTCAAAATTCTTAAAAACTCTGGCAGTAGGGGGCTCTTTGCTCTGAAAACAGCTGGCAGCCAATGAGTTAATGGACTCTGCCTTTACTTCCCTTCAGGGAGCCACAGTCTTCACTAAACTAGACTCCGTAATGCTTATCACTTAGTTCGTATAAGAGCAGGAGATGAATGGAAGACAGCTTTCAACACACCTCTAGGTCACTTTGAGTACCTAGTTATGTCTTTTGGTCTGACAAATGCCCCAGCTGTCTTCCAGAACATGATCAATGATGTCCTTCGGGACATGCTGAACCGCTTCGTGTTTGTGTACCTGGATGATATCCTAATCTATTCACAGAATCTGGAGGAACATGTTAGTCACGTTTGCCAGGTGCTGGAGCGACTACTAAGGAATTGCCTCTTTGTGAAGGCTGAGAAGTGCGAATTCCACGCAATGACCCTCTCCTTCCTTGGATATGTCATCTTCCCAGGTCAAATTAAAATGAATCCTGGTAAACTGACCGCTGTTCAGGACTGGCCAGTCCCTGAATCTAGGAAACAGCTCCAGCGTTTCCTTGGATTCGCAAATTATTACATACGTTTTATTAGAGACTATAGCAGAGTGGCCCTACCTCTAACAGCATTGACTTCTTCCCGCTGTGTGTTGCAGTGGACTCCTGAGACGGCAAAAACATTCGAGGAACTCAAAAGCAGGTTTACTACAGCCCTGATCTTTACCCAGACAGATCATATCTTCAGTTTGTGATGGATGTTGACGCTTCTGATACTGGAGTTGGAGCTGTCCTTTCCCAACGCTCGCCTCTAGACCAGAAGCTGCACCAATGTGCCTTCTTCTCTCATCGTCTCTTCCCAGCTGAACAAATTATGACATTGTTAACCGAGAATTGCTAGCTGTGAAGCCAGCCTTAGAAGAATGGCGGCACTGGTTGGAGGGTGCCGAGCAATCGTTTGTGGTTTGGACTGATCATAAGAACCTAGAATATGTTAGGTTTGCTAAGAAGCTAACCTCCCAACAAGCTAGATGGACATTGTTTTTTTGTTTTTTTTTGTGACCAATTTTTATTTATTTATTTGTTTTCCATGAAAAAAATACAAAGCCACTTATTTATTCAACTAGAACACAAAGAATAGAACATAGAGGTAACATATCTATGAATAATAAAAGAAAATAGAATAAAATGAAAAATGAAATAAATTAAATTAAATTACCCATCCCCTGGATCCAATACAGGCAAACAAACAAAGCAAAATATTTGAACACTAAATCTGCATCTCACGCAAACTAATTAGTAAGGAGGATCAAGCTTTAATAGCAGAGTCTTTGGCTCCATGAACTTTAGCTGTCGACAACTCCTAGTAAGCAATGTCCAAGTACGTAAAAATCCAAGCTCGGAAAGAGAGAGAATGTGGGGGATTCCATCGTGCAGCAACCATTTTTTTCCTAGCTGTGAGTCCGACCGGGAGGGCTCTTTTTCTGTCCAAGGACAATCCTAGCTTTGGTAAGTCATTCAAAAGGAGAACAGAAGGCGAGCAGGGCAGACTGAGCTTGAACAGCTTAGAAAGGTTTAGAGGCAACCATCTTCCAAAATGTGCACACTGGGATGCACTCCCAGAACATGTGAAAGAAGGTACCAACAGCATTGGAAGAGCAAAGAGTGCAAGTAGGATTACTGATAACCTTCATCAAAAAGAGCTTTCTAGGAGTTAAATATACCCTATGTATATAGTTGTGATGTATTTGCTTATCTTCCCTCCACATCCTGTCTAGCGTCAGAGGTTTGTAAGAAAGTTGTAATAATAACTTATAAAGTCTTGAAACAAAACCACTTGTGCTACCAACATGATAAAACAGATTATGAAGAGGGTGTGGTGTAAGAGGACTCTGCAAAGGGACACCACTGTCCTTTAAAGCAGATCTTAACTGTAAAAAAAAAAAGAAAAAAGAGGACCATGGGATGCTAAACTTAACGCATAACTCCTGAAATGTATGAAGACCCCTTTCCCCATAGATGTCACCAAGTGTAGTTATATTATTTCTTTCCCAGACAGGGAACTGAATAGGTTGACCACCAATTAACAATTTGTCATTGTTAAATATTGGACAGTGTGGACTCCACCCAGAAGAACAATCAGACAGTTTCTCCACCTTCCTCCATATAGAAATCAAATATGAAATAATAGGACCAAATTTCAAACGACACTGGTTGAGAGAAATGTTAAGAGTATAAAATTTTGGCCAAAGAGTATGGTGCTAACATCCATTCTTCCAAAGCTCGCCAAGACACCCGAGCATCAGACTGCAGTCAAGTTAATAGAGGTCTCAGAGTAAAGGCCCAATTATAAAATTTAAAGTTTGGAAGTGACAAACGACCATCCTGCCTATCTCGCTGTATTGTGGTTAACCTCATACGAGGTCGTTTGCCTCGCCAGATAAATTTTGTCATTGCTGACTGTAATATATTCCAATATTGGGGGGGTGGAGGAAGAGGGAGCATCGAACTAACAAAATGGATTCTGGGCAAAACATTAATTTTAAGAATAGCTATTCTACCACACAGTGAATTAGGTAGGTTGGACCACCAATCGAGGTCTGCCACTACATTGCTGAGTGTTTTACTAAAATTGTTTTTTGATATAGTCTGAGTAGAAGCATATATTTCTATTCCCAGATAAGCAAAATTTGTAATAACTGGAACAGAAGCAGGAACCGGAGCATTATACGCAGCCTGGTTTAATGGTAGTAAGACTGATTTCTGCAAGTTTATTTTAAAACCAGAAAGTTTGCCGTACAGTTCAAAAATCATCAAAACATTTGGGATACTCTGCACTGGATTGTTTACATACAGTAAAACATCATCTGCATACAGTGAGATGTGATGATTAGTTCCATTAACAGTGACTGGGGAGATTGTAGAGGAACTGCGGCTTGCTTGAGCGAGTGGTTCGAGGGAAAGAGCAAATAACAAGGGACTGACAGGGCAGCCTTGTCTTGATCCTCTCAAAATAGGAAAAGGAGGGGAACTAGTTTTGCCTGTAAGTACTACAGCTGTTGGGTTTTTATACATCACTTTGATCATATTAATAAACGTCCTGCCAAATCCCATAAACTCCAGTACAGACCATAGAAAAGGCCATTCTAGGTGGTCGAAAGCCTTCATTGCATCTAACGATAGGACAGCAGCAGGAGAACTAATACTTTGGGCCCCATTGATGACGTGTAATAATCTTCTAATATTGTCCGTGGCTAGTCTAGAACGAATTAACCCTGTCTGGTTACAGTGTACCAGTTCTGTCATGTAACCCTACAGTCGTCCAGCCAGCAGCTTTGCATAAATCTTTAAATCTGCATTCAAAGGTGACAGAGGTCTGTAGCTAGAACACTGTACAGAATCCTTTCCCTTTTTAAGAAATAATTGCTGAGTTGACATCCCTAGAAAATGAACCCTCTTTGATCGAGAATTGGATCATGTCCAGTAATAGCGGGCCGATCAGAGACCAGAAAGTGAGATAAAATTTTTGGGGGATGCCATCCGGTCCAGGTGATCTCCCTTTGCGCATGTCTCTAGCGGCTGCCTCACATTCCTGCAATGTAATGGGGGAATCTAATTTGATAGAATCATCATCAGTAAGGCGGGGAAGGTTAACGCTACTTAGGAAATTATTACACGTTTGTTGATTGAAATTATTTTTTCGAATTATATAACTCCTTGTAAAAAGTGGCAAAACAAGTGTTTACTTTCTTGGGGTCCAATTGTATGGTACCATTATTGTCTTTAATGCAGAAAATATCAGCGAAATGCTCATCAGATTGAAGTTTCATTGCTAGTAGATGATAATAAAAATAATTTATTAAAACTTGACTGTGATTCATTTTCCGTTATTGGCCAGATCTGTCCAGAATTACTATTGCAACAACACATCATCAGTAGGGTAAAATTAACCTGTCTCACGACGGTCTAATCCCAGCTCATGTTCCCAATTAGTGGGTGAACAATCAAACGGTTGGTGAAGAAGAGTTGAAAGTAATAGTTCTGTCTTGTTTTATGCATGAGAAATTCTGAGTGACACCCCAGGAGTGAGTTAATCTCTTTTTTAACCAGATCCTTTTGTAAAGCAGTAGCATCATCAAAATTAAGCTGTAAAGCAGTATCAAGAGCAGCATATTTTGATTCCAAAGCTTCTAGTTTAGCTGCATGTTCTTTGTTACGTGTTGAAGCATATAATGTGGTATTACTCCTAATAAAGCCCTTTACTGCCTCCCAAAGAATCCTTGGATCTAAAACCGAGCCGACATTGAACTCCAGAAATTCAGTAAGGTTGCTTTCAAACTGACCTATGAATTTTTCATCTCTTAATAATGATGAATTAAAACACCACCTCGGAGCTTTGTTTGGCAAAGGGCGAAGAGTGACGGAACAAAATACAGGTTTGTGATCGAGCACGTAATTGGAATATAGTGTGCATTTTGAATATTTTGGAATAAATCCCTCGAAGCAAGTAAAAAACCTAGTCTCGAAAAAGATTTGTCTCCCTGAGAAGAACGAAAAATCTTTTAAGAAAGGGTTCAACATTCGCCATATGTCAACCAAACCAGTATCAGATGCCAATTTGCGGAGTGCTTCAGATGCTAGGCGTCGGTCCCTGCTCTCAATGCCACCTGTTCTATCCATGTTACTGTCCCATATTGCATTAAAGTCTGCCCCCAAAACTAAGAGAAAGCCTGTGAGATCAAGCAAAGTTTTAGTTAAAAATGTATAAAAACATACATCAAACATGTTAAGAGCGTAAGCAGAAATAAATGCAATATTCTTCCCCTCCATGCGGATCTTAGCAATAGCTATCCGACCTGCATCATCTGCCCAAGAATCAATCACTTCAAATTTCAGTTTGCGTTTACATAGCACCATAACCCCTTTACATTTTGTGGCTGTGGATGAAGTTGCAATAGAGTGGTAAAATTTATTAGCTAAATGACATGAATCTCTAAGCAATAAATGAGATTCCTGTATCATAGCGAAATCAATGTTTTCCCTGCAAAGAAATTCCAATACGGTTGTCCTTTTGTGTGGAGTGTTAAGACCCCTAGCATTGATTGAAACAAGGTTAAGAGCCGTCATGTTCAATCAGGTTTTGATGATAAAACAAGATGGAAAAGAAAGGATAGAGTTGATTCAATAGCCATTGGAGAGAAAAAAAAAGTCTGGATCCAGGGAAAAACAGAAAAAAATGGAAAAAGGGGGCTTGGGGAAACATACCATCAAACCCTCCTGATAAATCCACTTTCGGATAACTAACTCAAGAAAACAAGAGTTTCAGGCCTCACAAGTGTGACACCAACATCACCAGACATCAAAATAGAAATTACAATAATGTGAACCCTTACCTTAATACTATAACATTTTTAACCTTGAAGAACAAACTGCAAATTGACATACCCCTGAACATGCTTCCCATCCAACTTAAGTGCCTTACAGACGTACATTACTTAAAAATGGGGCATAAAATGCATCGACAGTGGAAATTAGAAATAGTCAATATGTGAAAGAATAAATAACCAAAGGTGCAGTTGAAAGAAAACAAATAAAAATGTCTCCACAATACAGTGTTTATAACTCCCAAATGCTTAAAAAAGAAAGGAAGAAGAAAAAAAACACTGTAATAGAGAAAGAGATGGCCAATATTGTCCAAGTCATTGTCTCACCCAAATCTGTCTGTAAGGTCCATGAGGGAGAAAGAAATGGAGGGAGGGGGGCAGTTAGAGGTTTTTAATGCACTTCAGGGCCTTATTAGGATCCTCAAAATGATGCTTTATCCCACGCGGTGTAGTGAATGACAGAATGGCAGGATAACCAAGACCAAATGGGATTTTCGCTGAGTGAAGCAGGTGTTTACACTCCAAGAAGGCGTGTTGACGCTCCTGCGTAGCCTTCGAGAAATCTTGGTGGAAGCTTATTTTGTGGTTCCTCCAGCAAACATCACCAAGATCCCTGGCAAGTTATCTTACCAGCTCCATCTGTTGAAACCTCAGCAAGCGAACGATGAAAGGCCTCGGTGGGGCTCCGGGCTTAGCTGGTAGCAATGACCGATGAGCACGCTCCAAATCCAGCCCTCCCTAGAATTCAGCCTGAAGGATTTCGGGAAGAGTAGCCCTCAGGAACGAGATAGCATCTTTATTTTCAACGTTTTCTGGGAAGCCATAAATGCTTAGATTCACTCTCCTGTCCCGATCCTCATATTCCATTAGTTTGGCGTTCAATGTTTCCACCTCAGAAGCCGAAGCCGAGGGGGAATCGCACCGCTGCTGCTCCGCTTCCTCCAGCATATCGATACGGGCTCGTTATCCTCGTTAGCATTTCGGCTAGCTTAGCCTCCATCGCTACAACCGCTCTTCTAGTTTCTGACAAGTCCTTGTGAACTTCCTCAAAATGTTTGGCTTGATCGTTTAAGATCTTTGATCAGTCGCCACCTTCTGAAGAAGCTCATGCATTTTACCAGTGGAGACAGCCGCATCTGTGGCATCCTGGAGTGACGAGGCTGAAGAGGCCTGGTTAGCCTTCAAGCCAGGAGTAGCAGTAGCTCGGACACTTTGCTGCTGTTGCGGTCCATCTGAATCGTTCTTCCGGAGGTTCGGCATTTCGTTCTCACTGGTTATAGTCAGTCACTTATTCATGAACAAATATGTATTGAAGCATCGCAAATACCTGTATGTTCACGTAAAATATAAACTGGTGAGGTCGGAGCCTCCAGCTTATGCAGCCATCTTACTCGGCGCCCACAAACGTCATGGACATTGTTTTTTGATTGTTTGATTTTGCCTTGTCTTACTGCCTCGGTTCCAGGAATGTTAAGCCTGATGCCCTGTCTCGCCTCTGACGACTTCAAGGAGCCCGGTCCAATTCTCCCTAAGTCCTGTCCGATGGCCACCTTGACTTGGCAGGTGGAAGCGGACGTGCGTCAGGCTCAGCAGCAGCATCCAGACTCAGGTAATGGTCCTGTGGGATGCTTGTTCATGCCTGATCCTGTCCGTTCTAGCGTTTTACAGTGGGGACATTCTTCTAAAGTTGCCTGTCATCCTGGCACTCATCGGACCTTGGGGCTAATCTAGTGACGGTTCAGGTGGCCGACCATGGAACAGGACGTTAAAGAGTTCATTGCAACTTGTACCACCTTCGCAGTAAGACGTCAAACCAGGTCAGTCCAGGGCTACCTCAGCCCCTCCCAATACCCAAGCGTCCATGGTCACATATTGCTGTCGATTTTGTAAATGGCTTTCCTCCTTTCAGAGGTAACACTGTCATACTCACCATAGTAGATCGTTTTTCTAAAGCTGCCCATTTTGTCCCTCTCGCTAAGTTACCCACAGCTAAAGAGACCGCAGATGCCATGATCAATCACGTGTTTCGCCTCCATGGGATACCTGCGGATATTGTGTCAGACCGGGGGCCACAGTTTGTCTCCGAGGTATGGAAAAGTTTTTGCAATGCTCCTGGGGCCACTGTTAGCCGAACCTCTGGTTTTCACCCACAGTCTAACGGACAGACTGAGCGTACTAACCGGACTCTGGAAGTTTTTTGAGATGCATGGTTTTGGAGAATCCCTCCTCCTGGTCCGACTGACTCCCGTGGATTGAGTATGCGCACAATTCTTTGCCGAATGCCTCGTCTGAGTTCTCTCCTTTTTTGTGTTCCCTGGGCTACCAGCCCCCTCTGTTCCCTTCCCAGGAGTCAGAGATCAACATTCCTTCTGTGAACGTCTTGGTCCACCGGATGCAGGGCACCTGGAGACGTGCGTGACAAGCCTTGCTTCGGGTCAACCAGCAGATGGTGACCCAGGCCAATCGCCATCGGAAGCCCGCTCCGGTATATCATCCCTGCCAAAAGGTTTGGCTTCGGGCAAAGGACATCCCCCTACGTGTGGAGTCTCAGAAGTTGGCCCCTCGCTTCATTGGACCCTTCGACGTAGCGCGTATCATTAATCTCAGTTCTGTTCGGCTTCATTTGCCTCCTTCTATAAAGGTCCATCCCACATTTCATGTTTCCCAACTCAAGCCTGTTGTAGAAAGCACTCTAGCTCCCCCTGTCCATCCCCCTCCTCCACCCAGGGTCATCGATGGTGCACCTGCCTATACGGTGCGCTGCTTCCAGGACGCCCGGCGCCATGGCCGTGGCCTTCAATTCCTGGTAGACTGGGAGGGATATCGACCTGAGGAACGCAGATGGGTTCCTAGAAATCAGATTATTGACAGAACTTTGATTACTGACTTTTTTAGACACCATCCGGACTACCCTGCTCGGGCACCTGGAGGTGCCCATAGAGGGGGTGGGTGGGGTGGGGTGGTACTGTTAAACTGGCAACTGCCAATTCTGGGTAGTGCTCTCTCGCCTCCTCTCCCTTTCTCCTCTTACAGGTTCCTTTAGGATTGATTGCATCGGCAGGTGTCCATCGGCTATCAGGAGCAGGTGGAGGCAGGCCCAATCTACTCTCGTCTGCCTGCTATTTAATGAGACGCCACTCTCCTCTCTGTGCCAGATCATGACACTACCAGCCTGGATTCTCTGGCTCACTCGTTCCACCCAGTTTCCCGTTCTCAACAGCCACCTCCTTGGATCAACTCACCAGACCAGATTCTCTCCACCTGGCGTCCCTCTCTCACCGACCTGCTGCTGCCATTCCCCACTTCTTCTCTGCCGGCCGTGCCAGAACCCAGTCCGAGCGTCCATTCGTTTGAGTACAATTGTTAATGGAGATGGTTGTGTTAGTTGTAGTATCTTTAAACCAGTTTTGCCTATAGTCATCGAGCATTAGTATGCTTGTTTGTACATACTATCAGGTGTGTCTCGCTAATGTTCCTTAGTTTCGCTTTGAGTAATCCAGCCATAGTGGCTTCGTCCTTTGTTCTTCAGCTAATGCTAAAGTGTTCTTTGTCATAGTAAGCTTAGTTTTTCTGTATCTCTTTTCAGTATTCGCTATTCTTACCTGGTTGTTGCCCGACATAGGTCAGTAACTCTTCTCGACCACTAGTTGCAGTGTAGCTCATTTTCTTTGTGGACTTCCGGTTTTAGTTTTCCGGTTCAAGTTTGTAGTTTTTTTTGGAGAACTTCCTGTAATAAACTCAAACGTGGCAACGTTTCATTTCCTGCACTTGAGCTCCCTCGCAAATCGATACACTCTCAGCTCATTGTTTTGTGTTTCCAACCCACAACTTTATACTGATCTAGTTCAGTTTCATTGAATGAAACCAAAGGAACCAGAGGCAGCTGCTGTTATCATCAAAGCTTGAATAAACCCAGTTTGCACTAGTTTGTAAGACACGAGCTTGTAAAGACAAGAGATATTTAGTTGGAGACACCAACACAGAGCTGAAAGAAGAGTCAGGTGGCCCAAAACCACATCAGTGTGTAAATATTCTCATGTTTGCTAGGAAACAACATATGGGTCTCTAAGATGACAATATATCAGTTTTTTATTCAGTTTGTTGCCTTGTGTCTAGTTGGACATGAACAACAATAAATGCAGCTTTAAATAAGAACAAATCAATCAATTACCCATGTTTTTATTGTAAAAGAAAGCTATGAAGTTGCTTGTTTGCTCTTAAAGAAATATGTGCCAAGGTTTAACAGAGCAATGAAGAATGAATGGTCACTGAACTAGACAATACTTAGGGCACATAACCATCTTCACATATCCGCATATAATGCCTTTTTCTATTACTTGCAATCAAGCGAAACAGAATCTTGTAAAATGAACCACTGGATTTGGATTCAAGGCTGAATCTTAATACTTATAAAATGTGTCCACTGTTAGAACTTAGATCAGTTGTCTGTTAGTTTCCAATGTTGTTTCATCTGTTTCAAATTCCAATTTAATTCAATTCAGTTCAATTTAATTCAATTTTATTTATGTAGCGCCAATTACAGTCAAATTGTTTCAAGACGCTTTACAGAACCCATATGCCTGACCCCCAGAGCAAGCCCTAAGGTGACAGTGGCAAGGAAAACAGCCTTTTAACAGGGAAAAAACCTGAAGCAGAACCCGGCTCTGTATGTAGGGGTACCCATCTGCCTGCTGGCTGGGCAGGTTGAGAGGGACAGAAAAGGTAGAGGTAGAGGGGCAGAGGTAGAAGGGCAAAAGTAGAGGGGTGGAAAGGGGGAGCAATGGGAGAGGAGGGGAGTGGGGAACAAGGAACATATAATGCATAGTTGGATACATGTATGATAAACTAGATGATACATACAAAGTACAAGCTAACATTGAAACTGATTCAGCTCATTTGCAACATTTTTAACAGAATAAAGTTCATGTGTTATTTATTTGGTGTTCTTCACAGAGCCTCTGTTGACTTGACTCTTTGTGTATAAAACCTCATTTTGGGATGACGGGGAAATACAATCCACCCCCCAGGGATGAGGGGTGTAAAGTAGCGGGTGGAAGGTGGGTTTAGCTCAGGAGAGACTGCTGGAACTGATGCTGTGAATGTTTGTAGTGCTGGCTTCCTGTCTCTGTAATTAGTGCTGTCACATCAGTGTCCTTCACACCCGGTGGGCAGCTGGAGCAAGAGCTCTGGGCAGCCCCTCCTCACATGCCAATCGATGGGCTCGCCCTGGCTCCAAACAGCCAACCCCGCCTGATAGAGCCATAACACACACTCACATATAAACATGCACTCATGGTGTCGGTTTCATGTGCTCTGCCAGCATGTAAATGTACACAACTCCCCCAAAGTGGACGTGGTTCTCTGGCCAAAAAGCAAAACAGGTCATTGTCACTAAGGAATGCTGAAAACATTTGCTACTGTGCCGAGATGATTCAACGTGCTTGTAGAAGTTTCAGCCCCATTTAACATGAATGACATTGTGTTAGAAAGACAAATGGGTCAATCTGCATCAGTTCAGACAGAACTCAGGAGAAATGTTGGTGCACAGAGTTTACTTATGTATTTGTGAACTAAAAAGTAACATCTGTTAAACATTTTGGCTAAAGTGTGAGAATTTCATATGTTTTCAGACCTCTTAATTACAATGATAAATTTTTGACTTCTTTTAAGGAAGTAGGCATTGCAATTCAATTCTGACTCACTACTGTTCAAAAGCTTGGGGTCACTCAGCCAATTTCATGTTTTCCATGAAAATTCATACTTTTATTCATGTGCTAGCATAATCACAAAATGGTTTCCTAATCATCAATTAGCCTTTCAGCACCATTAGCTAACACAATGTAGCATTAGAACACAGGAGTGATGGTTGCTGGAAATGTTCCTCTGTACCCCTATGTAGAAATTCCATTAAAAAATCATCCATTTCCAGCTAGAATAGTCATTTAAGACATTAACAATGTCTACACTGAGTTTATGATTAATTTAATGTTATCTTCATTGAAAAATCTGATAAGGAACACATACACAAACACACACTCACACACATACACAAACACACTAACCCTTAAGATGTTTGTCTTGCACAGCTAGTTAAAACTTAAAGTGTTCTTTCTGATACATATGCCGATGGTGTAAGTGCGTTTGTGCATGCGTGAAGATAAAGTACAAGAAGAGTTGTCAGGAAAAGTGAGACTCATTAGTGCCTCAGTAAGTTTAAAGGAATAAACTTCATGTCTCATCAGCTTCTCAAAAAGTTTTTCAAAGTCTTATATAAAAAACTTCATATCCCCTCAGGATGCGATGGTGTCTGTGAAAATATATGTTTTGCAGACCCCTGAACCCCTGAACAAGGTTACTGCCTTAAACTTGCCTCACAAACTTCAGACCTATCAAATTCCTCTGTAACATAAGGACTTAATAGGTATGCATGCTGTTCAGTGCTGTTGTTACTAAACATATTAGACTCTCTAGTCCAGGGGTCGGCAACCCACGACTCTGGAGCCGCATGCGGCTCTTTTATCCCTCTGTTGCGGCTCCCAGTAACTTTGGAAAAAAAATAATCAGCAGGCCATTCAATTTAAAAAAATGTATTTTAGTTTGTTAATTTTTAAAATTTAATTCTAAATTTGAAGATTATGGTGATCTTGTAACATCAAAATAAAACGTCTTAATTTTTGTCTGTCAAAATATGCATCCCAGCCATCAATCTCCGACACTCACCACCTGCGTGTATTCATTTGGAGTCCTGTTGATATTCGGATCCCAGTGTTTGCTCTACATTCATTCAGCAGCGGCGGGCCACCATTCCTAAATCCGAGCTGTCGCTCCATCAAATTTCTTTCTTTTTCTTATTGTCGCAAATACACCACTGCCGCATGTCTCCGCCTTCACAGCAGAGTCCTGCATTGGTCGGGTACTCGTGAGTAATATGGTAAACTACGGATAATTGTCTTGCTCAGTATCTACTCTTTGATATGTCAGGTTAATACGACGTTACTCGCGAGAGCACGGCTCGATGTCACGTCCAGCATCCAGGCAGCAGGTCAGAGAGTCAGAGGAGTGTCGTCTTGGAAAATAGGGCAGTGACTTACCGGAGAAAAGTTATTAGTTTAAGATAAATAGATAAATAGATTTTACAAGTTAAATAGACATTCGCAAATTATTAACTTCCAGCTAACATTACGTAACATATGAGGTCCAAGAGCAAAAATGACATGAACCAAGTAAGATAAATATTAGTGGTAGGACACAATTAAAAAATGAATCTATGAGGCTTTGTAATTAATTAATCACGACTGATTAACAAGGGCATAGAGGTAAAAAAAAAAAAAAATGCGATATATGCAGTGTTGTCTTCATTTTAAATGCCAAAAGGATTTTGCGGCTCCTGGTGTTTTCTGTGGTAAATGAAATGGCTCTTTGAGTGTTACCGACCCCTGCTTTAGTCTTATGTGGAGCAGCCATATTCCTCCAAAGGTCCCAAATCATCCCCTGTGCTGCTTTAGGTTACTTATACCAGGCTGGAGCTAAAGAAGAGAAACACTGAAAAACTTAATGTCATCTCTGACTCAGCAAGGTGAGAAGATGAACTGGCTCATCTTAGAGCTAGAAGCAATGAGCAGATCAGACAGAAAGGCAAGAGAAGAAGACAGCCTACCTGGATCAGTTGTTGGTTTGAATGAGAGAAAGGAGAAAAGGCCTTTGCTGCTCGTGAAATAAAACCATGCCAGTGGAGCTCTAACAAACTATTGAATGGTACAAACTCTGCAAAGAGGGGAGCTCCTTCGTATTTGTCTCTGTCTGTGTGGTGTAGTGTGAATCTCTCTCTCTCTCTCTCTCTCTCTCTCTCTCTCTCTCTCTCTCTCTCTCTCTCTCATGATTATGTCAATAATGGACAAACTAGGACTCAGCATAGAGCTCCAGGCAGGACGTGGTTTCAGAATATGGTTAACACGATCCGCTGATAGAAAATCTCTCAACATACTGAACCAGCACGTCAATATATATAGCTTTGTGGAAAAAGTGATAAAGGATGAGAAGTTACCGGATCCAACACATGCAAAGATACTACAAGTTAAATAGATTTCAAGGACTGGTTACAGAGCAATAAAGATAATTTATCTGGTTTTTGGGGCAATTTCTTTATTTATTTTTTCTCAGTTAAAATACCAAGAGCAAATAGAAAGGAAAAAAGGTTTCAGTCCACTATGTTTGTTTCTTGCTATTAAACCCCTGTACTTTCATTTCATTCAGTTCTAGACCTTTGACAGAAGCTTGATTTATATCCTGTGTTGAACGTACGCAGAGCCTACACTGTAATCAATGCAAGTGGCTTACGCTGTTGTGAACATTCACACTGTGCTGGTGTGTGTGTATCACTCGGTAATAGAGGACTGCATTGGGACTGGGATTCTGCAGGGCCCAGCACAAATCTTGCAGAAATATGTAGTTTTAACTTTGCTGCAGGGGAGATCAGGCAGCTGAAAAAATAGATTACAGTTTCTAAGATTTACCATCACCAGAAGGATGGCGCCAACAAATGAAACTGGAAAGAAGATGAAAGCAAGTATTTATAATAGAAATGCGAAGCAAGTCTGACACGTGAGCTAATTCTCCCATTGTTACTGAGTTGAAAGTTAAAAAAAGAACAAGTGTAACAGGCCAGATTAACCCCTTGGCCAAAGTATACCCGGGTATAAACTGTCCTAGGCCAATAACTAGAATGTCCTTGAGCTAATTACAATTTAAAAAAGTTGAAATTAATTGAATTGAAAACCCAGAAAAAATTAAACAAAACATGATGAAAGAACATCCACATTGGCTGGTGTTGCTTTCAATTGTTTCTGTACAAAAGATTTCAGTATAATATCTCTTTGTATTGTCTTTGATTTGTGCTTAAACTAAGACTGACTTCATCTGTGTGATTACACCACCAGCCAAAGTACACAGTGTCTTGTGAAAGTATTCGGCCCCCTTGAACTTTTCAACCTTTCGCCACATTTCAGGCTTCAAACATAAAGATATAAAATTTTAATTTTTTGTCAAGAATCAACAACAAGTGGGACACAATCGTGAAGTGGAACGAAATTTATTGGATATTTTAAACTTTTTTAACAAATAAAAACCTGAAAAGTGGGGTGTGCAATATTATTCGGCCCCCTTGCATTAATACTTTGTAGCGCCACCTTTTGCTGCAATTACAGCTGCAAGTCACTTGGGGTATGTCTCTATCAGTTTTGCACATCGAGAGACTGAATTTCTTGCCCATTCTTCCTTGCAAAACAGCTCGAGCTCAGTGAGGTTGGATGGAGAGCGTTTGTGAACAGCAGTCTTCAGCTCTGCCCACAGATTCTCGATTGGATTCAGGTCTGGACTTTGACTTGGCCATTCTAACACCTGGATACGTTTATTTGTCAACCATTCCATTGTAGATTTGGCTTTATGTTTTGGATCATTGTCCTGTTGGAAGATAAATCTCCGTCCCAGTCTCAGGTCTTTTGCAGACTCCAACAGGTTTTCTTCCAGAATGGTCCTGTATTTGGCTCCATTCATCTTCCCATCAATTTTAACCATCTTCCCTGTCCCTGCTGAAGAAAAGCAGGCCCAAACCATGAGGCTGCCACCACCACGTTTGACAGTGGGGATGGTGTGTTCAGGGTGATGAGCTGTGTTGCTTTTACGCCAAACATATCGTTTTGCATTGTCGCCAAAAAGTTCAATTTTGGTTTCATCTGACCAGAGCACCTTCTTCCACATGTTTGGTGTGTCTCCCAGGTGGCTTGTGGCAAACTTTAAACGAGACTTTTTATGGATATCTTTGAGAAATGGCTTTCTTCTTGCCACTCTTCCATAAAGGCCAGATTTGTGCAGTGTACGACTGATTGTTGTCCTATGGACAGACTCTCCCACCTCAGCTGTTCATCCAGAGTGATCATGGGCCTCTTGGCTGCATCTCTGATCAGTCTTCTCCTTGTTCGAGGTGAAAGTTTTGAGGGACGGCCGGGTCTTGGTAGATTTGCAGTGGTCTGATACTCCTTCCATTTCAATATGATTGCTTGCACAGTGCTCCTTGAGATGTTTAAAGCTTGGGAAATCTTTTTGTATCCAAATCCGGCTTTAAACTTCTCCACAACAGTATCTCGGACCTGCCTGGTGTGTTCCTTGGTCTTCATGATGCTCTCTGCACTTTAAACAGAACCCTGAGACTGTCACAGAGCAGGTGCATTTATACGGAGACTTGATTACACACAGGTGGATTCTATTTATCATCATCAGTCATTTAGGACAACATTGGATCATTCAGAGATCCTCACTGAACTTCTGGAGTGAGTTTGCTGCACTGAAAGTAAAGGGGCCGAATAATATCGCACGCCCCACTTTTCAGTTTTTTATTTGTTAAAAAAGTATAAAATATCCAATAAATTTCGTTCCACTTCACGATTGTGTCCCACTTGTTGTTGATTCTTGACAAAAAATTAAAATTTTATATCTTTACGTTTGAAGCCTGAAATGTGGCAAAAGGTTGAAAAGTTCAAGGGGGCCGAATACTTTCACAAGACACTGTACTTTAGCTTAGCCCAATTCATACCCCGGGCACTGAAATTAAAGATTTTGGCCAGGACCCAAAATTTAAGATATCGGTCCCACCCGAGGTGACCAATTCTTTTTGGTATTTTTAACTTGCTATATGTCTCTAGTTTACATTTTAATATGATAGCCCTTGCATACTCACAGCTAAATATATTTTAGCACTCGTTAAATGGACATGACCCACGATGAAATGCATGGAGTCTGAGCCAAAAGTCCTATCAAAAGTCCTATCAACACGACAGGACAATTTGATGGGATTTTTCCTTCACTGCGAAAAAATATGAAACACCACATGCTACACATGACCTGAATAATAACTTTACAGCTCAGAACAATACTATAACAAACATGAGACTGAGAAAGATTTTGTTGCTATGGTAACAAGATTATCTGTAAGCAGGATGGAACACTAAAATAGTGGAAATCTGACAATTTCAAAGTTAAGTTCCATTGAAGTTTAAAAAAAGACAAACCATGTCTTGTGATTTGTGGTCAGTGAGAGACAGCAGACTATAATTTCCAGTTAAACATACAAAATACCTTTTAAATGGAGTCAAAACTGTCAAAATTGTGATGACAAGTTCAAAATATAACCCAGTTATAACAGACTGCTACCAGAATTCATCATGTCAAAACACTATTGCAAAGACTATTTCCATTACGAAGCTGAATTTTCAAATGCTTTTGCAGTTTTTATTTTAATTAAGTTTTTATCAGTTCCATCCTGTTGTTCCGTGCGGTAATTCTCTGAGAACAGTACAGACTTATGAGATGAAAACATAAAATACAGGTAAGTCATTTCTTACATGTACCAGCATCATATCAAATAAAGGCAGTCATTCAAGTTAATTCAAAGTTAATCCTAGAAAAGGAAAGGATGTTACCACAGTTAACCGATCTAATTCAGCTTAATTAACTTTAATTAGAACTGTAAAAGGCAACTTGCATAACTCGACATTTCAGCAGTTTCAGCAGGACCTGAAAACAAACGTACACCTACCGAACAATAACTCCTTCTATAGGAAAAAACAAGTGAAGGCAAATACACAATTATCAAATAAGCAGGAAAAGATGCATTCATTTGGGTCTGATGTTTAATTATTATAATAGATTAAATGTATAATATATTTCTCACAGTTTTATTTGATTATTGAGTTATATTATATGTGACCTTTGCATACTGCAAGATTTAACCCGCTGAAACCCATTGATGATATTAATGTAATTTCTTTTCCTTTTTAAACTGTTTTTAGCCTCTAATCAAGAAAACAATGAGACTTTATAATTGTTTGAATTTTTCAGGATTTTGTGAAAATGTTACAAAATTGCAACAGCCACTCTTAGTGTATGCAAATATTACAACTTAATTTTTAAGAAAATCCACAGATGAGTAGGCATTGATGATTCAATAGTTTCAAAATAAGTATCTTGAAATGAATTGTATTGATATTAAATTGTTGAATACGGCACAATAAAATGCAAACTAATTTAACTAGTCAAAGCTCTAATTGCAATCCCTGTTAGAATACACCGCCACACAACAGAAAAGCTGTAAGAAAATTATCTTATTACAACTTTATTTTTTTGAACTTACAAAAGTGGAATTGTATTAAATCAGTCATCCACCATTAGTTTATATTTACATATTGGAATTGCTTGAACATTATAATGATTTCTGGTGTCTGAAGACTCTTAACTGGTGGATGTCATTCTCCTTTGTGTCTCCTTATGTGAAACTGAAGGCAGCAGTTTGATCTGTGAAGCACAAACGAGTATCACACTGCAGTTGATGTGTGTACCTGCTAATATACTGTTAATCCTATACTAAATTAATTGGGTAAACTTTTAAACTTAACCCCATAAGCTATGCAGTACAGTATTTATGGTTTTTGATTTTAGCGCCTTCTTTTACAGCACTTAATTTATAGAAGATGTTGCTTTCACTTTTTCTTTTTTATAACTGAAGAACAAGGAGGCCTTGGCTTGGTACAGTATCTGTATACAGTACAGATACTGTATATTGCCATAGATGGCACAATTGATTAATTTACTCATGACCTGGTGATGGGTCCTTCTGTGTAAACAAGCAGCATCCATTAAAGCCCAGTGTTGCATTTTTGCACCATAGAAAGAAATCCCTAAAAATCACAAGTAGAGTTGAAGACAAAATTATTAGGCCCGCTATGAAATTTAAGATTTGTTTTTTTTTTTTTTCAAAAAATTCTCAAGCACTGTTAAACAGATCAAGGAAGTTTTTAACACAGTTTTTTCAGATATCCTAGTTTTATTTTGGAGCTTACAATATTTTATTTTGCACACAGAAACAAGATTATTTAATAAAAAACAAAAACTATCAGGGCCATTATTAGCCCCCTTGATGCTAATAGTCAGTTGTGTATCATTTTTGCTGCAGCTTCCAGTCATTGTCACAGCTCCCTTCTCCTCTGCCTCGCCTGTCTCCCATCCGCTCCTCTGCCCTGTCTGTCTTGCCTGTCTCCCATCCGCTCCTCTGCCCTGTCTGTCTTGCCTGTCTCCCATCCGCTCCTCTGCCCTGTCTGTCTTCCCCGTCTCCCATCCGCTCCTCTGCCCTGTGTCTTCCCCTGCAGCTCGGTGCCTGAGTGGAGTCTGGCTTCTCAGCTGACTCCACTCAGGCAATCAACCACCTCCACGGCTCCCGGACAGCTGATGATCATCTCACTAATGACTCACCTCAACAATAAGTACAGGCTCAGCCTTCCACTCCCTGCCAGAGTATTAAACAAGAACCACGCAGTTCGGTTTGCTCTCTAGCCCTTGTACAAATCTGTTTTGAGTTCTTACCTTGTTTCTGACCTTGTTTTCTCCTGCCTCCCTCAGTTCAGCTGTCCGGGATCCCCCGCCATCCTCCTTCCCCTCCGGCTCTCCCCGACAAGTCGTCATCCTCCTTCCCCTCCGGCTCTCCCCGACAAGTCGTCACCGGTTTCCCCTGCCTGGACCCCCCACTCCTGCCTGGACCCCCACTCCTGCCTGGAACCCCCCGCTCCTGCACCCTGGTTTTCCCCCACCTAGCCACCATTTCACCCCCCCAGCAATAAAACCCTTCATTCCAACCAGCCTTGGTGGTGTGGCTCTCTGCTCGGGTCCAGCCCTCCTCAGATCGTGACAGTCATTTGTTGTAGTTTCTAACGAGTCTCTGACATCTCCTGAGGAATCCCAGCCCGTTCTTCTTTGACAAATCTCTCAGCTCCTCCAGATCTGATGGTCTTCTGGTATGGACCCTGGTCTTCAGTTGACCCCACAGATTTTCAGTGGGATCCCAGTCAGGGCTTTGTGCAGGCCAGTCAGTCACATTCACTTTGGTCTTCTAGAGGTAGATCATTACCAGAAGCAACGTAAGTTTTGGGTCGTTGTCATGTTGGAAGACCCAGACCCAGTTTAGCAGCTGACTGCTGGAGGTTTTCTTTCTAAATCTTCATGTATCCTTCTTTCTTCATGATTCCTTAAATCTTGACCAGATTCCCAGTTCCAGACGCACTGAAGCATCCAACAGCGTGATACTGCCACCACCGTGTTCAACTGTGGGGACGGTGTTCTTTGGATTCTACGCCTCTCCCTTCTTTTTCCAAACAGAAGCAGCGTCTCTATGACCAAAGAGCTGTAGTTTGGTCTCATCTGAAAGACACGCTTCCAGTCTTCATAAGTAGTCCAGCTTCCAGGCTGGACTACTGTAATGCTCTCCTCATTGGGATCCCTGGCAAGAGCCTCCAAAGGCTCCAGTATGTTCAGAACAGTGCTGGCCGGGTCCTGATGAGGATGCGTAAACATGATCACATCACCCCCATCCTTCGCACTCTGCACTGGCTTCCTGTTCACCTTCGCATTTAGTTCAAAATCCTTCTTCACACCCATCACTGTCTGCACGGTGCAGCCCCCACCTATCTCACTGAACTCCTTCACCCACACACTTCAGCCAGAACCCGGTCAGGCCAACTACACCATCTGCGCCCGCCCAGGACTCGGCTCAGGACCATGGGCGACAGGGCTGTCCTCAGCAGACTTCAGTTTGGCTTGAAGGTTTCTCTTCTGTGGAAGTGGAGGGTTCGGGTTCAGTCCATTTCTGTGCTAGGCTCTAGTGACCGTCTTCTTTGACGCTACAATTCCTGACTTCTCTAAGCCATTAACCAGTGTTTTGGTGGTTGTTTTAGCATCTTTAGACACATCTCTCACAGGTTTTCTTTCCAGAGTCTTTGAAATCTTTGGCATCCTCCCTCTGCCAGACTTGTTCTGTGCTGTGTGGCTCTCTCTGAATTTCTTGATGAGACTTCTCACTCCACTTCTGGACACTTAGAAACACTGTGATAACTCTGCTTTGTAAGCATCAACAATTCTTTTTCTCTTTTTGTTTTTGGCATGATGCTTTCTCAAGTAATAGCTCAAATCCTTAAGTTTTTATACTGTGTGTAAAGTGTAGGACAACCCCAGTTTTAACTTGATTGATTGATTGATTGATTGATTGATTGATTGATTACAAGCTGTAAGCATTACAAAGTTAAAGCACATGATTGCACAACAGCGGTTTGTGGTTTGTCTCAATAAAAAGGTAAATTCTTAAGGGGGCTAATCATTTTGACCCTGGTAGTTTTTGGTTTTTGTTGAATAATTTGTTTCTGTGTGCAAAATAAAATAATGTAAGCTTCTAAAATAAAACTAGGATGTTTGGGAAAGCTTAGATAGAAATTCCTTGATGTGTTTAACAGCACTTGGGAATTTAAAAAAAAAACCAAAACTTAAATTTCATGGCGTGGCTAATAATTTTGTCATAAACTGTATTACACGTTTTAAAAAAATATTTTGAGTTGTTTATCACTGAAAATCTGTATCTATTCTTCTCTTTGTAGAAAAAAGTATTACAGATCAAATACTTGTTTGGAAAATTATTGAAATCATTCCTGAAGAGAGCTGGGGGCATCAGCGAAAGACATGTTGTTTGAACTTGGAATGTGGTATGTCGCACAGTATTAATATTTTCATAAAATGCATTCCAAAAATTTTGCAATTTTGCAGTTCAGAGTGTGGGGTGCTGGGATATGCAAGTGTTTGTCTACATTTTTAAGGCTGTTCAGCCTTAAAAAATATTGTAATGTTGCAGCTGTGGGCCTCATAGGGTTAAATGGATTGCAATACAGCGGTTATGGTGAATGTGACCGTTTCACAAAAAAGTGACTAAGCTGCCAGTGTGGAAAGGCTATCACATCTTAATGTACTTATATTAACCCAATATACAGTTTAGTACCACTTTGGTTTGGTCACCTGAGGTGGTACCAATATTTGGGCCCATGGACTAAATGGCCCAGAATATACCCTTAAAATATGTCCCATGTTATATGCGATTACATCAATCAAATTAATTTTGTCTCAATTTAAGCACAAATCAATGAAATTAAATAAAACATTTTAGGCAAATTGGACTGCACAGCAGCTCGGTGGTGAGCACTGTTGCCTTGCAACCTGGTTTGCGTCCTGGCCTTGGCCTGGGATACTTCTACGTTGAGTTTCCAGGTTCTCCCTGTGCATATCATTGGTTTTCTCTGGATTCCCCAGCTTCCTCTCACAGTCCAGAAACATGCTGAGGTTAATTAATAACTCTAATTGCCTATTGAAGGTGTGAATGTGAGTGTGATTGCTTGTCTTAATAGTAGCCCTGTGATAGACTGGTGACCCTAATGAGGATTAAGTGGTCTGTAGATATTGGATGGATGGATTTTAAGGTAAACTATACTATGAGATATTATGCTGATGTAATAGCTTATTTATGGGGCACAAGTCAAGCCAATTTTAATTTAAGCACAATACAAAGGTAATATAAATAGATATTGTACTGAAATCAGTTATACAGTAACAATTGAAATTAACAGCAGCCAATGTTGATCTTCTATGATAACATTTTGCTGACAGTATAATTTTATCTTGGTATGCAATTCAGTTTTTCCTTTCATTTGAACTTTTTTTCATTCTGATTAGCTCATGGACATCCTAGTTATGTTATTTCATGATGATTTGCTTGCTGAGCATACCTCTTTGTAAAAAATCTTAATCTTTATGTGTCAGCAAGTATAAACTGGATCATCTTCAGGAATCTCAGCCCCCGGGTGAGCCCTAATCTGGACCCACTGCAGTTTGCTTACCAACCGAACATTGGAGTGGATGATGCAGTTGTCTACCTGCTGCACAGATCACTGACTCACCTGGAGGGCACTGGCAGCACTGTGAGGGTCATGTTCTTTGACTTCTCCAGTGCTTTCAACATTATCCAGCCTTCCCTGCTCAGGGTGAAGCTTGAGGGAGCGGGAGTAGACTGTCACCTGGCTGCTTGGATCATCGACTACCTCACCAACAGACCACAGTACGTGAGACTTCAGCATTGTGTTTCTGATGTTGTGGTCAGCAGCATGGGGGCCCCACAGAGGACATTGCTCTCTCCCTTTCTCTTCATCCTGTACACATTGGACTTCCACTACAACTCTGGGAGCTGTCACCTCCAGAAATTCTCTGATGACACAGCCATTGTTGGGTGTGTGTCTAATGGGGACGAGCTGGAGTACAGGGCAGTCATCTCTGACTTTGTTGACTGGTGTGAGCGAAACCATCTGCAGCTCAACGCCAGTAAGACGAAAGAGATGACCATCGACTACCGCAGGAGGAGGGCACCTCAGACTGCACCGGTGAACATCCAGGGTATGGACATCGAGATAGTGGACTCATACAAATACCTGGGTGTTCACCTCAACAACAAACTGGACTGGTCACACAACACAGAGGTCCTGTACAAGAAGGGCCAAAGCTGTCTCCACCTGGTGAGGAGACTGAGGTCCTTTGGAGTGTGCAGGACTCTGCTGCGGACATTCTATGACTCTGTGGTAGTGTCTGTTATTACCTCCGCCAAGGAGGTTATGTGACACCCGGCGTTTGTGTGTCTGTCCATCTGTCTGTCTGTCTGTCTGTCTGTCTGTCTGTCTGTTAGCAAGATAACTCAAAAACGGCTGGGCAGATTCACATGAAATTTTGAGGGGATGTAGACTATGGTAAGAGGAAGAGCTGATTTAATTTTGGTGGCAATCCGGAAAGGATCCTGGATTCTGGATCACTTTGAATTTTTTAGTATTGTAGTGGCCGTGGGGGCCGCTGTGACTGTGTTCCGGATAGGGGTACCGCTAGGCATCATGGGGGAATTATGTGTTCTTTGGGAATTGTTTTACGGGGTTGTTTGTTTGTTCCAGACGTTCTTTAATTACTGGTTGCATTTAGTTAGTTCAGTTCTGCCTTCTGAGTTCGTATGTGTGTTTGTTGTTTTCATGTGTACTGTAGCTCAGGGGTAGCCTAGCCATGCTACACCCATGTTTCTGACGGCACAAGGGTCTAGGGAAGCTCGACAGGGAGGGAGGTGGGCTAAAAGGTTGTCTATTAAATCCCTCTGCAGCAATTGGGTAGGTATACAACCAATCAACGCAACGAATAGGCTGACGGAGTTCCGAGAGCACCGGCGGATTGTGGCTAAGTCCCATTAGCTTCCCAACCAGCGGAGCCAACTGGTATATTAAGGATTTGCCATATCCCGTCGGCATAAGTCCAAATACGTCTTTCTTCTCAATGAAACACTTAAGTGCCGTCCTTTGTTTATCTTTCAAGTTGAATTTTAGCTTCAAATCTTTAAGGGCTGTGGCCAAAGCCGAGTCGAAAGATAACTGTTTATTGTGCGCCGGTTGTTTCTGTCAGAATCGTCACGCCTCTGTCGTCACTTCGTTACGCCCGCCTTCTGACTCTACACTTCATGGTGATTGGTCCGGCCAGTTTTAGGAGAATCCAGCCTCGAGCCTTATGGAGGGTAACTAGACCCTCCCTGGCAGAGAATTAAATTTGTTGTCGTGGGTTGTCTAGCGCGGCTAGGCTAGCTCAGGGGGGTAACGGGAGGAGTGACATTGGCCTGCAAGCCGGTACGTTGAGATTTCTGGAGTGCTTATTGTGGTAGAGACAATAAAGCCTGGTGTGCTAACTGTAAGATCCTTCATCGTTCCTGCCTTAAGTCGCCGCTCAGTGCTACAGTATGTTTAGGTTGTGGTCCAAAATATGACAAAAACATCATAGGTTAGTATGTCATCCAACAAATTGGAGCAAGGTGTCCAGATAGCTCAACTGGTTAAGAAGGTGATTTGTAAACAGAACTGTGTCAGAGACGCAGGTTTGATTCCAGCTCATGATCCTTTACTGCAGGGTTTCCTGTTTTCCTCTCTATCCTTGGCAGAGGTCTGCACTCTCTGAGTGCTTTTCTAGTTTTCTATGCAGTGGTCTGCTGGGGAGCAGGGAGCACTGAAACGGACAGAAAGAGACTGAACAGATTGGTCAGGAGGACCAGTTCTGTGCTGGACTGTTCCCTGGACTCCATAGAGGAGGTGGGTGAGAGGAGGATGTTGACAAAGCTCACATCCATCATTGACAATCCCTCTCACTCACTGCATGACACTGTGATGTCTCACAAGAGCTTTTTCAGCAGTAGACTGAGACACCGAACCTGCAAGACAGAGCTCTATCTCAAGTCATTCATTCCATCTGCTATAAGACTTTCTAGCATCAGCATCACTGGCTGATGTTAAAACAAAACTGGACTCTATCACATTGGCTTTTATCACATAATCTGCAGTTCTTGTATTACTTGAGTCTTCTTGTAGTCCACATCATTCCATAAGCCACTTTTTCCATCCTACACTCCTGAAAATATTGTGATTGTTATTATGATTATCATTATATTGTTGTTTATTGTTGCTCTACTGTGTGATACAATGCTGCTGTAACATGGGAAATTTCCCCGGACAAAGGGAGTAATAAAGGATTATCTTATCTTACAAATCTGACACTTCTGGGTTGAGGTAATACTAGCACTCCCTGGTCAAAGTAAGCTCCTTGTTCCTGCACACATTAAACACCATACTATCAACAAATATATGTAATGTGTCATTACTATCCTAGAATAACAAGTTCTGATGAACATAAGTGTAATTTTGCTGTGTTAGTACTCACAGTTTTGTATTCCTTTATTAATACTACAAATGGAAACAATAGGTTTTCCCTGTGGGATGGCAGAGGACACAAAATCAGTGGAACTCTATACTGTGCAGGTGTGAATGTTTGCAGGTGCAGGCAGGAGTGAGTGGTAATGGTGAGAGAGGAGTAGGATTAAGAAAAAGCTCTGCACCACCAGAATGTCAGTTTGCAGTGGGGTTCCCACACAGCTGTGTTCAATTTCCTCATGTACTTCAAACAGTGTTGACTGAAACAGAGCAGATATTGTTGGAGTTAGAAATAATATTGAACTATAGTTAATTTCACCAAAATTACTGCAACACAGAGGAGAGAGAGGATATGAACATGAGTTCATGGATTTCTAGAGCTATGAAAATGGAGCAAAATGAAAAGAAATCTCTTGCGTTTTTATTATGAACAAGTCAGATAGAATTACAGTCAGTTACATATCACAATTATTTCACAGAAGCATTTATCTTCAGGAACATCAATATTTACTGTAAACATTGTCATTACCAGTGCCGCAGTGGTTAGCACTTTCGCCTTGCAGCAAGAAGATTCCGGTTCGAATCCCGGCTCGGGCCTGGGATCTTTCTGCATGGAGTTTGCATGTTCTCCCTGTGCATGCGTGGGTTTTCTCCAGGCACTCCGGCTTCCTCCCACAGTCCAAAAATATGCTGAGGTTAATTGACAACTCTAAATTGCCCGTAGGTGTGAATGTGAGTGCGATTGTTTGTCTGTACATGTAGCCCTGCAACAGACTGGCGACCTGTCCAGGGTGTCCCCTGCCTTCGCCTGAGTCAGCTGAGATAAGCTCCAGCACCCCCCGCAACCCTAATGAGGATAAAGCGGTCTATAGAGAATGGATGGATGGATGGTGCATTACGAGAATCATGCAGACCAGTTACTGTTACTGCAGTCTGAGTCGTTGTAACATGTAGTTAAAATTCTAAAGAAGTGCATGTTAAACACATTCCAGAGGGCGTTTGTTGAAAGTACAGACTGACTATCTGTCTAAAGGCACAAGGTGGTGCCTTATGCCAAATGCAAATGTCAGCAGACTGATATCTTCACAATGTTGATGTTACCATGCTCAAACAATAATTATAATGTACACACTGGGCTACTGTTTTTAACACCTTCATTAAGTGTGCTAGCATTCTAACGTCACATGGTTGGTATGGGCAACTGATTTATTTTTAACTCAACACAGTGGCAACAGGTCAGAAAGTAGTTTCATTATTTATTGAGAGATTTGTGATAGTGGTGAAGCTGTAACTTCTTGCTGGTGTATGATGGCTGAGGTGGAACTGAAGCAGGTGAGTACCATTTCTGTCTGCATTCCCATTACTGCTCATCTGCTGTGTTCTGCTCATGTTCCACTCCTTTTATCTCCATGCCGACAACACCGTCACCACAGGTCTCAAGCAGGTCGGCTGTATACTATTATTTCATAATGTGAATGTTACTCTACATCCTGTATGATAGTTTTATTCAATAAAAAGGGATATTCAGACAAATTAACACTGCTGTGGCCTTCCACTGGGAGCCACAGTGTCTGATGGCTTGCGTTTATAATATTCATAAGGACCAGGGAACATAAATGTACTAGTAGAGGACCACTAGATAGTGCACATGGATAACTTTCTCAGATTATTGAAGATAATCAGAAGTGACTGAATAGACCAGTTTAGATGTAATGGGTACCAGGACAGTTAAGTTGGTGAAAATGTGCTTTTCTGTGATTTGGATAAAGTGACCCTGTTGAGTTGAGAGCTTTCCACCACTGTGAGACTTTTATCACTACTGTTTCACACCATTGTGCATACTGGTGGCCACATGGTGTTGTCTTGCAGAACTGTGTCAGAGACGCAGGTTTGACACTGCAGCAGCCACGTCACGCTTAAACTTAAGGCTTTTGCTCAATAACAAGATAACTAGGAAATAGTGGTGTCAGTTTACAACTCAACACAGACCACCAAACAAATAATAGAATTTTTGAAATGATAATTCTTGGTCAAGCTCTGTTTTTACCTCTTTTAATTTTTTCCTACAAAGAAGAACTTTAACATTTTATAGCTCTTGTTAAACATATTTTAAAAGTAGATGTCTTTGTGGAAATGACCTTTCCAGTTCTGTTCTTAAATGATTTCTCTGGAGAGGACTAAACTGTCAGTTCTAAGTTATTCACACAGTGTGCTTAATGATTGTTAAATGGGAAGCCATTAATTCACCCTGAAGTTGTAGAGGCCCAAAGCATATTAGAGCAGATTGCTTTGTTCTCCTATTTATATTTTGCATATTAAAGTTTGGTTTCTGCATATTCAAGACTTACAACAGTCTGATGTTCACTGCCTTCCTCATGGACCATACTATAGAGCATTTAAGAACAATACAACCTCCAGTCAGATGACAATGTAGCCTGACTCTCCCATTCTCTCTAATGCACGTCAGCAAAGGCAGTGTGATGCTTTATATAATGTTCTGCTGGGAAACCTGGGGTCCTCCATCCATGTGGATGTTAGTTTGACACGTACCTCCTACTTAAGCATTGTTGTAGACCATCTACACCTTTTATGGAAACGGTATTCCCTGATGGCTGTGGCCTCTTTCAGTAGGATGATGTGCTGTGCCACAAAGCAAAAAGGGTTCAGGAATGGTTTGAGGAGCACAAAAACAAATTTGAGGTGTTGACTTGGTCTCCAAATTCCCCAGATCTCAATCCAGTCAAGCATCCATGGAGGTCCCAAACTCACAACTTCCCGGACTTAAAGGATCTGCTGCTAACATCTTGGTGCCAGATACCATGACACAACTTCAGGGATCTAGTGGAGTCCATGGTTCGATGGGTCAGGGCTGTTTTGGCAGCAAAAGGGTAACAGCACAACATTAGGCAGGTGGTCAAAATGTTATGCTTGATCGGTGCTCAATTTATGTCACAGACTGTTAAAATCATGCCTACAAAGACAATTTTATGTGATGACGCTATTGTAAAGGTCTGGTAAGGTTTAGGCACAACAACAACTTAGTTCAAGATCATGGTTTGGTTAAAAATAACTACTTTGTTAAGGTTACAGAGCCTTGGTCATCATTGTTTCAATAAAGAAAAGAAATAACTTTCACTTTCAGTCTGAAACAGGAAACAAGGAGAAGCCTCCCACACAGTGTTTAGCCAACCCATCCATCCACCCCAACCATGTTGTCTAAGTAGTTCTATAAAACGCGATACACTAGAAGGTGCTTTCCCCTGATATAACACATGCCCTTTTGGAGCATGTGCCACAGTTTTATTGTGTTTTATAGTGAGTCTTTTGACATAGTAAGAGACTCACTTCCATTGCAATATTATATTAATGAGAGAATCTAAAATATTCTTGTTGAGCATCTCTTTGGTAAAGGTGGGAATCCACAGATACTTACAGAGAAGACAAAAACTATAGGAGAGGTGGAGACACAATTTTAAGAACATGACCTGTTGGTGCATCCATATACATACATACATACACAGAGAGAGAGAGACAGAGAAGAGAGAGAGAGACAGAGAGAGGAGAGTACAGCAGAAAAAAAAAGTGGCGCTCAGTGCATCATGGGAAGTCCCAAGCAGCTTGAGTCTTTGAGTCTGTAGCAGCATAATTTAGTGGAGAGTTCAGGGTCAACTGAGCCAGTAAAAATGACAAGCTTTACAAAACAAAAATTTTCAGCCAAATCTTAGAGCTGAAGGATCTGCCTTCATCAGCTTCTGGAAAGACAAGGATCCACAAGCAAGTCTTTAGGATACAATGGGACTTGGTCTTTGTATGTGAGGAGAAGGGTTTTAAATTTCATAAGAGCACCACAATAAATGGCATAATGTGGCACTTCCAGAATCATAACCATGCTGAAACCTTTAACAATATTAACTTGGACATATCCTAATCTTTCACTGAAAGCAACAATTCCCATTTCTCCATCTATGTTGTCAAATGGGCTTCTGAGAGTAAGTAACTGTACTGAAGGTAGGCACAATAAGGAAAATAGCTGCACTTGAAAAGCAAATTACAGCACAACACAAAATAAGTAATGAATTTTACTGAATATCAAAGACAGATGATTTCCAACAGCTAGTGTGCCAGGAAGCCCTTAAGTTTTCAGAATAACAAACAGCAACACTCTCTGTTAATAAAAACTCTTAACAATAAATCAGCTGAAGCTTGCTCATTTGATTGCGTCTATGATAATTCCCCCTGGCTCTCCTCCCATTGTTTGAGCTCGCAGAGCGTAGAAGACTAGAGGTATGCTATTAAAGGTAGTCTTTTAAAACCTAATGGAGTGGGACTGCAGATCTGAAGATGTGCAGCTGTCAATAGCTACAATTCTGAATATATAAGAGGTTAAGTGGGGAGGATGAGACGCTTAGGATTAGACGCCCCAATGTAACCATCCAGCAGAAGAAATCTGTAGCCTATACACCCTGACGGAGAAGCTTATGGTATCAGGTCTGTCTTTTACCCTACAGCACATGAAGCATTTTGTGTGAATTGACTGCAGATTGGTCAAGCTTCCTCTGTAACTGAAGCCAGACCTAGGTAATTCAATCAAGAGCACACACAGGCAAGAGTGCTTGTCTGCCCTGGTAACGTGAAGTAGTGAAATCAGAGTTACCTCACGGACATGCCAGAAACTAATGTTACTGGCAGTACTTTATTCTTTACACAAGAAATGAATGTGAAAAATTCCAACAGGAAACCTTATCTCTCATGGGGACAATAATCCTATAAAACTGAGATCAGAGTCAAGAAATTTCTAATGAGTGCCAATTTGATGAGCTGTTCTTGAGCTTCTGTATTTCTTCCTTCAGTCTGACCTCTAGTATCCATTAGGCGGCACTACAGTGTTGCAGGGGTGGTGGAAAGTAACGAAGTACATTTACTCAAGAACTATCCTTAAGTACAGTGTTGAAGTACCTTATTTAAATGTTTCCTTGTCACGTTATACTTGTATTGCACCACATTTCAGGCGTAGATATCACACTACAGTTACTTTGCAGATCAAAACTCAGAGAAAA
This sequence comes from Acanthochromis polyacanthus, assembly GCF_021347895.1. NCBI lineage: Eukaryota > Metazoa > Chordata > Actinopteri > Pomacentridae > Acanthochromis > Acanthochromis polyacanthus. The sequence goes on along the minus strand of NC_067119.1, from coordinate 34,900,516 downwards.
TGGAGTTGTTGTTTTTTTGTTTGTTTTTTGCCTTGGTAGTACGTTACATGGCTAAGCATTTTTACCTTGGAACTGCAGTATACTGATGACAATCTCATTAACACAGATTCAGACTTCCACGGTTTTATTTGTAGCAAAGTTAAGAGCCAATGCTGTCAACTCTCAAAGTGGAGCTTTCTGCATCCTTATTCTTCAGAATTGTTTTCCAGTTTGAACATGCATGGCTGAATTGCTCCAATATTACAACTTGCCATTGCATAGAGTAGTCTGAACATATTTAAGCAGTCATAGGTGAGCAGGTGTGCTGAGCGGCAGTGAGCAGCAGAGGGTGGAGAGAGAGAGGCAGAAGCCTTGTAGGCCTGCATACTCTACAGTAAGCTGCAGTATAGAGAAATATTTAATACATTTTAAAGCAGGAAGTCAATATTTTCATGGGGAACATTTTTAAATATGTAACTTTAATACAAAGATGATTTTGTGTTGGGTTAAAGGATACAATACATACAACAAAATATTTCAGTTCTCAGGTGCCCCTCTTAAGAGTGGAATAGCTTGTTTAAGATGTAAACATTCCTCCTGTTCATATTTCCTTGATAAATACATAACAGGATATAAAGGGATGCATGTTTGAAATTCATAATGGATAAATTCTTTAAATGGTGCACTGTTTATAACCAATAACCAAAAGTATCATGCAAGTGTAATCAGTTTTTAATACTGGCCTGACAGGGCGGCATTCTGTTATTTTACATAGTTATTTGTTTGTTTGTTTTTTTGGCAAGCTGGTGAATGCAATACAATTTTTAGTCTGTTTTTGGTCTACGAACTCCGTAAGCTCATCACTACCAGCTGCATTTTCACCTCGTTGCATTGTTTTCACATTGTCATTTTGCTAAATGACAAAACAGGTCACGCTAGTCGTGCAGAAATGCTTGCATATCTTTTAACGACCTTTCCTTCAGCGTCTCCATTAAAAAGCAAAAAAAAAAAAAAAAAAAAAAACATTCTTATCCTAATGCCTAATTCTGGGAACAATGATAATGGGACATGATGTAAGGATCCAAAAAAACATGTAGTTTGTGTTTCTCCAGCTCCATCATATGGTGGAGGTTGTAATTTCAGCAATTTTCCAAGAATCCTGAAATTGTATATCACTGTCTGTGCTCAATGCATATACTTTTTGCAACAAGTGATAGTTACTGAGGCTGTTTCTGACTGGTAACAGTAAGTGTTTATTTCCTCTCCTGATTGTGACAACAAAATGTCCATGCCCATATTCTCATAATCACGGCTTGTTTGGAGGCGCACATGTCCTGCTCTCAGGCCATTGAGTGCTTGTTGGTTTTTGTTTTTTCCCCTCCTCTTTAGCTGCGCAATTCATCTCCTCATTGTAATTATTCCACCCGCTGTTTCTTGATCATCTCGATGAGGGGGAGGAGAGGGGAGAAGTGAATGGAGATAGATGACCTGAAGGAGGAATGAAAGCTGTGCATGCGCAATTCATGCATTGCTTGTGAATTCTATAGCTGGTATTCTCACATCCAGGGAGTGGGCTTGATGGAGGCAATGAAACAGGAATGAAGAGATAAGCCTTTGGGTGACAAAGGTATAGATGCATTTAATTCAGTGCTATAGAAAGGCAAAAGTAATTCACCCCCGTTGGCACTTCTCATGTTTTGTCGCCTCACAACCTGGAATTAAAATGGATTGTTTGAGGGTTTGCATCATTTAATTTACAGAACATGCCTACAACTCTGAAAATGTCCATCCATCCATCCTCTATATACCGCTTTATCCTCACTAGGGTCGTGGGGGGTGCTGGAGCCTATCCCAGCTGACTCAGGCAAAGGCAGGGGACACCCTGGACAGGTCGCCAGTCTGTCGCAGGGCTACATACATAGACGAACAATCACACTCACATTCACACCTACAGGCAATTTAGAGTAATCAATTAACCTCAGCATGTTTTTGGACTGTGGGAGGAAGCCGGAGTACCCGAAGGAAACCCATGCATGCTCAGGGAGAACATGCAAACTCCATGCAGAAAGATCCCAGGCCCACCCCGTGATTCAAACCAGGGATCTTCTTATTGCAAGGCGAAAGCGCTAACCACTACACCACTGAGCAGCCCTCTGAAAATGTGACTTTATAAAATATGAAGCAAACCAGGCCAGACCAAACCAAAATAATGGTCAATTTGCAAAACTGTTCACCCACCTAAAGTCAGTACTTGTAGAACCACCTGTTGCAACAATCACAGCTACCCCTCTGATTAATGTGCTCCTTGCTTGGCCTGTGAATTTTGGTAGGCGGCCCTCTCTTGGCAGATTTGTTGTGGTACTCATAGATATACTAGATGCCTCGCGCCACTGTCCGGCATAGGCTGGCGATGCGTCAGTGCGCCGCCATCTTGGAGTGGGAGTGAAGTTGTAAACAACCAACGTCTGGTATATGCGAGACCATTACACAGACACAGTTTTCCGGTCATAACTTCCCTTGTAATGCATAGATTTCAACATGGTATGGCTCATTTGAAAGCTTACAAGGTCGTCTTTTGATTACACTCCCAAAGAGATGGTGTCAATCAGCACAACAAGTTTTAGGGACCCCTTTCCTGCAACTGTTTGTTGTGTTGACCTGTTGTGATGTCAGGTTTCTCTGATCACCAAGATAAGCAGCTTCTAAGTTTTATTTATTTAGTCTACTGATTATTCCTTTTTTGTGCCGCATTTCCATATGGGACATCTTTGAACAATTATCTTGAAATTACATTGAAGGTTAATAAAAATTTTGAGGGTTTTTCTATTTTCTCATTTTCAGTGTTTTACTACTAAAGAATTTTCAAAGCTGGCACAAAGTTGGAACCATGAATAAATTCTTCAATAGACCTGTGTTTCCAGACACGTGGAGGAGTTCAGTCCCAGAGGTGTGTACACCAGCGGTAAAGCCAGCAGCGCTGCAGGTCTGACAGCAGCTGTGGTTCAAGACGAAGAGTCCCACGAGTTCGTCATCGAGGCTGGAGCTCTGATGCTCGCAGACGACCCATTTACTGCAGGTAAATAAAGAGGGCTGCGTGCGCACCCTGGAGCCAGAAGTATGGTGGCTCGCACTGGCTTGTCAAGCCATGCGGTTGCATTATCAGTAAAAGATCGCGAAAAATACTTTAAAAAACTCACTTTAACAAATGGCAAGAGGCTCTCACATCCCCGTACACTTACCAAATGGGACTATGACGTTATTAAGTGGCCCAATATTCAGTGGCCTGATATTTATTTATATTTAGTTGAAAAACCTAGCATGTACACTAGAGAGAAGCTGCGAGCATACAAATCTATAGAGGCCTATGATTATGCAATTTATACAAGGACACTGACTAAGAGTTTTGTATTTTGATGTCTGAAATCCTACCCAGCCAAAGGCAAGGGCAGAAGACTACGATGTATGAGGCATGGCTGATCATCAACAAAGTGGAGAACTATATACACACAACAAACTGTACCTGTATGGCGGCGACTCCAGCCACATTATTGTTTATGTCCCCCTGTCACAACAGTCGACAGGGCTTTTATTAATGGCTCTAATCGTGTGGGAACCGACAGCTCGTCAGTATATTTTGCACTGATTTTGCTTTATTTGCCACAACAGAGCACACATGTGCATTGTTGATGGTATCCTCCGTCCAATCCACTCGCTTGATAGCCTGGAGCCACAGCCGTCTCGGCCGTTGCTCTGAAACGGCCGAGAGTAGGGTTGCCAACTGTCCCGTATTAGCCGGGACATCCCGTAAATTGGGCTACATTGATTTGTCTCATACTGGATCACAGATCACACACAAACACAACTCCAAAATGACTGGAAAAGTCATAATTCCATCTATTTGCTTGCAAGTTGGATAAAATAGATCATTCAGCATGACAATCTGCTTCATATCTGTCTTTGGTTTCATTTCACACATTAACCAAGCCTGAGTAAACTCCCAGTTAGCCCATAGCCTTTAAACTCTGATTAGCAGCTCACAGCCACATATCCTCCAAACAAAACACCAACACAAACTCTGCATTTTAAATGAACTGTGTCGTTCACCCATTGACGATCTTACGATCTTCATAAGCCAATGAATTTAGCTGCAGCCGCTGTTCATCTTAAACTGGAACATCCAGCCGTGAAAAATGGCTCCTCTGGTCCAGTAATAGTTAGGTGTTGTCCTCCGTTTGTTGGTTGTTTTGTGCTGTCCCTTTGTTTTTTATCCCTCCATCAGCTTTACGTCTTCACCGCTGCTAGCCTTGATAGCCTTTAGAATGCTAACCGGCTCTACCGTGGTTATCTCATGAATATTCAATTAGCCATGTGCTGCTTATGCAGATCAATAACTTTAGCACTGAACAGGACGGAGTATCGCTACCTGATAGTTACGATAGAGAGTTGAGAGGATGTTTTTTAGTGGCACTGTGCACCTGTCCCTTATTTAGTTGTGAAAAAGTTGGCAACCCTAGCCGAGAGCCCCTTGGTATGCGGTAGAACTTAAGTCCTGCTTGAGTATTTCGGTTCATACAACCAAAAACACAACAACCTAACATTATGATGCCGATAGTTCAGTGTTAGCTTTTAGTTTTGCTACTTCATGTGGTGCGAACAATGCCAGGTAAATGATATGAAACAGTACTTCCGGCTCCATGATGCGCACGCAGCTTGTTGATGACGTAGGCTCTGATGGGGTCCAGAGCCTTCGAGACAGTCAGAGTTGCGACACTCATGCTCTCGCAGCGGGGCGGTCACGTGGTTTATGTAAGCCTGAATAGTTCTAAACAGGCAGCGCTGTCATTTCCTTCTATGGGACTGAGAGCGGCGATTTCACGGTAAAAAAGGAATAAAATCACACCTCCAAATACTTGTTTGATTATTAATTCATTGGAGTATGTATGTAAATGTTAGTTTTACATTTTGAGCCGTAAGGTGACATATTAAAGACACTTTTGGGGTTTTGGAGGGAATGTTTCACATTCGTGGTAGCATGGAAAATCGACTTTTACACAGAAATGTAAGATGATTGAAGATGTTAAGTTTTGCCCAGCTGGATTTTTGTATTTCCAGACAATGTCTATATTTCTCTGATTCACTTACACGTAGTCTGGGAGTTACTGAAAAGCAGAGTAACAACAGTCCATTCAGCAGATAGTGTCCAGCCACTTCTGATGAGGCAGGAGTTGACTCACTATAACCATTTTAAGACATACACAAAATATATATTCAAGAATAACAACTCATTATGCTTTGATGAATGAAATAGTATGTTTTATTGACAATGGGAGAAACAATGAGGGTCTTCGTGTCTTCAGTGAGGGCTCTCGGGATACTGGTGGATACGATAGATATTAATAAATATATTTGTTAAATACTTACAAGTATAAGTTTATGCATTATAAAGGGTCTCATATAAAGGACGTAGTCTTGACAATTAAGAGGTAGCGATGTAGCTAGGTAGCTTTCAAAGAAGAGCTAAGAAGGACATGGCAATGCCTGAAAGTCGGTCATCTGCCAATATTCACAAATACAGATAAATGTATGGACCACAAAGGGCTTCTGATATAATATAAAGACGTTAAAATTAAAAAGAGTTAGCGACTCATCAACAATTAATCCGTCAATATATCCCTGGAGATAACTTCACAGCTAACAGCAGAGTCGAGCTAAAAAAAGTAGCAGAAATTCGGTCGTCTACCAAGATAAAATATATATATAATTACGCTGCGCAAATACAAATAAAGCTCAGCGTATGCATCATAAAGAGCCTCTGATAAAATATAGGCAGTTGACAATTCAAAAGAGGTAGGCATTTCATCAACTTACCTCCACATATACTCAACGACCTGCAGTGCAAATGAACGGTGGCTATCACTGTCGAAGCGGTGCTTGGAACTAAACAAGCCTCCACAACCCGGAAGTAGACTGGAAGAAAGCGTACAACGGCACCCTATGGGAGTGTCGCAACTCTTACTATCTCTAGGGCTCTGATGGGGTCTATTTACTTGTGTTCCATGCGTGCATGAAAAAAAGCTAGATATTCTGCCCTCCCGAAAGTTTTGTCAAGTTGGCAGATAGTTAACAGTCGTCATACAAAGACAACGCTTTGTGGGTTCAGGCCACGCTTTATTATCTCCACACGAATTACTGTAAAACTGAATAGACCAGAAAAATACAACAAGTAACGACATACACGAAAATACGCGTATAAACAAAGTCCGCTAGCTTGATGCTAATTCCTATGGGAAAACCCATTGACATGCTAACGGTTAGCATTGCGGTCGCGGAAAATAGTACAAGATCAAACTCAACAGCATCATACTTGCTCAATTCAATAACACAAACGGTAAGTAATTCAGTACTCACAGGCATAGATTTTCCTCACTCTGAGAAAAAAGGGAACAACAATAACAGCACATAGCTGGCACAAAGTTGGAACCATGCTTAAATTTTTCAATTTACTTGTGTTCCATGCGTGCATGAAAAAAAGCTAGATATGTAGTGCCGAAGAACAGGAGTCTGAGGCGGAGTGTCAAAAGCAGGTGCTAACCTCTTTACTGACATCAGTTGACTGAATAATAACACTCAGTACATGTGGAACGTAACTTAACAACATGAAGAGTAACAGCCTAAACAGTCCGTGTTCACACACAACCACCACTCCCAACGTTCCGTGGGTGAATTATGTAAACCCACTACACAAGCCCCCCCAGAATTCACCCATAGTCAAAGTCCGCGCGCCGAGGAGGGACAACGGCCCGACCCCGACGGGTACGCACAGCAGAGGCGGGGAGGGAGGGAAAAAGGGGGAAGGCGGGCGAAACAAAACAATCCACCGGACCGGGAGGCAACGATCCCGAAGAGGAAACGGGGACCGGGTCGGGGCGGGGAAGAGGGGGGCGGCCCCTGCGCGGAGCCCGAGCCAACTCCAACGGCCCAGAGACGTCCACATGGGCGGGCTTAACCCTGTCAACAGACACAGTCTCAGCCCGTCCACCAACGTCCACAACCAGAGTCTTATCCCCGTGTCGCAGGACCTTGAACGGGCCATCGTAGGGGGGGCGCAGAGGCCCCCGGTGGGCATCATGGCGAACGAACACAAAACCCGCCGAACGCAGGGCAGGAGGCACACAGGAGGCAGGAGTGCCGTGCTGCGATGTGGGGACAGGCGCGAAAGCACCTGCGGCCTCCAACAGGGAGGACCGCTGCCTGGCAGCCGACCAAGCGGACGCGGCCTCTGGAATGAAGTCCCCAGGGACTCGAAGCACTTGTCCATAGACGAGCTCGGCCGACAAGGCCTGCAGGTCTTCTTTGGGGGCGGTCCTGAGACCGAGCATGACCCAGGGAAGTCTGTCCACCCAACCGCCGTCCGTCAGACTGGCACGTAGGGCAGCCTTCATAGAGCGATGGAACCGTTCACACAACCCGTTAGCCTGTGGGTGATAGGCCGTCGTGCGGTGCAACTTGACCCCCAGGCCGTCGGCCACCGCGTTCCAGATCTCTGAGGTGAACTGCGCGCCCCGGTCTGAGGAGAGGTCGGAGGGGGTTCCGAAGCGCGCGACCCACGTCCCGATGAACGCACGGGCCACGTCCGCGGACAAGGTTGAAGTGAGGGGCACGGCTTCAGGCCAACGAGTCGTCCTATCCACCATGGTAAGGAGGTAGGTGAAACCATGGGAGGGGGGAAGGGGGCCTACAAGGTCGACATTAACGTGGTCGAACCTCCTGGCAGGGACGGTAAACGGCTCTAACGGGGCTTTGGTGTGGCGATGCACCTTGGCACGTTGGCAAGCCACGCACGAATCGACCCATGATCGCACGTCCTTCTTCAGCCCCTTCCAGACGAACTTCTGAGCCACCAGTCGCACAGACGCCTTCCTGCCAGGATGGGAGAGGCCGTGCACAGCCTCAAAAACAGCCCGCCGCCAACCAACAGGAACAAGCGGCCTGGGCTGGTCAGTGGAAAGGTCACACCATAACCGGGCACCCGAGTCGCCGACCGCGACCTCCTTTAAGCGCAGCCCCGTGTCCGAGGCTTTCAGGCTCCGAATCTCATGGTCGGAAGCCTGCTCCGCCCCCATGCGGGCGTAGTCCAGCCCTAAATGGACTGTGCTGACGAACGCTCTGGAGAGGCAGTCCGCGACCACATTGGACTTGCCAGAGATGTGGCGGATGTCTGTGGTATATTCGGAAATGAAAGACAGCTGCCGCTGCTGGCGGGCAGACCAAGGTTCGGCAGACTTGGACATAGAGAACGTGAGGGGCTTGTGGTCAACAAAGACCGTAAACTCACGGCCCTCCAGAAGGAACCGGAAGTGGCGGACTGCCAGCCAGACGCCGAGCAGCTCCCTGTCGAACGTGCTGTATTTGCGCTCCCTCGGGACCAACTGCCGGCTGAAAAAGGCGAGTGGTTGCCAGGCACCCCTGACCCGCTGCTCCAGCACAGCGCCAACGGCAAAGTCAGATGCGTCGGTGGTGAGGGCGATCGGGGCGCCGGGAGCTGGGTGGGCAAGCAAAGCGGCCTGACACAGCGCAGTCTTAATGTCCTCGAACGCCCTCGACCTCTCGGACGTCCAGTCAATGTCCTGGTTCGGACTCTTGTGCCTAAGGGCTTCGTACAGTGGGCATAAGATATGCGCAGCCCGTCGGATGAACCGATGATAGAATGTGACCATCCCGAGGAACTCTCGAAGTCCCCGGGCCGAACGTGGGCGGGGAAATCCCGACACGGCCTCCACCTTCGACGGAAGGGGCGCGGCCCCATCTCTATTGATGAGGTGACCGAGGAACTGGATAACCGGCACCCCAAAAACACACTTCGCCGAGTTAATAATGAGGCCGTGCTGGTCCAACCTCGTAAACAGGGTCCGTAGATGAGCCAAGTGCTCCTCCTCGGAAGAGCTGGCGATGAGGATATCATCTAAGTAAACGAAAACAAAAGGCATGTCTCTCAACACTGAGTCCATCAGCCGCTGGAACGACTGGGCCGCGTTCTTAAGTCCAAAAGGCATTCTCAGGAACTCAAACAAACCGAAAGGCGTCACAACCGCCGTCTTCGGAACATCCTCAGGGCGAACGGGAACCTGGTGGTATCCCCGTACCAGGTCCACCTTGGAAAACACCTGTTTCCCCGCCAGGTGTCCAGAGAAGTCTTGAATGTGGGGGACGGGGTAGCGGTCGGGCGTGGTGGCGTCGTAGAGACGGCGGTAATCACCGCATGGGCGCCAACCGCCCTCCGACTTCGGGACCATGTGAAGCGGCGAAGCCCACGGGCTGTCCGAACGGCGGATGATCCCGAGGCGCTCCATGTTGGCGAACTCTGACTTAGCCGCTGCCAACCTCACCGGGTCGAGCCGCCTGGGTCTGGCGTAGATAGGAGGTCCCTCGGTGACGATGTGGTGTTCCACTCCGTGTCCCGTCACTGCGGCAGAAAAGGTGGGCCGAGTAAGGCTGGGGAACTCACTCAGCAGCTGTTGGTAACTGTCCCCCACAGAGAGTGCGCCGGAAAGGCCGTTGTACGTCCCCACATCTCGGACGCACTCCAGGGAGGAGAAAGTCAGTGCGTCCACCAGGCGCTCGTTCTTGACGTCCACGAGCAACCCGTGGGCACACAAAAAATCAGCACCGAGTAGGGGAAAAGAAACGTCCGCTGTAACGAAGTCCCATGTGAAACGTTGACCGTTGAAGCACAAGACCACAGTCCTTAAGCCATACGTCCGTATGGGGGCGTCGTTGGCAGATGTTAACGGCGGGCCGTGTGTTCCGCCAGCCGCGTCGTCCGCCGAAGCCGGAATCACGCTCCTCTGGGCGCCCGTGTCACAGAGGAATTTGCGCCCGGAGAGAGTGTCTCTGATGAAAAGCAGCCGGTTCGTTGGACCTGCACTCACGGCCACTACTGAGTGCAGGTCTTGTCGTTTCCCCCCGTGCCGTAGTTGCAAGGGGAACGGCATCTCTTAGCCTTTGCGCCGAAACGTGCGTGGAAGTAGCACAGGCCTGTGCCTGCACGGCTGTCAGTGGTGGCGCGGCTCCTACCGGCGGGCGCGCCGGCGCTCGGCGCCGCGTGGCTGCGCGTCGGGGCCAGAACCTCCGGGGCGAAGCGCTGGGTCGCCAAGAAGAATCAGTCCGCCTCTTCGGCCAGCGCGCGAGGCTCCGTGATAGTCGTGTTAGCAAGCGCCGTCTGGACGTGCGGCGGCAAGTGTCTCAAAAACAGTTCGATAAAAAGGAAATTCGGCTCCTCCGCGCCCAGTAGGTTCAGCATCATCTCCATGTGCTCAGAAGGCTTTCGGTCCCCCAAGCCCTGGATAGCCAGGAGACGTCGTGCTCGTTCCGAGCGTGACAGTTCAAAAAGCCGCAGGAGGTAAGCTTTCAGCCCAGCATATTTCTCTTGGGCGGGGGGAGCCGTAATGAAACTCACCGCTCTGGCCGCAGTGGAGCTCCCGAGCGCTGACACGACGTGGTAGTAGCGTGAGTCGTCGTCAGTAATCCCCCGGAGGGCAAACTGAGCCTCCGCCTGCGCGAACCATGTGGCTGCAGACGTCTCCCAAAACTCCGGCAGTCTCAGGATGGCGGGGTTAGCCATGCCGATATGTTCGAAAGTCAGTATAGTCTCTGAAACTTCAGCGGGACTGACGTCGGGGTCACCAATGTAGTGCCGAAGAACAGGAGTCTGAGGCGGAGTGTCAAAAGCAGGTGCTAACCTCTTTACTGACATCAGTTGACAGAATAATAACACTCAGTACATGTGGAACGTAACTTAACAACATGAAGAGTAACAACCTAAACAGTCCGTGTTCACACACAACCACCACTCCCAACGTTCCGTGGGTGAATTATGTAAACCCACTACAGATATAACATTGATTTCATTAACTGCTCATCAAAAAAAATATATCCTTTTCTAAGTTCAGTATGAGTTTATTTTTGAAACCCAATTTGCCATCTCTGTGTGCACTTCTCCAAAGATATAGCCACATCAAGAAGTGACAGACTGACGTCTTGGTATCATACCATGGGTTTCTGCTACAATATCTGGTGAAATCTGTGAAAAATTCAATGGAAAGGACATACTCACTTGTGGAATGTGATTCCTTGTGCCCTTGTGTTTGGGTTGCGTTGTATTGTGCAGCCCCAGGCCGCACAAGACTGTGGCATTTTGAGCTTTTTGGCAATCGGTGTGTGATAAACACGCTTATCGCTGGTTTGTTTACTCCCGCTTGCTCCCGTTCCAAGAAGGCAGCGCACTGACGCATCGCTCATTGGCCGGCAAGGCATCTAGTATATCTATGGTGGCACCATTTTTTTTCTGTGGCAGGGCTACATGGGTTAGATTTATTTTTCTTTAGCCAGTGTCTGACAACGCCACCTAGGGGAGTTTCACCCCCAGGAAATCTATTAATGGGGACCACCGCTCTAACACAGACAAAAAGGTCACACAGGATGACACCAGAGACTGACATGATTCCAGTGTAAAGTATTAAAAAATAGAATTTATTTGCAATACTAAAAATGTACAATTTTTAGTATTATCATAGACACAATCAAATGAGCAAGCTTCAGCTGATTTATTGTTAAGAGTTTTTATTAACAGAGAGTGTTGCTGTCAATTAAAATCTTATTGGCAATGCCAATAAATCCTCCAGTAGTAAGTGGCACAATATTGTACAATTCTCCAGGGCCTCAAGGCTTAGTTAAGTTTGCTACCAAATACAGATAGGCACAGAGCCGAGGGCTTACCAGGCAGAGATGACTAACTGAAAGGGGAGGGGAAGGGTCCTTATGATTCACACCACACGAAGAAACAAAATACACTTGATGGACATGTAACACACTAAGTTTCATTGTTCAGTATATGAAAGAACAGGTATTCTAAAATGTTCAATGTTTTATTTATGTTTACAAATTATGTGTGTTATTTTATTTCTACAGCGTAAATTTATTTGGTATGTGTTGTTAAACATGTTCTGTATGTAAATAGTTATGTTGCAGTTAATTTGGGAAGACTGGTGTAATTTTCGGAAATGGCCAGCAGGGGGATCGAGCAGTCCGGGGAGGAGTGAGAGAAGAAGAAGTGAGAAGAGAGCGGACGAGGAGGAAAGCGGACGAGGAAGAAAGCAGACGAAAAGTCAAGAGAAAAAGGCAAAGCCGACAGTGGTGAGCTTTGTAGTAAAAGTAACGGCTACATGGGGGAGAAGAACACTGTCCGACTGTCCACCCGACGTCAGCTCGTCTGTTTTTCCGTCCGTGTAGTATAAACTGTGTCGTCGGACTGACGCACGGAACGCAGTGGCTAGCTGTTAGCTTTACTAGCACAGCAAGGACTTCCTAGCTACACGTGTGAGCCGCCTTTTGTTATTCTCTTGGGCGACAAGAGGAGTCAAGTGCAGGACGGACATTGGCGAGGAGCTTTCTACCTACTGTCGTATGCTGAGAGGAGCGGAGGACCGGAGTCTACCCCTGGAATCAGGCCTGAACTTTGCTTTTATTTTTTTTTGCCGGCTTTAGTTTACTTTGGTACTCATAAAGGGCCCATATGTATATGTGAATGTGACATATTGGTTGATTTTCATTTTATTTCATTATTTTTCCAAAAAATCAGTTCTATATAAATGTTTGCTATTTTAATTATTTGAGTATTGTGTATTTACTCTTAGTGTGACAAAGGGATATGATATAACAGCTTGGTTATCAAGGACCCAGGGCCTTGCTCTTCTATAGTATAAAGAGAGCAAGCGCTACATAAAATGGAGGCACCGCTGGGATTTAGTTTCTAAAACTTTCTTTTTTGTTATTGTTGCTGTTAATCAAGATAGTCATAATTCCTTTAACTGAATAACTGTTTTGAAAAGTGTATGGTTATTACCCAGAGTAATTATGTTTGAACTGTGTTTAGTTAGTATGAGTGTGTGATTTGTGATATTTTGACACAGTTTTATTGTTGTTAAGGGAGGATTTGTGTAAGATGGAAAGCCACACTGTGCTAGTTAGTGAAATGAAGAACTGGTGCAGGGGTGAAGGTCTCCAAGAAGACCAAGCACTAATGGTGATTGTTCAAGAAACAACCGAAATAGCAGCTATTGAAGAAGCTTTAGAAGCTAAGTTTTGGGTTGTGTGCGTGTAAGAGGAAGGATGTTCAGTGCTAGGCTAGGGGGGTTGATGGTGCTGTGTGAGAGCAAAGAGAAAATTAAGGCTGACAATGTTCCACCTGAGGTGCATCCTGGGGAAGAGCAAGAAGCATGGCCCATAGTCATCATTAGTGAAAAGACAGTTACAGATGATGATTTTAGTGTTAAGTTAACCTCTTTATTGCAAGCTGAGGGAAAGACAGTAGAAGATGTGCAGGCTCTTTTTCCTGGTCAAAGCCCAGCTCCTTCATCCACCGAAGCTATTCTACGTGCTGTGGGCGATTTGCTAGACAAAGCAGCTAAACCAGCGGCTGAGAGTGGAAGCTATCGTCGTCTTCGCATCTTTTCTGGCACGTTACCAACCCCTGCCGGTGAAGAATCTTTTGATCATTGGTTGGAGCAAGCAAACTTGATGGTGGCCGAGAGTGATTGTCCTGAAAAAGAAAAAAGGAGAAGGATTATGGAAAGTGTTAAAGGCCCAGCAATGGAGATTCTTAAAGCAGTCAGATTATCTGATCCTGATGTCAGCCCACAGCATTGCATAGAAGCTCTTGAAAGTGCGTTTGGGACTGCTGAATCTGGAGATGATCTGTATTTCTCTTTTCGCCTTATGCAGCAACAATCAGGAGAAAAGCTGTCGGACTTCTTGAGGAGACTGGAACGTTCTTTGACCAAAGTCATCCAGAAAAGTGGATTGCCGGTTTCTCAAATTGATCGAGCCCGTGTGGAGCAGCTTCTCCGTGGTGCTGTGACATCTGATCTCATGTTAATCCGACTGAGACTAAGAGAGAGAAAAAACAATCCTCCAAATTTCTTGGAACTGCTAAGTGAGGTTCGCAGTGAAGAAGAATACGAAGCTTCTCGTGCCAAGTTGACTCCATCAGTTCATTCCATGCATGTAAAACAGGACGTCGATGGAAAACAAGCTGAGATTCAAACTTTAAAGGCTGATATTAAAGAAATAAAGTCAATGTTCGCAGCCATGGCGACAAAGTCTCAACCTACAGAAACAGAAAGAAATGTTGAAGCACCTGCAGAGACCTGGCACGCACCTGAGAAGAAGGCCGAATCAGAAGTTGCAGCACTGAAAAAACAAGTGAAAAGACTGCAACAAAAACTCAACAACAAAAGGACTCACATAGACACTCCAGCTGCTGTCATGGCAGTTGAGACATCGCGTCCGGATCAAAATACTTCCAGAAGGTTCCGCAATGACCCTGATGAGTACTTCTGTTACAAGTGTGGTGAACCTGGACATATTGCTGGACAATGCAGAAACCCTGAAAACCCAAGCAAAGTTATCCAGAAGCTAATTCAGTCTCTTAAAAAAGCCAAAGATGCCCACCAGCCCACTACAGGTGAGCAAGCAGCCAAAAATGTTGTCTGTAATGCCAAGAGAAGTGCCGTAGATTTACTGAGATCCAGAAATATCTCCCCAGGCTTAATAGGGCCCCCATCCATTGAGCCAGTGAGAGTTAATGGACATCCATGTGATGCTCTGTTAGACAGTGGGTCCCAGGTGACCATTATCTTTGAGCAGTGGTATAGCATGTACCTGCCAGATGTTCCTATCCAGCCAGTAGAGGGTTTGGATATTTGGATTTTAAGTGAGTCTGAGTGCACCTACCCTTACAGAGGTTATGTTGTTGTTGAGATGGAGTTTCCAAAGAAGGTGGTGGGTACTCCAGCAACCATTCTAGTTTTAACTCTGATCTGCCCAACCCCAAGAGGTCCAGATCAAACACCCATTATTGTTGGGACCAATGCTAAGGCAAGCCTCCCCCAATGTTTAGCCAAACTGTCTGAGGAGATATCTGGGGAAGACACAGCCACTACACTTAACCTACAGGGTGCTGTTACTGCTGAGAAGTCAGAATCCAGTGATCTGGATGTTGGGGAGGAAGATCAGGAGGTTGGACAGGTGAAGTGGTTAGGGCCTGGTTCCCTCTCGCTACCCCCAGGGGCTAGTCATCTTGTTGATGCTAGTGTTGAGTTCAGTCAGCCAGTAGACAAAGAAATCCTGATGCTAGATGTTTCCCCAACTGACCCCCTTCCAGCAGGTGTGCTGCTGCAGCCCATGGTTGTGCCGAGCTATGCAATGGACTCCAGCAAAGTAACCCTCCTGCTACAGAACGAGTCTTTGAAAGAGGTGCTCATTCCAGTTGGGACCATTCTAGGTCATCTGTTCCTGACAGACATCATAACAAACATCCCCAAAACAGACCAACCAACAGATAAGTTTGATCCAAGCCAGATTGACTTTGGTGACTCGCCAATACCAGAGAGCTGGAAAAACAGACTCAGAGACAAGTTAGCACAGAGATCCGATGTCTTCTCTCTCGATGAGTGGGATGTGGGATTAGCTAAGGATGTCGAGCACAGCATAAGGCTTGCAGATGATCGACCCTTCCAAGAACGATCTCGACGTCTTGCCCCAGCTGACATTGACGATGTCAGACGCCACCTCCAAGAGCTTCTAGCTGCTGGCATCATCAAGGAGTCGAGAAGCCCCTATGCATCACCAATTGTGATCGCTAGGAAAAAGAGTGGGAAAGTGCGTATGTGCATCGATTATTGCACCCTCAATCGACGCACCATTCCGGATCAATACACCACTCCTAGGATCGACGATGCTCTGGACTGCCTATCCGGAAGTCGCTGGTTCACCGTGTTAGATTTAAGGAGTGGTTACTATCAGATCCCGATGAAAGAACAAGACAAAGAGAAGACTGCTTTCATCTGCCCACTGGGGTTTTACCAATCCGAGAGAATGCCACAAGGCATCACAGGGGCTCCAGCAACCTTTCAACGGTTAATGGAAAAAGCCGTGGGTGACATGAACCTCCTCCAGGTGTTGGTCTACTTGGATGATCTGATTGTCTTTGGGAGGACATTGGAGGAACACGAGGAGAGACTATTGAAGGTCCTGGACAGACTGCGTGAAGTTGGACTCAAGGTTTCAATTGACAAATGTCAATTTTGTCAACCAAGTGTTAAATATGTCGGACACATAGTCTCAGCAGAAGGTGTAGCAACCGATCCTGCCAAGATCGAGGCCGTCACCACCTGGCCTCAGCCCACAGACCTGAAGTCCTTGAGGTCGTTTCTTGGATTCTGCGGTTACTACCGTAGATTCATAGCCAACTATTCCTCCATTGTCAGACCCCTCACAGATCTAACTAAAGGCTATGCTCCAACACAGCGTGGCAAGAAATCTGCTAAAGAACAGAAAACTTACCTCAAAGAGACTGAGCCATTTGGTGAGAGGTGGGACCAAGAGTGCACCGACGCGTTCCACAAAATCATCTACTGCCTCACCCATGCTCCAGTGCTGGCATTTGCTGATCCTAACAAGCCATATGTCCTGCATGTTGATGCCTGTCTGTCCGGGTTAGGCGCCGTCCTTTACCAGGAATATCCTGAGGGATTGAAGCCTGTAGCTTTCGCTAGTAGAAAGTTAACTGTGTCAGAGAAGAACTACCCCATTCACCAACTGGAGTTCCTGTCTCTGAAATGGGCAGTCGTGGATAAATTTCATGACTACTTATATGGAGCCAGATTCACTGTACGGACTGACAACAATCCACTCACGTATGTGCTTACCACAGCGAAACTCAATGCCACTGGACATCGCTGGCTAGCCTCTTTGTCCACATATGACTTTGACATTCTGTACAGACCAGGTCGACACAATGTTGATGTAGATCTGTTGTCAAGACAAGAGACAGATGAATGGGAGACCATACCTCTGGCAGGTGTTCAGTCTATCTGTAAGCATGCTGTGTTGCAGAACTCAACCACGACATCACCTACATATGTAGAACAGCTAGGAGCTACTCCTGAGAGTATCCCAGATATCTTTGCTTTTCCCACTCGCTTAGATGTGTGTTCTTTAGGTCAACTCACCCGCTCAGAACTTGTAGATGCTCAAGCCAATGATGCAGTGATAGGACCAGCAATCCAGGCATTGAGGCAGGGTCGTTGGTCTCAGGAAGTTGCAGCTAGCACAGAGTTAGCAGTAATTAAGAAAGAGATGGGGAAGCTAGCATTGAAGGATGAGTTGCTCCATCGTCTCAGCAAGAAGCAATCAGGCGAAGAGGTCGCACAGCTAGTTCTTCCTGAGGTGTTTAGGAGTACTGTGTTGAAATCCATGCATGACGATTTTGGGCACTTAGGTGTAGAACGAACTCTTGACCTAATCAGAGCCAGGGTCTATTGGCCCAAAATGGCAGTAGACATAGAACAGTACATAAAGAACTGTGGAGAGTGCATCACACGTAAAACTCCAGGTCAGAGAGCCTCTCCATTACACCAGATAGTGAGCAGTGGACCAATGGATTTGGTCTGTATAGACTTTCTTTCAGTAGAACCAGACTCAAAAGGCATAGCTAATGTGTGAGTGATCACAGATCATTTTACGCGTTATGCCCAAGCCTTTCCAGCTAGAAACCAAAAAGCTCCGACTGTAGCTAAGATTCTAGTGGAGAAGTTTTTCGTTCATTATGGTCTGCCAGCAAGAATCCACTCAGATCAAGGGAGGGATTTTGAAAGTCGTCTGATCCGAGAGATGCTGAAGATGATGGGAATACAGAAATCACGAACCACCCCGTATCACCCTCAAGGTGACCCGCAGCCAGAGCGGTTTAATCGAACCCTTCTCTCTATGCTAGGCACCCTCAGTCAAGAGAAGAGGAAGCAATGGAGCCAGCACATCCCATACTTGGTGCATGCTTACAATAGTACCAAGTGTGACGCAACCGGATTCTCACCGTATTTTCTGATGTTCGGCAGAGAAGCCAGGCTTCCAGTAGATCTTTGTTTCGGTACCTCGCCTGATGGAAGTGATGTGGGCCATCACCTTAGGTATGTGGCTAAACTGAGAGAAGATCTGTGAAAAGCCTTCCAACTTGCTTCTGCTGCAGCTGACAAGACACATCTGAGAAACAAAAAGTCCCATGATAAAAGAGTCGTTCCTCAGACACTGGAACCAGGTGACAGAGTGTTACTCAAAAACCTTGGCCTCAAAGGGAAGCACAAACTTCAGAGTCGTTGGAGCGCTGTCCCTTATGAAGTGGTGGAGAAACTACCAAATCTACCAGTGTACAGAATAAAACCGGAGAGTGGAAATGGTTGCTTAAAAACATTCCACAGAGATCATCTCCTGCCCATTGGACAGTTTGTGAGGATGCCAAAGGTGGAGGATGAGATCAAGTTGTTTCAAAAACCTAAGACAAGAGCAGACACACAGAAAAAACGAAGGAAAGTGTTGCAGCCTTCCATCCATGAACAGGAAGACACGGACTTGTCAAGCAATTCTTCAGTTGAATGTTGTGTTCAAAGACCTCACAGAACATACAAAACTTACCTGGATAGACTCCTACAGAAGAGAGCCAGAGGAGATGGTCCTGATTCTAATGATGAGGAGCCTGCACCTGTCACGGAGGAGTATGTAGATGAGGAAAGAGACAGTCAGGGAGAGGATGAGGATCAAGAACAGGGCTCAGATGCTGGGGAGGAAACGGGTCCTGAATCAGAGACAGCCAGTGAAGGAGAACCAGTTAGTGGTCCAGATGTAAGAGATATTCCAGAGCCACAAGTTAGGCCAAAAAGACGAGTGAAGCCGGTGGTTAGACTCACTTACGATGAGCCTAGTAAGGCTAGAGATCAACCTATTACTATAGTACATAAGGGTATTGTAATCAAAATAGGTAAATAGGTTTGTTTGACCACAGCTGATGCGTTCTTTAAAATGAAACACAGGGTTTAAAGTGAATGAGGGCATCCACATAGAAGGGGGAGGATGTAACACACTAAGTTTCATTGTTCAGTATATGAAAGAACAGGTATTCTAAAATGTTCAATGTTTTATTTATGTTTACAAATTATGTGTGTTATTTTATTTCTACAGCGTAAATTTATTTGGTAAGTGTTGTTAAACATGTTCTGTATGTAAATAGTTATGTTGCAGTTAATTTGGGAAGACTGGTGTAATTTTCGGAAATGGCCAGCAGGGGGATCGAGCAGTCCGGGGAGGAGTGAGAGAAGAAGAAGTGAGAAGAGAGCGGACGAGGAGGAAAGCGGACGAGGAAGAAAGCAGACGAAAAGTCAAGAGAAAAAGGCAAAGCCGACAGTGGTGAGCTTTGTAGTAAAAGTAACGGCTACATGGGGGAGAAGAACACTGTCCGACTGTCCACCCGACGTCGGCTCGTCCGTTTTTCCGTCCGTGTAGTATAAACTGTGTCGTCGGACTGACGCACGGAACGCAGTGGCTGGCTGTTAGCCTTACTAGCACAGCAAAGACTTCCTAGCTACACGTGTGAGCCGCCTTTTGTTATTCTCTTGGGCGACAAGAGGAGTCAAGTGCAGGAGGACGGACATTGGCGAGGAGCTTTCTACCTACTGTCGTATGCTGAGAGGAGCGGAGGACCGGAGTCTACCCCTGGAATCAGGCCTGAACTTTGCTTTTATTTTTTTTTTGCCGGCTTTAGTTTACTTTGGTACTCATAAAGGGCTCATATGTGAATGTGACATATTGGTTGATTTTCATTTTATTTCATTATTTTTCCAAAAAATCAGTTCTATATAAATGTTTGCTATTTTAATTATTTGAGTATTGTGTATTTACTCTTAGTGTGACAAAGGGATATGATATAACAGCTTGGTTATCAAGGACCCAGGGCCTTGCTCTTCTATAGTATAAAGAGAGCAAGCGCTACAGACACCCAAGTGCACTACTGTACAGAGAGTGAAGGGACCTCCACCACAGGGAATGAGTCAGCCACTGGCCACACTGGCCCAACAGCTCCTGTCCAGAGAGAGGATGTAAACAGTCACCGCAAAGGGACAAAAACATAAATATCTAAAAACTATGCTGGGCCCAGGAGGTCACCACCAAAGTTAATTATGCCCCTTACACACACACTCACCCAGTCAACCCAATAAAGAAAAACAAAATCTACAAAACCAAAAAAATAACTGATAACTAAACACAAGATTGCTAGAAAATGACAATGAATAATGAATAAAAACAAATGATCCCAAGATCAGTAAATAATAACTAAAAATACAAAAAAGAATAATGAAATATAAATAGGTTGGCTGATAAGAATCAGTCTGCCTGGTGCAGCTTCCAATCCTACACTCCCAAGTGTGCCAGGCAGCAGGCATGCACACACTCACACAAGGACTGAGTTTTAGAAAATAGCAATAAAATTGCAGACGAGCGGAGAGCTTGCCGCGGTGAACCCACAAACAGAACAGCAGTAGAGTAGCGGCTCGCTTCAGAGGTGGAGCTGCCCATCAGCGAAGGTGCAGCTTCCCAGGCAACAGGGGAGATAGCCACAGAAAAATGCACTCGATAACTGCAAACAGCAATCAGAAACCAGAGTCACATTTCGTGTGCAGCCCAACAAAAGCACATAAAAACGCCAGACAGCAGGTAGCCAGCCTACCTCAGGAATCCCACGCAACGCGTGGATCATTACGCACGGCACCAAGGCCACACACGCCTAACTCCCAACCTTCGACCAGGATATAGGCTGATTTTGCTTGAAAGCAAAAAGCGCATCAGACACGCCACTAAAATAGTTCAGAGATGCAGTGACCACGCCGGAACATACACACGTGGACAAAATTGTTGGTACCCCTCAGTTAAAGAAGGAAAAACCCACAATTCTCACTGAAATCACTTGAAACTCACAAAAGTAACAATAAATAAAAATTTATTGAAAATTAAATAATCAAAAACAGCCATTACTTTTGAATTGTTGATTAACATAATTATTTAAAAAAACAAACTAATGAAACAGGCCCTGGACAAAAATGATGGTACCTCTATAAAAGATTGAAAACTATTTGACCAGAGTGACATGATTAACTCAGGTGTGTCATTTAATTGACATCACAGGTGTTTCCAAACTCATAATCAGTCAGTCTGCCTATTTAAAGGGAGACAAGTAGTCACCCTGCTGTTTGGTGAAAAGGTGTGTACCACACTGAACATGGACAACAGAAAGCGAAGGAGAGAATTGTCCCAGGACATCCGAAAAAAAATTATAGACAAACATCTTAAAGGTAAAGGCTATAAGACCATCTCTAAACAGCTTGAAGTTCCTGTGACAACAGTGGCTCATATTATTCAGAAGTTCAAGACCCACGGGACAGTAGCCAACCTCCCTGGACGTGGCCGCAAGAGGAAAATTGATGACAAATTGAAGAGACGGATCGTTGGAATTGTATCCAAAGAGCCCAGAGCAACCTCCAAAGAAATTAAAGGTGAACTCCAAGGCCAAGGTACATCAGTGTCAGATCGCACCATTCGTCGTTGTTTGAGCCAAAGTGGACTTCATGGGAGACAACCAAGGAGGACACCACTGCTGAAAAAAACTCATAAAAAAGCGAGACTGGAATTTGCAAAAATGCATGTTGACAAGCCACAAAGCTTCTGGGAGAATGTCCTTTGGACAGATGAGACCAAACTGGAGCTTTTTGGTAAGGCACATCAACTCTATGTTCATAGACTCAAAAACCAAGCATACGAAGAAAAGAACACTGTCCCTACGGTGAAACATGGAGGAGGCTCAGTAATGTTTTGGGGCTGCTTTGCTGCATCTGGCACAGGGTGTCTTGAAAGTGTGCAAGGTACGATGAAATCTGAAGACTATCAAGGCATTCTGGAGAGAAATGTGCAGCCAGGTGTCAGAAAGCTTGGTCTCAGTCGCAGGTCATGGGTCTTCCAACAGGACAACGATCCAAAACACACAGCCAAAAACACCCAAGAATGGCTGAGAGAAAAGCGTTGGACTATTCTAAAGTGGCCTTCTATGAGCCCAGATCTGAATCCCATTGAACATATGTGGAAGGAGCTGAAACATGCCATTTGGAGAAGACACCCATCAAACCTGAGACAACTGGAGCTGTTTGCTCATGAGGAGTGGGCCAAAATACCTGTTGACAGCTGCAGAACGCTCATTGACAAATACAGAAATCGTTTAATTGCAGTGATTGCCTCAAAAGGTTGTGCAACAAAATATTAAGTTATGGGTACCATCATTTTTGTCCAGCCCTATTTCATTAGTTTGTTGTTTTTTAAATAATTATGTTAATCAACAATTCAAAAGTGATGGCTGATTTTGATTATTTAATTTTCAATACATTTTTATTTATTGTTACTTTTGTGAGTTTCAAGTGATTTCAGTGAGAATTGTGGGTTTTTCCTTCTTTAACTGAGGGGTACCAACAATTTTGTCCACGTGTGTACCTGACAAAAGTGAATGGGGAAAGCTCAACAGCCAGTGTCTCAAGACCGCCACGTGGATCTGACACAGCCACGCCAAAGTACGCAGTCGATGCAACACTCAGGCTCCAGGAAGAGGTAAGAGGATGCGCGTGGGAGACGCACAGCCCTCTCCCAGATATAACTCAACATGGCACCACCCAGTAAGTAAGGTGCAATAAAATAATTGCTCTCAGCTGAACGGCATTCAATGGACGGGGAGCAATAGAAAGAACTACACCACTATTCGCCTGATCCAATACACACAAACAGCATGAGTGGAGATGGACGAGGCCGTCTTACCACATTTCCATTTCACTATGATGGATTTGATGGTGCTCCTGGGGATCATCAAAGATCTGAATTTGTTTTTAGAACCCAAACCTGACTTGTACTTCTTAACAACTTTGTTGCTGACTTGTTTGGAGAGTTCCTTTGTCAGCCAACAGTTGAGAAGATTTAAAAATAGTGGAAACTACTCTGCCTCTGTCTGCAAGTAGCATTTCTGAATTCCTTAACATCTCATTTGTTTATTCTGTACAAACACCTAAATATAAATGTGCCAGACTATTTCTTGGTTGGGACTTCCCAAGGTCTGAACTGGTTGCCTGGCAACAGGTCCTGGAAATTGCATCAGTCTTCTCATTCAAACATTGCTATTGTGGGGATACGAAAATACTGATGTAAAATAGGCCATCCCTTCAAAATGTATTTAATTGGTAGTAATATTATGCTATTCATCTTCAGTTTCCTTTTTTTTAATTTCTTGTCTTTTCTCCTAATGTACATTATTTCTGAGCCACACAGTTAGATTTGCTTTAGATGTAATTCATACAGCCCGCCACAAGAGGGAGTTGCTCTCAAGGGAACCTCAGGCCGCTGCGGCGTAGAATAAGCCAGTGCTCTAGAGATATTAAGAGTTGCGACACTCATGGGCTGTGTCCGAAATCGCATACTAACGTACTACTCATACTAAGTGTGACGTCAAAATAAGTATGTAGTGCATTCACATTAGATAGTATGAAAAGACTGATGCGAGAAATACCCGGATGTATACTATATCCGGAAAATTTTTAAGTATGCGTGGTGACCACTAGTCATACTCAACTGCCCCATAATGCTTTGCGAGCTATCCACCGAAATGCAAGCCTCCGCGGGATCTGTGGCCGGACCGGGGCGATTTTTATTTTATTTTATGTGGTTAAGTAGTCATCCTAATCACCCCACAGATTTGAGAAATAGGCGTTTTCTGACCAATGTTTTAAATTTGTCAGATGCCTCACAACGTGCTACTGAATGCTAGCAGCTAGTTGCAGCAGCTCGCTTTGCATACAGAACAAGTAGCAGCTACCTCCAGTAGCCTGCAGCTACAACTGAAACGATTCGCATAATCTGGCTAATAACTGCATGAGGAGTGCCGGCTTGAAATTGCCACATTAATTATGCGACTGTTTGTTAGCGTAAAATCAACCTGAAGCCGGCATTCAGCCGAGATATTTGATAGCCGTACTTCCGGTTTTTGTCGTCGGAGGTTTGAAATGCATTATGGGAAACGTAGTAGTATACTACAGTGTGAACGGTCGGCATTCTAATCATACTTATAGTACGTAGTATACAGTATATACTCATTGAGAATGTAGTATGTAGTACGTTAGTATGCGATTTCGGACACAGCCATGCTCTCGCAGCGGGGCGGTCACGTGGTTCATGTAAGCCTGAATAGTTCTAAACAGGCAGCGCTGTCATTTCCTTCTATGGGACTGAGAGCGGCGATTTCACGGTAATAAAGGAATAAAATCACACCTCCAAGTACTTGTTTGATTATTAATTCATTGGAGTATGTATGTAAATGTCAGTTTTACATTTTGAGCCGTAAGTAGACATATTAAAGACACTTTTGGGGTTTTGGAGGGAATGTTTCACATTCGTGGTAGCATGGAAAATCGACTTTTACACAGAAATGTAAGATGATTGAAGATGTTAATTTTTGCCCAGCTGGATTTTTGTATTTCCAGACAATGTCTATATTTCTCTGATTCACTTACACGTAGTCTGGGAGTTATTGAAAAGCAGAGTAACAACAGTCCATTCAGCAGATAGTGTCCAGCCACTTCTGATGAGGCAGGAGTTGACTCACTATAACCATTTTAAGACATACACAAAATATATTCTAGAATAACAACTCATTATGCTTTGATGAATAAAATAGTATGTTTTATTGACAATGGGAGAAACAATGAGGGTCTTCGTGTCTTCAGTGAGGGCTCTCGGGATACTGGCGGATAGATAGATATGATAGATAATAATATCTATCATATCTATGATAGATATGATAGATATAACCCTTTATGCATTATAAAGGGTCTCATATAAAGGACGTAGTCTTGACAACTAAAAAGAGGTAGCGATGTAGCTAGGTAGCTTTCAAAGAAGAGCTAACAAGCACATGGCAATGCCTGAAAGTCGGTCATCTGCCAATATTCACAAATACAGATAAATGTACGGACCACAAAGGGCTTCTGATATAATATAAAGATGTTAAAATTAAAAAGAGGTAGCGACTCATCAACAATTAATCCGTCAATATATCCCTGGAGATAACTTCACAGCTAACAGCAGAGTCGCGCTAAAAAAAAAAAAGTAGCAGAAATTCGGTCGTCTACCAAGATAAAATATATATATAATTACGCTGCGCAAATACAAATAAAGCTCAGCATATGCATCATAAAGAGCCTCTGATAAAATATAGGCAGTTGACAATTCAAAAGAGGTAGGCATTTCATCAGCTTACCTCCACATATACTCAACGACCTGTAGTGCAAATGAACGGTGGCTATCACTGTCGAAGCGGTGCTTGGAACTAAACAAGCCTCCACAACCCGGAAGTAGACTGGAAGAAAGTGTACAACGGCATCCTCTGCTGCACCATGAAACAGCAGACAGACGGCCCAGATCCGCAGCACAGCATTTATCCAGCAGGACGAGCTCGCCCAGTCCCTCCAAAAAAACGCGGTGCGCCAGTCCACCAGGACCGGCCGGTTCCGTGAATCTCTCTGCCCTAAACACGGAGGTGAATTCCGTCACGTACGTGCATTACGTTCGAGCTGGGGACTGCTTTGATTAGTGGAACTCATAGGAGGCTGGCCAAAATTGCGGGAAAGTTGCGGTGATTGGACATAATTGCAAAATGCAACTTGTGCATGTTATGTTGGCTCTGTTCTGCATCACAATGGGGAGGGAAAAAAATGCCAACTGTGAGCTTTGACTGTGTTTACAATAAAATAGAATATTTTCTACCACAGAAATTATGACATTTTTGGGTCTTAAATTATATTTGTTGAGGTCTTAAAAAGCATTAAATTTGACTTTCAAAATGGTGCAAGAGCCCTGAATATGTGCAAGGTGTTGTGTAGAATAAGCAGGTTCTGCTGTGCCATGAAAAAGCAGACAGACGGCCCAGATCCGCAGCACAGCATTTATGTTTTGTGTTGTTGTTTACAGAAAATAAACCCATCAAAAGACACACTGACTTATGTCCTCAGTTAAGTGTGCAACACTATGAAGGGAATAAACACTGATTTTTTTCCATTAATACTTGAGCAGAACTATTGTCAGTAAATCATTTTGCACCTGATTCAGTATATCATTTCTTAAATCACTTAAGTACTATATATGGAACGGTAAGAAAGATAGTTTCAACTTTATTTGTAACTGCAGTCATTTCTGTCTAATCAGTATCATCACAAATACAAGCCTAAACCGTTCTATCCAATCCCACTATCACACTGACCTCATACATTTACACACGTGGACAAAATTGTTGGTACCCCTCAGTTAAAGAAGGAAAAACCCACAATTCTCACTGAAATCACTTGAAACTCACAAAAGTAACAATAAATAAAAATTTATTGAAAATTAAATAATCAAAATCAGCCATCACTTTTGAATTGTTGATTAACATAATTATTTAAAAAAACAAACTAATGAAATAGGGCTGGACAAAAATGATGGTACCCATAACTTGATATTTTGTTGCACAACCTTTTGAGGCAATCACTGCAATTAAACGATTTCTGTATTTGTCAATGAGCGTTCTGCAGCTGTCAACAGGTATTTTGGCCCACTCCTCATGAGCAAACAGCTCCAGTTGTCTCAGGTTTGATGGGTGTCTTCTCCAAATGGCATGTTTCAGCTCCTTCCACATATGTTCAATGGGATTCAGATCTGGGCTCATAGAAGGCCACTTTAGAATAGTCCAACGCTTTTCTCTCAGCCATTCTTGGGTGTTTTTGGCTGTGTGTTTTGGATCGTTGTCCTGTTGGAAGACCCATGACCTGCGACTGAGACCAAGCTTTCTGACACTAGGCAGCACATTTCTCTCCAGAATGCCTTGATAGTCTTCAGATTTCATCGTACCTTGCACACTTTCAAGACACCCTGTGCCAGATGCAGCAAAGCAGCCCCAAAACATTACTGAGCCTCCTCCATGTTTCACCGTAGGGACAGTGTTCTTTTCTTCATATGCTTGGTTTTTGAGTCTATGAACATAGAGTTGATGTGCCTTACCAAAAAGCTCCAGTTTGGTCTCATCTGTCCAAAGGACATTCTCCCAGAAGCTTTGTGGCTTGTCAACATGCATTTTTGCAAATTCCAGTCTCGCTTTTTTATGAGTTTTTTTCAGCAGTGGTGTCCTCCTTGGTCGTCTCCCATGAAGTCCACTTTGGCTCAAACAGCGACGAATGGTGCGATCTGACACTGATGTACCTTGGCCTTGGAGTTCACCTTTAATTTCTTTGGAGGTTGCTCTGGGCTCTTTGGATACAATTCCAACGATCCGTCTCTTCAATTTGTCATCAATTTTCCTCTTGCGGCCACGTCCAGGGAGGTTGGCTACTGTCCCGTGGGTCTTGAACTTCTGAATAATATGAGCCACTGTTGTCACAGGAACTTCAAGCTGTTTAGAGATGGTCTTATAGCCTTTACCTTTAAGATGTTTGTCTATAATTTTTTTTCGGATGTCCTGGGACAATTCTCTCCTTCGCTTTCTGTTGTCCATGTTCAGTGTGGTACACACCTTTTCACCAAACAGCAGGGTGACTACTTGTCTCCCTTTAAATAGGCAGACTGACTGATTATGAGTTTGGAAACACCTGTGATGTCAATTAAATGACACACCTGAGTTAATCATGTCACTCTGGTCAAATAGTTTTCAATCTTTTATAGAGGTACCATCATTTTTGTCCAGGCCTGTTTCATTAGTTTGTTTTTTTAAATAATTATGTTAATCAACAATTCAAAAGTAATGGCTGTTTTTGATTATTTAATATTCAATACATTTTTATTTATTGTTACTTTTGTGAGTTTCAAGTGATTTCAGTGAGAATTGTGGGTTTTTCCTTCTTTAACTGAGGGGTACCAACAATTTTGTCCACGTGTGTAAATATTGCTTTAAATCAATGCAGAATTATTAGTTGATTAATGTATAATACAAGCGTAACTGATTGGATGCTGGTGTTGTGTTATTGTTTTTGTTTTAAGATACCGACACTTAGCACTAGCCAAAGGTGTTACATACGTAATATAATGCAATATAAAATATTTGACGTGTGTATTATTTAGAAAAACGGTATCGACAATAGGCTAATGCTAAATATTAAAAGACTGGGATCAGATTAGATTGAAGAAAATAATAATAATTGAGGGGCTTTGGGACATTCCTTCCTACATTATTAAGCCACCTATACCACACCAGATGGCTAAATATGTGCAAGAAGATCCACATACTGTGAAAAAAAATCCTGCATAGGCCCTGTCACCAACAGAAGACATCCGACTGTCTCCTGTGACTACAGACCTGTAGCCCTCACTTCTCACATCATGAAGACACTTGAGAGACTGGTCCTTTCCCATTTAAGACCCAGGGTGAGGACATCCACAGACCCCCTACAGTTTGTATATCATCCCAGCATTGGTATGGATGATGCCCTCATCTACATGCCACACAAGGTCTATGGACATCTGGAAACTGTTGATACGACTATGAGGATCATGCTTTTTTGATTTTTCAAGTGGCCTCAACACTATCAAGCTGGCGTTGCTTGGCAAGAAGATGAGAATGTTGCAGATGAAGTCAGCACTGGTCTCTTGGGTCATGGACTATCTGACCTGAAGACCACAGTATGCTTGACTGCAGAACTGTGTCTCCAACAAAATCCTCAGCAGCACAGGGGCCATACAAGGAACTGTCCTGTCCCCTTTCCTCTTCACATTATATATGTGTGACTTCCGGTATAACTCAGACAGCTGCTTTCTTCAGAAATGTTTCAATGACTCTGCTGTCATCAGATGTATCAGAAGAGGACATGAGGAGGAGTGAAGGGACATCATCATGGACTTTATTGACTGGTGCGACCTCAACCACCATCTACTGAACACCTTTAAAACCAAGGAAGTGGTAATTGACTTCAGGAGGATGAAGTCCACACAGACCCCAGTCACCATTCTTGGCACAGAAGTGGAAGTTGTGTTCAGCTCTAGGTACCTGGGAGTGCAGCTAGACAACAAACTGGACTGGTCCAGACACATGGAGGAATTTTACAAGAAGAGCCAAAGCAGACTTTACTTCTCGTGAAGGTTAAGGTCTTTTAACACTAGCAGGCCTCTTCTGTGTACATTTTACCAGACTGTGGTGGTCAGTGCTTTATTCTTTGAGGTTTTGTGTTGAGGGGAGGGGGCTCACTCCAGGGACAGAAACCAGTTGAGCAGTGTTTCTCAACTACTACACAATCTGGAGGTGTTTTGGCAGAGCACCTTCAGCCACAAACTCATCAACCCTCAGTGCAGATCTGAACACAGCAGGAAGTCCTTCCTACTAGCTGCAATCAGGCTTTTCAATTCATGCTGATTCACATTAATATTTTAACGTATGCACATGTTTTAAGTTTTAGCATTTTTTCTAACTCATATCTATGTATATGATCTTACTGATGACTGTTAGCGTTGGTGTTCTGTTGGGGTTGTGGGTTCTCTTCGTGTTAACATGCTGCTGTAACAAAGTAATTTCCTGTAAAGAATCAGTAAAGTTCTATTCTATTCTATTCTATTCTTTTATAAATGACACACCAACTTTTCTGAAACCATTACATTTTAAGGTGAACACATGATGTTGAGGTTAAATTAAAGTTTAGGTTAAGGCTAGGATTGGGTTTTAAGTAAGGGTGTGTGTCGTGTAGTTTGTGACGCTACAGGCAGACCAAGTAGCAACCACCTATACTAAAAATTGAAGCCAGTGCCTCAACGTCACAAACTTCAGTTCTTCAAACGACCCCTTGTGGCTGCCTCCAAAAGTCCATCTTATTAGCAAAAATAAACATGTTTACTGCTAGTGACAGTTGCACTCGGAGTACATTCTTATAAAACTTGCCTGTTTAAATTGGATTAAGGCTTAAAGTTGTGCATCATTAAGGGGGAGACTGCTTTTAGTGACAGGTGGGTGCCGCCGTAGCCCCACCAGAGATCCACTTACACTTTACTTCTCATTGTTGAGCCTGGAGTTAATAGGAGTCAGGCACGGCCAAGATGAAGACAGTCAAATGCCCTATTCGCATGGGATTAGTCTCACCGGAGGGTCTCTGGTAATTTGTGAATTATCAACCCCTCCCCCCTCCATGTCTGTGTTTCTAGCAGTGCATTCACATGGGATAAGCAAAGTCTGTATTTTACTTGAATTTACTGACATTGTAACCCAGATATAATGTCAAATCTTTGCACTTTGCAACATCCACTGTTGTCACATCCATGTGCAAAATGCCTGCTACACGCAAAACAGCTGACACTGGTTGCGCGAAGAAACATTAAATTGCTGTGTGGGGAGAACAGCAATACCAGAGGCTAAATGATGACATGTTACATAATCACACCGTCTGGGAGGATATTCACAGGCAACTCCGGTGCCCATCGATAAAGGACTTTCAAGAGCGGGTGAATGCTGTCAATAATTTCCACCACTACCTCCATAATTAAACTGGGAAAGTGGTACAAAAAGGCGTGCAATTAAAAAAAACAACAACTACAATACACCTCAATGCACCAAACATGGTGCATTCGCTTGGGATTAAGATCACAGAAATCCTCCGCAATTTTTACAAAATCACCATTGGTCCTGAAGCAATACTAATCCTATGCGAATAGGGCTAAAGCCACCACATGTTGCCTGAGGACCAGACAGCCTTTATATTGTGTATTACAAATACACATAAAGTCAGTCTGGAACTGCTCCATTGAACCAAATCCAGCCCAGAGGCAGGACTACCGATCACAGCTTGAATTGGAGAGAGCCAATCAGCGTAACACATGTGTGATGCAATCACTAAGCGACCTAACAATTGCCTTTCCGCCATGATGTTTTGTAGTTTTAACAGCTTCCTTCGCCGTACAGGGGTCCTGAGGAAAATCTAAGCTCTCCCTTTCAACAGTGGAGGGCAGCATTACGCATTCTATCGTACAGCCTGCCGGAATTAAAAGAAGAAGAAGTAGTCCAAACAGTTATGGCGACCAGTCGAGGACAAAGGACAAAGGACAAATTCAGCCCGTGCAAAACAGAGGAACGCGCACGAGAGAAACCTCGCTCTGTTGCGGACGCCATTTTGTTTGTATGCGGGAGGTGCACAGGTGTTAGATGAGTATTCTCGGCCCTGAACATGACGCGTCGTTAACTCCCGCCTCTGGTGCTCTGATTGGTTCGGTCTGATCTGCTCGGAGCTTGAAAACTTGTCAAAATGTGTCAATGGAGGCGGGCTAGACCGTATTCCCGTATATCCCTTATAACGGGAATACAGTCTAGCTAAGCTAGGCTACACCACATGAGCTTCAAAACTGCTGTTTAGAAAACCTGTGCGTAACATCGTGGAGGGGTCCATCTCTAAATACAGCCAATGAGATGGACCATCCTCAGAGTCTGGCATTTTTGCTGTTACCATTTCATTTTAATTAGAACTGGATCTGACCATACATTAGTGACACACTAAAATATATACTACTGTACTCCAAAGGGACCATAATTTCCTAAATAAAAGCTGTGTTACATTGGAGAAGATTGTTAACTTATGTATTAGCTTCACTTTTCAGACCTGGAGGATATATCTGTAAAGTGCCCACTAATTAAATCCTTTTGGAACTGCTGCATGCACTGTGCATACCTGTTCAACCTAGTACTTCATCAGGAGATTGCACCTTAAACTCTGACTGGTTTGCTTATATGTTCATCACAACCTGTAGACCAAAATGAGCTCTCATCTGTCTTTGCAATCTTGCCAATTCTGTTGCAGAGGATTGTGGGCCAGAATTGTCATAAAAGCATGCTGGTTTGTAAACTTCTTAATGCAAATAGATGCAGTAAGACGTCCTGGTATTACTGGCAAACTGCCCTTAACATCAGAGACACTAAATCTTTTTCTGCCGTGTCATAAAGTAGTTTAGTATGGGTACTGGAACCATGCACCCCATGATTCAGCTGTGGTTCACCTCATGAGAACATTTTGGTTTAAAGTTTTTGGGTGTCTAGGTAAAGACAGGATTCAACAGAATTTGGGTTATGCACATTCAGTTTCTTTTGTAATTGTTGTTTTGTTAAAACTGATTTCAGAAATAGAGGAAAGTGGGAAATAAAAGTGATTGTGAAGACACTGACAGTTGCAAGTTTCATGAGAACTGGTAAAACATGTAAATACAGAATACACACTCCAAAGTAACAACTTTGCATTATACTCAATTGTTTTTTCTCAACATGTAAATAGACCAACTCATAATTTTGATCACACCCTTGACCTTGTTCTCACTTATGGCATAGAGACCCAACAGTTAACAGTATTTCCCCAGAACCCTCTTCTTTCTGACCATTTTATGATAACATTTCAATTTATAACAATAGATTGTATAGGAGTTAAGAATAAATATCATTACAGTAGATGCCTGTCTGACAATTTGGTAACTAAATTTGAGGAATTAATACCCTCTCTATTTAATTCAGCACCATTTACTGATAAAACAGAAGGCAAATATACGATGGCCGACAGGTGCAAACACGCTGCAAACAGCAAAAGCGCTGCAAACACAGAAATGATCCAAAACCAAAAACTCACAAACACATAAAACACATGCAAGAAAAAATGCTGCAAGAAAAATATGCTGCAATCACAGAAACGACGCAGAAGCAGACTTACAAAATCACAAAACAGATGCAAACAAAAAATGCTGCAAATATATAAAAACACACGCAAACCCCCGGAACAACCGCAAGAGAAAAACGCTGCAAATTCAATGCACAACGGAAGTGCACCAGGCCACTCCACAACGGAAGTGCACCAGACACGAAGAAGAAGAAGAAGAAGAAAAGGCGTGCAGTTTCTTTCCGTGTGAAAAGGTACGTTTTCCTTTATGTTATACTTGGCTAACTTGGCTGGGATCTTCTTCTTCTTCTTCTCCTTCTCTTCTTCTTCGTGTCTGGTGCACTTACGTTCTGGAGTGACCTGATGCACTTCCATTGTGGTTTGAATTTGCAGCGTTTTTCTCTTGCGGTTGTTCTGGGGGTTTGTGTGTGTTTTTATATATTTGCAGCATTTTTTGTTTGCATCTGTTTTGTGATTTTGTAAGTCTTTGCTTCTGCATCGTTTCTGTGATTGCAGCATGTTTCTCTTGCAGCATTTTTTTCTTGCATGTGTTTTATGTGTTTTTGAGTTTTTGGTTTTGGATCATTTCTGTGTTTGCAGCGCTTTTGCCGTTTGCAGCGCGTTTGCACCTGTCGGCCACCATACAAATATTATAATTTTACCCTCACAGAAGTGGATTATTTTGTTAATAAGGCTTCCGCCTCATTACGTACAACACCTGTAAAAAGGAAAGTTCTATCTCAGAGAGGGCCTGCTCTGTGGTAAGTCAGTCCCAGCTGCGGACTTTAAAGCAGGCATCCAGAAAGCTGGAAAGGAAGTGGTATTCCACTAATTTAGAGGAAGTTGATGCAGCTTGGAAAAGTAGCCAAGTAATTTATATATAAAAAAGCTCTTTGTAATGCCAGGACAGCATATTATTCATCTTTAATAGAGGAGAACAAAAACAACCCCAGGAGGTTTCTCCTCAGCACTGTAGCCAGGCTGACAAAGAGTCAGAGCTCTGTTGAACCTTGTATTCCTTTAGCACTGAGCAGTAATGACATCATGAGCTTCTTTACAGATAAAATTTGTTATGATTAGAGAAAAATATAATCTGGCCCTTCCTACAAATGTTGCTGATGCTTTAGAATTGGCTGTAAGACCTGATGAATATTTAGAATCTTTCACTCCTATACATCTCTGAACTAATTTCAGCAGTTTCTACATCCAAACCATCATGTCTTTTAGATCCTATCCCAACTAGACTGTTCAAGGAGGCTTTATCTTTAATTAATTCCTCAGTGTTAGATCTGATTAATCTCTCTCTAGTAACAGGCTATGTACCACAGGCTTTTAAGGTTTCTGTAATCAAACCTTTACTTAAAAAGCCCACTCCAGATCCACATGTTTTAGGTAGACCAATATCCAACCTCCCATTTTTCTCTAAAATTCTGGAAAGAACAGTTGCAAAGCAATTATGTGAACATTTACAAAGTAATAGCTTGTTTGAAGAGTTTTAGTCAGGCTTCAGGATGCATCATTGCACAGAAACAGCTCTGGTAAAAGTAACTAATGACCTTCTC
The DNA here is from genome assembly GCF_021347895.1 of Acanthochromis polyacanthus. Classification (NCBI taxonomy): domain Eukaryota; kingdom Metazoa; phylum Chordata; class Actinopteri; family Pomacentridae; genus Acanthochromis; species Acanthochromis polyacanthus. Next base: position 34,866,372 of record NC_067119.1, on the reverse strand, counting down.
ATAGCATCAGATAATGGTTTGGTCTCTGTACTTGTTTTGTTGGACCTTAGTGTAGCATTTGATACAATCGACCACAAACTTCTATTACAGGGACTAGAACATTGTATTGGCATTAAAGGGACAGCACTGGACTGGTTTAAAACCTACTTATCAGACAGGTTCCAGTTTGACTCTTCTGAGCATACTAAGGTTAATCATGGAGTCCCTCAGGGTTCTGTCTTAGAACCAATACTGTTCACATTGTACATGCTTCCTTTAGGCAATATTATTAGAAAGCACTGTATTAATTTCCACTGTTACGCTGATGACACTCAGTTGTATTTATCTATGAAGCCAGATGAAACTAATCAGCTAGCTAGAATGCAAGACTGTCTTAAGGATATAAAGACCTGGATGACCTGTAATTTCTTACTACTAAATTCAGACAAGACTGTAGTCATTGTATTTGGCCCCAAACATCTGAGAAACTCGCTTTCAAAGCATATACACACGTGGACAAAATTGTTGGTACCCCTCAGTTAAAGAAGGAAAAACCCACAATTCTCACTGAAATCACTTGAAACTCACAAAAGTAACAATAAATAAAAATTTATTGAAAATTAAATAATCAAAAACAGCCATTACTTTTGAATTGTTGATTAACATAATTATTTAAAAAAACAAACTAATGAAACAGGCCTGGACAAAAATGATGGTACCTCTATAAAAGATTGAAAACTATTTGACCAGAGTGACATGATTAACTCAGGTGTGTCATTTAATTGACATCACAGGTGTTTCCAAACTCATAATCAGTCAGTCTGCCTATTTAAAGGGAGACAAGTAGTCACCCTGCTGTTTGGTGAAAAGGTGTGTACCACACTGAACATGGACAACAGAAAGCGAAGGAGAGAATTGTCCCAGGACATCCGAAAAAAAATGATAGACAAACATCTTAAAGGTAAAGGCTATAAGACCATCTCTAAACAGCTTGAAGTTCCTGTGACAACAGTGGCTCATATTATTCAGAAGTTCAAGACCCACGGGACAGTAGCCAACCTCCCTGGACGTGGCCGCAAGAGGAAAATTGATGACAAATTGAAGAGACGGATCGTTGGAATTGTATCCAAAGAGCCCAGAGCAACCTCCAAAGAAATTAAAGGTGAACTCCAAGGCCAAGGTACATCAGTGTCAGATCGCACCATTCGTCGTTGTTTGAGCCAAAGTGGACTTCATGGGAGACGACCAAGGAGGACACCACTGCTGAAAAAAACTCATAAAAAAGCGAGACTGGAATTTGCAAAAATGCATGTTGACAAGCCACAAAGCTTCTGGGAGAATGTCCTTTGGACAGATGAGACCAAACTGGAGCTTTTTGGTAAGGCACATCAACTCTATGTTCATAGACTCAAAAACCAAGCATACGAAGAAAAGAACACTGTCCCTACGGTGAAACATGGAGGAGGCTCAGTAATGTTTTGGGGCTGCTTTGCTGCATCTGGCACAGGGTGTCTTGAAAGTGTGCAAGGTACGATGAAATCTGAAGACTATCAAGGCATTCTGGAGAGAAATGTGCAGCCAGGTGTCAGAAAGCTTGGTCTCAGTCGCAGGTCATGGGTCTTCCAACAGGACAACGATCCAAAACACACAGCCAAAAACACCCAAGAATGGCTGAGAGAAAAGCGTTGGACTATTCTAAAGTGGCCTTCTATGAGCCCAGATCTGAATCCCATTGAACATATGTGGAAGGAGCTGAAACATGCCATTTGGAGAAGACACCCATCAAACCTGAGACAACTGGAGCTGTTTGCTCATGAGGAGTGGGCCAAAATACCTGTTGACAGCTGCAGAACGCTCATTGACAAATACAGAAATCGTTTAATTGCAGTGATTGCCTCAAAAGGTTGTGCAACAAAATATTAAGTTATGGGTACCATCATTTTTGTCCAGCCCTATTTCATTAGTTTGTTTTTTTAAATAATTATGTTAATCAACAATTCAAAAGTGATGGCTGATTTTGATTATTTAATTTTCAATAAATTTTTATTTATTGTTACTTTTGTGAGTTTCAAGTGATTTCAGTGAGAATTGTGGGTTTTTCCTTCTTTAACTGAGGGGTACCAACAATTTTGTCCACGTGTGTAGTTACTCTGGATGGCATTTCATTGGCCTCAAGTACTACTGTGAGGAACCTTGGAGTTATCTTTGACCAGGATATGTCCTTTAACTCACACAAAACAGATCTGTAGGACTTCATTTTTCCACCTGAAAAATATTGTAAAAATCAGAAACTTCCTGTCTCAGAGTGATACAGAAAAACTAGTCCATGCTTTTGTTATTTCCAGGCTTGACTATTGTAATTCCTGATTATCAGGTTGTCCAAATCGCTCTCTCAAACATCTTCAGTTGATCCAAAATGCTGCAGCCAGGGTATTGATGGGAGTCAGCAAGAGAGATCATATTTCTCCTATACTGGTTTCTCATTGGCTCACTGGCCTCCTGTAAAAGCTAGAATAGAATTCAAAATCCTTCTTCTAACGTATAAAGCTCTTAACAACTGATCTCCATCATATGTTAAAGACCTGATAGTACTATATTATCCTAGCAGAACTCTTGGCTCTCAGACTGCTGGCTTACTTGTTGTTCCTAGTTGCTCCTTGTTGTTATCAGCTCCTCTGCTGTGGAACCAGCTCCCAGTTTGGGTTCTGCAGGCAGACACCCTCTCTATTTTTAAGACCAGGCTTAAAACCTTCCTTTTTGACAAGGCTTATATTTAGGGCTAACTCGGGTGATCCTGAGAGGGTCAGCTGGAGGCTTCATTGGCACATCTGACTTCCACTTGGATGTCCCTTAGTTTTGCCCCTAGTTATGCTGCTATAGGCCTAGGCTGCTGGGGGACCTCTCCTGGTGCACTGAGCCCTTCTCTATCTACCTTTATATTGAATATACAGTGCCTTGTGAAAGTATTCGGCCCCCTTGAACTTTTCAACCTTTCGCCACATTTCAGGCTTCAAACATAAAGATATAAAATTCTAATTTTTTGTCAAGAATCAACAACAAGTGGGACACAATCATGAAGTGGAACGAAATTTATTGGATATTTTAAACTTTTTTAACAAATAAAAACCTGAAAAGTGGGGCGTGCAATATTATTCGGCCCCCTTGCATTAATACTTGGTAGCGCCACCTTTTTGCTGCAATTACAGCTGCAAGTCACTTGGGGTATGTCTCTATCAGTTTTGCACATCGAGAGACTGAAATTCTTGCCCATTCTTCCTTGCAAAACAGCTCGAGCTCAGTGAGGTTGGATGGAGAGCGTTTGTGAACAGCAGTCTTCAGCTCTGCCCACAGATTCTCGATTGGATTCAGGTCTGGACTTTGACTTGGCCATTCTAACACCTGGATACGTTTATTTGTCAACCATTCCATTGTAGATTTGGCTTTATGTTTTGGATCATTGTCCTGTTGGAAGATAAATCTCCATCCCAGTCTCAGGTCTTTTGCAGACTCCAACAGGTTTTCTTCCAGAATGGTCCTGTATTTGGCTCCATTCATCTTCCCATCAATTTTAACCATCTTCCCTGTCCCTGCTGAAGAAAAGCAGGCCCAAACCATGAGGCTGCCACCACCACGTTTGACAGTGGGGATGGTGTGTTCTGGGTGATGAGCTGTGTTGCTTTTACGCCAAACATATTGTTTTGCATTATGGCCAAAAAGTTCCATTTTGGTTTCATCTGACCAGAGCACCTTCTTCCACATGTTTGGTGTGTCTCCCAGGTGGCTTGTGGCAAACTTTAAACGAGACTTTTTCTGGATATCTTTGAGAAATGGCTTTCTTCTTGCCACTCTTCCATAAAGGCCAGATTTGTGCAGTGTACGACTGATTGTTGTCCTATGGACAGACTCTCCCACCTCAGCTGTAGATCTCTGCAGTTTATCCAGAGTGATCATGGGCCTCTTGGCTGCATCTCTGATCAGTCTTCTCCTTGTTCGAGGTGAAAGTTTAGAGGGACGGCCGGATCTTGGTAGATTTGCAGTGGTCTGATACTCCTTCCATTTCAATATGATTGCTTGCACAGTGCTCCTTGAGATGTTTAAAGCTTGGGAAATCTTTTTTGTATCCAAATCCGGCTTTAAACTTCTCCACAACAGTATCTCGGACCTGCCTGGTGTGTTCCTTGGTCTTCATGATGCTCTCTGCACTTTAAACAGAACCCTGAGACTATCACAGAGCAGGTGCATTTATACGGAGACTCGATTACACACAGGTGGATTCTATTTATCATCATCATTCATTTAGGACAACATTGGATCATTCAGAGATCCTCACTGAACTTCTGGAGTGAGTTTGCTGCACTGAAAGTAAAGGGGCCGAATAATATTCAACACGGTCTCACGGGGATTCGTGAAACTGTCACGTCAGTTTTTGTTTCGGTTTCGTGCGCACCAACACGATGTCGTCATGTTTTTCGTGCTGCTCACCACGAGCGAAACCCGCCTGTGGTAATCACATCTGAAAGTGGTTTATACCAGCGGATTCATGACGATCTAAGCCGTTCATCGGCGTTTGCGGCCGCCACTGCGGCCGCCGGACATTCTTTAAATTCCTATGCAAATTAGGCGGATTCATGACGATCTAAGCTGTCCATCAGCGTTTGCGGCTGCCGCCGCGGCCGCAGCAGCGGCCGGATCACATCTGAAAGTGGTTTATACCCGCGGATTCATGACGATTTAAGTTGTCCATTGGCGTTTGCGGCCGCCGCCGCGGCCGCTGCTGCGGCCGGATGTCTGGCGGCAGCAATGGCGGCCGCGGTGGCGGCCGCAAACGCCGATGGACAGCTTAGATCGTCATGAATCCGCCTAATTTGCATAGGAATTTAAAGAATGTCCGGCGGCCGCAGTGGCGGCTGCAAACACCGATGGACAGCTTAGATCGTCATGAATCCGCCGGTATAAACCACTTTCAGATGTGATTACCACAGCGGTTTCGCTTGTGGTGAGCGGCACGAAAAACATGACGACATCGTGTTGGTGCGCACGAAACCGAAACAAAAACTGACGTGACAGTTTCACGAATCCCCGTGAGTCCGGGCTGTAATATTGCACACCCCACTTTTCAGTTTTTTATTTGTTAAAAAAGTATAAAATATCCAATAAATTTCATTCCACTTCATGATTGTGTCCCAATTGTTGTTGATTCTTGACAAAAAATTAAAATTTTATATCTTTACGTTTGAAGCCTGAAATGTGGCGAAAGGTTGAAAAGTTCAAGGGGGCCGAATACTTTCACAAGGTACTGTATATACTGCTCGTGCATTGCACTAACTCTGTTTCTCCCTGTGTTCTTTCTCCGAGTGTCCCTGGTCCCAGAGCTGGATGCTTCAGGTCTGCGGTTGCTGTCCCACCAACTGGTCTAGTCTCCATCATGTCCATTGTGGGATGCTGCTGCTGACCTTCCTCCAGCCCACTGCTGCCCATTTCCATCAGTCTACCTGCATCACCCTCACTATATTTAATATACTCTTCTACATATGTTTGAGTTTCCTACCAGGTATATATGTAGTATATTTATTGCCAGAGCTGTACATCATAACACTAAACTATGAATCAGTTTCAGTGTTATCTTCTACTTTGTATGTATCATCTCTCTTTTCAGGCATGTATCAAATTGTGTGTTTTAGGTTCCCTGTTCCCCTCATCCTCTCTACCTCTTCTGTCCCTGTCAACCCACCCATCCAGCAGGCAGATGGGTCCCCCCACAATAAAGAGCCAGGTTCTGCTCAAGGTTTTCTTCCCTGTTAAAAGGGTGTTTTCCTTGCCACTATCGCCTTCGGGCTTGCTCTGGGGGTCAGGCATATGGGTTCTGTAAAAGCATCTTGAGATAATTTGACTGTAAGTGGTGCTATATAAATAAAATAATAATAAAAAAAAAACTGAATTACAAAAAGCCAGTAGACAAATTCAGCTTTATTGACAAGAACAGTAGTGTTGATACAAGGCAGGAGCTAGGGGGAAGCTCAAAACAGTGCATAACTCAGATACAAAAACTGTCAGAGTTGCTTTTCACTGGATTTGTAGTCTGGATAATCCCTTTAGTTGTTCCTTTAAAAGATGGGAGGAATAAAAAGTTTAGTTAAAAAAATGGAAAAGACTGAAGCCCCCGATGAGAGCCTGACATGTAGACTGAGTTTTTTTTTGTTTTTTTTCTTTAAACTTACTTCATTTATAGTACAAAACATGCATCCCATGTTATTTCACAACTATCAGTCTTACAATGTACACCGATTGCACAAAATCAAATTTAAATCATCATAATAAAATCAAATAATACACATCGATACATCCGTCACAGACGCTACACGCAAGACATACTTGGCTATTCCTATTTCTCCGACACTGAAAAAACACCTTTTCAAGCTACCATTATTTATACACCAAAGAGTACTGTCCTCTGACTATGGGCTATTTTCAAAATAGCCTGAGGTAAGCTTTAGCACATGAGACATAGCTCAATTTCAAAGGCTAAAAATGTAAATAAAACATGATATAATGCCATAAATCCTTGAAGAGCAACAAATGAGACAAAAAAAGTTCTTTAAAAAAAGCTTACAAATTTTGCTTCAAACAAACTCATCAACAAAGTGCCAAAGTACTTTTGATCCCTTAGCTCAACAAATTTATCTTGACAGGTTCAACCATTAAGTAGTGCAACACAACTCCAACTAATGAAATGATTACAATGACAGAAAAAAAGGCAAAAACCCAAAAGGCAGGATAGGGCAAAAGAAGACCGCTCAGCGTTCCCTTTTCTGCTTCCGGCCAATGTCTACTTCGTCCAGCCCAGTAGCTGATCTAGACTGCTGCAGTTCTCGAAGTTGAGCGTGTGTGCGAGGCTGCTGCTTCTTGAGCTTTTGCAGGTGAATGTCAATGGGGTCGAGTTCGGGCTCAGAGGCAGGGACGGGCAGGTAGCCGCCGTCCCTTGGCAGGCACATGCACCAGCCGGCGCCGGCCAGGTCCAGCTCGCTGTACTCAAACTCAGACTTCTTCAGCTTGAAGTCCACCATGTCGGCTGACTCGCTCATATCCACCAGCAGGTTCCAGAAGACACAGCTCAGGATGATGCCCAGCAGCTGCAGGCAGACATGAAAGTGCTCATTCATACAAATACTCTCCTATGTCGTGTAATCATTACAGCTGTTTTCAATAATGATCAGTAACATATTTGTTCCATTAACTAATTTATTTTGATTTCAAGCAAAGTCACAAAATCATAAATGATTTGTCACAAACTATTATTTTATTTTCTCTCACTGACTAATGCATTAACCAACTAATCCTTATAGCACAGGGGTCCCTAAACTTTTTCACTCCTGACAAAATAGAAAGTGCAGTAAAAAACTATTCAATCTCTTCTCTTTTAGCGCATATCTTATACTAAACTCTGTCAGCTCTTATAACTAAATCTAACAAAAAAACTAAAGTGACCTCCGTAAAGACAAAATACTAATAGTGGAGGGCAAGTCCACAAAGTAGACTTAGTAACACTGGTACAGAGCCCGGACTGCTCTTCTGTACAACTTTGTCCTGAGCTCCAAAACCTGTCAGTGGGTTTCAAAGCCATTTTATATTCTCAAAAACTGAAAAAATACATAATTTATTAAACTCAGAATTTGCAAAGACAGAAAGAAATGAAGTAAACAAATTTTAATTGAGACAAGAAAGGGTTCATGGACATGTGCAGCACAGAAGATAAGGTTTACCAAAAAGTGTGCAGCAGAGAAATGTTAAAGATGAGTCGCTGGAGAAAGTTGCTGGAAATTTGAAGTTCTAAAAAAGCTGTAATCAGTTTAGGTTTTTTGCTAACATTCTCTGAGTGCTAAATCTTTTTTCATTGCAGCATAGAAAAACAAAAACAATTTGCCAGGCAGAAAAATAAATGTGAATTAACCTTCAGAAACTTTCACTGGAATTGGGAGTTTTCTGTTCTGATAAACAGCCTCAGGTCATGAGAGGTGCATTTGGTTTAAAAGAAGGATTCAAACAGAGTTCAGTTTCAGTGAGTCAGTGCCTTGAGTTATCAATTACCTGTGGCAGTCCAATAGCGCAGCAGAGTGCAATGGTTATTCCAATGTTGTCACTCATCCAGAGGTTGACTGCATGGATGCAGCCTCGCACATGGATCAACTCATGCAGGGTTTCACGCTGATACACAGACCAGAGAAAGAAAACATGAGGAAAGTTTCAATCTTAAACCCAAATTCAACAGCCACCATAAAAGACAAAGCTGAGTGAGTAAGGTTTTAAAACTCCAAAGCTGTCACATAAAGTAGAGGGCATTTCAGTTGTGGCTGTTGGTTATTTTCAGTCAGACACTAGATGCTGAGGGACAGAAAAATTCCAGATGAGTATATGATGAGTGACAGCCAGCAGCAACACAGCAGCTATTAATATTTGAATATGAAAACCTCCACTAAACTTGAAAAGAGAATCAGAACTTCAGCATAATGCAGAAACTGGATTGCCATGAACAGCTTATTTTGCTGAAAAATCAAAATGTTCATTTACAGCTATGACACACTGGCTAAATTAAAAACATCCCATAGCACAGCTACGGTACTGTCAAATGGATACATTTGACACTTCTGCTTATGTCTTATATTTAGGTCAGCACAAATAATAAACAATGGAAAAACATTTTTTAGACAACATATTTAATATTTTTTAATAAAAACTTTTGTATTTCATTAATTAGGCCTCACCATCTATTCATGAGATTCAGGATTTCATGATTCCAAGACAATATATACCAGACTTAGGGGGCTGGAAGTGGAAGCAGAACTTCCAGATTTTGGGGAAATCTTCAGCCTTTCAACACAATTAGCTAACACAATGTAGCATTAGAACACAGGAGTGATGGTTGCTGGAAATGTTCCTCTGTACTCCTATGTAGATATTCTATTAAAAATCAGCCATTTCCAGCTAGAATAGTCATTTACCACATTATCAATGTCTAGACTGGATTTATCATTCATTTAATGCTACCTTCATTGAAAAAAAACTGCTTTTCTTTAAAAAAAAAAAAAAGGACATTTCTAAGTGACTGTATAAGTACAGTATCTCTGTTCTGCTTAGTTGTTTTCACTTCATTTTTCCAATGTGTATCCTCCTGTGTATTCATTTTCAATAAAAAAAAGGGAATTGAATAAGGGCATGCAAAACAGTGATGATTTTTTTCTCCATAGTGAATGCAGTGCACCAGAGAAATAGACAGCTCTCAGGGCTCCAGAGTGCAACAGCAAATGACCAAAAATCTGTGGAGTGCGACTAAACATTTCTACCGGTGCAGCTGGCCTTAAACAGCGGGTCCTTATGCGTCTCTGGGCAGCCCGTTTATGTAGATAACACTACTTGGTTTCAGCTGAAGTACATTTGATAGTGGAACACTTTTTCCACTGTTTTCAAACAGTTTTTTAGCCACACACCTGTCCAGATGCTTAGCTGCAGTGAAGAGCGAAGAGTGTAAACCTACAGATAATGTATTGTTCACTGTCAAAGGCAGTGGATTCTGTGGTGGACAATTGCAACCACATTAGTTTGGAGCCCTGGCCAACATAGTAAGATTGTCCATAATTGGTGTAACACATCTCACAAGTATTTTTTAATGTTTTACTTCTGCTGCTCTTGAACAGGAATTCTCCCAAAAAAAATTGTCCAAAACTGTTATATGTCTGAAGCGCTGGTTCATTTTTACAAGAACAACTATCATCTTACAATCACTTATCATGGAATTGCTTATGGTTCAAGAAGTTGGGAGATTTTTTTTATTTTTATTTTTTTGTAATATGGCAGGAATCTCTTATTTTATTGTATGCACAGCAGTATTCAATATCTATTACTGCATACCTGTGACAGTGACACAATAAGTCAATGTGACCAATAACACAAACTACAAAAGCATTCAGAGAACGCAGTACTCTACAGTATTTGTTTATTAGTTATTGAAGATAAGAAATCCCGGCAACATAGAATGTGGCCATTAACTATAGATGTACCTACAAACAAAATGACCTTGCTTTGAGCACAGGCGTGTGTTATGCATGTATACCTTATGTATGGATAGCGAATCACGTGACCTAAATATGTGGTGGGTGGTGGGAATTGATGGGACTTAGAAACACCCCCACAATTTAATCAGTTGTTCCTTGTATCAGACAAGTCCTGATAAGTCCTCAGCAGTGGATTTGTAGTAGGATCGCAACCATGTGATCGTCAGCAGGCAGCTGACGTAGTGTTCACTTGTTGTCATGGTTACAGTGACACCATGCTGATATTTCATGATACAGAAATCTTTAACAAATCCGTGCATTCAGACTATAAGCTGCATCACTGCCAAAATCTAATCACTTGGTCCTTGTGTCATTTGTGACCTTTCCTGAGAATTTCATCCAAATCTGTTAGTCTGTTTTTCAGTAATGTTGCGAACAGACAAACAGACGGATGGACACATAAAAAAGTACAACAGGAGCATCACTTATGCTGTAAATCCAGGCATTATCCAGTCAGTGGGTATGACATGTTACCAAATAAAGGGTTTTCAAGCAGATTTTTAGGGTCCCAGCACCGAGGGTGCGAAGGACAGGCGGTGCAAGGGCACCGACTGTCCAAGGCACCAGCGGTGCCAAGGACCCTATTGAAACCCTAGGGTTTATTATTATTATTATTATTATTAGGGTCCGAGCACCGAGGGTGCGAAGGACAGGCGGTGCAAGGGCACCGACTGTCCAAGGCACCAGCGGTGCCAAGGACCCTATTGAAACCCTAGGGTTTATTATTATTATTATTATTATTTTTTTTTTTTTTTTTTTTTCTCCCGTAAAGTAAATTGGCTTTTTGGCGGCCTTATCATACTCCAAAACGCGTGAAATTTGGCATGCACATCAGGACTGGCAAAAAATTTGATATTTTATGGGAGTTGCGCATGTGCGTGGCAAAATGGCTCTATCGCGCCACCTGCAAACTTGAAAAAGTAGTCATTAGGCCAACTGCCACAATGTTTCATGTACAGCTACAATATTTGGTGGGCATATGCAGAACATCAGGACACACCAAAAAGTCAATTACAGCCACGCCCTAAACCCAACAGGAAATCAGCCATCTTCAATTTGCTGTAAATTTTTCAAACTTAATCGCTCCTCGGGAAATGAATTGCCTTTTTGGCTGCCTTATCATATTCCAAAACGCGTGAAATTTGGCGTGCACATCAGGACTGGCGAAAAAGTTGATATTTTATGGGAGTTGCGCATGTGTGTGGCAAAATGGCTCTATAGCGCCACCTGCAAAATTGAAAAGTGGTCATTAGGCCAACTTCCACAATGTTTCATTTACAGCTACAATATTTGGTGGGCATATGCACCACATCAGGACACACCAAAAAGTCAATCACAGCCACACCCTAAACCCAACAGGAAGTCGGCCATCTTGAATTTGCTGTAAATTTGTCAAAATTAATTTCTCCCGGCAAATGAATAGCCTTTTTGGGGGCCTTATCATGAACCAAAACGCGTGAAATTTGGCGTGCACATCAGGACTGGCGAAAAATTTGATATTTTATGGGAGTTGCACATATGTGTGGAAAAATGGCTCTATAGCGCCACCTGCAAAATTGAAAAAGTGGTCATTAGGCCAACTTCCACAATGTTTTATTTACAGCTACAATATTTGGTGGGCATATGCACCACATCAGGACACACCAAAAAGTCAATCACAGCCACACCCTAAACCCAACAGGAAGTCGGCCATCTTGAATTTGCTGTACATTTGTCAAAATTTATAGCTCCTCGTGGATAAGTCTGAGAGAACTGAAATTTGGCCAGTACATGCACCAGACCTTTCTGATGAAAAGTTATCAAAAACTCAACCAGAAGACAAAAGGTGTGGCCATGGCGGAGCCTCAAACAACTGATACTTCGCCATGAAACAGGAATTGGTGTCTAATTCTTCTCAACATGCTCCAATCTGCCTGAAACTTTACATGTATGATGACAGTCCTGTCCTGATGTCATCCACATAGGGATATTCATTGACAGTCATAGCGCCACCTTGTGGTTTCAGGAAATAGACATCTTTTACACTTTCATGCCCTATTGTTACCCGGTTGATCATATTCACTTCAAATGCGGTGACAACAGGCTGAACACATTGATGATGCATCCCAGTGAAAATGGTGACTTGTCATCAAAGGGCGTGTCTGTGGCGGCCAAACCAATTTCGATGATTCGCCATGAAAATTTAACGATTCATATCTCAGCTGAACAAGATCCTATCTGGCACAAACTTCACATGATGGACACCAGGTCCAGTCTGAACACATCCACACTCATAAATTCTGAAAAAGTCATAGCGCCACCTGTTGGTAATAGTAAGTTTAAGGTCTTATATTTTCAGGTACAATGGCCCCAAACTTGGTGATATCATGCTGGAAATTGGTCAGTCGAGTTTTCACCTCTTGACAATCCCACACTGTCAAGGGTGTGACATTTCATGCAACGCTGTTGCCGTAGCAACCAAATATCGCCATGCAAAACAAAGTGCTGTTTGACAGGTTAGAAATACTCCAATGCTCACTAAAATTACCACACACATCACCATCGACCCAAGCAACGACACCGTATGCATCTCGGCACTGCACATGCTATAGCGCCCCCTACAGTATTTTTAACAAACAGCCCCCCCAGCACGTTTCACCTACATCCATGAAATTTGGGAGGCTTATAGAGCACATCAGGACGCACAAAAAAGCCTCTTGGAGCCATGTCCTAAACCCAACAGGAAGTCGGCCATCTTGGATTAATTGTGAGATTTTTGATGATTTTTCTCATTTTTGAGAGTTAATACCTCCAAGGGGATACTTCCAGGAGACCTGAAATTTTGTCAGTCCACACAGCAGGACTTGGTGATGAAAAGTTATCAAAAGTTTAACCAGAAGCCAAATGGCGTGGCCATGGCGACCATTAGAGTTTTGATGCTTCGCCATGAAACAACAGCTGCTTTATAACTATCCTCTGAATGCACCAATCTGCCTCAAACTTTACATGTGTAATCACACTGCAATCCTGATCACATCTACAGGCCAACATACCCTTTCAGTCATGGCGCCACCTGTTGGATGGACAGGAAATGCTTTATAAGTAGCCTGTACGTTTTCCAATCAGCCTTAAACTTTACATGACTGATCAGAGTCCAACCCTGATCACATCCACTGCTTGAAATACATTCTCAGTCGCAGCGCCACCTGGTGGATAGACAGGAAATGCTCTATAACTGCTCTGAACATGCTACAGTCTGGCTGAAATTTTACATGTATGATTGGACTCTGGTCCAGATGCGATTCAGAGGCCGACATACACTCTCAGTCACAGCGCCACCTGGTGGACGTGCGTGGATTCACCGACCAGCGTGGATGCGAGGACCCGTCCATCGCTGCTTGCAGCTTTAATTTTTTTTAGAATTTGTTAAGTCACACCTACAAAAACTAGTGGCCAAAAATTCTATTGTTTTTCTTACCTCTTGATCCAGAGTCTTGTAGCCACATAGGGTGTTGATGACCTCTCCGACCTGTGCAGGGAGTCACAATTTAGAGTGTCAGAGTCAAGTTTAACTGAGCCAGGATGACCAGAGACTGCACCATGGAGACATCTGAGGCTTCGTTCACACTGCAGGGCTTAATGCTCAATTCCAATTTTTTTGTGAAATCGGATTTTTTTGCGAGTTCGTTCACATTTTCAATTAAATGCGACTTGTATGTGATCTCCTGTGTGAACCTCACATGACCCAAAAGTGTCCCGCATGCGCAGAAGAGGACACAACGACACACGCAGAGAGCATGTTCAGTGTTTACGGAAGTAAACATGGACGCCAACAGTAGAGCATGTCTGGCCATTGTAAAGTTGCTGTCCAGCCGGAGCTAGCACATTTATAACTTAATCGTTTTGAGGAGAAGGTCAAGAAGGAAGAGAGCCAGGATTTTGGCAATGGCGTTTTGTGGGGCAGTGGCAGCAATGTCTGTCCAGAGAACTGTGTGGGTGCGGAGTCGCAGCCAGGAGTGGTGGGATAGTGATGTGAGAGGCCTCACAGATGCGGACTTCATTCAGAATTTTCGAATGACAAGGGCAACCTTTACGTACATATGTGAGTACCTCTTTGTAACACTCACGGCAAGACACACGTCCGTCGTATACCAGTGGACGTATAGGTCGGATAAATGTGACTTGGCCGTTCAGACTGAAGTCGCATGGCATAAGATCCGTATGTTAATATGTATCGGAATTAGGACCACATATCCAAGTGGCCTGGGTCGCATTTGAAAAAAATCGGATCTGTGTCGTTCAGACCATCATGAAAAGATCAGATACAGGTCGCATAGGGGCAAAAGAAAAAAAAATTGGATTTAGGTCACTTTAGCCTGCAGTGTGAACCTAGCCTGAGAGTACAGATCCTCACAAGGGGGTGGACCTGTCCCCTGCCAGCTAGAGCATAAACTTAAACCTCGGGAAAAACGTTGCTGCAATGGCAGATAAAAAGTGATAACCGCAAAAATCTAGTCAATTCCTCTCTCTCTGGAGTGTGTGGTTGTTTGAAAGAGTGCTCAGTGCTCAACTGGATGATTCTTTCATTAATTTCTTGAGCACAGGTCCACTGCTTCCAGAGACCGTATCAATGAGCCAAGGAACAGGAATGATACTTGGCATTTGGAGGATAGAGGCGGGCACAGGGGACCAACATTTCATTTAAGGACAGAAAGCTCCCAAAGGCCATATAACTTTGAATCACAGCATGTTTCCTGTTAGCCATAGAACATGTGGCCCTTCTCTCACACAATCAATTACAGCTCTGCTGTATAGATAAGTGTCTCTTCTTGCTTTGATAAGACACAAGACATCACTAATGGAGTGGATAGTTTCTGGATCTGAGCCATATATCAACAGGAACAAACACGATGGCTGTGAGAAGCAGGAACAGGTACAATCACTGATACTGAGCACATAGTATCAGTATCAGGTAATTATCTTGCTAGAGGGTTTCCTTCGAATTGTGTCCACATCTTAGCATGGAAATTGGATGTCTGTGCAACCAGAGAGAGTCTAATTTAATCTGTTAACAGTCTACTTGGTGCAAGTTGACAGTCTGAGGCCTTTCAAACAACCAAACATGGATATATTTTGTGTGTTACAGATTCCAAAATGCCACATGGCTAAGTGCTTGTCTGAAAAGCAAGTATTTCAAATGTCCATTTACAGGTCGAATTGCTGGTAGTAGTGCCAAATTCAAGAAGCATCAGTTCCATTCATATTGCTTTGTTTTTACAATGTTTCCTGAATAAAGACTGATGTTTGATTTGCATTTTCTTGCAGAAGTTTCATATCTGACCTGTGTAGCACAGTTTAATTCGACTAGTGTGAAAACTTTCAGTCAAACTTTGACAACAATGAAACAAACTGACCACAACCATGTGAAACGGAAGCTTGACATCTGCCTTTAAATGAACTTCAGTGGTGGCAAAGAGTGTCTGTCCAGCTCTAAGGGTTAAGACTTTCAAATGAAGGTGTTTCTAGAACAAAAGACAGCCATTGATGTTTTTCTCCACCGATCAGGATCAAAGTGATGAAGTGATGAAGACCCTATATTTCACCTGGATGAGCAGGTACTCCATGTATAAGGGCTATAGTCCATGAGGCTGGATCGATTCTGGTCCAGGGTGAATTGCCCCACCTTACTCTCTACTTCTCACTTTCCTGCCTCTACCTCTGACTGTCTATCCAATAAAGCCAGGCAGGCAGGCATCCATTCATCCATCCATTATCTATACACTGCTTATTTCTCATTAGGGTCATGGGGGGCTGGAGTCTATTCCAGCAGACTCTGGGTGAAAGCAGAGAACACCCTGGACAGTTGATTTAAGATAAATTCACTTAACAAGTGACATTTCAGCAAGATGGAGGAACTTGTTTTAAGACAATGCATCTTAAATATCTTGTTAAGTCAAACAATGATCTTGTTTTAACCCTTGTGTTGTCCTGCAGATCAAATTAACTCATTTTAAAATTTAAAATGATATTTTCACAGTGAAAAATTCAACATTTTAAATTTTTGGGGGAATTTTTTTGAACATTTTTTTGGTAAAAAAAAAAAAAAGTTAAAAAAAATGTTTCTTTAACAACATTCAGAAAAATGATTGAAAATGATTGATTTTTCCTGAATGTTCTTAAAGAAAATATTAGTACTTTTACTGATACATATGGAATCATTTTAGATATTTTTAGGATTTTTTGGAAGATTTTTACTCAGTTTTTGAAAACATTTACAATTTTTAGATTTTTTTAATTTTTAAATTTGTATTTCTTGCCAAATTTGGTGATTTTCTTTTTTTTAAAAAATTAAAACTTTTAAGGGAAACTTTTAAGGATTTTTCTTCCTGAAGATTTTGCAAATTTTCAGACATTTGGGGAATTTTTTACTGATTTTCATTACATTTTTTTTCAGACAAGGCAACAATATTTTTTGGTGCCGTGAATGAGAACAACAGGAGGGTGAAGACACCTAAGCTTGACAATCCTGGTAAAGTGTAGCTTAAAATACATTTTCCCAGCTAATTTTAAGATCTCATTATTCCAAATATCATATCTTAGTTCTAGAAATCTTACCAAGCCATTTTTCACTTGTTCTACTGGCAGATTTTTTCACTTACTTCAAAGTAAAAATTCCTTGAAATAAGTTTTTTTTCTTGCTTTGAAAGGAGCATTTTTTTCCAGTGTATCACAGGGCTACACATAGAGACAAACAATCACACGTACAGACAATTTAGAATCACCAATTAATCAGCATGTTTTAAACTGTGGGAGGAAGCTGGAGAACCTGGAGAAAACTCATGCATACACAGGGAGAATATTCAAACTCCATGGAGACAGATTCTGGGAAGGCAGGGATGCGAACCAGGGATCTTCTAGCTGCAAAGTGAAAGTGCAAACCACCAAGCCCCAATAAAAGCAAAAATGCGCAAAAAACTTAGGTTTAAAATAACTCATTACAGGTGTAAATACACCCTTAAGAAGCAAGACAAATACCAATAAAAATATCTCTCATTCTTTTTTTATTACTGTGTATGTGTGTTGCCAATACTCACCTTGCGTTGAACACAGCAGGTATATGGAACGCCACAGGCTAGAGGACCAGTACCATTGCAGAAATGGTACTGATTGACTCCCCAGTCCTTATACTCATCCCCTCCGCAACATGAAAACTGGAAAACAAAAAGAAGAAAGACAAGCAAATTAGGAAGCATGACATAAAAACAAAAGAAAATCTAAAATTAACAGACAAAAACAAGACCAAGTTCTTTCAAATCTTTCAAAAAACAACACACTGAGAGTGGACCTCTCCTTTCCAATCCACATCTGTTGTGCCTCAGAGTCAAGCCAAAGCTCACTCATCATGCTGCCTCACTTACACCGCCCACCTGCCACCCTACTTTGTCCCCATCCACCCTCTAACTCAGAGAGAGACCAATTATCCTTCCGTACATCCAATTCCTTCAGAAATGTGAAGTCACTGTATCTGCAGTAGAAAGCAGGTGGTCACATGAAGACTACAAAGTTTCTGACCATCAGTTAAAGGCCCATGACAGAAAAAATTCAATCAGGTATTAAACATCTTATGACCTTTCCTACACAATGACATCTTTCTCTCTGTGACTGCCTGACCACTGCTGCATGCTGTTACATCAGGAACCACACTGGCTGTGCAGATAAGACATTTTTATAAACAATGGAAAAAGTCAAAGTACAGACACAAGCTGAGAAGCAGGGTTTACTGCTCTCTCTACAGAAGGTAGAAACTGCTAAAATGATAGTTGAGAAGCAACATTATTTCTCCCACAATCAAAGATTAAACACCTATTATAGCCTATGTTTTGGAAGTTCAATAAATAATGCCACTGAACCTGTGGAGATTAAACCTCAGTGGAACCGATGCTAGCGCCAGTTTTACAGTTCTTGTACACATAAAATAACAAGAAAAGCACTCAGAGAGCGCAGTACTCCACCAAGGGTGCTCAGCTGATGTATATTTCCGATGGATGAAATCTTTAATAAAAAATGACCTTGCGCTGAGCACAAGCATGTGTTATGCATGTGCATGTTATGTATTTATACCAAATTGCGTGTAAATCACTCTTATAAACGTGTGCTGATCAGTTTATCACTTTTGGCAACCCTTTGTTTTTCTACTGTCAAAATAATCATTCCCTCCATGCTTTTATTGTAAAGGCGTATTTTTAATGTTGCAGGCTTTTATTTTGTAACCATTCCAGTGGCACAGGAAAGAGGTTTCTTGACATGACGAAGAAGCTGACAAAAATGTGATATTGTAGGTCCAATTACTCCACATACTGCTACTATAAAGCCAGACACACTTGAAAAAAAAAAGCCATAAAGCCTACAGTGCTTGTCCTGATGAACATCATCAGTATTTATGGTCACAGGCTTTTCTGTTAATGGGTACTGTGTACCAACAGAGAGAAAGCATCTGTGAAATGGTAAAGCAAATTAAGTGCTTCCAGAGTCCTCTAGATAACCTCTGGCTGGTACAGCCCACATCTTTTTTATCCTTCATTTATTGATCACATCATACCTCTATATTTACACCAATACCCGCATACAAATTATTTCTAATATATTCAAATGAATGTCATGTCTGTCAATGTTTTCTACGTAGGATTATAAACTACCTTTTGCTGCACGTAGTCCAAGATGTTTTTGAAGTCGAGGTCATCATAATAGTGTTTAATCCCTTCTCGTATGCTACTCTGAAACAAGGCAGACGTCTAGATAAAACAGAGAGAAGACGTAGTTATTGTTAAGGTAACTGACAAACATGATACCAATCAGAAAGCACAATGAGGAAGATCACATCATTGGGGTATTATAAATATGTACTGGATGGCTCACAACGCTTACCTTCTTTCAAAGATGAGAGCTGCGGTGATTGCAATGGCCTGGAGCAGCAGCAGCACACAGAGAACACAGAGGAACTGTGGAGGGACAAATACAACAGGTTCATAAAGCATTCCAACGGTAGATAATTAGCACTAGTGCACCAGCACACTCACAAAATTACTTCTGCCCTTGCTTCTCGAAGGAGACGGTCGCATTTTTCCTCTCTCCGTCTCTATCTCTGTTCTCTCCCCCATATCCTCATGTTTCTGCTTGCTGCATTTTTGTTCGTCTCGTCTGACTTGGAGCGATCTATTGGCACTGGACCTTTGAAACACTGATCATGGAATTGATTAGCTGGTCTCTCAACGCGATTGACAAGATTGTCGGCACAAAGAACACGGGCTTAGGGGAGCCTACCTGCCCGGATGGGAGTTTCGCCTCTGGTTATGTGATCGACGCCTGGGGAAAGTGGAAGGGGATCATGTGTCCTGGCACCCCTATCCGTGGAGGATGTGGAGGATGTGGAGGATATTTACATATTCGGATTTATGATGACAGGTCTGCTGATAATTGGTTGGATTGTGGGCCTGAGCTTCTGGAAAATTAGGAGGACCGCAGAGAAAAACAACGTCTAAACTCTGCTGATCCTTGCAAACGATCGGATCAAGGCTGCTGGTGACCGGACTGTTGATTTGAATCGGAGAGTGGATGCCATCAGGGTGAGAATAGCCATAGCTGAGGTCTAAACAAGTTGAGAGTAGCCAGGGGAAGGTCAAATTGCTTCTTCTTCCCCTGACTAAACAAAAGTATACTGATAATATTTTGGTGCCCCTGGAACAATAAACTCCTCTGGAAGTTTTTCATGGCCAAGAGATAGCTCTCCTAAACCCTCCCCACTCCCCCAAGGACACCTGTTGACTTCTGGACTGGTCCATCCAAGGACGTCTCCATGGCAACCTGCTGTGTTATCGCTTCCACCCGCGAACTGAGACACCGGAGGTCTGGGACGGAAGGAGATTGGCTACACGCATACACGGACACTTACTCACATTCACACACACGTGCCCTTTTCCCCCCTCCAAGGCCGCCTCCGTAAAGCTTTCCACTGCGATGCACAGGGGGTAAGAATCCGTGTCCAGCGTGCCACCTTATGGCGCAGCAGCTGCATAGGAGACTGACCGCTGTGAGGAGCCACCCGTCCATCACCCCTTATCCTTATCCCATCTGACCTTGTCTAACGTCATGCTTTGACTGTTGCGGGCTTGTATTTTTTAAGGTTCCCTTCTCAAATTGAATCTCCCGACTTGGAGGCTACATTTGATATAATGAACCTTTTTTTTTATTCATTTTACCCTCTGCCATTATCCCATACCCTGATACAGATGTTTGTTTTTCTTTTTCCTCAAGACAGGCGCGCTCTGGGAGCTGTCACCTCCAGAAATTCTCTGATGACACAGCCATTGTTGGGTGTGTGTCTAATGGGGACAAGCTGGACAGTCATCTCTGACTTTGTCGACTGGTGTGAGCGAAACCATCTGCAGCTCAATGCCAGTAAGACGAAAGAGATGACCATCGACTACTAGGAGGAGGGCACCTCAGACTGCACCGGTGAACATCCAGGGTATGGACATCGAGATAGTGGACTCATACAAATACCTGGGTGTTCACCTCAACAACAAACTGGACTGGTCACGCAACATGTCCTGTACAAGAAAGGCCAAAGTCGTCTCCACCTGCTGAGGAGACTGAGGTCCTTTGGAGTGTACAGGACTCTGCTGCGGACATTCTATGACTCTGTGGTAGCGTCTGTTATTTTCTATGCAGTGGTCTGCTGGGGAGCAGGGAGCACTGAAAGGGACAGAAAGAGACTGAACAGATGGTCAGGAGGGCCAGTTTTGTGCTGGACTGTTCCCTGGACTCCATAGAGGAGGTGGGTGAGAGGAGGATGTTGGCAAAGCTCACATCCATCATTGACAATCCCTCTCACTCACTGCATGACACTGTGATGTCTCACAAGAGCTTTTTCAGCAGTAGACTGAGACACCAAACCTGCAAGATGGAGCGCTATCTCAAGTCATCTGCTATAAGACTTTATAACATCAGCATCACTGGCTGATGTTAAAACAAAACTGGACTCTATCACATTGGCTTTTATCACATAATCTGCAGTTCTTGTATTATTTGAGTCCTCTTGTACTCCACATCATTCCATAAGCCACTTTTTCCATCCTACACTCCTGAAAATATTGTGATTGTTATTATGATTATCATTATATTGTTGCTTATTGTTGCTTATTGTTGCTCCACTGTGTGATACAATGCTGCTGTAACATGGGAAATTTCCCTGGACAAGGGGAGTAATAAAGGATTATCTTATCTTATCTCCCAACGGTGCTGCAGCCCGAGCTGCCATTGGCAGGACAGCTCAAATGAAATTTCATTGTATATGAAAGTGTGCAACGACAATAAAGGTTGACTGATTGATTGATTGATATTGGTACAAAGAACAAGTCAAAACATTGTAATTTGCCAAAATGGGTGTGAAAATGACCCAAGTGTTCAGTTAATTATTTTCAAAATACCAAGGAGACAGTTTAATGGATCAGTTTTAGCTAAAATAATCCTGTGAAAATTACAGTCCTTTCTCTGCTTTACTCAACTTCTCATACCTGGTGTGACAAAATACAGATTCCACCATTTAAAAGCAGACACTAAAGTTTAATAGCCAAAAACAAAGCACAAAACAGATAGCAGCTTCCAAACTTTAGTTTTTGGCTTCACAAAAAAAGCCCTAAGAATAAAGCTTGCTGGGTTTGTCTGGTGAATATACCAGTTCAATCACGAGCAGTGCACAGCCACATCACTAAACCCTTCTATGAGAACCCTCCAGAACTGTCTCCCTGCAGCTGAATCAGTCGCAAACAGGGCTAGCCAATTAATTAATTAACATGATGGTGGACAAAAATAAACTTCTTGTTGGTGTGTTCTCTGAAGGTCAGTGTAAGCACATGGCCAAAGATCAGTTACAAGGAAAAACTTGTGTTTTTGTAGTCCCAGGAACTACAACAGATACATCTGCTCCAAAGCTGATTTTGTTAAATACAGCTTAACTTTCACTCATAATATATAGTATATAAGTTCTGTCTTATCATATTTTCAGGATATAACTTGAGTAAGTACTTGACAGCTGTGTCATTCCAGCAAAAGTAAGCACTGAATCAGATTCTGTACTGAGAAATAGACAACAGTGAAGAACTCGATTACAGCACAGACTTTCTTATAGCAAACTTAGAATCCCATTTTGTTTAGCTACAGCTAATGAGACGGTTACATAGTGACCGCATTAATATCCATTTGAGCTCTTTCTGTCATTGGCAAATGCAACAGCTGTGCTTTTGGATTTGTGGAGAAAATGGAATCTAAGGTGATCTGCACTTTAAATATTTTATCAACTGCTGCTATTATGCAATGTCTAAATATACAGTCACCTCCAAAAGTATTGGAACAGCAAGTTCAATTCCGTTGTTTTTGTTGTATACTGTAGACATTTGGGTTTCAGATAAGAAGATGAATATGACACAAAAGTTCAGAATTCCAGCTTTTATTTCGTGGTTTTTTACATCTAGATGTGTTAAACAACCCAGGACAGAGAAGCTTTTCTTTGAACCCACTCACTTTTCAAGTGAGCAAAAGTATTGGAACAGACATTATTAAATTAACTTAAAGTGAACAAGACGACATGGTCATCAATATCCCCCGCCACATGTGATGTCTATGAGTCTATATCCAAAATGGTGATCAAGGGCCATAACTGTTAAATATTATCGCACAGGTCTCATTTTCGAACTTGATCAAGGTGTCCATGGTGTGAAGCTACACTCTAACTTTCGTATTCCTAGCTGTAATAGTTTCCGAGAAAAGCTGTCCCCTTCATCTCGGACGGACGGACGCACGCACGGACGGATGGACGGACGCACGGACGGATGGACGGACGCACGGACGCACGGAGGCCAAACCTATATCCCCCTTTTCCACTTCGTGGAGGCGGGGGATATTAATAACATTTAATATTTGGTGACATAACCCTTACTTGCAATAACTGCATCGAGCCTGCGACCCATTGACTTCACCAGGTTGTTGCATTCTTCATTAGAAATGCAGTTCCAGGCCTTTACTGCAGCCTCTTTCAGTTCTTGTTTGTTTCTGGGGGTTTCTCCCTTCAGTCTCCTCTTCAGGAGGTAAAATGCATGTTCTATTAGGTTAAGGTCCAGTGATTGACTTGGCCAGTCCAAGACCTTCCACTTTTTCCCCCTGATGAAGTCCTTTGTTGTGTTGGCAGTGTGCTTTGGGTCATTGTCTTGTTGAATGATGAAGCTTCTCCCAATTAGTTTGGATGCATTTTTCTGTAAACTGCCAGACAAAATGGTTTTGTAGACATCAGAATTCATTCTGCTGCTCCCATCATGAGTTACATCATCAATAAAGACTAGTGAGCCCGTTCCAGAAGCAGCCATGCAAGCCCAAGCCATGACACTACCTCCACCATGTTTCAGAGATGAGCTTGTATGTTTTGGATCATAAGCGGATCCTTTCTTTCTCCATACTTTGGCCTTTCCATCACTTTGGTAGAGGTTAAATCTTGGTCTCATCACTCCATAAAACTTTGTTCCAAAACTTTTGTGGCTGATCTCTGTACTTCTTTGCAAAATCCAATCTGGCCTTCTGATTCTTTTTGCTGATGAGTGGTTTGCATCTTGTGGTATGGCCTCTATATTCCTTCTCTCGAAGTCTTCTTCTAACAGTGGATTGTGACACTTTCACCCCTGCCCTGTGGAGGTTGGCAGTGATGTCTGACTGTTGTTTTTGGGTTTTTCTTCACAGCTCTCACAATGTTTCTGTCATCAACTGCTGTTGTTACCCTGGGCCGACCTGTTCAATGTTTGTTGCTCAGTACACCAGTAGTTTCTTTCTTTTTCAGAACATTCCAAATTGTTGTAGTGGCTATGCCCAATGTTTGTGCAATAGCTCTGATAGATTGTCCCTCTTCTCTCAGCTTCAAAATGGTTTGCTTTTCTCCCATAGACAGCTCTCTGGTCTTCATGTTTGCTTAACAGAAAATGCAGTTTTCACAGGTGAAACCCAAAGCCAAAAACAAGAACTATTTAATGTCTCTGCAATCGATCTAAAAGGCAACACCTGGGCAACTAGAAACACCCATCAGTCACATGTTCCAATACTTTTGCTCATTTGAAAAGTGGGTGGGTTCAAAGAAAAGGTGCTCTGTCCTGGGTTTAACACATCTTGATGTAAAAACCACGAATTAAAAGCTGGAATTCTGAACTTTTGTGTCATATTCATCTTTTTATCTGAAACCCAAATGCCTTCAGTATACAACAAAAACAACGGAATTGAACTTGCTGTTCCAATACTTTTGGTTGTGACTGTATGCATTTCTCAGGTTTGATGTATGTGGCAATTAGTATATTTACGTAAAATATACCCACATACACATTTAAACACTTATGTTTCCAAATGTATTTATTTTAATATTGTGTGTTTTATTCTACATTACCAGCCTGATTTTGTAACTAAAGTGACAACTTGAACTGCATAAAAAATAAAAGACTGACTCCGAACTCTACACTGAAGTCCAAAACCCATCGGTGAGTTTAAAAGGCTTTTTATTGACAAAATTACACCAAGTGTTATAGCAACAAACTGTGAAATTATTAAGAATTGTAAGATTTTAAACTCGTGATGGTTCTTGAACTAATCTTGTGTGACATTTGTTTTTGTTAGGGAAAACGACCAAATCAGGATTACATATTCAGATATTTCATCAAAATCACTTTATTCGAGTCACGTGACCTGCAAGGACGATGGCGGCTTAGCATCTTAGCTCCCGCTCCCATTCCCCCGTTTTATTAAAAAAAACT
This sequence comes from Acanthochromis polyacanthus, assembly GCF_021347895.1. Lineage (NCBI taxonomy): Eukaryota > Metazoa > Chordata > Actinopteri > Pomacentridae > Acanthochromis > Acanthochromis polyacanthus. The sequence goes on along the minus strand of NC_067119.1, from coordinate 34,841,468 downwards.
ACCTTTAAAACAGTTTATTTCATACTCTCGAGCATGCAGTGACAGCCACAACATCCACCCGAAATGATGCCAAAACCGAGAAAATCTATCAGACCTCCCGACCCAGAACGAGAGTCATCGGATGACGGCGACGGCGTCCAGGAAAGCACGCTAGCTGCAATGCTAGAGACGGCTATGGACAAACAACGGGAGTTCATGGCTACACAGTTTACCGGGTTAAATGGGAGACTCGACGAAATAAAAGCTGAACTGTCTCGTTGCAGTAAGGATGTTGCGAAGTTGCGGACTGATTACAGCGATTTCCGTAAAAGAGTTGAGAAGACGGAGAAAAGCTCTGAGGCATACAAAGCTAAGCTTGAAGACTACGAAGCTAAGCTAGCCGATTTAAAAGACAGAAACCGGAGGGACAATGTGCGTATACTGGGCATCCCCGAGGGCGCAGAGGGTTCCAATACTTCTCAATTCATCTCTACAAATCTTCAGAAATGGTTCCCTGATCTGGGCGAACAGAGGATGGAAATTATGCGGGCTCATCGTATCGGCCCCCCGGCAACAGCTAACCGAGGTCCCCAACCGCTGATATGCAAGATGCTTCGCTTCACAGACCGGGACAAGATCCTTCGTGCATCGCGGAAAACACCTGTCAAGCTCCAGGACCGAGATATTCACTTCTCAGCCGACTTCAGCAACTATACGGTAACACACCGCCGGACTTTTTCGCCAGCCATGGAGGAAGCAAGGAAACAAGGATTCCAGGCCTTTCTGCTCGACCCAGCCAGGCTCAAGCTCATCCATGGGCAGAATCAACACATATTCGCCACGAGCACAGAAGCTGAGGATTTTCTAAACATGAAACAGACGAGTGGAAAGGACTGAAACATCACCAGACGGTAACATACCGGGTGAACCAGGCGTAAACTAACCGTGACGTCACCCGTTGGTTTCAACAGCGAGAAAATGAAGCCCGGATTTTGCTACTTCCTGGTCGCCGTTTTGGATTTTTTGGAGCCAGTGATGTAAAAAGCGTCATCAAACAGACTGGACCGGAGAGCAACTAGAGGCAGGATTAGCTGAGAACTCTCTTATCCCGCCCACGTTTTATCGCAAAGGCTTCTGTTGCTGTCTATCAAGTATAGCCACGCCCTCTGGCTCCGCCAAATTTAACGATTTATTTAAAATTCAGTATTGATTTATTTTAAGATCGGCCACCTGATCTCTCATTTTGACCATGAAAACTAACAGGAAAAAATCCTGAGCTGTAGAAAATCAGTCTATCAAATTTTATTTTTTCCAAAAATGAATTGGGGTCTATGGAGCAAAAGCTTTTTGGAGCCAACCCTAGCGGACGGCGGGATATTGCAAGTTTTTGAAACTTCCGGGTTGGCTTCAATTCTGGAGCCAGATGCTACGTCCACTATATATACAGTCTATGGGGTGAACATGCACAACACTGATGGCTGGATTTATTGTTAATTTAATTACTTTTTTCAAGCCACTAAGCAATAATATATGTTCATTGTTAATGAGAAAGATTGCAGTTAAAATAAGTCTCTTGTTGTTTTGATAGATTTTTGCCTTATATCCAGTTAATAATACATACAACATATGCATATATATATATATATATATATATATAGACACACACGTGGACAAAATTGTTGGTACCCCTCAGTTAAAGAAGGAAAAACCCACAATTCTCACTGAAATCACTTGAAACTCACAAAAGTAACAATAAATAAAAATTTATTGAAAATTAAATAATCAAAAACAGCCATTACTTTTGAATTGTTGATTAACATAATTATTTAAAAAAACAAACTAATGAAACAGGCCTGGACAAAAATGATGGTACCTCTATAAAAGATTGAAAACTATTTGACCAGAGTGACATGATTAACTCAGGTGTGTCATTTAATTGACATCACAGGTGTTTCCAAACTCATAATCAGTCAGTCTGCCTATTTAAAGGGAGACAAGTAGTCACCCTGCTGTTTGGTGAAAAGGTGTGTACCACACTGAACATGGACAACAGAAAGCGAAGGAGAGAATTGTCCCAGGACATCCGAAAAAAAATGATAGACAAACATCTTAAAGGTAAAGGCTATAAGACCATCTCTAAACAGCTTGAAGTTCCTGTGACAACAGTGGCTCATATTATTCAGAAGTTCAAGACCCACGGGACAGTAGCCAACCTCCCTGGACGTGGCCGCAAGAGGAAAATTGATGACAAATTGAAGAGACGGATCGTTGGAATTGTATCCAAAGAGCCCAGAGCAACCTCCAAAGAAATTAAAGGTGAACTCCAAGGCCAAGGTACATCAGTGTCAGATCGCACCATTCGTCGTTGTTTGAGCCAAAGTGGACTTCATGGGAGACAACCAAGGAGGACACCACTGCTGAAAAAAACTCATAAAAAAGCGAGACTGGAATTTGCAAAAATGCATGTTGACAAGCCACAAAGCTTCTGGGAGAATGTCCTTTGGACAGATGAGACCAAACTGGAGCTTTTTGGTAAGGCACATCAACTCTATGTTCATAGACTCAAAAACCAAGCATACGAAGAAAAGAACACTGTCCCTACGGTGAAACATGGAGGAGGCTCAGTAATGTTTTGGGGCTGCTTTGCTGCATCTGGCACAGGGTGTCTTGAAAGTGTACAAGGTACGATGAAATCTGAAGACTATCAAGGCATTCTGGAGAGAAATGTGCTGCCTAGTGTCAGAAAGCTTGGTCTCAGTCGCAGGTCATGGGTCTTCCAACAGGACAACGATCCAAAACACACAGCCAAAAACACCCAAGAATGGCTGAGAGAAAAGCGTTGGACTATTCTAAAGTGGCCTTCTATGAGCCCAGATCTGAATCCCATTGAACATATGTGGAAGGAGCTGAAACATGCCATTTGGAGAAGACACCCATCAAACCTGAGACAACTGGAGCTGTTTGCTCATGAGGAGTGGGCCAAAATACCTGTTGACAGCTGCAGAACGCTCATTGACAAATACAGAAATCGTTTAATTGCAGTGATTGCCTCAAAAGGTTGTGCAACAAAATATTAAGTTATGGGTACCATCATTTTGTCCAGCCCTATTTCATTAGTTTGTTTTTTTAAATAATTATGTTAATCAACAATTCAAAAGTGATGGCTGATTTTGATTATTTAATTTTCAATAAATTTTTATTTATTGTTACTTTTGTGAGTTTCAAGTGATTTCAGTGAGAATTGTGGGTTTTTCCTTCTTTAACTGAGGGGTACCAACAATTTTGTCCACGTGTGTATATATATGCATATCTTTCTGTTTTGAAGTGGTTTAAACACCTGAACTTTAAAAAGTTGATATCATTATATTATTTGAGTTCATCATGGACGTTGAGCGGCTTTAAAATTTAAGGTAGTTTATTGTAAAAACTGTCATTGTTTGACAGATCTTCTTTCAGGGGGGACGGGTGGGTCTGGTGTGCTGGCGCCCGCTTTCTCAGTGCCAAGTGCCTGATGTTTTTTGGGGGGGGTCATTTTTTCTTTTTTCTGGGGGTGTTGTTAATGTTTTTGGTTTTTGTCTCACCGGTTCCACAGGGTGAGTTCAAGGGGTTTTGGCGACAGGGATGTGGGAGGAACAAGATCTTCTTACCTTTTTTGTGATACAGTCAACACCATGTCTGATTATGTGTACATTGTAGGTCTACTTACGTGGTCTCATCTATTTAACACAATACATTGTTGCAGCAACAGTATTGCTCAGCTTATCTCAGCCTTATAATTGTGTTATGACAACTTTGCAGTTAGCTAGTTGGAATACGAATGGATTGAATGAACCAGTAAAACGCGCGGCTTGCTTGGACCTACTCCATAGAAACCATATTGATATTGCGTTTATCCAAGAGTCCCATCTTAAAACACTAGTTGTACAGCGATTTGCAAATAGACAATATCACGTGGCAGCCTTTGCCTCTGTTGACTCTAAAACCCGTGGCTCTCTCATTGTTTTGAAGCGCTCTCTTCCCATAACCATACTTGAAAAATTTGGCACTGAAGACGGCCGCATCTCTTATATAAAGTCTATAATTGCTGGCTGTAGAATAGCTTTTATATCAGTATATGCACCCAATCAACTTGAACCCCTATTTTTCACTGCGCTATCTGAGATCCTAATAGAGATGCATGACTTTGCTATTATCATGGGCGCCGATATGAATGCAGTTATAGACCCAGTCTTAGATCGCTCGGGCCCTGCGTGTCACTGTTCTCATTCTCAAAGCTCTTTATCAACCTCTTTATCTAAATTTATATCTGACTTCAGCTTAATTGATGTATTTAGGGTTATTAATCCTACAGTTAGGCAATACAGTTTTTATTCTAATAGACATAAAACGTACTCACGCATCGACTATATTTTGACTTCTAGCTCAATTTCTGAAATACATCATGCAGCAATCTCTCCCACTCCATTATCTGACCACAGTATTGTATTAGCTAAACTCACCCTACCGAACACACCAACTAAAGCAGCTCGCTGGCACTTTAACACAACTCTAGTCAAAAATGAAGAATATTGTACTTACTTTAGGTCAGAGTTTAGCAAATTTGTGGCTGAGAACATTGGCTCTGTAGGGGACCCTAGAATATTTTGGTATGCACTGAAGGGATGCATCAGGAACATTTCAATAGCTTTTGCTTCACATCTTAATAAATCTCGATTGGCTAAAATAGATGATCTTGAAAACAAGCTTACTTCTTTGGAGCTACAACAACAACTCTCTTTCTCTGAGGCCAGGAAACAATCCATTGAAGTAACAAAAACTGAACTCAACTCTCTGCTCAGACTAAGAGCTGAATTTCTAATCCATAAAACTAGAAGAACTTATTATTTCCAGGGCCCTAGACCCAGTCACCTTCTGTCACTCAGGCTTAAGCAAAGTGAGAAATTTACTAACATAACAGCAATCAGATCTGAATCATCCCAGACCATTTGAACAGAGCCAAAAGCCATTAATGAAGAATTCTCCAAATTTTACTCTGACCTCTACATGTCTGAAGTTAACTTAGACAAGGACAAATGCAATGAATTCATACAGAGGGCAAATCTTCCAACTCTAAACCAAGAGGAAAAAGATGATCTGCAGAAACCCATTTCACTTGAGGAATTAAAGAAGGCCATCCAGAGGATGAAAAAAGGGAAATCACCAGGGTGGGATGGTGTGCCGCCTGAATTTTATCTATTTTTTTGGAAAGAGTTGGGTCAGTTCATGCTCGATATGATCCTTACAGCTGTGGATAGGGGCTCATTTGACAGGGACGCTAATTCCGCTATCCTCACCATCCTCCCTAAACCGAATAAAGATCCCTCCCGTTGTGGAAGTTACAGACCCCTGTCACTTTTAAATTCGGAAATTAAAATATATGCCAAAGTCCTGGCCTTACGGTTAGAGACACATATGACTAAATTAGTACACCATGATCAAACAGGCTTTATAAAAACACGTCAAGCTTCTGATAATATGCGCAGACTTCTACATGTGTTATATTTTGCTCAAGATATGGAGTCATCATGTGCGGTTATGTCTCTGGACGCAGAAAAAGCTTTTGATAGGCTTGAATGGAATTATCTTTGGCTAGTATTGGAAGCATTTGGTCTGGGCATTAACTTTATTAACATGATTAAGGTACTTTACTCCAACCCTTCAGCTATGGTCCTCTCAGTAACATTATATCATCATCTTTTCCAATATTAAGAGGATTTCGTCAGGGGTGCCCTCTTTCTCCCCTTTTGTTTGCTCTCTCCCTTGAGCCCCTTGCACAGAATATAAGGCGTCATCCATTTCTCTCACCTATATCTTTCTGCAACACCTCACACCATATATCACTATTCGTGGACAATATTTTATTATACATAAATAACACATCAAAATGTACTCCAATAATATTAGAAGTATTTGAGGAATTCAGTACAATCTCAGGTTACAAAATAAATTGGACAAAATCTTTGCTGATGCCCCTTAATTCTCTCTCTGATGCTGCCTTATTGCCGATGCATATACCAGTAGTTAAGACCTTTAAATACCTAGGTATAAACATCTATCCCTCCCTATTTTCTACTTCTAACAAAAATTTCCTTGGTATAATGAAACAGGTGGAAGCAGATCTGGAAAGGTGGACTCGTCTCCCAAACTCCTTACAAACGCGCATGTCTATTATTAAAATGGACATCCTCCCGAGAGTGAACTTTTACTCTAATATGATACCCCTTTCACCACCGAGAGGTTATTGGGATAAGATGCACAAATTAATATCGAAGTTTATCTGGGGAGGAGGACGTCCACGTGTCAAACTAACTACTCTTCAACGTAATAAACAGAATGGAGGTCTAGCAGTCCCTAATTTTAAATATTACTTTTGGTCATATGTGCTGCGGCCACTCTCTATTTGGCTCGATCCCCGGACATCAACATCATGGAGACCTATAGAAGAACAATTAGCATCTCCTCACCGACTTCAAGATTTAATTCATTCAGGGCTTTCCAGTAAACAATACAAACATAAGCTAGGTCCTATTATGTCATTCCTTATGACAGTATGGCACTCAGTGGGGAGGGCGACGGGCTCTGCGCTAAAGTGGCATAAACAAAGTCCAATATTCCACAACTATTCTCTACTAACTGGAGGGGTACCCTTTTCCTTCAGAGAGTGGAGTGACAGGGGAATCAATGTTATAGCCGATGTTTGCAATGATAGGGTCTGAGAGCATTTAACGATCTCCAAACTACTTATAATCTCCCAGGGGCGTCCTTTTTTTTGTATTTACGCCTTCGTTCAGCGATGCGAGCCTACGGTGTGCCCTGGGGTATTTCCCTTCCCACAAACGAACTACATAAGTTGTTAGATGTGGGAGTGAAATCGAGAGGCCTGGTCTCTACTCTTTACGCTTTTATATTAGAACCCTCCTGTGGCCCTCTGGCTGTTCACCAAGTGTGGACCAGAGACCTTGGGATTCCTAGTGATGAAATAAGTTGGTCTAATGTATGGGACAACCTAGACAAAACATCAAAAAATCTCAACCATAAACTCATACACTTTAAATTCATACACAGAATGTACCTTACTCCGAGGAAGCACTATTACATGAAACTAGTACACTCCCCCATTTGTGATCTGTGCTCTTTAGATCAAGTGGGATCATTCTTACATATGTTCTGGGAGTGTCCGGATGTGGCGTCCTTTTGGAAGGCAGTATCGTTTATATTGTCAGATTTGCTGGCCATAAATATACCATGCTTGCCGAAGGTGCTGCTTCTCAATGACACCTCATCACTGAACCTCTCTTCCACACAAAACCATATGTTACTAGCAGGGCTAACTGCAGCTAAGAAAATGCTAGCTTTACGCTGGAAACCCCCCTACACACTCACACGCATCCAGTGGCTGCAAACATTACTGAGCATAATATACATGGAGTTGTCAGTGGCAAGGATGCACGGGGCGGGTCAGAAAACAATCAGTACCTGGACCTCTGCGGCCGCAGCCGTAAAAGATTTACTGGCATGAGGGATCTGTATGTCTTATGTATTCAAACTGTAACTTTTTGCTCATCTACGTTCTAATTCAATAAATAACTATTTCTGCATTTTTGTTCAGTTAAATAATTAATTTAGTATTTTTGTGTGCATAGAATGGGTGATTGTTTGTGAGCGCGTGTATGCGCGTGTATGTGTGTGGATGTATGTATGTATATATATATATATATATGTGTGTGTGTGTGTGTGTGTGTATATATATCGGTGTATATATGTATGTATGCGGTATGTATGTATACATATACGCTTTTGTTTCTGTTTTTTGTTCTTTCTACCTCAACTTACTAATTACGAATGAGACCAGGATATGGTGTGCGCACTATTATGTACTCTTTGAAACTACAATACAGACGATCATGGGAGGGAGGGAATGTCGCAAATTGGGGGGGGGGGGGGGGTTCATCTTTAAAAATTGTTGAGAAGGAAGTGCTTGTAATTTGTTGTACCTCTGTCATTGAATTGTTTCATGCTTTTCTTTTTCTAAATAAAAATAACTGATCACAAAAAAAAAATCTCTTTATTCCACAAGCGTCATGTAAAAATTAAAAATAAACCATTTGCTCTAACCAGATTCTGTAGAAATCTTCTGTAGAAAGGACTTCTACAGTTAAAACAAAATATAAATCCATCATGAGCAGAACTGTTCTCATCTTACTGTTCTCATCTTATGTAGTTAAACTTTGGATTTCTTCGGAGCAAGAGAGGCTCAATGATGTCAACAATGAGTAAATTTAATTTTGGTGACCGATGTTGGGCATCATGTTTATTTTGTGTACCTATTATTCCTCTTGATACTATCACAACATAAATCTATTTCAGCTTGTTCATACCACATTTGTTTAAGCCTACTAAGAAAATATCATGTATTGTTTTCCCCCTGGAATTACAAAGAATGGATGACGCCAGTAAGATGAGAACAGTTCTGCTCAGTCCACAAATCCATTAGTGACTCAACTGCAAAAAACAGACGATCAGTCACTTGACAAAACATCTCTGACTTTTCAGCTGAACTGCAGGCTGTGCTTACATGGAACAGTAAGAGACAAGGATGGCAATGAATGAAATGTAGTTACTAAAATATCTATAGTATGTAGAGCCACCATTTTTTCCCAGTACTGGCAACACCTGTGGGCACTTGAAAAAGTTTTGGACACACTGATTCACTGATTCTAAAATTCTGAAATTGGGACGGACAGACAGACAGACAGACCTCAAAAGTTTGGGGTCACCCAGACAATTTCATGTTTTCCATGAAAACTCACACTTTTATTCATGTGCTAACATAATCACACAAGGGTTTCCTAATCATCAATGAGCCTTTCAACACCATTAGCGAACACAATGTAGCATTAGAACACAGGAGTGATGGTTGCTGGAAATGTTCCTCTGTACCCCAATGGAGATGATCCATTAAAAATCACGTAGAATAGTCATTTATCACATTAACCATGTTTAGACTGGATTTATCATCATTTCAAGTTATTTTAATTAAAAAAAATGCTTTTCTTTCAAAAATAAGGACCTTTCTAAGTGACCCCAAACTTATATATATATATATATATATACACATGTTACAGGCGAAATTAGAATCCAGGCAGATTTTAAATCCGCCTAGGCAGAATTAGAATTTTGATTTTGTCTAGGCTAGATTGAAATTTGAAGGGTTTTGAAAATATGCTCTGTTAATGTAATTATTTGTTTTCCCTAAAATTATGTACCTTGAAATTTGGTTTTAGATACAAGGTAAATAATTTTAGAAGTAATGTCAACTTTTGTCCTCAACACTTGGCAAAATAAACAGGGAAAAAATTATGCTGTCAAAGTAGTTTCTGGGTTGTTTTTTTCATATGCTCTATACCAAAATCCTGTTAGAGGGTTAGGGTTATTCTTTCTAATGTACAGGTTATTGATATATCAAGATTGAAATCTGTACAACAACCATGGTAGGATTTGGATTTCGCCTAGGCAAAATCAAAATTCTAATACTGCCGAGGCAGATTCTAAATCTATATATATATATATATATATATATATATATATATATACACACGCACGCGCACACACACACACACACACACACACACACACACACACACACACACATATTCTTTTTACTATACAAAGAGTAAAGTTTCAAACAAACTTTGAAAACAACTTCTCCTCCTCCATCATCCCTACCATGTGCAGCAGGGTCTTGTTGTCCCTGAGGGATCCAACCATGCCCACCACTGATACAGTGAACATCACCAGCCCCAGCAGGATGAGCACCACAGCAGGAGCCAGGAAAAGACCCTCCAAGGTTCGATTCTTCTGCCTTTCCACTTCGGCATACACTCCCACACAGAGCACACACAGACCCATCAGCTGGGGAGAGAAAGCAATGCAAAACAACAGAGTGCTTATGAGACAAATTCCTTAGTAGAACAAGTAGTGCTGTTTTATTATCTATATATTAATTCTGATGTCTTTCCAGGAGTGGTAATTGTGTGGAGACTGACATTATAGATACTGTTAACTTCAAATGATCTTTAATTCAACACTGTTCAGTTGGTTCAATATATAGATTCTGTAAAAAACAAACAAACAAACAAAAAAAACAAACATCTGCACTCAACTAGCAAGTGTCCAGGCTTTTTCCTGCCTCCCCAATCTCAGTTGTAACAGAGTCCAACCTCATACGACCCTCTACAGGATAATGACAATGTATCTAATACATGGACAGATAACTGCATTTAAAACACTGTTATCCTTTTATTTCCTTTACTCTTCCTCCTGTTTCCGGCATTAAAAATTCTGAGAGTTGCGATGCTATTTTAGGTCAAACTGCCCTGAAAAATGAAATGTATGTGAAGTGACAAGTTTGAATTAAAGCTGCAAGCAGCGATGGACGGGTCCTCGCATCCACGCTGGTCGGCGAATCCATGCACGTCCACCAGGTGGCACTGTGACTGAGAGTGTGTGCCAGCCTCTGAATCACATCTGGACCAGAGTTTAATCACAAGTAAAATTTCAGCCAGATTGGAGCATGTTCAGACTAGTTATACAGCATTTCCTGCCCATCCACCACCAGGTGGCGCTGTAACTCAGAGTGTATTTCAAACAGTGGATGTGATGAGGGTTGGACTCTGATCACTCATGAAAAGTTTCAGGCTGATTTGACCATGTAGAGGCCAGTTGTACAGCATTTCCTGTCCATCCAACAGGTGGCGCTGCGACTGAGAGTGTCTGTTGGCCTGTAGATGTGATCAGGATTGGATTGTGATCACACATGGAAAGTTTGAGGCAGATTGGAGCATGCAGAAGAGAGTTATACAGCAGTTGATGTTTCATGGCAAAGCATCAAAACTCTAATGGTCGCCATGGCCGCGCCATTTGGATTCTGGTTAAACTTTTGATAACTTTTCATCACCAAGTCCTGCTGTGTGGACTGACAAAATTTCAGGTGTCCTGGAATTATCCCCTTGGAGGTATTAACTCTCAAAAATGAGAAAAATCATCAAAAATCTCACAATTAATCCAAGATGGCCGACTTCCTGTTGGGTTTAGGACATGGCTCCAAGAGGCTTTTTTGTGCGTCCTGATGTGCTCTATAAGCCTCCCAAATTTCATGGATGTAGGTGAAACGTGCTGGGGGGGCTGTTTGTTAAAAATACTGTAGGGGGCGCTATAGCATGTGCAGTGCCGAGATGCATACGGTGTCGTTCCTTGGGTCGATGGTGATGTGTGTGGTAATTTTAGTGAGCATTGGAGTATTTCTAACCTGTCAAACAGCACTTTGTTTTGCATGGCGATATTTGGTTGCTACAGCAACAGCGTTGCATGAAATGTCACACCCTTGACAGTGTGGGATTGTCAAGAGGTGAAGACTCGACTGACCAATTTCCAGCATGATATCACCACGTTTGGGGCCATTGTACCTGAAAATATAAGACCTTAAACTTACTATTACCAACAGGTGGCGCTATGACTTTTTCAAAATTTATGAGTGTGGATGTGTTCAGACTGGACCTGGTGTCCATCATGTGAAGTTTGGGGCAGATAGGATCTTGTTCAGCTGAGATATGAATCGTTAAATTTTCATGGCGAAACATCGAAATTGGTTTGGCCGCCACAGACACGCTCTTTGATGACAAGTCACCATTTTCACTGGGATGCATCATCAATGTGTTCAGCCTGTTGTCACCGCATTTGAAGTGAATATGATCAACCGGGTAACAATAGGGCATGAAAGTGTAAAAGATGTCTATTTCCTGAAACCACAAGGTGGCGCTATGACTGTCAATGGATATCCCTATGTGGATGACATCAGGACAGGACTGTCATCATACATGTAAAGTTTCAGGCAGATTAGAACATGTTGAGAAGAATTAGACAGCACTTCCTGTTTCATGGCGAAGGATCAGTTTTTTGAGGCTCCGCCATGGTCACACCTTTTGGCTTCTGGTTGAGTTTTTGATAACTTTTCATCAGAAAGGTCTGGTGCATGAACTGGCCAAATTTCAGTTCTCTCAGACTTATCCACTAGGACCTATTAATTTTGACAAATGTACAGCAAATTCAAGATGACCGACTTCCTGTTGGGTTTAGGGCGTGGCTGTGATTGACTTTTTGGTGTGTCCCGATGTGGTGCATATGCCCACCAAATATTGTAGCTGTAAATGAAACATTGTGGAAGTTGGCCTAATGACCACTTTTTCAATTTTGCAGGTGGCGCTATAGAGCCATTTTGCCACACACATGCGCAACTCCCATAAAATATCAAATTTTTCGCCAGTCCTGATGTGCACGCCAAATTTCACGAGTTTTGGTTTATGATAAGGCCCCCAAAAAGGCAATTCATTTGCCGGGAGAAATTAATTTTGACAAATTTACAGCAAATTCAAGATGGCCGACTTCCTGTTGGGTTTAGGGCGTGGCTGTAATTGACTTTTTGGTGTGTCCTGATGTTCTGCATATGCCCACCAAATATTGTAGCTGTACATGAAACATTGTGGCAGTTGGCCTAATGACTATTTTTTCAATTTTGCAGGTGGTGCTATAGAGCCATTTTGCCACGCACATGCGCAACTCCCATAAAATATCAAATTTTTCGCCAGTCCTGATGTGCACGCCAAATTTCACGCGTTTTGGAGTATGATAAGGCCGCCAAAAAGCCAATTTACTTTACGGGAGAAAAAAAAAATAAAAAAATTAAAGCTGCAAGCAGCGTTGAACGGGTCCTCGCATCCTTGCTGGTCGGCGACCCCAAGCATTTCCACCAGGCAATGCTACGACTGAGGGTGTATTTAGGCCCATGAATGTCACAAAGGCTGGATTATGAGCACACAGGTCAAATTTCAAGCAGATTGGAGCATGTACAGGCTATTTATGCAGCACTGTGTGTCCATCCACCAGGTGGCACTATCTCTGTGACTGTATGTTGGTCTATGAAACTCATCAGGACTGGACTCTGATCAAACATGTAAAGTTTGAGGCGGATTGCAGCGTGTACAGGGGATTTACACAAGACGTCCTGCTTCATGGCGTAACATTAAAGTTCAGCTGCCCGCCATGGCCACGCCCTTTGAGTTTTATCAACAATTTTCGCAAATATGCAACCTGAAGACGTGTCTTCTATATTTTCCCAAATTCAGATGTTTTGGAGTTATTGCCTGTGAGAAATGAATTGTTGAAAATGACCAAAAACACCAAAAATCTGACATTTAATTAAAAATGGCCGACTTTCTGTTGGGTTTAGAGAATGACTCCAAGAGACTTTTTTGTTTGCACTGACATGCGACATTTGCATGCCAAATTTCATAGTCCTAGGTGAAAGTCTCTGTGGAGGCTATTTTTTAAATGCTGTAGGGGGCGCTATGGCACATGCTGTGAATGTAATTTAGTCTGTAAATGTGATCAGGACAGGACTGTGTTTAATCATGTGAGGTCTGAGGTAGATTGGAGCATGCAGAGGATAGTAAGATACCACTTATGTTTCATGGCGAACCATCAAAATTCTGGAGGTCGCCATGTCCACACCCTTTGACTCTGGAAGAATCTTTTAATAACTTTTGATCATAACATCGTGTTGTATACCCTGGTAAAATTTGAGGTCTCTAGGAGTTAACCCCGAGGAGGAGTTCGCTCTCAAAAATTAAAAAAATAGAGAAAATATATCCACATAATTCAAAATGGCGGACTTCCTGTTGAGTTTAGGGGATGGCTCCAAGAGGCTTTTTTGTGCATCGTGATGTGCTCTATATGCCTCCCAAATTTTGTGGATGGAGGTGAAACGTGCTGCCGGGGCTGTTTATTAAACATACTGCAGGGGGCGCTATAGCACATGCCCTGCAGAGATGCATACAGTGTTATTCCTTGAGGGGACAGTGATGTGTGTGTAAATTTTGGTGAGCTGTTGAGCATTCAAAGCCTGTCAAAAAGTACTTTGTTTGTCACAAAAACAACGCGTTGGCACGGCAACAGCATTTCATCAAATATCAAAATCTTCACACTGTGGTATTGTCTGGGGGTGAAGAATCAGCTGACCAATTTTCAGAATGATATGAAAAAGTTTGGAGCAATGGTGTGTGCAAATGTAATTTCTAAACTTCTTGTTACCAATAGGTGGCGCTATGACTTTTTCTAAAATTTTCACCGTGGATCACCTCACACTGGGCCTGGTGTCCAGCACATGAAGTTTGGGGCAGATACGATTAGAATTTGCTGAGATATAAACATTTTAGTCGTCATGGCGAGACATCTAAATTCGCCGCGTCGCCACAGACACACCTTTTGATGACACGTCACCATTTTCACTGTGAATCATCATCAACATGTTAAGGTTTATTTCACCACATTTGCGGTGAATCTGAGCAAGAGACAAAGAATAATAAATCAAAGTGTAAAAAATGACATAGCCTGTTGACAGCAGGTGGCGCTCTGACTGTGAATGGATTTCATCATATGGATGTGATCAGGGCAGGACTCTGATGATACATGTAAAGTTTCAGGCAGATTGAAATATGTTCAGGGCATTTACACTGCATTTGAAATTTCATGGCGAAGGATCAAAATTCCAGAGGCCGCCACGGACACGCCCTTTGACTTTTGAAAAAGATTTTAATAACTTTTGCTCATTAAGGACTGCTGTATGTACTGGTCGAATTTGAAGTGAATTGGAGTTTCCCCCTCGGACGAGTTCGCTCTGGAAAAAAACAAAAAATGTTCAAAATCTGGAATTCAATGCAAAATAGCTCACTTCCTGTTGGGTTTAGAAAATCGCCACCACTGACTTTTTTGTTCAGTCTGATGTGCTGCATATGTGTACCAAATTTGGTAGCTGCAGGTGAAACATGCTGCCCGTAGGAAAGTGTAGGGGGCGCTATGGAGCCATTTTGTCATACACTTCCACAATTCCTTTAGAATATAAAATTTTTCACCAGTTCTGGTGTGTGTACAAATTTTCATGAGTTTTTGAGCATGTTTAGGCCCTCAAAAATGCAGTTGTTCTGA
Source organism: Acanthochromis polyacanthus (assembly GCF_021347895.1). Lineage (NCBI taxonomy): Eukaryota > Metazoa > Chordata > Actinopteri > Pomacentridae > Acanthochromis > Acanthochromis polyacanthus. Next base: position 34,826,411 of record NC_067119.1, on the reverse strand, counting down.
GAGACAAATAATAATAATAATTAAAGCTGCGAGCAGCGTTGGACGGGTCCTCGCATCCTTGCTGGTCGGCGACCCCAAGCATGTCCACCAGGCAATGCTGCGACAAAGTGTATTTAGGCTCATGGATGTAACGAGGACTGGATTCTGAGCACTCAGGTCAAATTTCAGACAGATTGGAGCATGTACAGACTATTTTTGCAGCACTTTGTGTCCATCCACCAGGTGGCACTATGTCTGTGACTGTATAGTGGTCTATGAAACTCATCAGGCCTGGACTCTGATCAAACATGTAAAGTTTGAGGTAGATTACAGCATGTACAGGGGATTTACACAAGACGTCCTGCTTCATGGCGTAACATTAAAGTTCAGTTGGCCGCCATGGCCATGCCCTTTGAGTTTTGTGAACAATTTTCGCAAATATGCAACCTGAAGGCGTTTCTTATATATTTTCCCAAATTCAGGTGTTTTGGAGTTATTGCCAGTGACAAATGAATTGTTGAAAATGACCAAAAACACCAAAAATCTGACATTTAATTCAAAATGGCTGACTTTCTGTTGTGTTTAGAGAATGACTCCAAGAGACTTTTTTGCTTGCACTGATGTGCTACATATGCATGCCAAATTTCATAGTCATAGGTGAAAGTCTGTGTGGAGGCTATTTTTTAAATTCTTTTAGGGGGCGCTATGACACATACTGTGGATGTATTTTGGCCTGTAAATGTGATCAGGACAGGACTGTGTTTAATCATGTGAGGTCTGAGGTAGATTGGAGCATGCAGAGGATAGTTAGGTCGCACTTGATGTTTCATGGCGAACCATCAAAATTCTGGAGGTCGCCATGTCCACACCCTTTGAGTCTGCAAGAATCCTTTGATAACTTTTGATCGTAACATCGTGTTGTATATCCTGGCAAAATTTCAGCTCTCGAGACCTTAACCCCGAGGAGGAGTTCGCTCTCAAAAATGAAAAAAATAGAGAAATTTTATCCACTTAATTCAAAATGGCGGACTTCCTGTTGAGTTTCGGGGATGGCTCCAAGAGGCTTTTTTGTGTGTCCTGGTGTGCTCTATAGGCCTCCCAAATTTTGTGGATGTAGGTGAAACATGCTGCCGGGGCTGTTTATTAAACATACTGCAGGGGGCGCTATAGCACATGCCCTGCAGAGATGCATACAGTGTTATTCCTTGAGACGACAGTGATGTGTGTGTAAATTTTGGTGAGCTGTTGAACATTCTAAGCCTGTCAAAAAGTACTTTGTCACAAAAACAACGCGTTGCCACGGCAACAGCATTTCATCAAATATCAAAATCTTCACACTGTGGTATTGTCTGGGGGTGAAGAATTAGCTGACCAATTTTCAGAATGATATGACAAAGCTTGGAGCAATGATGTGTGCAAATGTAATTTCTAAACTGCTTGTTACCAAGAGGTGGCGCTATGACTTTTTCTAAATTTTTCAGTGTGGATGTCCTCAAACTGGTTCTGGTGTCCAGCACATGAAGTTTGGGGCAGATAGGATCCTTTGCAGCTGAGATATGAACACTTCAATTTTCATGGCGAAACATCAAACTTTGCCGTCCCGCCACAGACACGCCTTTTCATCACACGTCACCATTTTTTCTGTGCTTCATCATCAATGTGTTCAGGCTTATGTCACAACATCTGAGGTGAATCTGAGCAACAGGCTAAGAATAGTACATGAAAGTCTAAAAAATGTCAAATTCTTGATACCACAAGGTGGCGCTGTGACTGTGAATGAATCTTGCTGTATGGATGTCATCGAGGCAGGTCTGTGATCATACATGTAAAGTTTCATTCAGATCGGAGCATGTTCAGGAGAGTTACACAGCATTTCCTGTTTCATGGCGAAGGATCAAATTTCGACAGGCCGCCACGACCACACCCTTTAACTATGGAGGAAGATTTTGATAACTTTTTCTCAGGAAGGTCTGCTGTATGTACTGGCAAAATTTCAGATCGCTCAGACTTTTCCCCTAGGAGGAGTTCATCATAGATTTTGTACAGTTAACGCATGATGGCACACTTCCTGTTGGGTGTAGAGCATGGCTGTCATTGACTTTTTTGTGTTTCCTGATGTGCTGCATATGCCTCCCAAATTTTTTAGCTCTCGGCCAAATTCCCTCCGAGTTGGCCTAATACCACTTTTTAAAATTTTGTAGGGGGCGCTATGGAGCCATTTTGTCATACACTACCACAATTCCTTTAGAATATAAAATTTTTCACCAGTTCTGGTGTGTGTACAAATTTTCATGAGTTTTTGAGCATGTTTAGGCCCTCAAAAATGCAGTTGTTCTGAGAGACAAATAATAATAATAATAATAATAATAATAATAATAAACCGTAGGGTTTCAATAGTGTCCTACGGCACCGTTGGTGCCTTGGACAGCCGGTGCCCTTGCACCGCCTGTCCTCGGCACCTCGGTGCTCGGACCCTAATTAAAGCTGCGAGCAGCGTTGAACGGGTCCTCGCATACTTGCTGGTCGGCGACCCCAAGGATCTCCACCAGGCAATGCTACGACTGAGAGTGTATTTAGGCCCATGAATGTCACAAAGGCTGGATTCTGAGCACACAGGTCAAATTTCAGACAGATTGGAGCATGTACAGGCTATTTATGCAGCACTTTGGGTCCATCCACCAGGTGGCGCTATCTCTGTGACTGTATGTTGGTCTATGAAACTCATCAGGACTGGACTCTGATCAAACATGTAAAGTTTGAGGCGGATTGCAGCGTGTACAGGGGATTTACACAAGATGTCCTGCTTCATGGCGTAACATTAAAGTTCAGCTGCCGGCCATGGCCACGCCCTTTGAGTTTTATCAACAATTTTCGCAAATATGCAACCTGAAGACGTGTCTTCTATATTTTCCCAAATTCAGATGTTTTGGAGTTATTGCCTGTGAGAAATGAATTGTTGAAAATGACCAAAAACACCAAAAATCTGACATTTAATTAAAAATGGCCGACTTTCTGTTGGGTTTAGAGAATGACTCCAAGAGACTTTTTTGTTTGCACTGACATGCTACATTTGCATGCCAAATTTCATAGTCCTAGGTGAAAGTCTCTGTGGAGGCTATTTTTTAAATGCTGTAGGGGGCGCTATGGCACATGCTGTGAATGTAATTTAGTCTGTAAATGTGATCAGGACAGGACTGTGTTTAATCATGTGAGGTCTGAGGTAGATTGGAGCATGCAGAGGATAGTAAGATACCACTTGATGTTTCATGGCGAACCATCAAAATTCTGGAGGTCGCCATGTCCACACCCTTTGACTCTGGAAGAATCTTTTAATAACTTTTGATCATAACATCGTGTTGTACACCCTGGTAAAAATTTGAGGTCTCTGGGAGTTAACCCCTAGGAGGAGTTCGCTCTCAAAAATTAAAAAAATAGAGAAAATTTATCCACATAATTCAAAATGGCGGACTTCCTGTTGAGTTTAGGGGATGGCTCCAAGAGGCTTTTTTGTGCATCGTGATGTGCTCTATCGGCCTCCCAAATTTTGTGGATGTAGGTGAAACATGCTGCGGGGGCTGTTTATTAAACATACTGCAGGGGGCGCTATAGCACATGCCCTGCAGAGATGCATACAGTGTTATTCCTTGAGACGACTGTGATGTGTGTGTAAATTTTGGTGAGCTGTTGAACATTCTAAGCCTGTCAAAAAGTACTTTGTTTGTCACAAAAACAACGCGTTGCCACGGCAACAGCATTTCATCAAATATCAAAATCTTCACAGTGTGGTATTGTCTGGGGGTGAAGAATTAGCTGACCAATTTTCAGAATGATATGACAAAGCTTGGAGCAATGATGTGTGCAAATGTAATTTCTAAACTGCTTGTTACCAAGAGGTGGCGCTATGACTTTTTCTAAATTTTTCAGTGTGGATGTCCTCAAACTGGTTCTGGTGTCCAGCACATGAAGTTTGGGGCAGATAGGATCCTTTGCAGCTGAGATATGAACACTTCAATTTTCATGGCGAAACATCAAACTTTGCCGTCCCGCCACAGACACGCCTTTTCATCACACGTCACCATTTTTTCTGTGCTTCATCATCTATGTGTTCAGGCTTATGTCACAACATCTGAGGTGAATCTGAGCAACAGGCTAAGAATAGTACATGAAAGTCTAAAAAATGTCAAATTCTTGATACCACAAGGTGGCGCTGTGACTGTGAATGAATCTTGCTGTATGGATGTCATCGAGGCAGGTCTGTGATCATACATGTAAAGTTTCATTCAGATCGGAGCATGTTCAGGAGAGTTAGACAGCATTTCCTGTTTCATGGCGAAGGATCAAATTTCGACAGGCCGCCACGACCACACCCTTTAACTATGGAGGAAGATTTTGATAACTTTTTCTCAGGAAGGTCTGCTGTATGTACTGGCAAAATTTCAGATCGCTCAGACTTTTCCCCTAGGAGGAGTTCATCATAGATTTTGTACAGTTAACGCATGATGGCGCACTTCCTGTTGGGTGTAGAGCATGGCTGTGATTGACTTTTTTGTGTTTCCTGATGTGCTGCATATGCCTCCCAAATTTTTTAGCTCTCGGCCAAATTCCCTCCGAGTTGGCCTAATACCACTTTTTAAAATTTTGTAGGGGGCGCTATGGAGCCATTTTGCCACACACCTCCACTTGTCCTAAAAAAATATGAAATTTTTCGCCAGTTCTGATGTGTGTGCAAATTTTCATGACTTTTCGAGCATGTTCAGGCCATGAAAAATGCAGTTCTTTTGGCAGGATAATAATAATAATAATAATAAAAACCCTAAGGTTCCAATAGGGTCCTTCGGCACCGTTGGTGCCTTGGACAGTCGGTGCCCTTGCACCGCCTGTCCTCGGCACCTCGGTGCTCGGACCCTAATAATAATAAACCGTAGGGTTTCAATAGGTTCCTATGGCACCGTTGGTGCCTTGGACAGCCGGTGCCCTTGCACCGCCTGTCCTCGGCACCTCGGTGCTCGGACCCTAATAATAATAAACCCTAGGGTTTCAATAGGGTCCTAGGCACCGCTGGTGCCTTGGACAGTCGGTGCCCTTGCACCGCCTGTCCTTCGCACCCTCGGTGCTCGGACCCTAATAATAATAATAATAATAATTAAAGCTGCAAGCAGCGATGGACGGGTCCTCGCATCCACGCTGGTCGGTGAATCCATGCACGTCCACCAGGTGGCGCTGTGACTGAGAGTGTGTGCCGGCCACTGAATCACATCTGGACCAGAGTTTAATCACACATAAAATTTCAGCCAGATTGGAGCATGTTCAGACTAGTTATACAGCATTTCCTGCCCATCCACCACCAGGTGGCGCTGTAACTCAGAGTGTATTTCAAACAGTGGATGTGATGAGGGTTGGACTCTGATCACTCATGAAAAGTTTCAGGCTGATTTGATCATGTAGAGGCCAGTTATACAGCATTTACTGTCCCTCCAACAGGTGGCGCTGCGACTGAGAGTGTCTGTTGGCCTGTAGATGTGATCAGGATTGGATTGTGATCACACATGGAAAGTTTGAGGCAGATTGGAGCATGCAGAGGAGAGTTATACAGCAGTTGATGTTTCATGGCGAAGCATCAAAACGCTGATGGTCGCCATGGCCACGCCATTTGGCTTCTGGTTAAACTTTTGATAACTTTTCATCACCAAGTCCTGCTGTGTGGACTGACAAAATTTCAGGTCTCCTGGAATTATCCCCTTGGAGGTATTAACTCTCAAAAATGAGAAAAATCATCAAAAATCTCACAATTAATCCAAGATGGCCGACTTCCTGTTGGGTTTAGGACATGGCTCCAAGAGGCTTTTTTGTGCGTCCTGATGTGCTCTATAAGCCTCCCAAATTTCATGGATGTAGGTGAAATGTGCTGGGGGGGCTGTTTGTTAAAAATACTGTAGGGAGCGCTATAGCATGTGCAGTGCCGAGATGCATACGGTGTCGTTCCTTGGGTCGATGGTGATGTGTGTGGTAATTTTAGTGAGCATTGGAGTATTTCTAACCTGTCAAATAGCACTTTGTTTTGCATGGCGATATTTGGTTGCTACGGCAACAGCGTTGCATGAAATGTCACACCCTTGACAATGTGGGATTGTCAAGAGGTGAAGACTCGACTGACCAGCATGATATCACCACGTTTGGGGCCATTGTACCTGAAAATATAAGGCCTTAAACTTACTATTACCAACAGGTGGCGCTATGACTTTTTCAGAATTTATGAGTGTGGATGTGTTCAGACTGGACCTGGTGTCCATCATGTGAAGTTTGGGGCAGATAGGATCTTGTTCAGCTGAGATATGAATCGTTAAATTTTCATGGCGAAACATCGAAATTGGTTTGGCCGCCACAGACACGCCCTTTGATGACAAGTCACCATTTTCACTGGGATGCATCATCAATGTGTTTAGGCTGTTGTCACTCCATTTGAAGTGAATATGATCAACCGGGTAACAATAGGGCATGAAAGTGTAAAAGATGTCTATTTCCTGAAACCACAAGGTGGCGCTATGACTGTCAATGAATATCCCTATGTGGATGACATCAGGACAGGACTGTCATCATACATGTAAAGTTTCAGGCAGATTGGAGCATGTTGAGAAGAATTAGACACCACTTCCTGTTTCATGGCGAAGGATCAGTTGTTTGAGGCTCTGCCATGGCCACACCTTTTGGCTTCTGGTTGAGTTTTTGATAACTTTTCATCAGAAAGGTCTGGTGCATGTACTGGCCAAATTTCAGTTCTCTCAGACTTATCCACTAGGAGCTATAAATTTTGACAAATGTACAGCAAATTCAAGATGGCCGACTTCCTGTTGGGTTTAGGGTGTGGCTGTGATTGACTTTTTGGTGTGTCCTGATGTGGTGCATATGCCCACTAAATATTGTAGCTGTAAATAAAACATTGTGGAAGTTGGCCTAATGACCACTTTTTCAATTTTGCAGGTGGCGCTATAGAGCCATTTTTCCACACATATGTGCAACTCCCATAAAATATCAAATTTTTCGCCAGTCCTGATGTGCACGCCAAATTTCACGCGTTTTGGTTCATGATAAGGCCCCCAAAAAGGCAATTCATTTGCCGGGAGAAATTAATTTTGACAAATTTACAGCAAATTCAAGATGGCCGACTTCCTGTTGGGTTTAGAGCGTGGCTGTCATTGACTTTTTGGTGTGTCCTGATGTGGTGCATATGCCCACCAAATATTGTAGCTGTAAATGAAACATTGTGGAAGTTAGCCTAATGACCACTTTTCAATTTTGCAGGTGGCGCTATAGAGCCATTTTGCCACACCCATGCGCAACTCCCATAAAATATCAAATTTTTCGCCAGTCCTGATGTGCACGCCAAATTTCACGCGTTTTGGAATATGATAAGGCCGCCAAAAAGGCAATTCATTTCCCGAGGAGCGATTAAGTTTGAAAAATTTACAGCAAATTCAAAATGGCCAACTTCCTGTTGGGTTTAGGGCGTGGCTGTAATTGACTTTTTGGTGTGTCCTGATGTTCTGCATATGCCCACCAAATATTGTAGCTGTACATGAAACATTGTGGCAGTTGGCCTAATGACTACTTTTTCAACTTTGCAGGTGGCGCTATAGAGCCATTTTGCCACGCACATGCGCAACTCCCATAAAATATCAAATTTTTCGCCAGTCCTGATGTGCATGCCAAATTTCACGCGTTTTGGAGTATGATAAGGCCGCCAAAAAGCCAATTTACTTTACGGGAGAAAAAAAAATAAAAATAATAATAATAATAATAAACCCTAGGGTTTCAATAGGGTCCTTGGCACCGCTGGTGCCTTGGACAGTCGGTGCCCTGGCACCGCCTGTCCTTCGCACCCTCGGTGCTCGGACCCTAATAATAATAAACCCTAGGGTGTCCCTGGTGCCTTGGACAGTCGGTGCCCTTGCACCGCCTGTCCTTCGCACCTCGGTGCTCGGACCCTAATAATAAACCCTAGGGTTTCAATAGGGTCCTTGGCACCGCTGGTGCCTTGGACAGTCGGTGCCCTTGCACCGCCTGTCCTTCGCACCCTCGGTGCTCGGACCCTAATTATTGAAAGGGTAGATAATTGATTTTGAGAATCCAAATGAACAGACAGAACATTGGCCCTCCTCATAGCACAAAGTTAATAATTTGGACAAGCACAGGAAGCCTGGGTGTTAGGGTGTACAACAAGGCTGTCATGGGCATCATCGCTTCATGTAACAATCTAAAAACAAATGGTAGCACGAGAGAATATGATTTCAATGACAACTAGGTGATTTAATCAGAACAACTGAAATGTAAGTTAAATTACCAGCAGCAAATGGATGGCTAATTAAATTCCCTAAGAGGTAAGTTTGCTTTAAAGCTGAATGTAGCTGTTTGATTTTTGCGTTTTGTTCCGTTTGACGGAAACTCTATAGCGCCACCTTGTTCCGTCTTTGACGACCCCCCTCCCCCCACACACAACGTGAAATGTTTAAGTCTAAATCCTGAATATAAATATCATCACAAAGTATGAGTCGATATCATTTTGCTAAACTTTCAGATCCAAATTTAATGTTCTTTTCGTAAAAACAGGCAGTCAGGGGTGAAGACACATTCCCATGTATATATGCATTTGGCCATTTAAAAACCTGTACCTGAAACATGTTGATGATCAAAACTTTTTGACCCATAAAAATATTAATTTCATGTCCAATTTATCTTCTTTTTCTCCTATGTCCAATTCTTCAACCCTCACTATGTACCATATCTCACAACTGTAGCATAAACTCAACAAAAACCTCCTCTTTCTCACTTTTCCTGATCGCAAATGACTCGCCTTGTGGCACACCGTTCAGATTTCACGCATTAAAAACAGCATACTTTTCTGTGATTGGCCGAGAGCGTTTCATGACCCGTGCGCGTGGTCAAGATTCGGGTGGCTCCGACCATTTCTGACGCCTGCCGAGAGAAAAAGTTTGTTTTTCTTATATTATCGCTCGGGCGTTTCGAAGAAAAAGTAAGTCAAACCCTTTTTTGTTGATTTTTACATGAAAAATAGAGCACCGCTGAGGCTCACACGGTTCAGAATGACTGCGTCATCCAGCAAAACGATGAGCCAATGGCGCTGTGGCGATTGGCTCGCGCAAGCCTAGGGTTCCCAACTTTTGCGTCTGCTGCTTTAAGCAGGTCAGACAGCACTGGAGGATCTTAAGAACCTTCATGGGTTATTTCTGCTACTCAATGTGGTATTCATTTTTTTTCTTTCAAATGTTTCTTTTTGTGAAATGCTGGATAATTTAGTCCCATTAAAGTACTGACTGTTAACAACACCGTCAGAAAATTTGACATGAAATTACTCTTTGGTAGAGCCACTAATAACTCAGACATCTAAAAATGTGATGCAGGATACTACCAATACACTGCTGTTTTGTAAGGTGTCACAAGTCAAAAAGGGTCTGGCTACATCAAATATTCACCATCAGTATGCATTTGTTTTAATCAATCCCCAATTACATCAACTGATTTCCTTCCTATTTCAATAAAGATGTTTCTTCTGCCTTATAAAAACATCAGTCTCTAGTAATTTTAGGTGTAAAGGAAATTTAAGGAAGTAAGCAGTATAATGTATCTCTAATCTAGAATGAAGGAGAAGTAAAAGTAGAATAAATATCTCAAGTACAGGCATTTCAATACTGCACTCATGTAAAAGCCTGAGTATATGCACTTAGTTACATTACACTACCGCATCTAGCTGGTCAGTGTAGCAGAAGACTAACAAAATGTTTGTGTACAACTTTAAAATATCTTCAGGGCACATGTTGACAAATTAGCCAAATTGAGTGTTCCACCTGTGTTTCTTATCAAAGTGCTGCAAATCGAGAAAAAGAAAGCAGTGCTTGCTTCCCTGCTATTGATTTTCAATTGGAAACAGAGGCAATTTGCTTTAAGAGTGGGGTCCATCTACTTCAACTCCATTTACTGCCCACAACCGTCTACAAAGCAGAAACATTTGGCTTGGTTCCCATATCCAGTGCAGGGTTTTCTCTACTGTAGCAAAACTTAGGTGCAGCACCCAAGTGTTTTTGTGGAGCACTTTTAGCCGAATGAACATTAAAAGCCGAATTACAATTAGAGTTTAAAACGTAGGTGTGATGAGTCTGTGGCAGATGCTCATCATCAAGCTAATCAAACAGACGAGTGTCACTTCAGCTCTGATGGCAGTTACAACCATCAACATGGATATGCAAGTTGCACACTACTGATAAGGTAAGCTTCATCAATAAATAAATTAGGGCTGCAACTAACAACACGTCGACTAATCATCTGAGCACGATACGTCATCAAAAGCAGAAGTGAGCGTGCAATGCAACAGAAATCACTGTCCCACCGGAGCGCGGAACACGGACGGACATCGGTGCTGAATCGTGCATATATTATGTATGCACGGTACAGCACGGACATCCGCGATCTATCATAAACGCGGTTGTCAGCGTTTACTATACAGCTGTACCTAAACGAGGACATCCGCGCTGCATCGTGCATACATAATATATACTGATGCAGCGTCGATGTCCGTCCGTGTTCTGTGCCCCGGTCGGATGGTGATTTCTGTTGCATTGCGTGCTCACTTCCGCTTTTGATGACGTATTGTGCTCAGACGATTAGTCGACGCGTCCTTAGTTGCAGCCCTAAAATAAATTAAGATAAACATTTGTGTTAGGGAGTAAATCTGGAACCCCGACAGCAACTACAGCCTCTAAAATCCTTGGGAAAACCCTACAATGTTGACTTGAGCCTTCACTGCAGCAGTAATAAAGAGGAAAGTAGAATGAGGAACAGACTTTATAGTAAGAGATCTGACAGGTTTTGACAGTGTCTATAATGGATATACAATGACACTGACCTGTATGCTGTAAACGTAGGGCTTTCAGCAAACAGTCTTTCCAAAGTAATACTCTAAACCCATGGTAAATGTAAGTGCTCGTTATTTGCAGTACGTAAAAAATTGTTTTGAAGTAAGTTTTCCAAAGTAAAAGAAAACAACTTGACTTATTTATATTCAATAGAGTGAGCTTCAGCAATTCCCATTAAATTTCTGTCATCAGAATCCCACTTAAATGAAATTAACCAAACTTAACATTCTGACAGCAAAGATAGCTTTAATTAAGTCGACATGACTAGCTTGAGGCAAAGGAGTTTTTGTGGATTGAGCTGAGCTGGGCCACACTGTCCTACATCACAGCAGTGAAAGGGACACAGACGGATCATATGAAAGAGACCATGGACTGCTAATGGAATCAAACTCCTGATGTTTTGGAGTCATATTCGATAGTGCGCTTTAGGGTACATATATTCGACAAACACAGGCAGTCGGGCAGATTGGTGGTGGTGTAAACTCACAATGTTCCTGGAGACCAAAGTGTTATAGACAGTGGAAGCATTGTGCCAAATAGAAAACAGGGATTTGTTTGTAAGTGGGGAAATTAATGCAAAGGATGACTCATGTTTACTGCTCAATCCCTGCTAAGAAATGCATTAACTTATCCAACCCTTGAAGTGGTTATCGGGTCCCAAATTAATCCCAGCCATTTCAACAAACAAAAACAGGACCAAAGTTTTGTATGAGTGGATTTATTCAGCTGCCAATGCAGCTGTTTGGATAGACAATTCCTCCATCCACAGCCAAAGCGTACCAAATGAATTAACCTGAGTGTTTGTATGTCAGCGTTGCTTAATAAAAGAGAGCTGTGTTGTGAAAAAAGAAAAATGCTGTAATACCTCATTTAAATGTAACCCCTCTGTGCCTTACCTTAGCCATCTCAATCAAAACAACATGAATGCTTATTTGGATATAATTAGGGTCCGAGCACCGACGGTGCTGAGGACCCTATTGTAATGCTAGGAATTATTATTATTATTCCGCTTTTATCTATAGACGGGGAAATTGCATTTTTGGCGGCCTTATCATACCCCAAAATGCGTCAAAGTTGGCATGCATGTTAGGACTGGCGAAAAATTTGAGATTTTACTGTAGTTGCGCATGTGTGTCTCAAAACGGCTCCATAGCGCCCCCTGCAAAATTGAAAAAGTGGTCATTAGGCCAACTGCCACGACATTTCACCTACAGCTACAATATTTGGTGGGCATATGTAGCACATCAGGACACACGAAAAAGTCAATTATGACCATGCTGTAAACCCAACAGGAAGTCAGCCATCTTGAATTACCTGTAAATTTTTTGAGATTCATAACTCATCGGAGGTAAGTCTGAGAGACCTGAAATTTGGACAGTATATGCAACAGACCTCCCTGATGAAAAGATATCAAAATGCTCCGCTAGCTGCTAGGATATTGTTTTTGCATTTTGTTATATTTTTAGAAAATTGGTAAAGTCATACTTAGATCATCGTCACACATGGATAGTATTATGGATACACATGGATACTGAATTTCCCATCGGGGATGAATAAAGTGATTCTCTTCTATTCTATTTTAAATGATTAGGGAAAACATAAAAAAAAAAACAGATTGTATTACTTACTGAAACATGTCGATAAACTTGCTAATTTAATCTTACGTTAAATAGTGCATTATGATGTATTATACACCACTTGGTGTACTATCGAATCTTGTGAATTACAAATATGACAAATATCGTGTGTGTGCTTTAAGGCTAAGCCCTGAAAAGGGCTTAAGATGGTCAGTAGTGAGCAGTAAAACTTTATTGAAGTAAATTTCCATTTGCTCACTTTAAACCAAATTTACCAAAATGATCTGACTATGCTAAAACCACAGTACTAAATAAAGTGATGAATAACGTGTAAGAATGCACAGGTTGGCATGCATCAATTATCAATATGTAACTTACTACAAATAAATCTTTCACTTCAATAGTAAGAATAACAACAACATAATAATAAGTGGAGCCTGAATTAGCGCCTTTCAGACTGCTCGTATTTTCTGTCGGCAAATTGTTTACTGACAATATCATCCCTTTAACTGGATCCAACGCCCTGAACCACCGTGCTGTTTGTTACCCGGTGATCGCGGTGTATTGTTTCAGTGACAAATAAAATTATAAACATGTGCGGATAATCTTGTATTGTTATGCTACCCACAATTCCTGTAATAACAAATGATTAAAATGTATGAAGATGCACTGGTTAAATATACCTTGTAAGCTAACGCTAGCCATTTATGAGCTAGCTAGTTCCACTAAATTGCACACCAAAGGCCTGTTAAAAACATGCTAAATCAATGCTACACTGCACAACACACGAATGCACAAAGTTGTGATTCCAATCTTGAACTATCTCATAGTTATTATAGTCCTTCGGCAAATTCGGAATCGTTGCCGCCCAACATAGATCATTTTGTTTCACGAAAATCTTGGAAATAGGTTTTCTTAACTGTGACGCTGTTCAGCTAGAAGTTGACTGGAGTTTGAGACGAAGTAGTGATTTAAATGTAAAATATTATTCTAAAGTACCGTGGTCTAAATTGGAAGCATATGCCGAATTGTACAGTAGATTACATAGATTCATGATATAGGTTAAGTTCTATTCTACAAATTGTATATGCGGCTGGAGCATATGATAGATTTAAATGAAAGTGTTTTCAATCAAGTTTGGAAGTATGTCTCGCTGATGCTATTGAATGGCTCGAGTCTGGAACATTTAGCCCGTTTGCAGCTTAAATGAGCTCACTTTGAATGCTGACGTGAAAAATCACAGTAGAAACTCACCGAGAAGAGCATAGAGTAGATATTTAAGGTGAATTTGATGAAGTAGTAGAAGTGGTTGGTTTTCCTCAGTTCAGAGTAGGGCGGCATGGCTGATTGAGATAATAGAATTAGCTAATAACAAGCGAGCTATCTATCTTTCGTTTAGTTCGGGCGATAACAAAATAATATCAACACAAAATAAAATATGAACAAATAAACATAAAACACCTTCAAGGGAGCTAACTGAACTTTAAATATGTATTAGCTCTCATTTCTCACATACTATTGTGGGTAGCCACCGAAACAAAACCACTTCCGTGCGGCCGGCCATTCCACGCTTTGTTTTGACTACAGTCTTAAAGGGGCAGTGCACAACAGCAACAACCTCATTATTACAACTGGATCGACCTGTTAAACACATCTATACCATACTGTAATGTCATGCTTGTTTTAGGTTCACATACCGGGCGCCATCCAGACTTCAATTAAAAGACAATATTCACAACAATTACTTCAAACCAGCAGGCAACAATTCCCCTAGCCTTCTCTGCAATTCTACATGAGGACTGCCTTTATTAGGGACCGAGCCAGCAAAGCTGGCGAGTCCCTATTGTTTTTGCTCCGTTTCTCATTATCATTATTAGGGACCCAGCCAGCGAAGCTGGCCAGCTAAACTGGCGAGCCCCTACTGTATTTGCTTCGTTTCTTCTTCTTCTTCTTCTTCTTATTCTACGCATCCACGTTTCGCTTAATTTGACCCCCTAAACGTGCATAACTTTTTATGAAATTTGGCACTCATGTCGGGTCACGCGAAAAATTCGATATTCTGAAAAAAATATCTTCAAAAACTCTATAGCGCCACCTAGGGACACAAAAGCCTGCAAAGACACACAAGGCCAATACAAAAGGCCTCAGCTCTCCGCACAAGAATGTCGTAGAGACATGCAACCACCACTCACGCGTTCGTCCGCTCGAGCTCTATGAAAGCCTGTCCGATTGATTTGAGCTCTCTTCAATCTTGGGGGCGCTATAACCCAAAATATGAAAACCCTTTAAACATTATCTCCTCCGAAACCGTACAATATTTCAGCTTCATATTTGCACAGATTATAGTGAATATCCATCAAGCAAAAGTTATCAAAATAAACATAGTAACTTGTCTAATTTTTTTATAAGCTGTCAAAGTTTGTCATCACCTGAAACCATGTTCGCTTCAATTTCGCCCCCTAAACGTGCATTTGCTGAAATTTGGTACGCAGGTCCGGTCTGCTGAAAATTTCAATATTCTGAAAACAAATTCTGGAAAAACTCTATAGCGCCACCCAGGGACACAAAAATTGCAAAAATCACAAATAACCTCAGCTCTTCGCACAGGAATGTCGTAGAGACATGCAACCACCACTCACGCGTTCGTCCCCTCGAGCTCTACAAAAACCTTTGGACGGATTTGAGCTATCTTCAACCTGGGGGCGCTATGAACCCAAATATGAAAACCCTTTAAAGATTATCTCCTCCGAAACCGAACAATATTTGCACAGATTATAGTGAATATCCATCCAAGCAAAAGTTATCAAAAGAAACACAGTAACTGCTCTAGTTTTTTTTTTTATAAACTGTCAAAGTTTGTCTTCACCTGAAACCATGTTTTGCTTCAATTTTGCCCCATAAATGTGCATGTATTTTGCTGAAATTTGGTACACAGCTCCGGTCTGTTGAAAATTTCAATATTCTGAAACCAAATTCTGGAAAACCTTTATAGCGCCACCTAGGGACACAGATACTGCAAAAATCACAAATGGCCTCAGCTCTTCACACAGGAATGTCGTAGAGACATGCAACGCAACCCCCACTCACGCGTTCGTCTGCTCGAGCTCTACGAAAACCTGTCGACGGATTTAAGCTATCTTCAATCTCGGGGGTGCTATAACCTGAAACATGAAAACCCTTTAAACATTATCTCCTCCGAAATCGTACAATATTCTGGCAGAGGAACTCCTCTGGCTTTCATCTTCGGTCACGGACGGCACTTGCTTGCCGACCGCGCGGGGGGCGGGGTGAGGTCCCACCCAATGCTGCTTGCAGCTTTAATTAACATTTGTTTCCCAGAAAAATTTCATCATAAATCCAGAATGCTTAATAGTGGTGAAAATGTCCTCGCCATCTCTGGAATATCTGTTAAAAGGTTCATTATACAAGAAATATACAGGTACAAAACATTATCCAACTAACTGGAGGATAGTGATCATGTCCAAAAGATCCAAATAACTTATTGCATTTTTTCTTTTTTCTTTTCTTTTACACAGTGAAAATGTAGCTGTTCACTGTGTACATGTCATGTATCACTGGTTATATTCTGCTCTCATGTAGCCCGATGCATGAATTTAGTCAAAAATACATAAAAAAAAGAATGAATCTTGTGATATAACTATTATCTGATAACATAATTAACAAAAGTGTTTATACACTGCTCAATAATCAAATGAAAGCAATAAACTAGGGAGATATCTATTGGTTCCACTTCCACCTGTAAATATAGGACTATGGAAAAAAATGGAATTTTACAAAAAAAGAGAAAAAAACACCCTTCCTCTGGAGTAAGTAACATACACATTGTCATTAGTTTTATTCCTATCTGTATTCTGCAGGTTTTACACTGCAGGTTCATTTATTATTATAGCCTGGTTTATACCACATTTCTCAAAACATGGAGAAATAGATTTTTTTCTGGCTGCTGACAATATTTTCAGACTGATGGAGTGATTAAAAGAGATATAAAAAAACAGAATATAACCTTTGACTCTGATATGTCAACAGAAGAACTTTGAATGTGACTTTATCCAATCGGTAATTTTCTGTTCTGGAATTTAAAGCAAAATCATACATTTCTAATGAGATTATATCCATATATTGAGATCTAAAATATGACATCTATTGGTTAAAATTTTTACCCCGTTCACTTATTTTTCCTTGAAGTGCTTTTTAAATTGTTGTTCTTCAGTGTCTTCTACGGTTTACAGTTGTGTATCTCTCTCAAAATAGTAGATACTGAAAAAAAATCAAGTGGAAACATTTTCAATCTTTTTTGGGAGTACTGTTTTTTTAAAACTCATATATGAAATAGATTTTAAAAAATCATCCTCTGAGATGAATCTTTGTGCCCCACCAATACAGGTGTGGAACTGTCAAGTGGGGCCTAGTTATTTGAGATCCCAGGAGCAACCACCACCTAAATAAAGGCTTTAAGCAAACCAATGAAAAGTTAAAATGAGAAACTATATAAGTTAACCACATGATTATGCTTATGCTTGATGCAAGAATGATTTTAATAGGCTGATATATATTCTGGAAATGATGATTGCTATAGAAGAGAATTATTTAAAATAAGTTATTTGATCATGCTAAGAAAAATGATTTAAAGAAGTGATTCAGTGTAACTAAGTGAGTTTTGACTTGAAGTAATCTGTGCTGTTCTGAGCTGTGTGCAGGGCAAAAAGCAGAAGTCACCATGACACTGCAGAAAGGAGGACATTGAGGAAGTCCTGTGGCCAAATATGGTCTTGGCAACATGTCTCAAGCAATGTGTGTGTGTGTTAACAACGGAAGGTGGATGCTGTGTATTTGCTGTAAAACCATGACTTCTGTATTACTGAGGTATGTGATAACAAGTTGATTGCATGAGTTAGACGGTGTCAGGGGCGTACCTAGCCAGAGATGTGTGTATTAGAGGATGACACTATAAAAGAGAGAGTCAGAGACACTGAATTCGGAGTTCTCCCCCGGAGGGGAGAGATGCTGCTCGCCGGAGCTGCAAGAGATGCTGCTCGCCGGAGCTGCCAGGGAGCATCGCCAGAGTTCTGAAGAATCTTCACCGGACCTTTTTGCCCAAGAGACGTGAAGACAACGCAGGACTTAGGCTCCAGAGTTCGCTGAGAACATCGTTGGAGGCAAAGTCTTTTCTGACTTTGTTCAACAAGCGAGGACCACACTCTGCTGAAAGGAGAGTCCTGAAAGGTCTGCAGTTGTCCAAAGAGATGAAGAGAGGCAAGCACCCATGGCATCCAGAGAGGCACAGGAGGCAGCAGCAGAGGGCTGCTCCACTCCAGGGGCTGGAGGACCCAGTGACCCACCACAGCCTGATGAGACGGGGGCTTTCCACCACCACCATCCGACTGAGAAGACAGCTGAGACGCCCGCACTTGTGTTCCAGCTGCTACTAAAGATAACTGCCAGACCAACGATTGGCTATCGGGACCTCTCCACTCCCCCTGCCTATGAAGAACACCCTCTGCCCACAAAGAAGACTTCGTACCGAGTCTGCTGGTCCACGGAGGAGTTCAACTAGATGCAGGTCAAGACGGGGCGTGACAGCTTGGCCACGCTGTCCGCTCTCTCTCCTAAATTTACTAATTAGAGAAGATTCTTAGGTAGGCTCAGCTTAGTTTAATTTAGTTAAGTTAGAAATAATCGGAAATAATTAAATTGTTTAATCATGAATTAATGCTGTGCCCCTGCTAATAATTGCTTAATAAAACGCTATATTGCATTTAAAGAGAAGTCTAATGAAATGATTATGATTCACCTATTCTGCATAGTGGAAAAAAGTTAAGTTGATTGTGTGCATTAAATCTAATGGTTCTTAAAGGTTACTTTAATCCAACTAGTTATTTAAACATTACCCCTGAGGTTAGTTATCCAAACCTCAAAAACGAACCAAGGAATATCAACAAGTGCCACAGTTTTAAGAGGAAAGCTGTCGTTAACAAACGTGGTCAATAAATCAATTCTACTACTTAGGTGGGCTGCTTAGTAAGAGAGTATTTATTGGAGTAAGAGGGGTAAGACGTTTGGAAGAAGACAGTTAGGACCTAGGCGAGTATTCCTCGACACCAGCTTAATTATTCTGCTGAAACCTGTTAGGTGGAATACTAATAGGCAGATAGAATCTAACCCTTTAAACGGAGAGCTGGTCCTGATTTAACCTGAGGCAAGGGTTAAAGAAGGCTATACTGACCGACAGAACTTAACTGGCTTCATAAAGAGGGTAAGAATCCACCTAGGAAAATGAAAAACAGAAAAAAAAACCCTGATGAAAGTCTACTGTACCTAAAGAAACAGGGTCATGGTTGTATCAAAAACATAGGTTTAGAAATTAAAATATATTGAATAAGAAAACACCCAAATATGATAGTTCAAAGGATGCAATGATTAGTTTGAAATGTAAAAAATAAAATCTGTTCAAATAACCATGACCAGAACTTGGACTTCAGCAAATATACACTGAAATGAAGGAAAACATATGTATATAACTAGTTAGAGTATTTGCAATGCATTACTGCTCGACTGAGTGCACAGTTAATCCCAGCTCTTGCCTCACGTGGTGTCAGTTGTTGCCCTTACTTGTTGCGTGTTGGATATATTTGGCATGCTTATGACATGACTGTTGCATTCACAAATAGGTTAACACACTTGCAAAGCTGGTCATGTGTTAGATTTCCCCTGTAATTATCCCAAGTGTCTCTTCCACTGAGATTGTCACCTTTAGAGGATGGTTTGTCATCTAACTATTATTCATCACGACAGTATAGTTTCAGTTCCTCCTCATTTACTCACTCCTGACAGAGACAGACAGAGCTGTGTTGAATTGTTTCAAATTTCAGGTAGTGTGAAACCGTATTGTATACGTGCCTTCATGTGTGTTGCAGAGTGAGCGTGTGTTACCTATGAGTCACACTAGTCTTCAGTTTACATTTAATCAATTACTTGAGTCCTTCAACTAATAATCTCCTCTTTTTGAACAACAATAACAGTTGTCATATGTCCCTGATGAAGTCCCAGCCATTCTATTGCTTCTGTTCCTGACCTCTGACCTTTTTTGAAGAATGGGAATAAAAAACAGAATTTCTCTACACGGATCAATGAAGAATTATTTCATCTTGCACTAGCCTGCAGTGGAAGAACATCATATCACAAGTGCATGGTTGGATTGCATCCAGTCCCATATGACCATGAGCAGGTATAAATCAACAAAGAAGATATTCAAAGATAGTGCTCTGTTCACATGCACACGGTAAATCACATCTTTCCAAAGGATCCCCAAACTCATCAGCATATTCATTGGTCTTTGTTGAAGGAATTAAATCTCTCACCCCTGCACACATCAAGAGAGTATTTGAATGGCAGCAGTTCATTAAAGTAGAGAGGTCTCACATCTTCCACAAATAATTGAGTTTAAATTTTCAGTAGCAGGTAGAGGGATATCTAGGCCAAGTTACTGAAAAGCCAATCAGTCTAAAGGTCACAAATGACATTTTAAATTCAGAGATGTTTTCATGTCCCTAGATCCCTCAGGATTATCGGGCAGACTGTGAGACAGTCTGCAGGAGCTGAATTGAGTTTCACTTCAGAAACCTGGCTCATTTCTTGTGTTAAACCATCTGAATCCAGTGCTTCCTCTGCCAGCCTGATTTCCACATTTCAAACTGTGTGCACACATACACACAAAGCCACTGCCTTTTGTGATGGCAATACTCCATGAGGGACATTCAGTCTCACTGAAATTTGATTTAAAAATATCTACACTACAGTTCAAAAGTTTGGGGTCTCTCAATTTCATGTTTTTCATGAAAATTGTAACTTTTATTCATGTGCTAACATAATTGCACAAGGATTTTCTAGTCATCAATCAGCCATTTCCAGCTAGAATAGTCATTTACCACATTAACAATGCCTAGAGAATGGCTAATGTTATCTTCATTAAAAAAATGCTGTGCTTTCAAAAATAAGGACATTTCTAAGCAACTCCAAACTTTGAATGGTAGTGTATGTATGCATTCACGACACAAATAAATACTCAAGTCTGATGAAACTAGTTTATTTCTTCTCTTGCCGACAGTCAAGTGTATAACACCACTTCTGGATTATGCCAACTTCTGATGAGTCCTTTCTGTAACAACTACAAGTTTTATGAAATTCATTTTCCTCACCTTAAATGAGGCGAGACGAAAATAACTGACTGGGGATTAAATCTGCTAAAAGGAAAAACTTCCAGACATGAATGGCACAAATAGTCAATCAGTCAGACCACAGTGACATCGCTCAATCATAATTAGTCTCAGCATCAATACCTATTATAGTACGCATGCAGTACAGCCATCATCATTGGGAAGGACTGGGCCGTGGCCAGTGTCCAAGTAACGCTGCCTCTCAGAGCACTCCCTCTGATCCATAGCTATTTGGAGGCTCTCTAGCTGTCTGGACCTGATGGCTCGACTCTTTGCAGCCTTCATGATGCATAGTAATGTCATTGCTCTGTGGGGCAAGCAGACAGTGAAGCCTCCACGTCTCACCTTGATATGTACAGTTAAGCCCCAAAATATTGATACCCATGCAAAATTAGATTCAACAAATGAGAAATGAAGATAGAACATTGGGGTAGAGAGGTTACTGATGATTTTTAAAAATTATTTCCATATTTTAATTTAATTTTATTTTATTTTTTACAAAAAATACCATCCAAAGTTATTCATACCCCTTGAAAATGTCACCATTTTTTTTATAAAGAAAATGCAGCTCTAAACAGTTCAAAATGGCCCTCAAAATATCTGCT
Organism: Acanthochromis polyacanthus; assembly: GCF_021347895.1. Taxonomy (NCBI): domain Eukaryota; kingdom Metazoa; phylum Chordata; class Actinopteri; family Pomacentridae; genus Acanthochromis; species Acanthochromis polyacanthus. The sequence goes on along the minus strand of NC_067119.1, from coordinate 34,805,091 downwards.
ACATTCTATTTTTTTTCTCTGTCTGCATTTATTCTCATTGTTTAACTCCACAGAAGGGGTGTCAACATTTTATGAGATTAATGCATATTTTGGTCTTGCAGCCAAATATTTTATTATTTAGTGCATGTGTGTGACCATCACCAGCCCTCCCTGAAAGCTAAGCTGATATTCTTTATTAGAATTCTCTGTTAAGAGCCAGGGAGTGCAGTGCTACACCTCAGTGGTGACGTGAAGGGAAACAAAGGGTGGACAGGATGAAACAGGATGGACAGGGACTAGCAAGCGGTGCTATTACATCTGAAGAATATCAGGTGCTGTGTTTTTCCCGACTAATAATTACCCATCAATAAGACAAACAAACAAACAAACAAACAAACAAACACACACAAAAAAAAAACAGAAAAAACAAACAGACAAAAAAATAAGCAAATGAATAAATAACCAAACAGTACTGAACACCATAGCTGTGAGTGTCATGTCAGTATAGAGTGAAATAGGCCAGAAGAAGATACTAGAGAAAGGGAGCGTGGGTTTAGTGTGAGTTTAGACTCTGCAGAGAGTCTCAGCACATTCTGGCAGGTCCCATCACTGCTCAACAGTGGAACACAACATGAACTGGTGAGACCTGATCAAACCTGCACATGTTAGTGTGAAGGACCCCGAAGCCCCAGAACAGCTATCACGCAGAGTCTTTGTCAGGCGACCCCCAAACACAGAATTCAAGCCACAGTACACCCTGAAGACCGTGAAGCATGGTGGTGCAAGCCTCATGATATGGGGCTGTTTCTCTTACTATGGTGTTGGGCCCATTTATCGCATACCAGGAATCATGGATCAGTTTGCTTATATCAAAATACTTGAAGACGTCATGCTGCCTCATGCTGAAGAGGAAATGCCCTTAAAATGGGTGTTTCAACAAGACAACGACCCCAAACACACCAGCAAGCGTGCAACATCTTGGTTCCAGACCAACAAAGTTAAGGTTATGGAGTGGCCAGCCCAATCCCCGGACCTTAATCCAATCGAAACTTGTGGGGTGACATCAAAAGTGCTGTTTCTGAGACAAAACCAAGAAATGCAGAGGAACTGTGGAAGGTTGTTGAGTCAGCCTGGGCCGGAATACCAGTTGACAGATGCCAGAAGTTGGTTGAGTCCATGCCTCACAGATGTGAAGAAGTTCTCAAAAACCGTGGCTATGCAACAAAATATTAGTTTATTTATTCACAGGAATGCCAAATCAAACTGTTTTTTTAAGTTTGAAATGAACAGTGCAGATACTGCTATTTTTTGAACGGGCAAAAATATTTGTTCCTGTAATTTTCTGAAAATGATTTAAAAATATTGAGAAATTTCTCACCATGTTTTAATGTAAAATGTAAAGTGCATTGTTCTCAGTTAATAAAATAAAAAACTTTGAATTTTCCAAGCAGGATTTTGAGCTCTACTCACATTTTGAAGAACACTGCTATTATTTTGAACACAGCTATATCTCTGCCAAGACCATCCTAATGAATTTGAGATGTTCTAGTACCAACATCTCAATCAGACACTGCAGCTGACACTGAACAAAACGTGTCTCCAATTCTCCAAGACCGGCACACAAACCTAAAGCTTCTGACCATCAATTTTGAGACAAAAATGTAGTTGTTTGGACCTGGGACATGGCTTTCAAGTGGCAAAAGAAAGAAGCATTAAATCCAAACATCAAACATCATTCCGATGGTCAAATATAGTATTAAGAATGTGTTGCTTTAGGGGGCAACCTTAATGAAGAGGATTACATGAAGAATGAATGAAAACATCATGCAGTCTGCAGAAGAAACTTGACCTTGGGAAGCACTGGATATTCTACTAAAAATAATCTAAGACATACAGGCAGAGTGGTGAAGAAGTGGTTAACAGAAAACAATATTAGCATGATGGAGTGATGTAGCAAGAGTCCAGACCTGAGAACCATCAAGAATCTGTGGAGGAACTGAAGACGAGAGTGGTGGCCCGAGGAGTGGAACAAAACCCCAGTGAAACAGAAAGCTGGTTAACAAATATGAGAAGTTTTAACTGATTTAGTGGCAAATAAAGGCTTTGCCAATAATCACTGGATAATTCTGGACATTACTGTTATGATCCCTGCTCCTGTCCCTATTCTTCTCCGTCTTTCTCCCTTCTTTCTCCATCCTTGTTCCTGTCTGTCATCTGTCTCTCCCCTATAGAGTTCGGGATTGTGATGTCACGTCGCAAAGCATCTTGGGATTTGTGGCCCGCTCACAAGCGGCCTCATTAAAACCTACACATTTTTACATGTTTTCAGTGCGCAAACTTTCTGGTCATCAGCAACAATGGGGCGTAGATGTTGTGTGGTGGGTTGTGACAGTAAGTCTCACCACTGGTGTGGGAGAAAATTGTTTGTTCCAGGCATTTCCATAAGGGTGAGTTGCCTTTCTGTTCTTGTTTCTGCCTGTCAATCATGATATCCTTAGCCCACTATGGTAGCTAAACATCTGTCAGTCCCTCTCGTTTGGTTGTGTAACATTGTCATACGAGTATCGCAATGTTGTCATTTTTTATTTTTTATTTATTTTATTTATTTATTTCATAGGGACAGTACATATTAATGAACACAAGTGTAAATATGCCAGATTATAGCCAAAGGCTAATTTCCATCTGTTGTCCCTGCCAGGTTGATGTAATGTGACTCATAAAACATGAAATAAAAAGGACAGAGGAATAACAAATCACAATAACAAAAGAGAGACTATATGGAGGACAGACACAGTGAGACAAGACACAAGGACAATTTACATCCACAATACTCCATAGAAGATCAACCAAAGGATCCCCGCAAAGTCACCCAAACAAAGCAAAATATCACAGTAAATGGACTTTTTAAAGTGTTTTGGTGCATTGCACACTTGCCCTAAGGTGCATTTAGTGGTGTACATACTAATAAATATAAATTATTTCAGTTGGTTTATAAAAATATACAGTATAATTTCTAAAAATACTTCTCTAAAGTGCTATAGTGCATTGCACATCGCTCTAAGGTGCCATAGTGTATTGCACATTGCCCCAAAGTGCTATAGAGCATTGCACATTACTCTAAGGTGCATTTATTATTTTACATTAATTATGCTCACAGGTTTGGGTTAACCTAAGCCACTCTTTTAGTTTAGTTTTAAAAGCTGTAAAGGTGGGGATCTCCCTCACTGCCATTGGCAAACTGTTCCACTGTACGCTGCCTTTATAAGACAGAACATTTCGGCCAATGACAGTTTTTCTCTGTGGAGCCTCATAGTCACCTCTGCTTACGGCTCGTGTGGTAATTGAGGAACTTCTATATTTTATATAACTTTTGAGGGGAGGTGGGGTCAGTCCGTGTAAGGTTTTATAAATAAAACAGAGATTTTTGAATTTTATAAAGTTTTCAAAGGTTAACAAATTATATTTTGGGAGAATGTTACAGTAATGGTAAGTGAAGGGTTTTTTATCTAAGATTTTCAATGTTTTTTTTATAAAGCCTTTTAATTGGTTCTAAAACTGTTGCTCCTGTCAAAGACCAAATTGTTATACAGTAACTTACATGGGAAAAGATCATACAGTGCAAATACATCATAGCAGCTTGGTCACTAATAGATTGTCTTATTTGGTTAAAGTTAGACACATTATACCTAATAATTCTAGATATCATTTTGACATGATTCTTAAATGAGAGTGTAGAATCTAGTAACACTCCTGAATATTTGAATTCATTTACTAATTGCAGCTCCTGATTTCCAATATATACATTTGAACAAGCAATGTTGGTGGCTCTTTTTGAAAAAAACATGCAGACCGTTTTTTTGTGTATTTAGCTGTAGACAGGAGCTGGTCAACCAATTCTGAATTAAGGTTAAAGCTGATGTTAAAGTTTGGGCTGCTTCCTCAGGTGTCTTTGCACTTGTATAAATCACCGCGTCGTCAGCGTATAACTGTATGCCCACACCCTGACAGATAACTGGTAGATCATTTATATCAAGCAAAATCAAAACAGGCCCCAGAACAGACTCAGAGGGCAGATATATTATTATCCAGGCAACAATCTTTAATAAATTATATTCAATTGTTAATCTGTACGCCCCAAATAATGATGACCCAGCCTTCTTTCATGTGGTTTTCTCCCACTTAGCAGACCTATCCGCTAACTCAACAACCATTATCGGTGGCGACTTCAACATAGTATTAAACCCGTCACTAGATCGATCTCATAGTCCAATACATGCAAAACAACCACAATCAGCAAAAGTCATGCAGGATTATATGAAAGATTTTGGACTAGAAGATGTCTGGAGACTCAAAAACCCAACAAAGAGGGACTATACCTTTTTCTCTCAGGTGCACCAAACATTTTCAAGAATTGACTTTTTCCTCTCAAATAACTCTATCGCACACAAAGCTACTACTAAAATTCACCCAATCATTATCAGCGACCACGCACCAATATCTCTCAGCCTGCAGACAGATTCCATCCCTAAACCTCCTCTGACTTGGCGCCTAAACATCTCTCTACTCGAAGACCATGAATTTGATCGAATAATAAGAAGTGAGTGGGCAGACTTTCTTAAAAACAATGATTCCAACGATGTATCTCCATCTTTACTTTGGGAAACTGGAAAAGCCGTAATCAGAGGCAAAATAATATCGTACTCCTCGTACAAGAAAAAAAGGATCAACAACTACAGGAAGAAATTGAGGAAAAAATTAAAGAACTTACGGAGAACTATGCAATAAATCCAAGTGATCAATTATGGTCTGAACTACAAAATGTTAAACTAAAACTCGATAATATCTTATCAAAGAAAACAGAGTTCCTATTACAACAGCTGAGATATAATAATTTTGAACACAACAATAAAACAGGAAAATTTCTTGCAAACCAACTCCAGCGCAATAAAGAAAAATCCTTCATAACAGCAATTCAGGATCCCTCAGGAAAATACACTCAGTCACCCCAGGAAATTAATCAGACTTTCTATAACTATTACCGGAGTTTATACTCATCTACAGTCAACCCAAACGAAGAAGATATTCATAACTTTCTTGACAATCTAAACTTGCCCGAATTAACATCAGATTATAGAGACACACTAGATGCTCCATTATCTATCAAAGAGTTACAGTGTGCATTAGACAGTATGCCAGCAGGCAAGGCACCTGGTCCTGATGGCTTCCCTGCTGAATTTCTTAAACAATTCTGGTCAATGTTAGCACCCCTGTTCTTCAGGACAGTGACAGAGATTAAAAATAATGGTTATATAAGTTCACATATGAATACAGCTGCAATTAAATTATTATTGAAACCAGACAAAGACCCTACACTCCCCTCCAGCTATCGACCTCTGTCACTAATCAACACTGACATCAAAATTATCTCTAAAGCACTCGCCTCTAGGTTGGAGAAAATTATCCCGTCAATGATCCACTATGATCAAACTGGTTTCATAAATGGCCGACACTCCACCAACAATATCAGAAGACTTCTTAATCTAATCTCTCTGACGCAACACCACAATAAAGAAGCTATCGTTATGTCACTGGATGCAGAAAAAGCCTTTGACAAAGTCAATTGGTCTTTTCTCTTCGCTGTGCTCCGCAAATTTGGCTTCGGAGAGTCTTTTATCCAGTGGATATCGGCTCTGTACAACTCACCCAAGGCTACAGTCACCACTAATGGAATCACTTCACAAAGTTTCAGTTTGCAAAGGGGAACGAGACAAGGATGCCCACTCTCTCCTTTATTGTTTGCGATCTTTATCGAACCATTAGCAACAGCTGTACGTCAAAGCACTGATATCAAAGGTATATGTGCTCTGGAGACTGAACACAAAATTAACCTATACGCAGATGACATTTTACTTTACCTACAAGAACCGAAAACCTCAGTGAAGGAAGTATTTAACCTCATTACAACCTTCTCACGTCTTTCAGACTACTCCATCAACTGGTCAAAATCAATCATATTACCTTTAACAGAAAACTCATGGAATCCCACAGTCCAAACCTCGAATTATTCTATTCCTACTGGCAACATCAGATATCTAGGCATAAATATTTCCTCCAAACTCTCAGAGCTAGTTCACCTGAACTACACCCCACTTTTGGATAAAGTCTGTGATGATCTAAGGCGATGGAATAACCTCCCCATCTCCCTTTTGGGACGATTAGCTACGGTTAAAATGAAAATATTACCTAAAATCAACTACCTCTTTTCCATGATTCCGTTTAAACCCACATCAAAGTGGTTTCAATCGTTAGACTCTGCCATTGGTAAATTCTATTCAAAGAACAAAAAGGCTAAAATCAGTCTGGCCACCCTCCAGAGGAATAAATCAGAAGGGGGACTGGGAGCCCCCAACTTCATGTATTATTACTTAGCCAACCAACTTCAGTATATCACCAAATGGATTCATCCACATGTAGAATATAACTCCTGGCTGGAACTAGAACAGTTAGATTGTAACCAGATCAAAATCTCTGACCTGCCCTTTATCACTTCCGCCCTTAAACATCACTCCTGCTTCAAGAACCCAATGATTGCCTCCACCTTGTCTGCCTGGTGGAAAACATTGGAGGTCACAGGCTCCCAATTAAAACCCAGCATACTGTCCCCAATCTGGCACAACCCTGATTTTGCAAACAATAAAATAGCTCTTTATTTCAGGACGTGGGCAGAGAGAGGAGTCACCCACCTCCACCACCTTTTTGATGATAACATATTTAGGACATATACAAACTTATTCCAAACATTCGAAATAAGAAATGGAAACTTCCTCCACTACCTACAGGTAAAGAAGACGCTTACAAGTAGAATTCCATCGCTTCAGTCTAATCCACAGCCAACTGATTTACAGCCACCTGAATTTGTCAAATATATTGCGAAACTGTCTCCAAGAAACAAAAAGAACCTCTCAAAAATTTATAGTTTACTCTCAAAGACAGATTCTATTCACCTACCAACTCACAAATGGGAAGAAGACTTGTCCAAATCCTTTGACTCTGATTTTTGGACCCAGATCTGTGAAAACACATTTAAAATGACAAAAAATACCAACTTACAACTGATCCAATTTAAGGTTCTTCATAGAACGCATATAACCCAATATAAATTATATAAAATGGGCTTCTCAAACTCAGACACATGTACTCAATGCACTCAAAACATGGCTGACACATATTTTCACGCCCTTTGGCTATGTACACCTGTCTATCAATTCTGGGCACTAATCACACAGAAACTCTCCGATATTTTGGGCTGTGGGATTCCACATTCCCCGAACATTTGCCTAATTGGTGACCTAACGCTAACAGTCTTACCGGTTATCCACATCCAACCCACACTTGCAGCTATCGCCATTGCCAAAAAAACTATTTTAGTCAACTGGAAAGATAAGAAAGCCCTCAACATCATCCATTGGCTAAACCTCCTCACAGAACACATTTCACTGGAGAGAATGTCTGCTACCCGGAAAAAACAATTGGACTCATTTAAAGAAAAATGGTCTCCATTTATTAATTCATTAAATATTAACTTATAGCTCCTGCTTGTATGTGGGCGTATGCCACTGCCTCCATTATTTAAAAAAAAAAAAAAAAAAAAAAAAAAATCTGTAATACCTGTTCTGTCTGTGCATATGGTCTAACTTTCCTCTGTTTTATTTCAGTTTATTAACACTACAACTCTCAAAGATTGATAGCACCATGGACTTCAAGACCGTATGCATGCACTGGTGGTGACCTTCCTCTAGGGTTCCCGGGGTTGCTCTCTGGCTCTGCGGGGTCGGGGTGGCTTGTGCCCCTCTCCCTGGTGTTGGATGTCTCGGGTGTCTCCCCCATTGAGCTCTAGGTCTGCTGGGTCTGCACGCTCTCCCTGGACCTTGGGGTGTCGGCGGCTGATCTCTCCTGGGCGCCTGGCTGGTCCGGGGGGCTTCGGGTGAGTCGGCCCCTCCGTTGCTCCCCTGTCCCTTCCTGCTCCGCTACCCTCCTCCTCCCTCCTCTCCTGCCTGCCCGCCCCTCCTCGCCCCTCTCCCTCTCCCGTGGGGGGCCGGTGGCCCTCTGCGGGCGGGTGGTATGGCGCGGGGGCTGGGTGTTCTCTCTGGGGGGGTGGCTCTGGCCCACCTGGGCACAGGCCTTCATCCTGGCCTGTGTGCCCCCACTGGAGTCCAGTTTCTGCTGGCTGGGGGCCTCCGTCCGGGCCTGGTGCTGTCCTGGGGTGTGGTGGGGTGGGTGGGGTCTCGGGGGCGCTGCGGGGTGGGCGCCCTGCGTCCTTGTCGTGCCGGCTCCTGGGTGGGTGTGGCGGCTTGTGGCCCTCGCTTCCTTGTGGCGCGGCCTGGTCCCCCCTTCGGGGTGGGGCGCCGCATGTGGCTGACCTGTGTTGGGGCTACGGTGCCTGCCGGGGCGCTGCTCTGATCTGCAGCTCCCGGGGGGTTCTTGTGCCGGCTGGGCCAGTTGGTTCGTGTGGGCCCTCCCCGGTCCCTTGCCTCTTGGCTCTGGGGGCCCTCTGCGTCAATACCGGTGGTCTTGCTACCTGCCTCCCCCACTGCTTTGTCCTCTTGGGCCAGATCCACACCAGAATGCCTCTGATTGTGCACCTCACATTTTTCACACCAAAAAAAAAAAAAAAAAAAAAAAAAAAAAAAAAAAAGAAGAGGAAATGCCCTTAAAATGGGTGTTTCAACAAGACAACGACCCCAAACACACCAGCAAGCGTGCAACATCTTGGTTCCAGACCAACAAAGTTAAGGTTATGGAGTGGCCAGCCCAATCCCCGGACCTTAATCCAATCGAAAACTTGTGGGGTGACATCAAAAGTGCTGTTTCTGAGACAAAACCAAGAAATGCAGAGGAACTGTGGAAGGTTGTTGAGTCAGCCTGGGCCGGAATACCAGTTGACAGATGCCAGAAGTTGGTTGAGTCCATGCCTCACAGATGTGAAGAAGTTCTCAAAAACCGTGGCTATGCAACAAAATATTAGTTTATTTATTCACAGGAATGCCAAATCAAACTGTTTTTTTAAGTTTGAAATGAACAGTGCAGATACTGCTATTTTTTTGAACGGGCAAAAATATTTGTTCCTGTAATTTTCTGAAAATGATTTAAAAATATTGAGAAATTTCTCACCATGTTTTAATGTAAAATGTAAAGTGCATTGTTCTCAGTTAATAAAATAAAAAACTTTGAATTTTCCAAGCAGGATTTTGAGCTCTACTCACATTTTGAAGAACACTGCTATTATTTTGAACACAGCTATATCTCTGCCAAGACCATCCTAATGAATTTGAGATGTTCTAGTACCAACATCTCAATCAGACACTGCAGCTGACACTGAACAAAACGTGTCTCCAATTCTCCAAGACCGGCACACAAACCTAAAGCTTCTGACCATCAATTTTGAGACAAAAATGTAGTTGTTTGGACCTGGGACATGGCTTTCAAGTGGCAAAAGAAAGAAGCATTAAATCCAAACATCAAACATCATTCCGATGGTCAAATATAGTATTAAGAATGTGTTGCTTTAGGGGGCAACCTTAATGAAGAGGATTACATGAAGAATGAATGAAAACATCATGCAGTCTGCAGAAGAAACTTGACCTTGGGAAGCACTGGATATTCTACTAAAAATAATCTAAGACATACAGGCAGAGTGGTGAAGAAGTGGTTAACAGAAAACAATATTAGCATGATGGAGTGATGTAGCAAGAGTCCAGACCTGAGAACCATCAAGAATCTGTGGAGGAACTGAAGACGAGAGTGGTGGCCCGAGGAGTGGAACAAAACCCCAGTGAAACAGAAAGCTGGTTAACAAATATGAGAAGTTTTAACTGATTTAGTGGCAAATAAAGGCTTTGCCAATAATCACTGGATAATTCTGGACATTACTGTTATGATCCCTGCTCCTGTCCCTATTCTTCTCCGTCTTTCTCCCTTCTTTCTCCATCCTTGTTCCTGTCTGTCATCTGTCTCTCCCCTATAGAGTTCGGGATTGTGATGTCACGTCGCAAAGCATCTTGGGATTTGTGGCCCGCTCACAAGCGGCCTCATTAAAACCTACACATTTTTACATGTTTTCAGTGCGCAAACTTTCTGGTCATCAGCAACAATGGGGCGTAGATGTTGTGTGGTGGGTTGTGACAGTAAGTCTCACCACTGGTGTGGGAGAAAATTGTTTGTTCCAGGCATTTCCATAAGGGTGAGTTGCCTTTCTGTTCTTGTTTCTGCCTGTCAATCATGATATCCTTAGCCCACTATGGTAGCTAAACATCTGTCAGTCCCTCTCGTTTGGTTGTGTAACATTGTCATACGAGTATCGCAATGTTGTCATTTTTTATTTTTTATTTATTTTATTTATTTATTTCATAGGGACAGTACATATTAATGAACACAAGTGTAAATATGCCAGATTATAGCCAAAGGCTAATTTCCATCTGTTGTCCCTGCCAGGTTGATGTAATGTGACTCATAAAACATGAAATAAAAAGGACAGAGGAATAACAAATCACAATAACAAAAGAGAGACTATATGGAGGACAGACACAGTGAGACAAGACACAAGGACAATTTACATCCACAATACTCCATAGAAGATCAACCAAAGGATCCCCGCAAAGTCACCCAAACAAAGCAAAATATCACAGTAAATGGACTTTTTAAAGTGTTTTGGTGCATTGCACACTTGCCCTAAGGTGCATTTAGTGGTGTACATACTAATAAATATAAATTATTTCAGTTGGTTTATAAAAATATACAGTATAATTTCTAAAAATACTTCTCTAAAGTGCTATAGTGCATTGCACATCGCTCTAAGGTGCCATAGTGTATTGCACATTGCCCCAAAGTGCTATAGAGCATTGCACATTACTCTAAGGTGCATTTATTATTTTACATTAATTATGCTCACAGGTTTGGGTTAACCTAAGCCACTCTTTTAGTTTAGTTTTAAAAGCTGTAAAGGTGGGGATCTCCCTCACTGCCATTGGCAAACTGTTCCACTGTACGCTGCCTTTATAAGACAGAACATTTCGGCCAATGACAGTTTTTCTCTGTGGAGCCTCATAGTCACCTCTGCTTACGGCTCGTGTGGTAATTGAGGAACTTCTATATTTTATATAACTTTTGAGGGGAGGTGGGGTCAGTCCGTGTAAGGTTTTATAAATAAAACAGAGATTTTTGAATTTTATAAAGTTTTCAAAGGTTAACAAATTATATTTTGGGAGAATGTTACAGTAATGGTAAGTGAAGGGTTTTTTATCTAAGATTTTCAATGTTTTTTTTATAAAGCCTTTTAATTGGTTCTAAAACTGTTGCTCCTGTCAAAGACCAAATTGTTATACAGTAACTTACATGGGAAAAGATCATACAGTGCAAATACATCATAGCAGCTTGGTCACTAATAGATTGTCTTATTTGGTTAAAGTTAGACACATTATACCTAATAATTCTAGATATCATTTTGACATGATTCTTAAATGAGAGTGTAGAATCTAGTAACACTCCTGAATATTTGAATTCATTTACTAATTGCAGCTCCTGATTTCCAATATATACATTTGAACAAGCAATGTTGGTGGCTCTTTTTGAAAAAAACATGCAGACCGTTTTTTGTGTATTTAGCTGTAGACAGGAGCTGGTCAACCAATTCTGAATTAAGGTTAAAGCTGATGTTAAAGTTTGGGCTGCTTCCTCAGGTGTCTTTGCACTTGTATAAATCACCGCGTCGTCAGCGTATAACTGTATGCCCACACCCTGACAGATAACTGGTAGATCATTTATATCAAGCAAAATCAAAACAGGCCCCAAAATAGATCCTTGAGGGACACCTCGTGGACAATCTAAATAAGAGGATCTCTTCCCATTGACCACTGTGGCCTGCCTTCTGTTCGATAAATATGATGCTATCCATTTCAGGGTATGGTCAGAGAAATTAAATGTTTGCAGCCTTGACAGAAGCACATTATGATTTACAACATCAAATGCTTTTCTCAAATCTAGGAAAACTGCCCCTACGTAATTAATTTTTTCCAATCTCCCTTTAACTTTTTCCATACACATTATTATAGCAGATTCAGTTGAATGATTTGCACGAAAACCAAATTGCATTGGGTGCAAAGGAGTTTCGCTGCTGTTTAGATGTTCTATTAACTGCTTTGCAACCCATTTTTCAAGAATCTTTGAAACAACTGACAATATGCTAATCGGTCTGCAATTTTTTATGTTATGTTTATTTCCAGCTTTAAAAATGGGGGTGACTGAAGCCAACTTCTAAGCTTGTGGAATGATCGAATTCTTGACTGATAAATTAATTAAGTGTTTAATAGGTTCAGCCAGGGCTGTTTTATGTTTTTTAAGAAATCCAGTGTCTAAACCATGATGATCTTTTACCTTGGAATTTTTCATAGCATTAATTATATTTATGACTTCAATCTCCGATATCATTTGTAACGTGAACATTTGGGAGCTTTGTTTAATGATTAAGGAGAATTCAGGTGTTGTAAAACACGCTGCTATTTCCTCTACAGATTGTAAAAAAGATAAGTTTAATTCCTCCGCCAATATTGTAGGATCGTCTACCAATTGATTGTTAATTTCCAACTCTAAATTATTTATACTCTCCTTTTCCGTTCTCACTAATAATCTATTAATATTTTGCCAGATAAGTTTTCCATTTCCATTTTCCATAATTTTAATAAAAAAATTTGCCTTAGCTTTTCGCATTTCTGTTGTAACCTTGTTTCGTACTGATGTATAACGCAGTCTATCAGTTGTCAAGCCTGATTTTAATGACGTTTTTAATAACTGATCTCGAGTTTTCATTAGTTTCAAACAGTTTGCGTTCAGCCATGGGACATAATTTGACCTTTTCTTTCTAAGATTCATTGTTTTAGTGAAAAAATTGTTTACCTCCTCAATTTTCTTTAAAAATCTATCAGAACATATTTCTATATCGTCACATGATAACACATTTTCCCAAGTTAAATCATTTAAAGCTTGTCCTAAGTTTTGCTGTTGGTTCTTGGGTGTACCCTGGATCTTAGATTTCCCATTATTGCCAGAGGATGAAAAATCAAAACGTTTCTTTGTTAATTTTCTTAGAAAAAGAATAACATTATGGTCTGACAGACCAGTCAACAAATTATATGTTTTAACAATTCTTACTGGCTTGTTTGTAAAAAGCAGATAGATCCTTGTTGCTGAAGTTTTGGCAATTCTAGTTGGATTTTCAATTAATTGAGTAAAATTAAATTTGTCAGTTATTAATTTAAGATTTTTCCTGTCCGACTTGTCATTCCAGTTTATATTGAAATCTCCTAATAATATTATTTCTCTTTTATGATCACACATATCAAGAAGATTTTTTAGTAGATGGTAAAAGTCAGGTCTAGAAGCTTTAGGTTGCCAATATAAACAAATAACAGTTACTGACATTTCAGCAGAAAGAAAAATATTTACTCCAATACATTCCAGCTCCGTCCTATTAGGCCATTCAATCTGACTACATCTAAATTTATCCTTGACATACAACAATACTCCACCTCCTCTTCCTCGTCCTATCCTTTCATCCCTATCTTTTCTAAAAGTATTAAAACCAGGTAACGTTATCACTGTTTCTGGAGAAGCACTACAAAGCTTTGTCTCTGACATGCAGAAAAAATCTAGATTAGAATTACATAACAAGTGTTCTAATTGTTCTCGTTTTGTCGTCATACCACATATATTCAAATGACCTCCAAGTAGACCACTGTGTTTGCAAGTTTGATCCCAAACAACCCGAGCATGATTTAAAGTAGAAAATAGCTTAAACTTTCTTTGTTTTTTAAACACTGGGTTTCTGTACCTAGTTTCTCCTGAGTCCAGCTGAGGTTGAACGTCCGAGTTTGCAATAGGGAGCTGAGATTGTTCCATATTTGTGGAGAGCGCCTGGTCACTGTAGTTTTGTCTTGAGCCTGATGCCACCGACTCAGGAGGGCTCTCCGGTGTGGAATCCACTTGGCGTGTTCCCTCCTGATCACAGCCAAAACGGAGACACGGAGCACACCCCGGTGCCAGCGGGGGCCACGAAATGGTCATGTCCGAGGCTGTGGAAGGCAAGAGTTATTATCACTGTTATAATTTATAATTTAATATAATAACAATTTTCTCATACAGACCGTTTTTGGCTCCGAGCTGGTTCAAAAACGTGTTGTAGCCTTTGCTAGGTTTGTTGTCATTTTGCTCACTTCCTACACTACAACTTCAGGAGGCTACATACTAATGATTTACAACTCTGCTGATGCAAATAGGGCCTTATAACTTTTAACTGTTGAGCTGTGTAGGCACTTGTTCCACAAACTAGATAGGCGAAAATATCCGGGAAAGTTAGGTTAGGCAGAAAGTCATAGTCACTGGACCAGCTTTTGTGCTCGTACGGATCTATCTCATCAGTTAATCCTATTTTCTCCATATATCTTTGCTTCGCTTCGTTGTTCAGTTTTTCCCGGTAGATAATAGTTCATTTGCCTCTGTTTCGGTCTTTTTTAACAAAATCATCTACTCCACTAGATGATGCTATTCGGTTGTTTACTATTGCAGGCCACAAACATGGCGGGCACATACCATAATCCATTGCGGTATGACGTCCATTCCCGAACTCTATATCTCTCCCTCACTCATTCCATGTCAACTCTCTCTCCTTGTCTGGTACCTCTAGCTCCCTCTGTCTGCATCTGTTGGTTTATGTCTTTCTGCCTGTCTCACTCTCACTCACCTGCCTGCACTCCTGATTACTGCTATGTGAATCACTTGCACTGCTCAGCCCATTTACCTCATGTGTCTTCAATTACACTACACTGTAAAAAGCTTACTGTAAAATATACAGTAACTTACTGGCAGCAATTGGCAAGTAAGTTGCTGTAGTTTGTTTTACAGTAAGCTGACTATAAACTTAATCACAGTATCTGTCTTGTATTTACAGTAATAATTAACTTACTGTAAATGCAATCACAGTAATAGGGTACTGTATTTTTTGTCACAGCAAACATGAGATTACTGTAACAAACATTACTGTATTATTTTTATACTGTAAATTAATTAGTTGTAAAATATTACATACTGTAAAATAAACCCGCTGTTCTTGTAAAAAAAATTTCATTTATTTTGTCATCTCACTCAGCTTAAACATTTTTCATAGACACACACACTTCCATATATAAACAGACACATACATTTTGCTTTGCATTTTTCATTTTGTAAACAACAACAACACTAAATTTTTGAACATACAAATCCTTCCACTTTAAGTTATTCAGACAATGTAAAGTGCATTTCCTGGAATTATGTTTAGCCTTCCATGCATATTTTAATAATTCTTAAATGATTTATTATTTAAGGAGATAAACTGACTGTACATCTAATGACACTATAAGGGAACAAAGGAGTTGTTGATCAAAACAATGTAATGTGTGCAAGTCTAATATTGCTTTTCATTTGCTCTCTGAGACTAGCTGACAAAGGCGTCCTAGTAAAGTTGATTCAGTTCAAAAATATTCACAGAACCATCTTTATAGAGAGAGCTGCCATACAGAGTCCATATGTATATGTAACTGTCTCAGAGACAAGCTCATGTAAATGAGTTTATAAAAGTATTGTTTTTGTACTAGTTTATATTAAAAATGTTGTTCAGAGTATAAAATATGATTGAAAAGCATAAATAGTGTTAAAATGTTTTTAAAGGTACTAAAAGTTAAAATTTTGAGGATGTGAGGTCATAGTTTATGTCACATGACCGGATATAAAGTCAAGGCGCAATCCCCTGTGCATTGTGGGTGTTCAGAGAGGAAGAATTGAGAGAAGACATGTGGACATGCAGCCCAAAAATGTGCATATGGTTTGACAGGCGCACACGATAATTGAATTCACCTTACTATTGTGTATCATTTGTATTATTATGACTTAGAGAAGAGCATTTGAGTTATATTGTGTTTTGTGTTTGTAGTTTTCACGATGTCTGAGGAAGAAGGAGAAATTAAAACATCTTTTAAAGACGTCCGTATGAAGCGTGGTCCTTTAAAGCATCAAACCAGTGCGCTTACAGTGAAAACGTAATGCCACTAAGGCCCAGAGACCATGGGAGAAGAGGCTCGCCTATCCGGGAGACCGCACCATGGGAGCAGAGGCTTGCCTATCCAGAGACCACGGGAGAAGAGGCTGGCCTATCCAGGAGACCGCACCGCGGGAGCAGAGGCTTGCCTATCCAGGTGAACGCGGGAGAGGAAGCTTGCCATTCGGCGGAGTGCCGGCTCGTCTTGTCGTCTGTGTGCAGTGTCGCCATTTTTTCACCAGCAGAGGGTCGCATTCACCAGCGATAGCTAGAGTCCCTATATTATCAGAGTATCGACATGATGGGTCCAAAAAATTTTGGTCATGTGATCTATGGGCGCCATTTTGCTTCCTATTCATGAACGCTGGGCTTTCCTGTTAACGTTGTTTACACCGCAGAGAGTAATTCTAGGTCCTTTGTTGCTTCCTAAATACCTGAAAAATGACGGGCTGTTGTGCCTTTGGGTGCACAAATCGATCGGTGAAGGGATTCCACATGTTTAGATTTCCCAGTAATAGTGAAAGAAGGAAACTGTGGGAAAATAAAGTCCGGAGAGTGGGATGGAAACCGACTTCATCATTGTTTTTGTGCCAGGTTAGTCCCGTATGTACTTTCATGTTATGATGTATGGGTGAATGAAAGATAGAAAAGTTTGATGTGAGTTTAGGCAGTTGTGGTTATTTTGACTTTGACCATTTTCATGCATTTTCATGCATGGCCACTGAAGTTTAAGGGGTTACCCCGTTAACCCCTTAAACTTCAGTGTACCGCTGGCAGTACACCTACTAATTTGCATAGGAATTTCAAGAATGTCCGACGGCTGCAAACGCGATTATACAAACATTATACGCCGATGGAAAGCTTAGATTCTCATGAATCCGCCGGTATAAACCACTTTCAGATGTGATTACCACAGCGGGCGAGAAAAACACATTTGTCCAACAAAAACGAATATCCATCCATCCGTTCTCTATACATGGCTTCAATGCACACAGCGCGACTCACATTTCCGGGTTCATTATTACACACAAAAAAAAAATTCCACAAAAAACGGCCATAATCCAACCTTTTACATCCAGACGACACAAGCCAGTAAACTATTTTGTCCAAAACATGTCCTGAAGTCGGTATAAAATCCACGAATCGGTCGTTTTCAAAGAAATGCACCTTGCGATGCGCGTCCAATATTCCCTGTATTTTTCGTATTTTTTTAAATTTAAAAATAGAATATTAGCGATTTTTTGTACTGAAAATGGCTGGAATTGACTGCAGCTTAAAGGGTTAAACTTCAGCGGCCCGTATGTGCAAACGTATTTTGCTAAATTGACCGAAGCTGCAAACTCGATGATAGAAACATTATACACCCATTGAAAGCTTAGATTCTCATGAATCCGCCGGTATAAACCACTTTCAGATGTGATTACCACAGCGGGTAATATAAACACATTTGTCCAACAAACAGCAAATAACGTAAACAGCACAACTCACTTTTGAAGGCTCAAAACTAGTCACAGATGAAAATATTCCACAAAAAACAGCCATAATCCAACTTTGGACATCCAGAAAAAAACAAGCCAGTAAAATATTTTGTCCAAAACATGTCTTGAAATCAGTAAGCAATCCACAAATAGCTAATTTTCGTGAATGTGCACCTCGCACTGCGCGTCCCATATTGAGTGAATGGAAACAAAATGGCGTCAAATCCCCAGTTGTTGCTACTCTGATAATTTAGGGACTCTAGTGAGAGCCAAGGTTTGCTACTGTTCCAGAGACCTGTTTGAGAGTGTTTCATCTTGTCACAGCTCACACAAGAGTGCAGTCTACAGAAGCCAACAGGTTTGAATGTGCCAACTCATCACAAAGACATTAAAATAACAATGTTAATTTAGAGAAAAATGGAAGTAAAGAGAGACTGATATTATCACTTGTTGAAGTTGCTATTTGATTTATTTTTTAACATGAAAGGTTACTGATTTGTTATGAATATCTGAATTGTCTTGAGAGCTTAACAGTTGCTAAGTTTATTTCATTAGATGCACTGATTGCAGTTACAAAAGGTTGCATTTGCATTGTAGAGATTTGTTAAGAAATCCAGTGCTATATCTGGTATGTCATCCCACGGAGAAAAATCACAAGGTGGTGAACTTAGAGATCAAGTTCAGTCCCTTCAGAAGAAACTGAATGGGTTACGCAAGCTACTAGAACTGCAAACCGATGATGTTGAAAGAGAGAGGTTAGAGTCACTCATAGGTGATGTATATGCAGAAATAGAAATACTTATGGTAACTGTAACTGAGCCAGTCACTACAAGATCAGATGAGCCCAGGAAATCTTCACGAGAGAAAGTTAACCCCAAAAATGCTGGAACTAAAGCAACAAGAAGTCTCTCAGAGGGAGAGTAAATTCTTCAAACTGTATGAGAGGTGGAAAGACAAAGTTAAAGTCATATGAAACAAACTTAAGGATGAGTGCTCTGATAAAGATTTGGCTAAAATGATGGATGAAGCTGAAGATGCTGAAACACAAGTGAGAAATGTGTATGAAAATATCCGATCACAATCAGCACCATCACCTGACATTAGAAGAAAGTTGGATTCCTGCACAGCCGTGACTAAAAATTTGATAGGGCTAATGAATGTACGTTTGAGTGAAGTGGGGCAAGAAGAGTTTGATGCTAAGGCAGAAAAGGCAAGACTTCGAATGATGCTTGATAAAGATTATGCCCAGTCAGTATTTAGCAGTTCTGCCTCAAAGAGTACTACAAACAGCTACCACTCAGGCAATTCATCAGTACAGTGGAGCATCACAGCAAATAAAGTAAAATGTGCCGGGGAGCTTGCTGCAAAGAAGGTTGAAATAAAGATGGAAGAGGCAATTGCTGCTCAAAAACAAGAACTTAAAAGGTTAGAAAATCAGAGGGATCTTCAAGTAATAGAAGCAAAACTAAAGGCATACTCTGAAACTGACTCAGGTGATGACTGTGACATAAAAGACATTGAACTCAGTACATTATGAGAAGATTCAAAATGAAGAAATGAGTAAAATTAACAGCAAAGGACAAATAAGCAATACAAGCATGGAAGAAACGTTAGCGCAAGCCTTACATAATACCATGGTCCTCACTAGACTGCCTGCACCCGAGCCTTCAGTCTTCTCAGTAGATCCACTTACCTTTTTAGAATGGAGCACAAGTTTCAAGACACTGATAATTCAGCAATGCACAAATCCAGCAGATGGGTTGTTTTATCTTCAAAAATACATCAGTGGTGAAGCGCGTTCTGTATTAAAAGGAAGCTTCTACAGAAAGGATAATGACGCCTTCAACCAAGCATGGGAGACACTGAATGTTCGCTATCGTCATCCCATTATAATCCAGCGTGCTTTTAGAGAAAGACTGAGAAACTGGCCAAAGATTGGCTCAAGAGAGTCAGTTAAACTAAGACAGTTTAGTGATTTTCTGACAGCTTGCAGCAATGCTATGCCACACATTAAAGGGCTCCAGGTGTTAAATGATTGTGAAGAAAATCAGAAAATGCTTCAAAAACTCCCAGATTGGGTCACCTCACGCTGGAATCGTCATGTTACAAAGCAGCTGCAACAAAGGGAGGAGTACCCTAATGGTAAGGAGTTTGAGGTCTTTGTTAGCCAAGAGGCAGAAATTGCATGTAACCCAGTGACATCCCTGCAAGCTTTAAAACCTACTGAAGAAAGGTTACCCAGAGATATCAAACGTCCAAAGGCTAATGCATTCATCACAAATGTGAAGGCATCGGAGCAATTTAAAACGAAAACACCAAATGCTGAGGAAAGCAGCTATAAGCATTCAAATGTGTCTAAGAAAGTGAATGTGCCATCCCTAAACTCAACCACATGCATGTGCTGCGGAGAAAGTCACTCCATTCACAAATGCCAAGAGTTTGCCAATAAATCTATGGACAAAAAGAGAAAGTTTATTATGAACAATAACATGTCAGACCTGAAAGGGAGACTTTAGTGTATGCATTGCTGAATACACAGAGCAGTAACACCTTTGTTGACCAAGAACTATGTAAGGGGACAGGTGCCAGTTTAGAGCCAGTCAAGTTAAAACTCATAACCATGATGGGGATTGATTCTGTTGTTCAGAGCAAAGGAGCCAATGGACTTGGAGTTGGAGGGTATTTTTTCACAAAGCTTTATTGACTTGCCACCTCCCTATACCAGAGATTTCATTCCACTCGAACGTTCTCACATTTCTACTCCTGAAACTGCCATGAAATGGCAGCACCTGAGAGTTATAGCACAGGAGATACCAGAGTTAATGGATTGTAATCTTGGACTTTTGATTGGTTATGATTGCTCCAGAGCATTGGCACCTCGTCAGGTCATCATAGGAGAAGATTATCAACCCTATGCTGTCAAAACTGACCTAGGTTGAGGGATGGCCTTACCAAATTTTAGGTTTTATTACTGGGCTACAAATCTCAGAATTGTAAAACACTGGATCAGATCTGATTCTCTTTACCCCCACCCCTCTTGGTTAGCTATAGAATCCCTCTCCTTGAAACCCATGTCCCTGTTGTCTTTGGTGCACTCCCCAATTAGCAACCCATTCTCCCCCTACGTTAAAAATATTATTGTTAAATCTACTGTGAGGATTTGGAACCAATTTAGGCGGAATTTTGGGTTACATACTTTTTCAACCTATGCTCCTCTGGCTGCAAATCCTGTTTCCTCCCTCTTTATCTGATGGTGGTTTTGCAGTTTGGTCCAACCTGGGCATTAAAAGGTTTAGAGACTTGTACATTCAGAATGTATTTGCATCTTTTCAACAACTTCAGGAACTGTTCTCTATCCCTAAGAGCCATTTTTTCCGATATCTACAAGCTCGTAGTTTTGCCCGCAAAACATTCACTCAATTTCCAAACCTGCCTGCTGATACAGTCTCAGATGTTTTCTTCATTCAAATCCCATTCATGAGAAGAGGTATGATTTCTTATATTTATAGTCAAATTCAAACGCTGTCTTCAACCTCTTCGAATACTGTGAAAACTGTTTGGGAGGAAGAACTGGGTGAAGTCATTCCAGATGAGCTCTGGGGGGATATTCTTAAACGATTTCATACCTCATCTATCTGTGCCAGACATGGCTTAATTCAATGCAAAGTGGTTCACCGCACTCATTGGACTAAAGTTAGACTTTCAAAAATTTATGATACGGTTCCTCCCTCTTGTGAAAAATGTCACCAGACGCCTGCAAATCATGTCCACATGTTTCGGTCCTGTGTTTTTATGTGTAATTACTGCCACTCAGAACGTATTTCAAACAAATATTTTTAATGTAAAAAATGAAAATGAAAAATATTTGTTTGAAATACGTTCTGAGTGGCATGAAAAGTCCTCCTCTTCAAATACATTGGTTTGAATTTCGTTGTGAGCAACACGTAAAATATGAGAAATCGTGTTGGTGCGCACGTAACCATAGATTAATTTACGTGACAGTTTCACGAATCCTTGTGAGACCGGGTTGTCAGTTGTCACAGTTGGACCCAGCATTGCAAGACGGTGTTCTCAGGGTAGGAGGACATTTGAAAAATGCTTCCCTATCTCTTGATCTAAAGCATCCATTAATCCTCCTGAAGGACAGTGTTGTCACATGACTAATCTTGGACCATTTTCATGAGAAAACTCAACACCAAGGCAGAGGACAAACTCTAAATGAACTGAGAGGAAATGGCTATTGGGTTATAGGTGGCAGCAAAGCTGTGGCAAATCACATTAAAAGGTGTGTTACATGCAGGAGAGCACGCAGGCCAACAGAAACCCAAAAAATGGCTGATTTACCCACAGACCGTGTGAACCCTTCGCCACCATTTTCCTACTGTGGTATGGATTGTTTTGGGCCATTCCACACCAAACAGGGTAGGAAAGAGTGTAAGAGGTATGGGCTCATAATCACCTGTTTATCTTCGAGGGCAGTTCACATAGAGATGTTAGAGGATCTAACAACTGATGCTTTCATAAATGCCTTGAGGTGTTTCATAGCTATCCGTGGGGTAGTAAGGCAAATTAGATCAGATCAAGGAACAAATTTTGTTGGGGCAAAAAAATGAACTCACAGAGGCCTTGAAAGAACTGGATAAGGACAGATTGAATGCCTATCTGGCTGAGAACCAATGTGACTTCATCATGAATGTGCCAGGGGCCAGTCACATGGGAGGTGTTTGGGAACGCCAGATCAGAACAGTTCGAAGTGTGTTAAACTGTCCTGTCACAGAGTGCTGGCAGGTTAGACAATGCTTCTTTGGGAACATTTCGTTATGAAGCCATGTCAATCATAAATAGCCGTCCACTCACTATTAATGACATCAACGACCCAAAAAGCCTTGAGCCGCTTACCCCAAACCACATAGTCACCATGAAAACTTCTGTTCCACTGCCTCCTCCAGGAAAATTTGTGGCAGAGGATTTATATGCCAGGAAGAAATGGCGCAGAGTACAGTATGTGACAGAGCAGTTTTGGAGTAGATGGCGGAGAGAATATCTAACAAACATCACTCACAGACAACGCCGGCACTCTTCTAAACGAAACGTAAAGACCGGAGACATTGTTATTGTCAAGAAGGATTGTGTTCCTTGAAATGAGTGGAGACTTGGAAAGGTTTTGTCTGTTTGTAAAGATGAGGATGGACTGGTGAGGAAGGCCATAATACAAACAGGGAATAAAAACCTAGGAAAAAGGGGTCAGAGGTTAAGTAATCCATCCATACTTGAATGTCCCATTCATAAACTAGTATATCAGATAAATTGTTCATTAAGCTATCCTGTCTTTGAATTCATATAGAAAATGCTGGCAAAGGTGGAATACGGAGAAGTCCAAAAATACATAAAAGTTCCCCAAATTGTTGAAAACTTTGACTTCCAGAAGTTTCTTCAAGAAGGTCTGTCTCCACACATTTTAAGCTAAAAAGAAAAAAAAAAGAGTCTTACGGGCCATTTTAGAGAATATTTTCATTATTGTAGTGTGTCTGTTTTGTTTTTAAGCTTTTATGCCATTTTTCCCAGTATCAGACAAATTTAGTCTGCAGGCCCAACTTGTGACTGAAGGTGTGCTCAGCTTGACTGACACATCAGATACCGAGGTTGATGCCGACACATTTGATGAGCTGGTCAAGTCAGGGGTGACAAACTTCAAGGTTGGATATCGTCAGCATCCAGCAACGGGTAAGGTTATGTTGTCTTGTTTGTTTTTTGTGCTTGTTTGTTTTTTTAATCATTCACCAATCAATAAATTAATAATTTTAATTTTAATTGATTCCTCTCTGAACTTCTTTTCTTAGACATTTCTATTATATTGGATGAATCAGATTCATCTGTAATACCAGACTCATCACCATCTCCTGCATCACTGCCAGTCCCCCCTGCATCACCAGCCTCTACGCCAGACTTCGCAGCACAGTCACCGGTGTCTTCCGGTTCATCAGATTCTACTATTATCCTCCCAACCACAAAGAACAAGAAGAGGGTCAGGAAAGAGCTAGATCGTGATGAAGCAAGACAGGTAAACCTTGAAACCTGCTACACATGTATCAGATCATAAAATTTCTTTTGGAAAACGGTGAAGGCTTATAGAACCGTTATAAACACCAGAAGCCGAACATAATGGTACACTACAGTACCTCCCATATCGACCTTGAACACGCTGAAATCTGATTTTTTGTTTTGCTGAGAAAACAGTGTTTTTCTTTTTTGATTCCATGTTATCCATGCTGCGAAATAGCCTCCGGAAGGACCTGTAAGCCCTCCCGGTCAGAACCCGGAAGTTAGCATTTTGACGTGCACAGGGTCTATTGCCGACCCCTGCATTACATTATAAATATGGGACGATGTAATTCAAAATATAGCATTGGATTCGCAACGCTTTTACATTAAAAATATAATATACCCATTCAAAATGCCCTAACTCGCTTAAATCTGACCGAGGAGAAATATGACACACGAGGAATATTTGATTCATTAAACGTTCTATTCAGGTGTGATTAAGATTCAGATATGAAAATAAAATCAAACCCATAGTTGCAGTAGTTTTAAATACGTTCTGAGGGGCACGAAATATCCTCCGCTTGAAATACATTGGTTTGAATTTCGTTGGGTGCACCACGAAAAACATGAGAAAATCGTGTTGGTGCGCACAAAACCATAGATTAATTTACGTGACAGTTTCACGAATCCTTGTGAGACCGGGTTGTGCAGTCACTGATCTCCTTCAGATTACACCGTCATTTGTGGGCTCAGTGGATTGCCAAAATTAGACCACAAAAAATGTTTCACACTGAGCTGAGGATCGGGAATATTAGTGCATAGTCGCCGATCAAACAGAAAATATCTGATAAACTATAACAACAATCTGTGAACTCTTCAATCATTTGTTATTCCGTTTTGACACCTAATCAAATATAGAGGAAATCCAAGCATTTATTTGTCACAGACGAGCGGGTTGGACCCGAGCAGAGAGCCACACTACCAAGGCTGGCTGGAATGAAGGTGCTTTATTGTTTGGGGGTGAAATAGTGGCTCGGTGAGAGAAAACCAGGGTGCAGGAGCGGGGAGCGACTGACGTTGGGAGGGAAGCTGGTCGGGGGATCCAGGCAGGAACAGGGGGGTCCAGGCAGGAACAGGGGGGTCCAGGCAGGAACAGGGGGGTCCAGGCAGGAACGGAGGGTCCAGGCAGGAGGAAACCGGTGATGACTTGCTGGGAAAAACGGACGAGGGTTCTGGGTGCTGGATCCCGGGTTGTGAGGTCTTTGTTCAACAATCTGGCAGGGAGTGGAAGGATGAGCCGGTTCATATTGCTGGGGTGTGTAATCAGGTCGATGATCGTCAGCTGTCCGGGAGCCGTAGAGGTGGTTGATTGCATGAGTGGAGTCAGCTGGGATGCTAGACTCCACTCAGGCACCGAGCTGCATAGGGAGAGACAGGGCAGAGGAGCGGATGGGAGACAGCAAGACAGACAGGGCAGAGGAACAGGAGAGGGGGAGAGGAGCATAAGAGGGAGAGGAAGAGAAACCAGATGGGAAAGGGGGTATTGGGGATGTCAGGTGGGAAGGACGGGGGTGAGGAAGGAGCCCTGACATTATTTGTCATTTTGTTCAAGCAAAACTACAAATATAAAATGTCTTGCTGAACTCGACTAAGTACCAAAGACTAAAGTGTAAAGTGGATTCTAGTAGCGAACTAAGCAAAAATAGTAATGTATAAATACTAGAAAATAAAATGATAAAGTACATGTTTGGCAAGCCCTACAGTTAAGCTAGTGCTAGTTATGTAGGATGCGATGCCACTTACCTTCAAAGTTATATATGTACTGGATATAAAATTTGAATCCCTTTTCCCATTTGCTTTGAAGAGTTGACGAAAAATCACCAACGAGACGATAAACATCGTCAACAGATATTTTAGGCAAATTGCCTAGGCATCTGGAAAAGTAAAGTGTACTGCTGGCTTCTTCCATTTTGACAGCGCTGTAAGCGGGACCGGAAGTAACTGTAGCACCCGGAGTTTTTCAACTGGAACTAGCACATGCTATCATGCACAGGGTGTATTAGATGTGGCTTCGGGCCAAAATGTGTGTAAACAATCCAGGGGCGGATTGAACATTATGTCATTCCGTCGTTTGACCGAAGGTCTGGTCCACGTGTGGGCCAGTGCGCTGGTATTTATAAAAATAATTTTGTCTAGCAGGTACCCATTGTCTGTATAGCTCAGCGGGTTAAGCAGGTGACTCATGTACAGGAGCTGGTCTCTGATGCAGTGGCCTGGGTTCGGTTCTTCCCTCTTCCTGTCACTCTTCACTGCGACTATCACAATAAAAAGGCAAAAAAAAAAAAAAAATTGTTTATTTATCCATATGCGGCCGAATGGGATGAGCGTCCAACCATTCATCAGCCCTGTACAGGCACGCAGGCCCACATGCGTATAGGCGTCAGTTTAGGGGGGGACGGTGGGGACGTGTCCCCCCCACTTTTTGTCAGGGGTCATTTTTGTCTCCTACACATTCAAATTCTTCACATGTAAGCCGTTGTAAACCCAGTTATTTTCAGTAGTATAGAAAATTCCGACGCTCCTGAACGCACCATCCGCACTCGGCCGAGAGTTGCACAGACACGCAGCACACCTTCGTGAGGTTAAAAAAACAAAAAAAAAACGCGCAGATGCTAAATTTGTGCCTGTGCCAAGTGGAAGCTCCGACCAGAGGCATGCAGGGGCAAAATTTCGGAGAATTAGTACTATAGCGGCCCACAGACGCCTCTACCTGGAAGTATGGATAGCTCAATGGCTTAAGCCTCCGCTTTTGGTTCGGTGGTTGTGAGTTCGAGTCCAGCTTGTGGCATTTTGCCGCCGTTCTTCGACATTTTCTCAAAGTGCTGTGGTCTCCGTCCCCCCCACTTTTAAAAACAAACTGACGCCCTTGCACATGCGTGCCTGCGTTTCAAGATGCATTATGTCAACACATAGTCCACCACATAGTGGGTGGAAAGAAGCATATATAAGTGTAAGCAATTTAGATTCTGACTCTGTTGAAGAGGTTGGAGGGGGGGGTCGATTGCACAGGTGGGCTGGTCTGGTCCAAAAAGTCCCGGCCGAATTTGACTCCCAATCCGGACCTGAAACAATCGAACAGCGGGCCAACCTGTGGGGGGGTGTGCTCCGATGCCGCGAGCGGGAGGGGAAGGGGCGATACCGCGAGCAGCGGAGCATCTACAGCTGATCGCCGCTGCTCGGGACACACGTCTCAATTCTGATCACAGATGTATTAAAAATGACTCCCGAGACACACACATGTTTTGCACACACTGTTGCTCAGTGAAATCTGGCTGGTACAACCGTGTCCGACCAGTAGCGTTTTTAAAAAAATAAAAAAACAATGCAGGAACTGACTGGAATATTTTTTCATATGCAGGGCAATGCAATTTCCTAATATAATACCGGCTAACACATTCTTCTGGACAAAAACATAACAACGTGCAGCACTTCCATAAGCTCCCAATCAAAATTTCTCCATTTCATCAGCAGACTCTATTATACTGGAGATTAATTTACAAGCATAATTTCAGTCCCCATATGACCCCACTTTGGAGCTGTAGATATGTTCTACATAAACACAAATCTATATGTCAACAAAATTGGTTTGATAAAGGAATCTGGTCTGTGATGCATTTACTGGACTGCTCTGGAAAGATGCTAACTTTTGAAAATTTCAATACCAAATTTAATATAACTGACAAACGCCAATATAACCATGTAATTAAAGCAATACCTCAGGCAGTCTTGTTAATGACATCAGACTTGCATAAAAACAAAATTCAGACAAATCTCCCATCGCTCATGCTGAATGGTTACAGGCTAAATGATTCCAAACTTACCAACTTTGTTCTTAGAAATACATTCAATAAAGTAATTTTCCCAAATCCATCATCGAGAAACTCAATTTTAAATTTTTTCTCCAAAAAAGATGCTCAAATTTTAATGTAACACAGGTGTCAAACACGGCCTGTTGTAGAAGTGTATGCTCTTGCCTCTGTACTGATCTTTGTTACGTTACGTGCTTCCGTGGGAAGTTCGGCTCTGGTCATGTGACCATAAAGCCGGTAGTTGCTATGTGCCGGTGGCAGTCAGTCACCTGTGTATGCGGAGGAAGGACAGTTTGTTTGCTGCTCGAGAGCCAACTTCCAGTGCCAGACTGTGTCGACGGAGCGTTGCGATTGATAGAAAACCGGAGGCGGCCAGGTTTTTGTTTGATGGCGAGCTAAGGAAAGGCTTCTAGCCCAAGGAAGAATCATCTCAACTCAACTCTACTGGAGATTCCTGCCAGGAACCCCCAACCTGCTCTGTCTGGGCTGGTAGGAGGCTCTCGTAGCCACCCCTTTTGCACACTCACGCACTCGCACTTTAGTCTGCGACCCTACCTCATCCACGCATCCCCTTACTCACTCTCACGCTTCCCTCTGGAGACTAAAAATCATTGCGGGTCGTATGAACTGTCACTCCAACTGTGCAAATGAACTGAACTGTGCAAATTGAACTGAATCCCCTTTGTACACGAACTGTCTGGAACCCAAAAGGAACTTTCCGGTTCCTTTCCTTTACGAACTGTTTGAACTAAACCAGTGAATACTTGCGTATGAACTGTGCATTCTGTATTATTTTCTTTCATGTATTGGAATATTGAAACTTGCGAATTATACATATGGTGATTAAGAACTTTTCTATTTTTATATATTTACACTGAATGGCCATTCACATTTTCTTTCACTGTCTAATTGTTATTGTTGTTGTTCATTATTTGGTGTCCACTAACTAAAATAATTACAATATATGGTGCTAAAACTAAACATAAATTCGCTGTCTGTGCCTCCTCTCTCTCCTAGAGCCGTATCCTAATCTTCTGATATCTAGCCCTTCTATCACTTAATTTAATGATATGCAGCATGTACAGGCTACATTAAGATCTAAATTCTTCAAATTTCCTATTGCCCCCAAAATGAAAGAAAATCATTTCAAAATTATGAATAGAATTTATCCCTCAGCTGATTTTTTTAAGCAAACGATTTGGTTTTGAGAATAATAACTGCTCCTTTTGTAATGAACACACTGAAACTACAGATCACTTATTCTATGAATGTATGTATTCTGAAGCCTTTTGGGATGACTTACATCACTGGTTATCTAACTATGTACCAATTCCTGCTTTTAAATGTGAAAATATTTTGTATGGATTTGTAATTAATAACTTTTTGCTAGACATGTTAGGGATATCATTGCAATATTAGGGACATTTTTCATACACAAATGCAGATTTCTAAAATGTAAACCTATTTTTAATATGTTTCATAAAGAAATGTCTCTATTCTTCTCATCACTGAAACATATGAAAAAACGGACTGCTGTAAAACTTTTTAACATGATTGAAGATATCAAACTCATGGACAACCCCTAACCCATTGGACATTCCAACCCGGTCTCACGGGGATTCGTGAAACTGTCACGTAAGTTTTAGTTTCGGATTCGTGCGCACCAACACGATTTCGTCATGTTTTTCGTGCCGCTCACCACGAAATGTTTTTCGCTGTGGTAATCACATCTGAAAGTGGTTTATACCGGCGGATTCATGACGATCTAAGCTGTCCATCGGCGTATACTGCTTGTGTGATTGCGTTTGCGGCCGCCGGCCGCCGGACATTCTTGAAATTCCTATGCAAATTGGTAAGTGTACCACCGGCTTATGGTTAGGTTATGGTTAGGTTATGGTTAGGGTTATGGTTAGGGTTATGTTTAGGGACGATGTCATGCAAAATATAGCGTTGGATTCGCCACGGTTTTACATTAAAAATATAATATACACATTCTTTTGAAATACGTTCTGAGTGGCACGAAAAGTCCGCCGTTTAAAATACATTGGTGCGCATTTCGTGGTGAGCGGCACGAAAAACATGACGAAATCGTGTTGGTGCACACGAAACCGAAACTAAAACTTACGTGACAGTTTCACGAATCCCCGTGAGATCGGGCTGGACATTCATGCGGACAGACTCTTGTTTCAATTTTTTTTTAAAAAACAAAAGAAAAACCCAAAAACGTGCAGCACTTCCAGCACCTTTCTTCTTCGGTGGTGTCTGTGTAAAACAATGTCCAACATGCAAACAGCACACCTTGCGCCACGAAGCACAAAATGCAGGTGTAAATCAATGGGGTGCTGAATGCTCTGGGAGCAAGTCTGCAGTGAAAACACCTTTGAAGGGGTCAAGGCAGTGGTGTACTCTATTTTTTTCTAGTGGGTATACTCCAGCCTCATAAACCAAAGCCAGGTCAGGTTCTCATATGTGTGTGCGAAACTACCAATTAGATACTTCTAGACATTATAGCATCAGCAGCTCCTCCTTCTGCCATCAGGTAGAGCTGATGTTTCCTCTTCATCAGGCTCCCTTTCAGGGGCGGATCTAGGATTCTAGGAGATCAGGGGCTTAGCCCTGAGGGTGCAGATGCCGATTTATTTTTTCCGGCTTTTTTTGTGCCACGCACACAAAACTATATTTATTTTTTATTTATTTATTTTTACATCAACACAATGTAACACATATACACGCGTAAATGCACTAAGTTTGACAAACAACGTCATCGAGAGGGATACACGAGTGTAATCACATATTGAAACTTTACTCGTTCGTCCTAGCAGATTCATATTATTTTGGTATTAGGACAAGTTAGACTCAATACAGAATTCTAACGTAATTCCTTTATTATTTACTAAATGTACTAAATGTAGAAGAGTGGAAAACAGCAAAACAGGCAAGATGCTGCAGCACTCCGGGCACTCCTCTCAGGTACTGCGCGCGTGCACAAATAAAGGGGCGAAATCAGAGGGAGGGTGGGACCAACAGTGTTTTGGGAGACGCTGTGATTCAAACTCCTGACATGAGCTTTAATGATGCAAATGTCTTACCACCAGCAGCCTTGAAGTCATTGTTTTATGCCTCATGTCCACTGAAAGAAAAAAAATATAAAATACAAAAGTTATTCAGACTGATCATAAACTAAAGAAGTAATATTTAGAAATAAAACCTATGAAACATACTGATATATTGTGTTTGTAACAAATCGCCATGACTCCTTTTCTCCTTTTTAAATTCTTATTTTTTATTGTGCAGGCTTGTTGTTCAATTTCTTCATCACACTTATCCAACTGCTACCCCCTACTCTCCTCCTACTTATTTTGTTGTGGTGGCAACATAAGGCTGTGCTGGCGTGGCTTCAACTGAGCAAATCTGTCTATGATGTTGTCAGGAGTTATGGCATGCAGGTTGTCCTTTTCAATGGACATGATGACTAGGTCATTGAGCCTCTCTTGGCCCATGGTCCTCCTCAACCATGTGTGAAGACGTCACAAGGCACTGAAGGAGCGTTCACAGCTGCAACTGCTTACTGGAATTGTCAGGGCCACTTGGAGGACCACCTTCAGAATGGGAAACATGTCTCCATCCAGTAGTTTGAACACAGTGGCTGTGTCAGGGAACACAGCCCTCTTTCTCCATCCTTCTCATAATGAAATTTTTTGCCCCATAGAGTTCTTCTGACTTCAGTTGGATCTTATAATGCAAGGCAAGGCATTTGAGATCATCTTCAGAGAGAAAGGTGGCTGTGTTTGGGTTACAGGCTTGAATGCCTGACATAAGCTCCCCTCCAACATCTGAAAATCGGTGTGTGAGCTCCTGTATCATTCGGTCCAGGCAAGGATAAAAAAGCTGATGTCTGAAATCATCAGAGGTGGTAGGATTGGAGGTTGACCCACAGGCTGACTCCACCACAAACCGATCCAGTCTTTTTTGTTTCTGCCTGGGACCAACAGGGAGCTGGATGTGATTTTCCTCACATACGGTCAAGGCCTTCCTAAACACATCTTCAGCCCCAGCATCTGTGCGGAGATCTGTCAGGGTTTGAACAGTTGCTATTTTATATTGAGCTGCTCTACCCAGGTCCAGACTCTCCCCCTGCAGGTACCGGTGAAGCCCTTCAGTTATGCTGAGGAGAGAGAAATATAAACCACCTTTCGTCAAAATTGACAGCTTCCAATCAGAAGCTGCCACGTCACAACTTTGACAGGTGGCCCCGCCCCCTTTTAAAACCGGAAGTCCCGCCTTACCACGTGCTCTTTTACAGGAAGTCCCGCCTTATGACGTGTTATTTTTACCACGTGATCTTTGTTTAATTCCCTTCCCCTCGGACGCCAAAGTCAGGTCTAAAGTGTCTCCCTAACCCTCAGAGGCTTATCTATTCGGTGCAGATGCGCCCCCCTCCCCCCTCCCCTCCCTCCCTCCCGGGTCCTAACAGACAAAAGTATTTATCTGATCTGGAGCAGAAGCGTCCCTGTAAAACAAAAATTTCGGCGTTCTCATCCCTCCTATGACTGAGTTTTTAGCATTCTTTGACAGAGAAACCTGTGAAAATCAAAAATGTTTCTGTATTAATAGCGTTCTCTCTGTAATAGCGTTCTCTGAACCCCATGCTGTTCTCTGGTATGTCTTGCCGGCTCGCCGTCGTGACTGGTGTGTGTGTGTGTATGTGAATGTGATCGCCTATCTCTCCCCTAAGCCCCTCCTTAATCACCACAGGGTTATCAGAGACGCAGGGGGAGAGAAGTTGAGAATGTTAAACAAAACATTCTTTTTTTTTTTTACAGTCTGTTAATTCATAAACACAAGACACTCAACAAGAACTACAAAAAAAGAATAAAACTGCGCAGTTCATCTGTTGAAAATATACCGTTCGGATAAAAATAAAACCTCGCGATGTAACTGCTTGTTGAAATATACCGTACGGGTAAATAAAACTGAACAATGTAACTGTTTGAAATATATCATTAATAAAAACATGAACAGTTTGACTGTTTTAAAAATAATTCAATCAGAAAATAAGATCCGTCAGTCTTTTTTAAACGGAAAGTTTCAACAATGTAGAAAAACATATAGTTTGAAAAACTGTTTTAGTTTGTTAAACATTTTAAATGGAAACGTATGCAGATGAAAACTGATAGGGGTGTGGGATGAACGAGCTCAAAGTGTGAAAAAAAACCCCTCCAGGGGTCGAAAGTCGCATCACACTTGTTTGTTTGAACAGATAAAGACGAGACGGTGTTTTATTTTCACCAACATCCATTCAGCAACGCTGAATTTTACTCAAAGCTTCTGAAATTTAAAAAATATGGAAAACGGTACGTGGTTTATTCATCTCGTTTGCAATTTTTAGCATTATTTTTACACACTTTTTTCTGAGGATCTGTTGTTTCAAAAAAAAGCTGTGTTTTATAAGCGAGGAGATCAACTTTGACTTTCTTCAGGCCTGTGAGTATTTCTTCTTCTTCTTCTCCTTGTTGTTATTCCAATAATTATTCCTTGAATTAAACAATTTACTTAATTATTCTGTTTTTTTTCTTTTTTGTTTTTTAGTTACCGAGGAAGAACTACGAGAAATCGAACTTCACATTGAGAACGCAGCTAGAAACGAGGCATTTAGCAACCAAGAAATTTTGAGCGAACGTGGCTGGGATATAGAGGGCCAGGACGCAGCCACGTTGACACGACAAGTGATGCGGGATTTATCCAGCTTCAGAGCCGGGCAGTGGCAGACCGCGCCGAGTGTCTCCGGAGTTCGGGTTCTCTACACGCCGGGCGATTTTCAGCTCCATTACGTTCCATCTCCCTTCGCCGTCTCCTCTCTTCTCCATTGGATCAACACCTCCGACCTCCCCCGGTCCTCCAGCTCCTCCTCCTCCGTCTCCCGAGACCGAGGCAGAGGTGCCGGGTTCCACAGGTCCGGCACCATGCCAGACCTTCGCCCCACCGCCAGCTCCCCTGATTGGGAGCAGTAGTAGCAACAGGACCGCTGCAAACCCGTTCCCCGAGACCGATGCGACGGTTCCGGGTTCCACCGGTTACACACCTCCTGTACCACCACCACCAACACCACCACCACCAACACCACCACCAGCGGCAGCAGCAGCAGCAGCAGCAGCAGCAGCAGCAGCAGCTCCCCTGATTGTGAGAAGCGGTAGGACCGTTGCAACCGCATACCCCGACACCGAGGCAATGGTGCCGGGTTCCACAGCTCCAGCAACGACCCGGACCTACGCCGCTCCGCTCGCACTCCCCCCACCACCTCCCTTGATCGGGAGAAGCATCAGGACCCCCGCCTCCCCCGAGAGAGCCGCCACGGTGCCGGTCTCCAGCACCCCCTCTCCTCCGACACCAGGCCGGACCTACGCCGCTCCGGCGGCGGCGCGTGCTCATCCCAGGATCCTGACAAATAGAACCGCCAGACGGAACGGTAAGCAGTCTGAATTGTTTGTGTTACAGGGTTAAAGTTTCATAACGATTCTAATTCTTTTTAAAAATGTGATTTTAATCATGCGTGTTTTTGTTATTTTTATTCTCTCTCTCAGGCGCTGTAAGAGGCTCTTTCACCAGACATCGCAGGAGGAGAAGGGACCGCTATCTGCTTGATACCCTGAGAGACGAGTTGACCTGTGCGGTAAATGAACTTTTACGCGCAGGATCAGCATATTTTGCGGAGCTTACAAGAATGTAATTACATTCGAAGAGGATTTCTGTTTTTTTTGCTGTTTCATGAGGTTTGTTTGTTTTTTTTTCAGTTTTTTTGTTTTTTTTGTTGTTGAGGTGAAAATATTGTAAAACAAAAAAACAAAACCCCCCCCAAAAAAATCTGACATTAAACCCAGAATGGCTGAAAGGGCTAGCGACCGATCTAATGAATTACCGACCTTAAACCCACAACCAAACGATTTTTACAATTTATTAAATAATGCCAGTGATGTTAACCCACCATCCGTCACAAGTGATTTTCAAGAGTTGATACATTTTGTACAAGGGACTCGTTCGGATTTTGATAGTTTGCTAAATGTAGAGCCTGAAACCGCTGCATCTGAATTTCACAATTTAATAAATGACGTCAACCCAGAATTCGTCACAAGCGTGGATTTTGAAGATTTAATACATTTTGCAGACGGTAATCGCTCGGATTTTGATAGTTTGCTAAATGTAAACCATGAAATTTCACCTTCATCATCACCACCACCACCACCACCACCTCCACCTCCTGCTGATCTCTGTTCAAACCAAGTGGGGGGTCAAATTCTAAATATGGCCCAGCAGGAGCCTGACACTTCCCCAGCTCCTGCAGCCTGCAACGCTCTGAATGAAGTGCATAGAAATAGATTTAACAACGTAGAAATATGACAGTTATTACAGTTTCCACCCCCTACGGGTGTACCGGATTACGGTTCATTTTATGGGGAAGTTATGGGAACCGCTCACGAATTGTTTCAACGGGTCTCTTCACACGCTAGACCTCAGGACAAAATTCAGTTGGAACTGAGGGGGGAGAGTCTGACCAGAAATGTCACCAGCGTTTTAACCAACGGCGGAGACGATGAGAACCTTTCAGCATTTCAGACCCTCCTCGACAGTCTAGTACAGTCCAACATGTCTATTATGACCGACGCTACTCTGGAATTAGTGGTCCAGATCGTCCGTAACCCGAGGGGCGGTGGGAAGACAGCCTTGGAAAAATTGTTGCACAGCAAAATCCTTAAAAAAAGAAAAGGTTTCTGTACATAGTACAAAACTCTGATGACAACATGTGCTTTTCCGTCAATGTAGCTCATCTGCTGTTCCCCTCTCTCACCGACAGAGAGGCTGCCGGGAGAGGTAGAGAGATTCAAATCGCTGCCGGTTTAAACGATCAGAACCAAGTGACCTTTAGCGATCTGTCAAAATTTGAACAGTTGTTGGATTGTAAAATTGTGGTATTTTACAGAACGGAAGACACGCGCACTCTCTCAAAATTCCAAACAGGCTGTCCCCGAAAAAATAAAACACTCTATTTGTTTCTGCACCAGAATCATTATTACGGCATCAAAGATCTCAAGGGGTTTCTCGGCTCCAAGTACGCTTGTCACTACTGTTATTCGGGTTACGACAACTTACTGAGTCATCACTGCCCAGCGCACTGTACAGTGTGTTTACACCCCGACTGTGTTCAGACAGAGTACAGAACCGTCCTGTGCTCAGACTGTAATCGCGTCTGTCGCTCCCAGAGCTGCTTAGTTAGACACAAGCAGCCTGTCAAGAGACCGCGGGCTCAAAAATCAGTCAGTCAGTGCCAGCTGTATAAACGGTGCGACAAATGCCTCAGATTGTATTACATCCCCGTGTCTGTTGAAATGAAACCTCACGTGTGTCAAGCTATAAAATGTAAAATCTGCAGCGAATCCACTGGGGACCCGTCGACCCCCCAAAACAGAAACACGCACCTGTGTTACATACAACC
Source organism: Acanthochromis polyacanthus (assembly GCF_021347895.1). NCBI lineage: Eukaryota > Metazoa > Chordata > Actinopteri > Pomacentridae > Acanthochromis > Acanthochromis polyacanthus. Next base: position 34,769,112 of record NC_067119.1, on the reverse strand, counting down.
TGTTAAACCGTCCGAGGACCATTGAGAAAAATAATATTTTACGATTTTGAAACGTTTACGGATGAACAAGGCGTCCACATTCCTTTTTTGGTCTGTGCTAAATCGCTACAGGGTCAGAGGTGGCACTCTGAAGGGGTGAATTGCGCCAAAGAGTTTGTGCTGCGCTTTAGGAGACCTATGTATCAGAAAGCCATCTTTGTAGCTCATAATTCTAAAGGTTTTGACAGCTATATAGTACTCCGGGCCATGGTGGAGCTGGGTCTTAAGCCCTCTCTCATTATGCACGGGAGCAAAATACTGTTTCACAGACCCTGACTACAACCAGCGATACATCGATTCCCTGAGTTTTCTCACTATGCCTCTAGCTGCCATGCCTAAAGCTTTAGGTTTCCCTGACAAAAGCAAAGGTTTTTTTCCTCACGCTTTTAGCTCTTTGAATCATTTAAATTACATCGGTCCTTACCCCCCTCCTCAGGATTACCACCCGGAGAGAATGAAGCCTGAAGCCAGGCGCGAATTCATGGAGTGGTACGAGACCGTGTGCGGAGGAATTTTCAATTTTAAACAGGAAGTTCTCTATTACTGCCAAAACGACGTAGATGTGCTGGCGGAGGGATGCACGATATTCAGAAACGGATACATAGAGGAAACCGGCGTCGATCCGCTCAGTTGCAGCACGATTGCCAGCGCTTGTATGAAAACATTTGCGTGTAACTATCTGTAGCCTAAAACCTTAGCCATACCGTCGCCCGATCATTACACCCGCCAATACAAAAGCTATTCACACGCCAGCATCCAGTGGCTGGAGTGGGTGTCTCGTGACCGAGGCGTCTTTATTCAGCACGCTTTGAACGCCGGTGAAAAGGCCATATTTTGTGGAAGGCTACTCAGAGGTCGGAGGTGATAAATATGTGTGGGAATTTCTGGGTTGTTTTTATCACGGCTGTCTCTCCTGTTTTCAGCCTCACGAGACCTGTTCTCTGACGGGGCGCTCGTTTGGAGAGTTACATTGCGATACCATGGCTAGATTAAACGCATTAGAGACTAAAGAAGGGGTTAAAGTGGTGATTATGAGAGAGCATAGCTGGGATGAAATGAAGAAATCAAATCCCTCCGTCAGGGCTTTCATGCAAGATTATCGAGCTCCTGAGCCCCTCCACCCCCGCCAGGCTCTGTACGGCGGCAGAACGTGCGCGGTCAGGCTCAGGTATTCAGCAGCAGCGAACGAGAGCGTGGAATACGCTGATGTCACCTCACTCTATCCTTATGTCAACTGTAGCTTTCCCTACCCGCTAGGTCACCCTAAAATAATTCACACAGCTTTAAACAGCCCTCAGAGCTACTTTGGGTTCATCAGGGCTGTGGTCTACCCTCCCAGAGGGTTATTTTTCCCTGTTTTACCTTACAGAACCGGATCGGGTAAGCTGGTGTTTACACTCTGCCGCACCTGCGCAGAGCTAAACAATCAGCAGGGTGCTTGTAACCATGACGACAAGAGCCGCGCATTGACAGGTGTCTGGGCCACCCCCGAATTTAACAAAGCTTTGCAGATGGGCTATCGAGTGGTTAAGGTGACCGAGGTGTGGCATTTTGAGAACCGGGACGACTCTGTATTCGTAGGCTACATACACACTTTTCTTAAGGGCAAACAGGAGGCTTCAGGATATCCTCCTGAAGCAAATGACAGCGCCAGCAGGCAGAGATACATCAGGGAGTATCACTCTCACCAGGGCATTCTGCTGGATGAGAATAAAATTCATCCTAACCCCGCTAAAAGACAAATCTCCAAATTGTGTCTCAACAGCTTCTGGGGGAAGTTTGCTCAGAGAAACAATCTGTGTCAGACGGCTCTGGTCACCGAACAAGAAGAATTTTTCAGCTACATGTTCTCTGAAAAATACAATGTAAATTACTTCTCTTTCCTCGATGACAGAACCGCTCTGGTTCAGTGGAGCCACAGCGGTCGTTATATAGCCCCGCCTAACAAAACCGATAACGTTTTCATAGCTGCTTTTACCACAGCGTACGGACGATTAAAGCTTTACGAGTATTTAGAGGAGCTCCAGGAGAGAGTTTTGTACTTTGACACAGACAGCATAATTTACGTCACCAAACAGGGAGAGAACCGACTAAAATACGGTAATTATCTGGGGGACTTAACGGACGAGTTAGACGGTGACAGCATAGAAGAATTCGCAGCCGCGGGTCCTAAAAGTTATGCTTATCAAACCAGAAACCGTAAAAAAGTGGTGTTGAAGGTGAAAGGTATCACTCAAACTCGAGAATGCTCTGAAAAAGTAAGCTTTGACAGCGTGAGAGATCTGGTCGATGGCTTTGTCCAGCAGCAGCAGCTGCAGCAGCACGAGGTGCTGCGGCGGTCTCTGACCCCTCAGCAGCTCCAGCGTTCAGAGGAAGGGGGGTTTATTGACACCCCGCAGCAGGGCATCGCTATAGATAAAAACGGGTTTGTCCTAAAAAACTCTTCATTTAGCAAAAGGTTTAGGGTTGTGTATGACAAGAGACGGTTGCTGCTTAACGGTCAAACAGAGCCATTTGGGTTTTAATTTTTGTATTTTTTTTATATAAAAAATGTCGCAGGAAATAGATTTCGATCCTAGATTATGTATGCCTTTCTCAGCTATCATAGTCCGGCCTTCGGGCGCGGGAAAATCTTTCTTTGTGAAACAGATTCTCCAACACCCCAAACATGTTTTGAATCAAATGCCTGAAAATATTGTCTATGTGTACACCTCCTTTCAACCCATGTACGCTGAACTGCAGAGAACCAATAAAGAGATTAAATTCGTTGAAGGTCTGCCCGATTCTTTCGACGACGAGCATTTGTTTCCTCCTGATAAAAATCATTTAATAATATTGGATGATGTAATTTTTCAGGTCTGCGACCACCCTGAGGTGGCCAGAATTTTTACACAATATAGACACCACAGAAACATGAGCGTGATTTTAATGATGCAAAATATGTTTTTTCAGGGTAAACACAGTCGTACCATCAGTCTGAACAGTAATTACCTGGTTCTGTTTAAAAATCCATGAGACAAATTGCAGATAAGTCTGTTATCTCACCAAATATTCCCCGGACAAAAACGCTTTTTTCTAGAAAGTTTTGAGGACGCGACCAAAGAACCCTTTGGCTATTTATTATTAGACTTGACGCCTAATTGCCCAGAAGTCTTTCGTTTGCGCGGAGGCGTACTACCTGATCAGTGGCCCGTGGTTTATCTGCCTAATAAGAAATAATTAATATGTCGGCGCGTATCAAAAGAAACGCATATTTGCTCAGAGTTCTGTCTAGAGCTCCTGCGCGCAAAAGACGTGCTATTCTCAAAGGCAGCTCCTCGGATTTTATCCAAACTCTTTGCGAGGTCTCTTTAAACTTGTTAAAGGGTAACATACCTCTGTCTACCAGTCAATACAAAAAGCTCAAATGACAGAAAAAAATAATCAGACTGCTGGCTGATAAAAAGGTCGGTCTGAAACGCAAACGGGGGGCTCTGATCAAACACTCCGGTGGATTTCTGCTGCCTCTATTATCCACCGTTGTTCCACTATTTGGACAGCTTTTAGGCGGTCTGATTAATAAATAAATAAAAATTAAAGATGACTCAGAAGGGGGATCACGTGATGGCGGCGCTGTGGTAACAGCGTTTTGAGGGAAGCTCCGGGCCACTTGGCTACATTTTTTCAAAAAATCTTGACAATCCATTCTACTGCTTTCTGATATTCCGGTGGATATTACGGGGTATGTCCCTACAAACATTTTGGCCACAATCTTTCGACAATATGGGTAAACCCAAGACAAGGGCGAAGGATAAAGATTCTGCATCTCCCTCAGACTGCGAAGCGCATCAAGATGGCGAGAGGCCTGATAGCCCCGGTGCTAACCGTGGCACCGTTGACCTAGATCCTGCCATGGCCAAGGCCTTTGAGGTTATGACTGCAAATATAACTAAAGTTATTGACGACAAGCTCAGTCCGTTGTCTGAGGCGGTCCGCCAACACACCGAAGACCTTAAATCCGCAAATACACGGCTGGACGCGGCCGAGGCTAGGATACTGGCCACTGAAGACTCGGTTTTAGCTTATGAAGCTAGGATCGGACATCTGGAAAAGGAGGTCAGAGTATTGTCTGAAAAGGCGGATATGGCTGAGAACTACAGTAGACGTCTAAATATTCGACTTCTGGGTCTGGCGGAAGGGCTGGAGACGACTCAACCGGTTGTGTTTTTTGAGACTTGGCTACCCCAGCTGCTCAAGACTCACACAGACACGGGGCGTATTCGGCTGGAGAGAGCGCATCGGGCACTCGGGTCGATTCCTCCGAGTGGCAATAGACCCCGACCGCTGCTGTTACGTTTCCATGCATTTCAAGATAAACAACGTGTGATGGACGCAGCGCGCAGGGCCAGTCAAGATCATCCTATTGTCTTCAAAGACTCTCGCCTTTTCTTTTACAACGACTTCTCCGCATCCGTCCTGAAGAAGCGCAAGGCGTTTGATGTGGTCAAACGTAAGCTGCGGGAAAATGGCATATCTTACGGTATGTTCTTTCCAGCCACCCTACAAGTTACACACAACGGTGCCAAGAAGAGATACACCTCTCCTGATGAGGTAGATGCGTTTATAAACTCACTCACTGACAATTAACAGTTCTGACGTGCGCCCTTTCTGTGTTCCAATATCCTAAATGTCAAATTTGGATTGTCATTATGTTTTACTGTTTAGCCAAGTGGCTTAAGTGCTGAGTTTTTGGTTGCATATTTATGCTCTATTTGAGAAAAGTAGACAAGGAGAGTGTTGTCCCTATTATTTTAGGGAAAGATCCTTATATTTTGTTTTTGTTTATTATTCTTTATGTTCTGTTCTTCACCTGTTCTTTTTCTTTAGATTTTGCTCAGATTTGGGACATTTTTCTTTATGTTTATCCAGTATTTATTTACGCAGTGTTTATTTATGCTTCTATATTTGTCAGCATTTATGCTCTTACTTAATGTATGATGGTAAGTTCTACTTTAAATGTTAAATTTTGTTCCTGGATGTGAGAGGTTTATTGAAACCCACAAAGAGAGCAGCAGTTTACTCCTTTTTAAAGAATGAAGAGGTCGCTATTGCTTTCCTTCAAGAAACCCATCTGGAAAATAAGGATTTTAGTAAATTATGTAAGGGCTGGGTTGGTCAAATTTTTGGTACATCTTATTCCTCTCACGCCCGAGGGGTTGCAATTTTAATAAACAAAAAAATTCCTTTCACCGCTACAGACTGTGTTAAAGATCCGTCAGGTCGTTTTGTCAGGGTTTCAGGGACACTTTATGGTCAAAATGTATCACTTTTAAATTTGTACTGTCCTCCTGGCTACTCACCTGACTTTCTTTCAAATGTTTTCTCAGACTTTGTAAATTTGACCTCAGACCACTTAATTGTAGCTGGTGATTTTAATTGCATTCTTGACCCTTCTATGGATAGACTCCCAGTGCATAGCTTGTCTGTATCTAAACAGGCCAAGATGCTCTTGTCGTTATGTCAAGACATTGATTATTCTGATGTGTGGAGATGTTTACATCATTTAAATTTGGAGTTCACATTCTTTTCATATCCTCACAAAAGTTACTCTAGACTTGATTACTTCTTTGTACCTTCTATTAATATATCAAGAGTGTCCTCATGTTCAATTGGCAATATTATTCTTTCTGATCATGCCCCTATATACATGGTTTACAATGTAACAAATAGCACAACCTTATCTAAATTCTTTAGACTGCCCTCCTCTCTTCTTAAGGATGATCGCTTTATTTCTTATTTGTCCTCTGAATTGAAGATTTTCTTCAGTATTAATTCAGAGTCTGTAGAAAATCCAGGTACTCTCTGGGAGACCTGTAAGGCCTACTGTAGAGGCTTGGTTATTTCCTATATGGCATCCAGGAGGCGTCAAAGGTTGGAATATATACAGCAACTTCAATGTAGCCTTACTGACATGGAGAGAAGACATTCATCTGCTCCTGATCCTGTGTTACTTAAAGAGATAACAGCTGCCAGGGCAGCTTTGAATACTCTACTAATTCAAAAAGCAGAATACTCACTTAAATTTGCCAAGCAAAAATTATACGAATCTGGAGATAAACCGGGCAGATACCTTGCAAATCTTGTTAAAAAGTGATCAGCTGCTCAGACTATAGTCTCTGTGGTGGGATCAGATGGCTCAAGATACCTTGATACAAAGTCTATTAATGCAGAATTTGCAAATTTCTACTCAAACCTATACAAATCAGAACAACCCCACAATGCTTTAGATCTCATGAATTCTTTTTTTGCAGATTTAACCCTTCCACAAATTACTGAAGCCCAGAAACAGTTTCTCAATGCTCCAATCACCAAAGAAGAAGCTCTCTTAGCTTTGAAGTCTATGCCGTCAGGAAAAGCCCCCGGACCAGATGGTTTTGGGTCTGAATTCTACAGCGTGTTCAGTGATATTATATTAGATCCCATCTTGTCCATGTTAGATCACTCATTTTCCGCAGGTGTTCTTCCTCCCTCTTTGAGAGAGGCAAATATTTCTCTTATTCTTAAAAAGCAAAAAGACCCTGAAAAATGTGCTTCATACAGACCTATAGCTTTGCTGAACTCGGATCAAAAATTACTTTCTAAAATATTGGCTTTGCGCCTTGAAAAAGTGCTTCCTGATATTATTTGTAATGATCAGACTGGTTTTATGAAGGGTCGGCACTCCACTGACAACATGAGACGTCTACTTAATATTATTCAGTTATTACATGATTCCAAGAAACCAGCCTTAGTGATATCTCTCGACGCTGAAAAAGCGTTTGATCGCGTCGAATGGTCATATTTATTCTATGTTCTTGGTAGATTTGGTTGTGGTGACACTTTCCTCAAGTGGATCCAGATTCTCTATAATTCTCCCACTGCATCTGTCATTACTAATGGTCTTAGATCTAATAACTTTGCTCTTCTCCGTGGCAATAGGCAAGGTGATCCTTTGAGTCCTCTGCTCTTTAATCTGGTCATTGAGCCTTTAGCTCAAGCTATTAGACAGAATAACCTTTTATCGGGCATTGTGGTTGGGGAGAGGGAGCACAAAATCTCGCTCTATGCGGATGATGTGCTAATTTTCCTGTCAAATCCTGAGTCATCTATCTTGTCCCTGATACATACTATTGCTTTGTTCAGTGAGTTTTCAGGTTATAGAATTAACCTTTCTAAATCAGAAGCTATGCCCCTTGGGTCCTTGGTGTCTGTTCCTGAGCTGTCTATACCCTTTCCATTTCGCTGGTCACCTTCTGGTTTTGTTTATCTGGGTATATTTGTGACACCATCTTTTGAGTTATTGTATGGATGTAATTATCCACCTCTCCTGGATGCCATAAAAGCAGATTTGGATAGATGGGCCTCTTTACCTTTGTCCTGGCTTGGTAGGATTGCCCTCATTAAAATGTGTATACTACCTAGATTACTTTATCCCATCCAAATGATACCAATTTTATTGACAAACAAAGTCATCAAATTGCTTGAGGGATGGCTGAGTTCTTTTATTTGGAGTAAGAGGAAACCTAGATTGAAAATGTCAAAACTTCAAAGACCTTGTTCTGATGGAGGTCTTGATATGCCTAACTTCAGAAACTACCAGTTAGCAGTACATTTGAATGTGATTGCACAGTGGTCCAGGACTAATCCCACTTCAGTTTGGTTAGATATAGAATCTGCTCAATGCAATTGCCCTCTCTATAATCTTCTGTTTGTGAAAAGCGAAGTTACAGAGTTGTGCAGTAACCCTATTTCTATAAATACTGTCAAGGCTTGGAAAATGGTTCGTAAATTGGAGAAGAATAGTAACACCTCTCCTTTTACTCCAATCATAGATAATCCAGATTTTCTGCCTGGCTGTAACGATCAAGGTTACAAACTTTGGATGGAAAAGGGTCTTAAAAAGTTAGGGGACCTGTTTGAAAATCAGGAGTTAATGTCTTTTACTCAGGTACAACAAAAATTTGGATTACAGAAAAAAGACTTTTTCAGATACCTACAAGTCAGACATTTTGTTATCAGAGATACAACATTGAAAAATAATGATTTGTCTATTGTAGAGAACATACTCAACACGTTCACTGGTAAGAAATCAATTTCTGTATTTTACAAAGCCTTAACTTCCGCATCTCCCTCCTCTTCTTTGACTGTAAAATTGGCGTGGGAAACTGACATTGGTATTCAGATAGACCCTGATGTTTGGTGTAAAATATGGGAAAAAGCTTCTAGAATTTCAGTCTGTAACAGAACCAAATCGATTCAATTTAGAATCTTGCACCGGATACATATAACTCCTGTGCTTAAAAACAAAATGGACCCAAATTTCTCCCCCCTGTGCTGGAAATGCAAGACTGAAGTTGGTGATTATTTTCACTGTATATGGTCATGTTCACAGATACAAAACTACTGGTCTACCGTGGTCAAAGACTTGTATTGTATCTTCAATATAAACATTCCTCTGGATCCCAGATTTCTTCTTCTGGGCCTTGCGGACTCACGCATTCCCTCAAGGCACAAGCGACTATTCAACTTGTTGACTTTTACTGCCAGAAAGAATATATTATACTTTTGGATCAAAGACTCTGCTCCCACCAAGAGATCATGGCACAATCTCACTATGGAATGTATTCCCAGTGAATACATCACATGTATGCTTAATTCTTCCACAGATGCTTTTGTTCTCAACTGGGATCCCTATCTGAAATTCATTGGTCCAGTCTTGGCGTCTTGTGTACTTAAAGGATTTCCCTCTTAAGTGTGTGGGGTTTATTGCTTGATTTTTTATTTATTTATTTATTTATTTTCTTCCTTTGGCTGACACTTTTTTATTTTTCCATTTTGTAACAATGTCCCTGTGTTCTATCTGAGCAATATGTTTGTTTGTCTGTTCAATTTCTAATAAAAAAAAAAAAAAAAAACTTTGCCTGTGAGCAAAGAAAAAAAAATAAATTAAAAAAAAAAAAAAGATGACTCAGAAAGCCGGTCAAAAGATGTTTTTACTGACGCCACAGCAGATGAGTCGTCTGAATCAGGCCGTCCAGACCCCAGAGTCGCCTACTATCAGACGAGCGGCTGAAAATGATTTGGATGTAAAAATGAGGGAAGTTTTAAATGAAACGGGGTTAAACCCGTATGAAAAAATAAAAAAATACAACGCTCTGCTGCAAAGATACCTGACTCTCCTCAAACAAGGGGAGACAGAGATGGCTCGGCCCATCCCTCTGATTTTACATAATAATAATAATAAAGACTCTGAAGATGCTGAAAAAAAAATTACGACGGAGGATGAAACCACCGGGGAAGTGTTGCAAAGCCTTCCGCCCCGCGACCGTAAAAATGCAGCTTATATCCTCAAGAAACTGACCGAGAGCTCCAGCACCGGGTGGACACCTTCGGGGGAATTTGTTTATAATGGAAAGACTGTGAAAGGTTCGCATATAATAGATTTGATCAAGCACGCTTCACTCTCTTACAAAAGAAAAAAAAACATCAGGCATAAAACCCGCCGGTTGGACGGATTTTTTAAATACGCTCAGAGCAGTCAACGTGCCTATATCAACCTTGGGTAATATTCACGCAAGAGAACAATACAGGAGGATGATAAATCAGGGAACGCGTGAAGAAGAAGAAGAAGAAGAAGAAACTGATGCTGAGGAGCGTTATTTTGAAAAAAGAGAAAAAACTCTGAGAAGTAAAAAAAGAACATATTGCTTTCTCCTAGATGGATCAGCTTAACGTGATAAGAAACAGATCGCTTTGTCATTATTGCTGAGTGATAATAAAAATGTTTATTGAACACATTTTCATGTTTACAGTCTTTTTTAAAAAAAATGTCACAAGACAATTCACTTTCAAACATTCAAAAGTAAAACAGACGATTGGATGAAAAAGTAAAAAGTAAGTAAAACATGTGACTTTATAACATATTTATCAGGGTGAAAAGAAAAACTCTATATGTCATAAAAATCTCTAAACATTTTTAAAGAGCAGGCACCGTGGTTAAAAGAGTCTGCACATTTCAGTCTCACGCAACGCTGATATTTCTGTACAAAACGGGTCACGGTCTCATCATTTTTTATCGGGTCATCCTCTCTATACAAAGACAAAACATTTTCAAAAGATAACCCCAGAGCTCTATGACATAAATAATAAACACAATGTTGACCACAGGCGGTAGACAGTACGTGCTGAAACTGTTTGTTATGGTACAATACAGTTTCACCCCGCTGCTCTAAAAATCGTAAAATGGTTTTGGGATAGTGTACAAAATCCGGTGGGAAACCGAACGAATCAAAAAACGTATTCCTCCCGTCTTCTTCCAAAGTCAGAGCCAGCCAATGTTCGCCTGGTTTATCTTTAGGATGCGTGTTGACGACCATGTAAGCAGGGCGTCTGAAGCTTTCACCCATGAAAGGCAGCTGGTCACAGGCCCACACTCCACAAAATAAGGACTCCCCAGCAAATGGCGCAGAAGACTTTCCAGCTGATGGTTGTTCTTTTTTTTTGTTAGTAATAATCCACCAACACTTGTCGTTTAGAATTGATTTCCAAAATCGATTCGTGACAGGCGTACACCACTAAAGTTACGGTGTGATTCAGTGGTTCTCTGAATCTCATTTCCAGCCTGAAATTACCGTTAAAAATGGGAGATAAGGCGTCTGAGTCTTCCCCCGCCGCGTTCAGGTTGAAGACAAACAGTGTGTATCCTTGTTCAAATTCCTCTCTGTTGATGCTCAGAGGTAAATCTTTCAGACGTCTTCCTGTCCCTGAAAATATGTTGTAATATTCTCTGACCGAGGCACCTTGATTAAACTGCGGCTGAAACGCTTTTGCAGGCACCTGCCTCCCGTCCTGACACAGAGCGAGATATTCCACGTTGTTATGCGTAAAATTGAACGGGGATAAATCTCTTCTCCCCGTAAAAGCCTCGTGGTTCACCATGCCTAAAACGATGTATTTAGGCATCGTTCCCAAAAACAGATTCTGTTGATTAAAAACGCGAGAATTCTGAGGGATAGAATATGTTTTAAGATTCACCCGTGACAGAGGATAGAGCGCATTTCCTCTTTGTAACCCAGCTGCATGGCCTAGCTTCACAGCTGGTGCAACAGCTACTTTCTTGATAAACAAAGCAGCCCCCACAATCTGTAAACGGTAAGTGCTATCAGCTGCACACATGAGGCTGAAGGCGTCGCTGGCTCGGGTGAGCTTAATTCTCAAATCCACAGAGTTCAAAAGTAGCCTTTCGCTAAAAAATATGTCAGCGTGGATCGATCCTAACAAATGAACCTCTCTCGAATTCACAGTGAATCTTGCTCGATGATTCAATCCTGCGTTCGGCCCGTTATTGATAACGGTGGAGTCCATACCCCCGGCTGTATCTTTAAAAAAAAGCCCGGCGCTGAACTGAGTTTTTAAAGAATTTTCTGAATAGTTGAGCAGGGTTTCGATCATAGCCCTGTAGGGGTGCGTGGCGCTGGCCTGAGATATCAGTCTATCCCCCAGGATCACGTCGCATTGACTGAAAATTGTGTTTAGTGGGTAATTGATCAGTCCCACCGGCGCATCGTTCGCCAGGTTGCTCCCGTCAGCATTAGTGATTTTAACTTTTAAGTGTAAAAGAGTGTCGTTCAAATCGATATAGCGCTCGGAATCTCCAGAGATGTAGAATTCTACAGGTCCAGCATCTGTAATAGCGGACAGAGGCAGCACCTCTGTATAGATTTTGTCTTCTATGGACATCTGCGTCATGGGAGCTGAAAACAGATCCAATTTGGCCATACTGCATTCGGCTGATTTGTGGTGTAAGAGAGCCATCTTTTTTTTTTTTTTTTTTTTTTTAAATTTATTTATTTATTTCAGTTTAAGAAAATATATCGGCGGAGCCGGCGCTCGACTTCCTCCCTTTAACAGCGCTCGCTCTGACGGATTTTTTCTTTCCAAGGTGGCTGCGTTTTTTAGACCGGGCTGTCGCCACGCGCTGACCCGGTGGCCTCTTTCTGGACCTTCTGGCCAGAACCATAATACCACCGGAGCCTTCTTGCACGTTCTCTCTCCTTCCTCTCACCGTATTAACGGCTTGGTTTAGCACATCAGACGCTATGTTTTTAGCAGCTGAAGCCAGATGTGGTTTAGCTAAAGCGAAGCCTTTTTTCACCAGAGGCGAAACAAAGCGAAGTAATTTTGAAAATATAGAACCGATTCCTCTCCCGTACATCACGGGCGAGCCGTAGAAACCCGGTAGAGTGCCCCCGACTTGATTTTCGTAATAACTCACAAAACGGTGAGGGTCGTATCTGTTTTGCATCATGGTTTCACAGAGGAGATGAAGCTTTTTTTCAAGGGTTTAAAATGCAGTTTGACGATGGATTTGCCAAAGGTGAAATTAACGGGTGTGTTTTGATCCATTTTTAATTCAACGTGAATGGTTTCTATATGTGATTTAGCCACCGGTAGGTAGTAGGGCGGATTAAAATATTGCGTGACCACCTCTCCAAACGAGCCTTTTAGATCTGCTATTCTCAGGAGGAGAGCGTATGTGTCACCCACTAACTGATGGCTTACCACATCGCTATAACAATAAAGATGATAAAAACCAGCCTTTATATCTGCTGGAAACGGAGCCATCCTCTCATTAAAAGTGAACCATTCGCCCGGTTTCATACCCACCATGTACGCCAAAGGGGGGTGGAAGCGCAGATGATACTGTCCACTGGCCTGAAATTCAAATCTTTTCTGAATAGCGCTAAAAACAAACTGCACGTCCGCGCTTATTTTTTAAGAAAAGCGTTCATTTCTGCAGTAAATTGATTCACGCTCGAGTAGTATCCCCCTCTGATCTTCTGCCTGTGAATTTCGCTGTCAGGAGCTTGGAGTTTCCACTCAAAATACCCCTGTTCGATCGGAACATTAAACCAAGTATGAGGGTATGAGAGCTCCGTTAAAGCCACCTGCCACTCTCCATCAAGATCTAAAGGACGTGCTAAATCCACGTGGAAGCTGGAAATGGTGTTATTTTTAAATACATTTGCGCTGGCGTTGGAGGGAAGGGTGATGTAAAACCCTTCGTGGCTGAGCGGATTCATGCTCTGTCACAGGAGGGATGAGAAACGCCGGGTGGTGCGCTCTGGAATGCAGAGGGTGCTCTGGAATGCAGGCGGTGGTGGTGACGTGAGCGGAGCGCCTTGCAGTAGTAACAAAAACGGATTGAAATCTGTCTTTTTATACATTTTTTAACTCCGACGCTCGCACCCAGCTGTTAAATTTCACGGGCCAATTCTTCCAACGCACTAACACCTGTTTCTCCCCTCCGTGAATTCGCTCCTCTAAAACCCTCTCCACTTGATAGAGCTTACCCGGAGCCTGCTTTACTTTCTGCATCTCTGCTTCGTAAAAAGTACCCGTTATAGGTTCGCCGTCATAATCTTTGCGTTTGTACACCGGAGGCATGCGAGGTATGCATTCAGACACGGTGAAAACCTCGTCGGTATAACTCTGCTCGTATTTTTTATCAAACACACCTCTCGGTTTGGATATTCTCACCAGATCCCCCTGTTTAAAATTCATCTTTAACTCATCTTTGTATCATAGAGGGAAAGAACCGTACAGGTTTTGAAAAACTCGAGAGGTATTTTCAGCGTTCACCTGCATGGGGCTCATTTTAATACTGCTGTGATAACTTCTGTTGTAGCTCTTCACCAGATCCTGCAACACTTCCAGGTATCTGCGAGTGTTTTTAGCCGTAAAATACCGCCACATTCTAGTTTTCAGAGTGCGGTTAAATCTCTCCACCACCGACGCTTTTAGATCGCTGCCCGTAGCAAAATGTATTATGCCGTGTTTCTTCATCAGCGCTTGAAAACGCTTGTTAAAAAATTCTTTTCCCGCGTCCGTTTGCAGCTTTTCAGGGATCTCAGAGTCTTTAAAAATGGATTCAAAAGCCCTCACGACCTCACCGGCTGTTTTTTTCTTTAAAGCTCTAACGTAGGCTTTTTTGGAAAATACATCTATCACGGTCAAGAGATAATTATACCCGTCGTTTTGTTTTGATAGGGCCTGCATGTCACAAATCCGCTTGAAATTGATTCAGAGGTCTCGGCACAAACACTTTGTTTCTGGGGAAATGTATTCTAGCTGTTTTATGCAGAGTATAAGCGTCCTGTTCGGACAAGAAATCTTTAATTTTTCTCACATTTAGTTTTTTCCCCGTTTCGTCCTGAACGCCTCGGCGGAGTCTGTCTACACCTCCGAAGCTGGCGGGATGAGAGGGTGTATAATACAACTTTTTCATCAAGCGCCTATCTGACATGATGCTCCCAGGGCTCTCTAAAACTTTATGGTAAAAGAATCGGGAAATGCAGGGTTTTTAAAATAAAGATTTGTTATTTTCACGCTTTAGATAACATTGACACACTTTAAAAATAAAAATAAAGATTCGTTATTTTTTCTCACTTTTAGATTTTTATTGACGAGCAACAAAATAGTGAAACATTTTTATAAAAGCAGAATACAGAAAGCTGTTCACACAAAACCCGCTCAAACTATTCAAACACAAAGCAATTTTAGAAAGCAAAATAGTAGAAAATATTCAAGCAAAAACATTTTAATTTTTTTAGAAAAACAAATACTAAGAGCTATTCAAGCAAAAACATTTTTTTTTAAATTTTTTTAATAAAGCAGAATACTAAAAAACTATTCACACAAAACACGCTCAAACTATTCAAACACGAAACAATTTTAGAAAGCAAAATAGTAGAAAATATTCAAGCAAAAACATTTTTTTAAAAATTATATATTTTTAGAAAACAAATACTAAGAGCTATTCAAGCAAAAACATTTTTTTTTAATTTTTTGTAATAAAGCAGAATACAGAAAGCTGTTCACACAAAACCCGCTCAAACTATTCAAACACAAAGCAATTTTAGAAAGCAGAAACTAGAAAATATTCAAGCAAAAACATTTTTAAAAAATTATATATTTTTAGAAACCAAATACTAAGAGCTATTCAAGCAAAAACATTTTTTTAAATTTTTAAAATAAAGCTGAATACTAAAACTATTCACACAAAGCAATTTTAGAAAGCAGAAACTAGAAAATATTCAAGCAAAAACATTTTTAAAAATTATATTTAGAAAAACAAATACTAAAAACTTTTCAAGCAAAAACAGTTTTAAAAAAAAAATTTATAAGCAGAATACTAAAACTATTCACACAAAACATAAAGCATTTTTAGAAAGCAAAAACTAGAAAATATTCAAGCAAAAACATTTTAAAAAAAATTTATATATTTTTAGAAAAACAAATACTAAGCTATTCATGCAAAAACATTTTTTTTATAAGCAGAATACTAAAACTATTCACACAAAACACGTTCAAACTATTCTAGATAATAAAAAGTTACCCCATTATGGTAGATAACGCTGATTTCAGCAGAGAACCTCCGCGCACTGTGTCGCGGATGACATAATGCAGCTTTCGCAATTCAAACAAGGTGTTTACGGGTGAGTGGTTCTGTACGCAGAAAGCACAAACATCTACAAATAAAGCGTACAGTGTAAACAGATGGCTCACATGAAAAAAATTGATTTCTTTAACAATTTTCTCAAATGCATAAGACACAGAGTGATTACGGACCAGCTGCACTGTATCCTGTACAATCTCTCCCTAGTGCAGCAGCTCAGCGTGAAGTCGGACCGTGTTGAGCAGTTTTTCCAACTGAACAGTTTCAGAGTCTTTGTGCACGGGTGTTTCACCGTTCGTTCTGTTTCTAATCACTCGATCCAAAACATCGATTAAGCGACATATGACAAGCTGGTCTTGTACATAGGTATATAACTTAAAACAGTAGTTTCCTTTTTTTAAAAAAAATTTTCTCTTTGTTTTCTGATAAATATAAAAGAAGCTAATTCATATACCTCCACCCCGTAAAAAACACGGGCATCACACTTTATTTTCAAAAAACTCCACAGCGTCGCACAGAACTTTAATTCGTCCCACCTCACCTTTGGTCAATCTGAAGAAAAGATTACTGAGTCTCTCATCGATGCGCCTGGTGAATTTCATCTCGTGTAGGAAGGCTTAGCAAAGACCGTAAACCCGGTGGTCGGAGACATGGAGAGAGCGTTTCTCCAAAGCTCTCTGGATAGCAGGGATAAAACGATGGGTCCAAAGTCTCTTGTTCAGCTCTTCAAAGTGCGTCTGGTAAAAAAAGTCCGGTAAATCGGTCAGACACTCATGCTGGATTTGGCTCGGGTGATTCACCTGACAACCGTAACAGATTTCTTCACGGTATTTAGTCAGAACGCAGCTCAGCAGATGGCTCGCCACAGATTTCACCGTATTCATCAGAATGTCTGCTATCGGGCCGTCCGTTTGGTCGGATGTCGATGGAAACACTTTCTGGAAACACACTAAACCGCTGTGCGAGGAAGGCTGGGCCTCGTCCTCCGAGCTCTCAGAGGAGGAAGGCGAAGTAGCTAGTTTCTCGTCCTGGGATGCCTCCGAGGAAGAAGGCGAGGGTAGCGGTGAAGCAGCCCCGGGGTCACCCTGACACGCCTCAGCTGATGAAGGTTGCGGCAGCAGGGAAACACTCCCGGTTTCACTGAGGCAGGTCTCCGCTGAAGAAGTTAGCGAGTACTGGGAAGCAGCAGCAGCAGCACCGGTCTCACCCAGCCAGGTCTCCGCGAAAGATGATAGAGGATACGGGGTAGCAGCTCTGGGCTCAACCGGCCAAAGAAAGAAGCGAAAGAAGGTAACGGGCCCGGGGAAGCGTCAGTTTCCCCGTCCTGACTCAGGCACGTCTCCGCGGACGAAGACAGCTGTTGCGTGGAAGCGGCTTCGGGCTCCCCCAGGGAGGTCTCGAGGGAAGACGGCAGCGGTGAATCAGGACAGCTCTCCTCCAGCTCCTGGCTGAACAGCAGGGGGGAAAGCGGCGGTGTTTCGAAAGGAAGAGACATGCTCGGTTTTTAAGGTTTTTTCAAAGTCTGACACAAGGTCGTGAAAAACGCTATCTTTAAATTACAGAGGTAGACTGGCGGACGCAGGGGGGTGCGATGACGCTGGTCTTTTTTGGGGGGGAGGAGGAGGGGTCTAGAACTGGAGTCTTTTTTTCACTACCATGACAGCTGTCGAGGAGCGACTGGTTTCAAAGAGATTTGAAATAGTCGAGCCATATTCCTTAACCATCTCAAACCAGGTTTCAACGGGAAGACGTAAAATTGTCTGAAATACGCCGCACTCTGTGCTGAAGTATTCCAGCACGAATTCGTCCAGATCCTCCGCTGACGTATGTTGACGACTGGCTCGGTAAAACCAACGGCCTGAGGGAGAGCTTTTTGTCTCCCACACCAGACTGACCAGAACTTGACCCGGTCTGTGGTTCATTGCAGTTCCATCTTCGTTGCGTACGGGTCTTATCTCCAGATGACCGTGGCCTAACAATCTGAGCACAGTCCAGTCTGTAGAAGTCAGCGCTGGTTTAAGAGTCAGAGAATTGTAACTTTCTCCTTCCTCTATTTGGTAAAAACCCACTTCGTGACCAGTGTAGTTGAAGTCGTACCCCCATGCACCCCCGTTCTTCAACCCCCATTTCTGATGAAGAGAGCCGTTCGGGGGGTTCTGAAACCGGGACATGTACTGAACGCGTTTCTTTGGAGCTCCCCATCCTTGGTAGAAAATTGTCACCGGTACCTCGCTGACCAGGACGGGTTCCTTAACACTATTAGGGGTATCGGGATTTTCTGAATTATCAGGTCCTCCGCAATCCATGCTTCTTTTTTTTTTCCCCAGAGTTGTTGTTTTGTTTACACAGACACCCACACACTGATCACCGCTTCTCCCCCTGCGTCTCTGATAACCCTGTGGTGATTAAGGAGGGGCTTAGGGGAGAGATAGGCGATCACATTCACATACACACACACACACCAGTCACGACGGCGAGCCGGCAAGACATACCGGAGAACAGCATGGGGTTCAGAGAACGCTATTACAGAGAGAACGCTATTAATACAGAAACATTTTTGATTTTCACAGGTTTCTCTGTCAAAGAATGCTAAAAACTCAGTCATAGGAGAGATGAGAATGCCAAAATTTTTGTTTTACAGGGACGCTTCTGCTCCAGATCAGATAAATACTTTTGTCTGTTAGGACCCGGGAGGGAGGGAGGGGGAGGGAGGGGAGGGGGGAGGGGGGCGCATCTGCCCCGAATAGATAAGCCTCTGAGGGTTAGGGAGACACTTTAGACCTGACTTTGGCGTCCGAGGGGAAGGGTCTCCCGGAATTAAATAAAGATCACGTGGTAAAAATAACACGTCATAAGGCGGGACTTCCTGTAAAAGAGCACGTGGTAAGGCGGGACTTCCGGTTTAAAAGGGGGCGGGGCCACCTGTCAAAGTTGTGACGTGGCAGCTTCTGATTGGAAGCTGTCAATTTTGACGAAAGGTGGTTTATATTTCTCTCTCCTCAGCATAACTGAAGGGCTTCACCGGTACTTGCAGGGGGAGAGTCTGGACCTGGGTAGAGCAGCTCAATATAAAATAGCAACTGTTCAAACCCTGACAGATCTCCGCACAGATGCTGGGGCTGAAGATGTGTTTAGGAAGGCCTTGACCGTATGTGAGGAAAATCACATCCAGCTCCCTGTTGGTCCCAGGCAGAAACAAAAAAGACTGGATCGGTTTGTGGTGGAGTCAGCCTGTGGGTCAACCTCCAATCCTACCACCTCTGATGATTTCAGACATCAGCTTTTTTATCCTTGCCTGGACCGAATGATACAGGAGCTCACACACCGATTTTCAGATGTTGGAGGGGAGCTTATGTCAGGCATTCAAGCCTGTAACCCAAACACAGCCACCTTTCTCTCTGAAGATGATCTCAAATGCCTTGCCTTGCATTATAAGATCCAACTGAAGTCAGAAGAACTCTATGGGGCAAAAAATTTCATTATGAGAAGGATGGAGAAAGAGGGCTGTGTTCCCTGACACAGCCACTGTGTTCAAACTACTGGATGGAGACATGTTTCCCATTCTGAAGGTGGTCCTCCAAGTGGCCCTGACAATTCCAGTAAGCAGTTGCAGTGCCTTGCGACGTCTTCACACATGGTTGAGGAGGACCATGGGCCAAGAGAGGCTCAATGACCTAGTCATCATGTCCATTGAAAAGGACAACCTGCATGCCATAACTCCTGACAACATCATAGACAGATTTGCTCAGTTGAAGCCACGCCGGCACAGCCTTATGTTGCCACCACAACAAAATAAGTAGGAGGAGAGTAGGGGGTAGCAGTTGGATAAGTGTAATGAAGAAATTGAACAACAAGCCTGCACAATAAAAAATAAGAACTTAAAAAGGAGAAAAGGAGTCATGGCGATCTGTTACAAACACAATATATCAGTATGTTTCATAGGTTTTATTTCTAAATATTATTTCTTTAGTTTATGATCAGTCTGAATAACTTTTGTATTTTACATTTTTTTTCTTTCAGTGGACATGAGGCATAAAACAATGACTTCAAGGCTGCTGGTGGTAAGACATTTGCATCATTAAAGCTCATGTCAGGAGTTTGAATCGCAGCATCTTCCAAAACACTGTTGGTCCCACCCTCCCTCTGATTTCGCCCCTTTATTTGTGCACGCGCGCAGTACCTGAGAGGAGTGCCCGGAGTGCTGCAGCATCTTGCCTGTTTTGCTGTTTTCCACTCTTCTACATTTAGTACATTTAGTAAATAATAAAGGAATTACGTTAGAATTCTGTATTGAGTCTAACTTGTCCTAATACCAAAATAATGTGAATCTGCTAGGACGAACGAGTAAAGTTTCAATATGTGATTACACTCGTGTATCCCTCTCGATGACGTTGTTTGTCAAACTTAGTGCATTTACGCGTGTATATGTGTTACATTGTGTTGATGTAAAATAAATAAATAAATAAATATAGTTTTGTGTGCGTGGCACAAAAAAAGCCGGAAAAAAATAAATCGGCATCTGCACCCTCAGGGCTAAGCCCCTGATCTCCTAGAATCCTAGATCCGCCCCTGCCTAAAATATCAAATTTTTCGCCAGTCCTGATGTGCATGCCAATTTTCATGCATTTTGGGGTATGATAAGACCGCCAAAAAAGCAATTTCTTGGGCTGACAAAGAAAGTACAATAAGAATTAAAGCTGCAAGCAGCATTGGGCGGGACCTCGCCCTGTCCCCCCCACGCGGTCGGCAAGCAAGTGCTGTCCGTGACCGAAGATGAAAGCCAGAGGAGTTTCTCTGCCGGAATATTGCACAGTTTCAGACGAGATAATGTTTAAAGGTTTTGCATATGTTGGTGTATAGTGCCCCCTAGGTTGAAGATAGCTCAAATCCATTGACAAGTTTTCGTAGAGCTTGAGCAGATGAACGCGTGAGTGTTGGTTGCATGTCTGTATGTCATTCTTGTGCGAAGAGCTGAGGCCATTTGTGATTTTTGCAGTTTTTTGTGTCCCTAGGTGGCGCTATAAAGTTTTTCCAGATTTGTTTTCAGGATATTGAAATGTTCAGCACACCGGACCTGTGTACCAAATTTCAGCAAAATACATACACGTATAGGGGGTCAAATTAAGTGAAACATGGTTTCAGGTGAAGACAAATTTTGACAGCTTATACAAAAACTAGACAAGTTACTGTGTTTCTTTTGATAACTTTTGCTTGGATGGATATTCACTATAATCTGGCCAAATATGAAGACGGAATATTGTATGGTTTCGGAGGAGATAATTTTTAAAGGGTTTTCATATTTTCGGTTATAGCGCCCCCCAGATTGAAGATAGCTCAAATCATTCGGACAGGTTTTCATAGAGCTCGAGCAGGCGAATGTATGTGCCAAATTTCATAAGACGTTATGCACGTTTAGGGGGTCAAATTCAGCGAAACATGGTTTCAGGTGAAGACAAACTTTGACAGCTTATAAAAGGAAAACGAGACAAGTTAGCCTTTTTCTTTTGATAACTTTTGTTTGGCTGGATATTCACTATAATCTGTCCAAATATGAAGCCGGAATATTGTACGGTTTCGGAGGAGATAATCTTTAAAGGGTTTCCATATTTTGGAGTATAGCGCCCCCTATGTTGAAGATAGCTCAAGTCTGTTCACAGGTGTTCGTAGAGCTCGAGCAGACGAACGCGTGAGTGGTGGTTGCATGTCTCTACGACATTCCTGTGCGAAGAGCTGAGGTTATTTGGGATTTATACAGTTTTTTTTGTGTCTCTAGGTGGCGCTATAGAGTTTTCCCAGAATTTGTTTTCAGGATATTGAAATTTTCAGCAGACCGGACCTGCGTACCAAATTTCAGCAAAATACATGCACGTTTAGGGGGCGAAATTGAAGCGAAACATGGTTTCAGGTGAAGACAAACTTTGACAGCTTATAAAAGAAAAACTAGACAAGTTAGCCTTTTTCTTTTGATAACTTTTGTTTGGCTGGATATTCACTATAAGCTGTGCAAATATGAAGCCGAAATATTGTACGGTTTCGGAGGAGATCATGTTTTAAGGGTTTTCATATTTGGGGTTATAGCGCCCCCTAGATTGAAGATAGCTCAAATCGGTCAGACAGGTTTTCGTAGAGCTCGAGCAGGCGAATGTGAGTGGTGGTTGCATGTCTCTACGACATTCCTGTGCGAAGAGCTGTAGCCTTTTGTGTTGCCCTTGTGGTTTGTTGTCGTTTGTCGTGTCCCTAGGTGGCGCTATAGACTTTTTGCAGATTTTTTTTTCAGAATATCGAATTTTTCGCGTGACCCGACATACGTGCCAATTTTCTCAAAAAGTTATGCACGTTTAGGGGGTCAAATTAAGCAAAACGTGGTGGACTTGTAAAATAATAATAATAATTAAAGCTGCAAGCAGCATTGGGCGGGACCTCGCCCCGCCCCCCGCGCGGTCGGCAAGCAAGTGCCGTCCGTGACCGAAGATGAAACCCAGAGGAGTTCCTCTGCCTCAATATTGTACGGTTTCGGAGGAGATAATGTTTAAAGGGTTTGCATATTTCAGGTTATAGCGCCCCCTAGATTGAAGATAACTCAAATTCGTACACAGGTTTTCGTCGAGCTCGAGTAGATGAACACGTGAGTGGTGGTTGCATGTCTCTACGACATTCCTGTGCAAAGAGCTGAGGTCATTTGTGACCTTTTCAGTATTTGTGTCCCCAGGTGGCGCTACAAAGTTTTTCAAGATATTTTTTGCAGGATATTGAAATTTTCAGGGGACTGCACCTGCGTCCCAAATTTCAGCAAAATACATGAACGTCTAGGGGTTGAAATTGAAGCGAAACATGGTTTCAGGTGAAGACAAACTTTGACAGCTTATAAAGGAAAAACTACACAAGTTAGTATTTTTCTTTTGATAACTTTTGTTTGGCTGGATATTCACTATAATCTGTCCAAATATGAAACCGGAATACGCTATGGTTTCGGAGGAGATAATCTATAAAGGGTTTTCATATTTTGGGTTATAGCGCCCCCTAGATTGAAGATAGCACAAATCTATCAGACAGGTTTTCGTAGAGCTTGAGTGGGTGAATGTGCGTGCCAAATTTCACAAAAAGTTATGCACGTTTAGGGGGTCAAATTAAGCGAAACGTGGTTTCAGGTGAACACAAACTTTGACAGCTTATGAAAGAAAAACTACACAAGTTAGCCTTTTTCTTTTGATAACTTTTGTTTGGCTGGATATTCACTATAACCTGTCCAAATATGAAGCCAGAATATTGTACGGTGTCAGAGGAGATAATCTTGAAAGGGTTTTCATATTTTGGGTTATAGCGCCCCCTAGATTGAAGATAGCTCAAATCAGTCCAACAAGTTTGGTAGAGCTCGAGCAGACGAACGCGTGAGTGGTGGTTGCATGTCTCTACGACATTCCTGTGCGAAGAGCTGAGGTTATTTGGGATTTATACAGTTTGTTTTGTGTCCCTAGGTGGCGCTATAGAGTTTTTCCAGAATTTGTTTTCAGAATATTGAAATTTTCAGCAGACCGGACCTGTGTCCCAAATTTCAGCAAAATACATGCACGTTTAGGGGGCGATATTGAAGCGAAACATGGTTTCAGGTGAAGACAAACTTTGACAGCTTATAAAAGAAAAACTAGACAAGTTAGCCTTTTTCTTTTGATAACTTTTGTTTGGCTGGATATTCACTATAATCTGTGCAAATATGAAGCCGAAATATTGTACGGTTTCGGAGGAGATCATGTTTTAAGGGTTTTCATATTTGGGGTTATAGCGCCCCCTAGATTGAAGATAGCTCAAATCGGCCAGACAGGTTTTCGTAGAGCTCGAGCGGACAAACATGTGAGTGGTGGTTGCATGTCTCTACGACATTCCTGTGCGAGGAGCTGTACCCTTTTGTGTTGCCCTTGTGGTTTGTTGTCGTTTGTCGTGTCCCTAGGTGGCGCTATAGACTTTTTGCAGATTTTTTTTTCAGAATATCGAATTTTTCGCGTGACCCGACGTACATGCCAAATTTCTCAAAAAGTTATGCACGTTTAGGGGGTCAAATTAAGCAAAACGTGGTGGACTTGTAAAATAATAATAATAATAAGAAGAAGAAACCGAGCAAATACAATAGGGTCTCGCCAGCTCCGCTGGCCAGCTCTGCTGGCCTGCTTCGCTGGCTCGGTCCCTAATTAAAGCTGCAAGCAACGATAGACGGGTCCTCGCATCCACGCTGGTCGGAGAATCCACGCACGTCCACCAGGTGGCGCTGTGACTGAGGGTGTATGTCGGCCTCTGAATTGCATCTGGACCGGAGTCTGATCATACATGTAAAATTTCAGCCAGATTGGAGCATGTTCAGAGCAGTTATAAAGCATTTCCTGTCAACTCACCAGGTGGCGCTGTGACTGAGAGTATATTTCAAACAGTGGATGTGATGAGGGTTGGACTCTGATCACTCGTAAAGTTTCAGGCTGATTGGAACATGTACAGGTTACTTATAAAGCATTCCCTGTCCATCCAACAGGTGGCGCCGTGACTGAAAGTGTATGTTGGCCTATGGATGTGATCAGGATTGAAGTGTGATTACACATGTAAAGTTTGAGGCAGATTGGAGCATGCAGAGGATAGTTATACAGTAGCTGATGTTTCATGGCGAAGCATCAAAACTCTGATGGTCGCCATGGCCACACCATTTGGCTTCTGGTTAAACTTTTGATAACTTTTCATCACCAAGTCCTGTTGTGTGGACTGACAAAATTTCAGCCGACTAAATTTTTGCTGGGTGGAACGCTAACCAGAGAACCAATAGGAGGTGTCCCATTATGGCACTTTCCTGCCTCCTGATTAGCATTTGGAGCAACTAGTGTAACTAGTGGGCAATTTGGGTCTCACTAGTTCTACTAGTAAACATTTGGACATCATTAGTTAATTAGTTAATTCAAAAGACTCTTTAACTAGTTAACTAGTGAGCACTTTGGCATTCACAAGTTCCACTAGTGAACATTTTGGACCTCACTAGTTGAACTAGTGAAGTCAAAAATGTCTCACTATTAGAACTAGTGGATATTTGAGGCATGACTAGTTAACTAGTACAAATTTTGAGCCTCACTAGTTAAATATTTGGACTTCAGGAGGCTTTCACTAGTTAACTAGTCAGTATTTTGGCCTTCACTAGTTAACTAGTGGGTGTTTCAGCTCTCACTAGTTAACTAGTGCAGGAAATCATAGGTTACTAGTTAACTAGTGAGATAAATCCATGTTGTACTAGTTAACATGTTAAAGCTTTTGCATCTTACTAGTTAACGAGTATGACTTTGAACATTACTAGTTTGGTCCAGTGGGCCATTAGTGCATCATAAGGCTCACTAGCTGCGAGTTTGGCATTACTAGTGTGGTTCTAGGTGTCACTAGTTGGACTTCTGTTGGCACTCGTTGGACAAAAGTGCCAGTAGTTGCTGAAAATGACTGACTAGTCAGAGTTTTTATGCAACTAGTACGGCAAAGTGCATAACTAGTGTGGCTGAATGTCCAACTAGTGCTGACAAAGACCGAACTAGTGAAGAAAACTAATGTCTGATATCAAGGATATGGAATAAATGCTCAAAGAGCTTACCATATACGTTGATCAACCAACACTGAGGAAAGAGGAGGCAGAGAAGGAGACAGACTGAGACACAGCTGAGGATCATGGTGTCATACAACTGGATTGCGAACCCAAGCAGCAGACACAGATAGGTGGGTGAAATTAAATAATGACTTAATGACAAACAAGAATATTCATGAACAGAAACACTAAATAAAGGGAGCCGGAGGGAGACAACGGGAAGGAAGGAAAAAAACTAAACTAAACCAAACAGAAAGCGGACCCGAGGGCCGAAATAAAACTGAACATTAATTATTCAAAATCAAAAGGGAAGGTGGCTTACAGAAAGTCCAGTCCAGTGTCTGAGGTGTGGATGTGGGGGGAGAGCTGACAGAGCCGATGGCGGGGGAGAGCCGGTGACGGAGAAACAGGCAGAGTAGTCCGAGGGAGAGGCAGAGTCCAGAAGACGACGTGCGGGAGATGGTGAACGGAGTGAGGGATTCCAAAACTGAGTGCGTCGTGGTATGGACAGTGGAACAAGGGTGAGCAGTGTAGCGGGGAGGTCCATTCAACGATGCGGCATTGGCGTGGTGGAGAGAGCCAGGCTTTAAGCAGCACTGATTGTTCATCAGAATCTGCTGTGCACTCCGCACAGCCGCTCGTGGTTGCGCCGATGAGCCAGCTCGTTTTGTCACCAGTGGAGCGTGACACATGGTATGGTACGGTGGAACTGAACCCAAAGTGAGAGCTACGCAGAGCAGGCAGCATGCAGGTCGAAAATAAACAGGTTTTATTCACAGAATGAATATCAAGTTACTATAATGCCAACACTGTCCAGAAACTCACAACCGGAGAGGGAGGGGGTATGCAGGCTCCCGGAGGGGCGATAGTAGAGGGGTGAACGATCCGGCTCTCACGGCGATCCGCGGAGTGCGGCCATGTCCTGCAACTCATCTCATTCACACAGATCACCTGCGAATTACCTGCAGCAGCCGTGACGGATCAGACTGCAGGCAGGAAGATACTGAACAAGAGACAATTACAAAGACTAATGCTGTAAAAAAATAAATATTCATTCATCACAATCATGATTTTTAGGTTCTAACCACTATAAGAGAACAACTGACCGCGGCCTTTAAAATTTAAAAATGTGCTCCCCTCTTAAAAGACGTAGCGCACTTACGTGTGCTGTTTTATCCGCTCACAGAAAACAATATATGGACAAAATCAATCGCTTTCATATTGGACTAACCTGAAATGAGGACACTTTATCTGACTCTTTTAAATAAGTAAATTTAAGTAAATTTTGCTCTCACAGTGGTCTGATCACTCAGCCACTGAGCAACATGTACCATAGTCTGCGCTGTGAGGCGTTCAGGAAACATCGGTAAATATCTCACATTAAGCAATCAGGTGGGACCAGATGGGTGCCATGAACTTACAATGTGTATCATGATTTATTATCAAAGACGAAACCGGGGGGATATCTTAAAAATCTACCACTGCGAAAGTTAGTCTTGAGTATCGGCGATATTGGCCCTGTATTTACTTGGTATCGGATCAATTCCAAATCTTGCAGTATCGCACACCACTAGTTTTTAGTGTTATTAGGCAAATGTCCCATTTTCTGTTTACATTTTTCTTGCATTTTATGCACTTTGGTGAAATTATCATAATTTATTTACTTTGGTTGCACTTTTTGTTATGTATTTGTTACACGGGTTACATACCAGGATGGACACAATAGTATAGTTTTTAACACTTATTTATTTTCATAGGGAGAAGTGGGTGTCCCTGTTTACTTCATCACTTTGTCTCTGAACCTCGTCGAACCTGATTAATTTTACAGCACCACAAATGGCAGATCAACCCGCAGGTATAACATGCATTAATTCACTCCAAACTTGGGGCACAGCAAAAGAACTGCAAGCTAATACACCACACATGAAAACACACCACAAGATCGGGTATGGGGAGTCAGAGAACAGACGATACTAAAAGGAGAAGTGACCCAAACAAAACAAAACATAAAACAAAAGACAAGAGTAGGGAGTTAGTTCGCCCGTACAAGTTCTTTATACTTTCCCAGAGCAGTAGTGTATTACTGGGCGAACTAACTCATAATAAAAAATATAAACAAGGTTACAAAAGGACAGCAGGCAGCAGCCCACACGAACACTGAAACGCCGTTGTCCCACGCTCAGTTGTTCACTCACACGGCACCACACAATCAATCCATTCTCCATCAATTCTATAAAACCCTAGTGTGTGTGCCCAGCAAACACTCAGGCCACCCCACAGGAAACCGGCGTCTTGTCCGGCAAACAGCCAACTTCCTTTTTAAAGGAAAATGCCCAGGTGAAGGGCGAGACCCCACGGTGTCATATGCTACATATTACACTTGAAAACAAAATCTGTTCAGTTGTGACGTGTACGACTGCAAAATTTATTTGAAAGCAGTGCATTAAAGTTTTATTTGCATAATGATTGTGTTTTTTTTAACAGTAAAAAAGTATCGAAATTGATATCGAACTTTTTGTCCAAAAAGTATCAATATCATATTGAATTCAAAAAAGTGGTATCGACCCATCCCTTGAGGAAATGACTGTGTGTTACTAAAATTGAATGGGTTTAATAAGTCAGTTTTTGAATTATGTTTGATACAGAGTTGGCTTAATGTTGAAAAGTCTTCTCTTGTCTGTGCCATTTCTATGCTATGCTATTTCCTGGGGCTTTCATTTTGAGATGTGACATTTTTAAATCATTAGTTTTTATGAATTTATATCATCGCATTCTGTGATATCAATTTTACAGTAGTAAACTGTTTTTGAAGATTACAGTACAAACAGTAAAATAACAGTATAATGGCACCAAAATACTCACAGTAATGTACTGTAAGCATAAACTCTAAATAGCATAATACTGTAGTATTTTTTACCGTAAAAAACAGTTGTTATGGTAGGTTTACTGTAGAATAACAGTGCTCTGCTGGCAACTTTTGCTGCCAGCTCTTTACTGTAAATTTGCAGGGAAATTTCTTAGAGTATACTCAAATACAACATATTATGCTCCTTTCCTCTGTTCTCCTTCTCCTGTTGCTCTCAGCCTGTTTTTCAGTCTTCTACTTTTTCTGCCATTTTGCAGTAGGAGCCTCTTGATGCGAGAGGAAATGTCTCCAAGCACTAAAAGGAGAAGTCCAGCCATGTTGGCACTTAGAATATATAAGACCTTATATGAAAAAATCTCAATGAACAAAAGTAAGTACAACCAATTCATGAGTATGAAGGTCTGCTAAGATCAGCGTGACATAAATCTCGTGGTCTTCCCAAATCTGCAAGTTTCTGCACTGCACAAATGCAACCAATACTGTCTGATTGCAGCCCAAAACTTTTATCTGTGCAAAGACTACACTACAGGAGGAGTGATGTGTACCGGGTATGGCATGGAATATGTAGGTGCTAATCGACTGTACAAGTGTGGACCAGCATCCTCCAAGCTGACTGCATATAATAATAACGTGTCCATGTTTTCTGCAGCTGTCTGTCTACATATCCCCAAGAGAGTGTAATAAAAGCTGAAGGAATGAATTAATTTTTTTCTTTACATAGAAACTTCATTGGTTAAAACCACATCAAAGTATGGACAATTTGGCTGTTTCTGAAGATTACAAGTTTGAAAATCTGTGAATGTGGCATTAGAAAGATGTGCCCAAACCTCTAGAGCTGCTCCTCACCTCCACATGAGGCAAGCAGCTCAAGGCAAGAGTAGCATAACATACCTACACTCTGATAGAGCCCTGACATTCAAAATCTGTGTAAATCTCAGTTTTACGAGCAAGAAGAATTCATGGAACAGAAAAAGACAATCTCTCTGTTCATGATGAGTGCGATGATAATTCAAAGAGACTTTCTGTAAAGTCACCAGAGAAGAATGGTTTTCTTATTTGTATTCAAAATGCCATTGCTTTGATTTTCAGCATTTCTTGCAAACAGATACACTTGTGTGAGCTTTTCTCTGTGTCTGCCTACAGCATACTGTGCACCTTTATGTATTTTCTGTATGTCTTTGAGCATGTAAATGTGTGTGGGTGCACACATTTGAGCTTGATCTACCTCCATGTCTTTTCACTGATGTTCCTTTGAGGCACCATGACACATATTTAGAAGCTACAGTATCAATAAGTCTTGCTTTCTTTCTTCCTGTTGCTGATGTATCTTCCAGTCATTACAAATTAGTGCCACAATCACATAATAACAGATGAAACGGAACAGGTGCCACCAGTGGAGATGTGTCACAGCTTCAACTTCAGTGGTGCAGAAGTGGACCTACATTAACTCACACAGTGTTTAATAAGAGATTGTTTTATTTAAGACAAAATGTCAGTAAAAATTCAGACAGATCTTATCACACATATCTCATCACTTTTTGTGTCTCTGTCTTGTGGATGCCCTCCTGTCTGTAAGGACGTGAACATGTTTGCTCTTCCACTCAGTAAACTTTACTGCAATCGGTGTAAGTGATAAATTCAAGTGTCCATGTCTGGTTTTGTTGTGAACTTTATTTGAGCTGTAGTCGTCAGAATCAGACAGCCAGAATCATAAACATCCTTAAGAATCAGTAGACTTCTGCCAATCAGTTACATCCTAGGGATGGGAATAGTGACACTAATTTGCTGAGACTTAAACATGGGAAGGGCCTTTAAAATTCCAGAGATAAGAGCAAGAGTTGTCTGAAATTTGTTATTATAGCCTCATTAGTGAATTATCATCTCTAAATAAACAGTCGCAATATAATACAACAATATTTAAAGAGGCCTGTTTATATTCAATTTAAATTAAAACTCAGTAGGTTCTGCAAGCATTTCCCAGGATTTCAGATTCATGGCTTTGTATGCTATACTAATAGTTGATATCTTTGCTTAACTTACTTGGCAGATTGATATGCATGTTCCAGCATGCATATCAATCATCTTTATTTGATTATGATGAAAAAATAATATACAGCTATTATGTTAAACCTCTAATCCTTATCGTAATCTCTGTTAATGACACAATTTCCAAGAATTATAAATTTGAACAGTTTATTTATGCAGTGAGGGAATTTCAGCTACCACTGCTCTGGACATTGGGCCAAAAGATCACTCTGGCTCAGTCGACGTCTAGTACAAGATAAGCTGTCAGAGCAGTGTTTCCAAAGGCTTCACACAGAACATGTAGAAGTAAATAAAATTTCATCCTGTGGTACAGCCGGGGCCATGGAGATATGTGGAACCTCTGAGCGCCTGTGCTAA
This sequence comes from Acanthochromis polyacanthus, assembly GCF_021347895.1. NCBI lineage: Eukaryota > Metazoa > Chordata > Actinopteri > Pomacentridae > Acanthochromis > Acanthochromis polyacanthus. Next base: position 34,738,731 of record NC_067119.1, on the reverse strand, counting down.
TTCTGAAGCGTAAACCTGGTTGGGCTTGTGATGACCTCAGTGAGTCATACTATATATATGCTGTTGATGGAAGGAGACCCAGAATCTAAATGAGAAGGTTACTGTCTACTTGTATCAGGACAACTGATTCTCTTTTGTGGAGGTTTTAATCAGTAACTGTCAGGGCTCCCTCCTCACCCCCGTCCTTCCAACCTGGCATCCCTAATACCCCTTTTCCCATCTGTTCCCTCTCCTGCTCCTCTCCCTCTCATGCTCATCTCTCCCACTCCTGCTCCTCTCTCTCTCTCTGTCCCTCTGTGTCTCTGTCTTCCTCGCGGTCTCCCATCCGCTCCTCTACCTTGGTCTCCCCCTGCAGCATGACACCTGAGTGGAGTTTGGCTTCTCAGCTGACTCCAACCACATCCACGGGTCCCGGACAGCTGAAGAACATACCACTGATTACCTCTCCCTGCAATAACTACCGACTCAGCCTTCCACACCCTGCCAGATTGTTGAATAAGACTTCCCAGTCACTCTAGCTTCCTGAAGTCCGTTGAGTTTTTTGACGTTTCTAACGTTGTTTCTCCTCCCTCTGAACCTAGACCCAGCTGTCCGGGATCTCCTCTGCCCAGAACCCCCATCTGTCCTCTCCGAACAGTTCGGGTCCGCTCTCAGAATCCGTGACAGTAACACTTCTCCTGACTTTTCTTGACACGACAATTTCCACCACACCTGTCAGACAATTTCTTAACTAATTTCTCTTCCAGCTATTCTCAAAATGTAATTTAATTTTTTTCCCTGAGCAAAAAACAAAGTTCCATCAGCAAGTATGAAAATTTAAACCATTTGGGCAGCTGACAGAGATTCTTGCTGCACAAAATTAATCACTTTGGACCAAGAAATGCTCTCTGTGGAATTTATGCAGCTCAAAGATTCAGAAACTATTGAAACATGGTGTCACTTGACATATTAATAGAAAAATATATAAACCCTACTCCCCTGATTCCATATTTATTTGACTGATAAATGTAGAAGCACATTCCAGCCTCCATCTAATCATACCAGCCTCATAATGTAGCTACTATATCAAACAGCTTTTTTCAAGTTTCACATTGATCCCCCTGAAAGCCAAGCACATTGTAAAAATATCACATGCTTATTTGATTACCTTTTGCCAGACAAACTGCGCAATACTTATTATCTTAATTGCACCAACAGATACATGCATTTTGTCCCCTTGTGATCTTGGGATGAAGGTCCAAACCATTAATGGTGGGTTCAAACTACACGATATCAGCATTAAAATAGCCTGAGCTAATAATGTTAGGGTGTCAGGAGACACCCTAATATCGACCATCCAGAAACACCATCAGGATGTTGGATCAAGCATCCATGAAAATGTATCGGTAGAGTTTCATAGTTAACACCTGTCGTCCCACAGCTTTTCACAACTGGCACATAGTTTAATTTCTCAGTTTGTACATCTTCAATTCTTTCCTTTGACTCTTTTCTATGTGTTCTAGATCCTCTCCACGCATTTAACAAAATAAGACATCATCTCATTCCCAGTCTACAACCTAAGCACTAAACCCTCACAGGCTTAACTGATCTCACTGAGTAAGTGACTGAGTGCGAGAGCCTGCAAGGAAATTGTATGAATAGAAATGAAACCACATTTTTCCACATACTCATTAAGTTACCTCGATAACTCTATTGTGGGTTTGGGACATTTCATTTTCTGTTAATTATTTTTTTTCATAAGCAAGGTACTTAGGGGAGAGCACATTTATAATTCATCATCATGACAAACAGGACAAACAACCACTCACTCTTCTGGCTATGAATCACCAGTGAGCTATGTGTTTATAATTGCATGTAAACATTTTTTCTTGTAACTTTGTGGTTGATTGCTCATTCCATGCTTTTGGGTGTACCATGTTTTTACTACCCCTGAGCTTCCTCTGGTATCTCCATGTTTAATGTCAAAATTTCATGAAGTGCAAGTAGCGTCCTCAGGAACGTTTGCAGCAGCGTGGACTTATGGAAAGCATACATAAATGGCTTGAAATGTCTGTGACAGAGCCCTCATGCACGATTAGATAGTGGCCCAGCTATAAGCTCTCATGCATTAAGGCTGGGCTCAAACAGCAACTATGGGCTGATATATTCGCTTTTCACCCCCAGACAACCAGAGGAGATATCTGGTCTGGAATCTTGGTCTGATGTTTAGACATTGAGATTATTTGTTAATGTGAGCGGTTTACAGATCCCCGTCTAAAACTTCAAAACTGCTCTAAGACTAATTGAGGCTTCAGCAGTAATATCAAACATGTTTGATATTTATCAGGATGGCTTTGATTATCAAGCTAGTGAACCAAGTTCACTACAGCTCACAAAGAATTTTCTCATGCAGCCTTCTGCTTTTGTGGTGCACCACAGCTTCAACTGCTTTTCCATCAGCTTCCTCATGACATCGCATGAGGTGATGCTCTGCTCCCTGACTGCTCTCTTTGGTAGAGCGATCTTAACAATATCCTTTGTGGCATGTCCCACATCTGCATCGTCTGTCCCTTGCCTTCAGAACAGTTTGAATTCTTGGTGGTGTGGTGGACCCACTTTGTGAGAGATGAGAGACATTCACCGAGGCGGACTTGTGCCTTTAAGAGAGGAGTGAATTTGAGGGGTTTTTTTCCGGTTATGGGGTTTTCTGGGTAGTTGGTTGTTTTCCCGGTAAAAACTACACACAAGTGTTCTGGTTTCTGATGTGCTGTAAAGTGGAGAGAAACAGTAAATTACCTCGACTCTCGCAAGTCTGCTGTCTCGTTGTTTTGACTTCACAGTGGCATACTTTCAACAAGGTGTTGGAAACACTCCTCAGAGATTTTGGCCCATATTGATATGATAGCATCACACACTTCCTGCAGATTTATCAGCTGCACATCCATGATACCAATCTCCCATTCCACCACATCCCATAGGTGCTCTGTTGGACCAGGCCGCATTTTTCCAATCTTCTATTCTCCAATTTTGAATAGAATAGAATAGAATATGCTTTATTGTCATTAAACAGTGTATAACGAGATTGGAGAGCTTCTCATTTTCAGTGCAAAGAAATCTTAAAAAATAGTGCAAAACAGTTTATTTACAAATATACAATATAAATAACAGAGTGAATATAAATAGAGTGAATGAGGCAGTAGTCTATATTGCATATTTCACATTGTATTGTTGGCTGAGTGTGAGACATGAGACGTGAGAGTTCAGGCTGGTGATAACTCTCGGAAAGAAGCTGCATCTGTGACACCTTCCAGAGGGCAACAGATCAAAGAGCTGAGAACTGGGATGTGAACTGTCCTTGATGATGTTCTGAGCTCTGCTGAGGTACTGGGTGGAGTAGATGTCCATGAGGGAGGAGAGAGGACAGCCAACAATCCTCTGTGCTGCTTTGACTGTCCACTGAAGCCTTGATCTGTCTGCCTCAGTGCAGCTCCCGTACCAGGTGGAAACACGGTACGTCAGCAGGCTCTCTATGGATGAGTTGTAGAAGGCCAGCAGCAGCTTCCTGTCCAGGTTATTCTTCCTGAGGAATCTCAGGAAGTGTAGCCGCTGCTGAGCCTTCTTTATGACAGCCGCGATGTTGTCTGTCCAGTAGAGGTCATATGAGATCTGGGCTCCCAGGAACCTGAATGTGTGGACTCTCTCCACACACTTGCCGTTGATGTAGAGGGGGGGCAGGTCGGTTCTGTTTTCTGTTCCTCCTGAAGTCCTTGATGATCTTCGTTGTCTTTGAGGTGTTTAGTGTCAGGTTGTTGTCGTAGTTTCTCAGATGTCCGTGGTGTGCAGGTGAAGGAGAAACGTCCGTGACACTGACTTTCTTTATAAGTTTTATATTACAAGAAAGAACAGCATCAATACAGACAGAAGATGCCTGGAAGGAGCCTGCCAATTGATTCCTCCCCGAACAATGGCCAGCGATCAGTTTTTATAGGTTTTCAACATGTAGGGAGTGACAACATATGGTTCTCTGTTACCTACCATATAGGGAGGTAGGGAGCATCGTCAACCAACCCCCCAAACTCTACAGCTCCTGAAGAGCCCCTAAATCAACGTCTTGGACATAAGAACCCTTATAAGGATTCCTCCAACAGGAGAACACATTCCATTCTACTAGGCCACATTTGTTTCACTCGGGTACCAAATATGATGAACAATTCCTATCAGATATTAGAACAGGCAAAACAGATTCCATTCTACTAACTTATTAAGTAATACATGTCTCAGATCAGATACAATATTGTTTTCTGAACACCAGGTAGTGAGTTTCTGGACCTCCTCTCTGTAGGCTGTCTCGTCTCCCTTTGAGATCAGACCGACCACTGTTGTGTCGTCAGCAAATTTGACGATAATATTGTGTCTGTGGGCCGGTCTGCACTCATAGGTGTAGAGACAATACAGGAGGGGGCTCAGCACACAGTCCTGTGGTGTACTGGCGCTCAGTGTGTGGGTGGACGAAAGGTGGGGATCAAGTCTCACAGACTGGGGTCTGTTGGTTAAGAAGTCCTTAATCCAGGTTATGGCAATGGCGTCCTCTGTGGATGAGTTCGCTCGGTATGCGAAATGGTGGGAGTTGAGTGTGGGGGGAGACAGTCTTTGATGTGCCGGAGAACCAGTCTCTCAAAGCACTTCATAATAACAGGTGTGAGGGCAACAAGGCGGTAGTCATTGAGGCTTGTTGTGGGTGACTTTTTTGGTATGGGGACGATTGTGGTGGATTTCAGGCAGGCGGGGATGACTGCTTGGGCCAGGGAGAGACTGAAAATTCTGCAGAAGATGCGAGACAGCTGGTGAGCACATGCTCTGAGCACCTTTCCAGGGACTCCGTCTGGACCAGTAGCCTTACTTGGGTTCACTGTCAGGAGCACACGCCTCACATCGTGCTCCTCTACAGTGAGTGAGGGGGGTGTGGGAGTATGGTGAGGGTGGGGGCAGGGCTGGAGTAGATGAGTGTCGCTGCGATGATTCGAACCAAGCAAAGAAGCAGTTGAGCTCCACTGACAGCGACTCGCTCAGGTCTCCTGGTGTCACATCACAGCCTCTAAATTTGGTGATGCTCTGCAGACCCTGCCACACATCCTGTGGTCTGTTGCTGGCGAAGTGGGACTCTATCATCCTTGAGGAGTGAGTGGACCTGGCTGGTCATCCAGGGTTTCTGGTTTAGAAACACCCGGATGACTTTGTCCACAGACACAGTTCCCATACAGAACTTAATGTAGTCCAGTACTGTTCCTGTGAATGTGTCCAGGTCCTGGTGTTCAAAAAGGTCCCAGTCTGTGTGTTAGAGGCAGTCCTAGATTAGAGAGTGCATTCTCAGACCAAGTTGCTACAGTTTTTATGGTGGGCCTGGATATGCATCACAGTGGGGTGTATGCAAGGATGAGCAGCAGGGAGAGATTGTCTGACTGGCCAAGGTGGGGAAAGGGTGTCGTTGTGTAGCCATGCTTGATATTAGAATAAGCATGATCTAGAGCAGGGGTCGGCAACCCGCGGCTCCAGAGCCGCATGCAGCTCTTTCATCCCTCTGTTGCGGCTCCCTGTAGCTTTGGAAAATAAATAATCAGCAGGCTATTTAATTAAAATTTGTTTTATTTTAGATTGTTAATTTTTAAAATTTAATTGTAAATTTGAAGATTATGGTGATCTTGTAGCATCAAAATAAAACATCTTAATTTTTGTCCGTCAAAATATGCGTTCCAGCCTGTGATGTAATGAGTGTTTTGTGTAGAAGAACTCCATAACCCAGCATGCCACAGGGGCAGAACCAGGAAGCAGCCGGACATCGAGTCACGTGTAGATCGGCTGAATGTAAGAGACACGCGAGTATATATTAAGTATTGTTGTGGTCATAATAAAAGTTAAAAGACCAGCAAGCACGCCTCGCTCAGTATCTACTCTTTGATATGTCAGGTTAATACGATGTCACTCGCGAGAACACGGATCGATGTCACGTCCAGCATTCAGGCAGCAGGTCGGAGAGTCAGAGGAGTGTCGTCTTGGAAAATATGGCAGCGACTTACTGGAGAAAAGTTATTAGCTTAAGATAAATAAATAGATTTTACAAGTTAAATAGACATTCATTCGCAAATTATTGATTTCCCGCTAACATTACGTAACATATGAGGTCCAGGAGCAAAAATGACATTTACCAAGTAAGATAAATATAGGACACAATTAAAAAAATGAATCTATCTAATTAGAGGCTTTGTAATTAATTAATCATGACTGATTAACAAGGGCATAGAGGTAAAAAAGCGATATATGCAGTGTTGTCTTCATTTTAAATGCCAAAAGGATTTTGCGGCTCCCGGTGTTTTCTTTTCTGTGAGAAACGGGTCAAAATGGCTCTTTGAGTGTTAAAGGTTGCCGACCCCTGATCTAGAGTGTTTTCCCCTCTGGTTGGACAGTAGACAAGCTGATGGAACTTCGGGAGTACAGTCTTTAAATTGGCCTTATTAAAGTCTCTAACTATAATGTGAACACCGGGTGGGCCTGCTGCTGTTCATTTATGCCGTTCAGCAGGAGAGCGCCGTGCTAGCATTAGCATCCGGTGGAATGGTGGAAAACAGCAGTGATGATCACTACTGTTAGCTCTCCTGGGAGAGAATAAGTCAATTAAAATAAGTGAATTTTGGTAAGCCTGTGTGAATTGTAGCCTCAGTTTGCTGTTCTTAGCTGACAGGAGTGGCACCCGGTGTGGTCTTCTGCTGCTGTAGAACATCTTCAAGGTTGGACGTGTTGTGATTCAGAGATGTATTCTGCATTCCTGTGGTTATTGGAGTTCCTGTTGGAGTTCCTGTTGCCTTTCTATCATCTCCAACCAGTCTGTCCATTCTCCTCTGACTTCTCACATCAACAAGGCATTTTGGTCCAACCAACAGCAGCTCACTGGATATTTTCTCTTTTTTGGACCATTCTCTGTCAACCCTAGAGATGGTTGTGCATGAAAGTGAAAATCCCAGTTGATCAGCAGCTTCTGAAATACACTGTAAAAACTGTTGCTTAGATCCTACTCAAAAAAATGAGGCAACATTTTCCAAGCATTTTTCAGTAGTTTAGTGAACTTCTCTCTTTTTTGATTTAGGAAAACTCAACAATGTGTATTTCACCAAGTTAAAAGTTTTGAGTATAGCCTTGAAGAAAAAGCCCAAAAAATTGAGTTGAACTAACTTAAAAAACAGTCAGTTGTTAATTACATCATGTTTAATTAAATTAAGTAAGATGAAGTCATACACTCAATCTTATTGATTTAAAAAAAATTCCTTTTGCATGTTTTGAAAGTCTAAATTACTTGATAAAATTAGTTTGAAAAAAAATACCCTATAAAATCTGGTACATTGAAGAAAGAAACATATTTGTGTTCAACATTTATTAATCAAAAGCATTTTCTTCAACTTCACAGTTTTTAAAAACTAAAATAGATCAAAGTAAACTGTGACCTGATCTTCAAGTGCTGAACAGAACAGTGTTTTTAGCAAATGTACATATGCCCAAGGGTATGATAACAAAACAAAGTTTTTGATTTTAAGATTCATATTCGAACACTTCAACAATTTACAGAATACAAATTCTGACCTGCAGCTGATAAAATCTTCACAGTGAAAACATTCCTCATAAACTCCACCTACACCTGCCTACAAGGACAATTAACAAAAGAACAATTGACTTTTTGGTGTGTGCTCTCCATTAAGCTCCACAGCTGTCTCTGAAACCCAGGTATGACGTTGTTGAACAGGAGCTAAAACTGTTCATGGTGGATCAGCTTAGACAAGAAGCTTGCTGTTGGTTTTGGCCACAGCAAGTCCAGTAAAACAAAATCTTTAGAAGACCTCAAATGTCAGAGAGTTTGGGTGTATATTCCAGATTTGGGGCATATGTTAATCTGAGGAGTAGGCAGCATACTCTTGCTGGAGTTTCAAGACCAGGAAGCAATGGGACATCCTCGATGAGAATACCAGCAGCATCTTGGTCCTGGCAAGTGTAGATTCTCATCCTTTGAGTTTTCAGTTCCTCGTGTATATTTGTCTGTGTTGTTCCCTGTGTGACATACAAAGAGAACACAGTTAGGATGAAATGTCTCATTTGTTGAAATAATAAATAAATTCAATTCAATTTTATGTATATAGCACCAATTACAGTCAAATTGTCTTAAGATGCTTTACAGAACCCATATGCCTGAACCCCCAGAGCAGCCCTAAGGTGACAGTGGCAAGAAAAACATCCCTTTAACAGGTAAATAACCTCAAGTAGAAGCCGGCTCTTTATGTGGGGAGACCCACCTGCCTGCTGGCCGGGCAGGTTGAGAGGGACAGAAGAGGAGGAGAGGTAGAAAAATACAGGTAGAGGGAGGGGAAGATGGAGGGAGAGCAGGAGGGATGGGAGACGAGGATGGGAAACAAGGAACATACAACATACAATAAATAAACAAAAATAAACCAACAAAACAGAAACTAAACTTACTGCCATTTGGAAAGTAAACCCCATCATGTCTGAGGAGTTTTGAGATTTCAGTGTGCTTGTATGTTTTGGGGCTTAATAAACCCCTCTTGTCTTACCTGTATCAGTTCCATCAGCATGTTCTTGATGTGCTGACCCTCTGCTCCTCCTGTTGCATCGAACAACTGCAGGAGCTTTGGAGTGTACCTGTCCAGCTGAGACATCAATGTTGACTGTCGTGGAACTGCAGTGCACCTACAAAACCCCTCACTGATCTGAAAGACAGCAGGTGTTTGGGACTTTCAGGAGGTGTAAACACAGCCTTTGAATTTTATGCAATCATTATTACTGTTTAAAATAAGTGTAGGTTCAGGAACAGTAAAATGAGAAATGATTTACCTGGAATGGTTCGAAGAGGGGAGGCCATCTTTCTTTAAATTCTGCCACTCCTGGGGACTGCACAACCACTTCCATTCTTCTGTAGCTGTATGTTTTGGCCATCATGTAACTAATACTATAATTTACAGGGCCATCCCATCTGTCACAGAGCAAAATAAAGAGAGGTATTACTATGGGTATAGGTTAGTCCCACTTTATAGCAACAGTTCAGCAGAATGCTGAAAATTATTTAACATATGTTTTCCTGTAAAGCTTTAAAATGTACTATTTAACTTCACCTGACTATTCATAAGGGGTGAGGAGATGGACACTTTAAATCTGTGTGTAAATTACAGTATAACACAAAACCATGTACAGCAATAGCCTCTAACCTGGTTGATTTACTTTAGGATATAAAGTGCTGCACCTGATGTTGACACAGAGCTTCTGGGTTGTATTTCTCTGATCCGAAGGTCTTCTGAAGAAGCAACAAGAACATCAACAAGGATTTTAATGCAAAGAAACAACTGATAAAAAAATTACTATATAACAAGTGGATTAAAAGTCTACTAGTGAATCTCAATAAATATTGTGAAAAGTTCATTAGTTTAATAATTTGGTTAAAAATTATACTTTTATATATTCTATTTTACTTAGATGGGCAGTAAAATATTTCAAGCCTGTGAACATTTTAATGATAATAGATCATGCAAATCTGACATCTATTTTCTCAGATTATTAGAATATATATATATTTAAAAAAAATTTCCACAGACCACACCACCAATGCCTGCCGTTCCCTATCCATGGGAGAGCTGTTTTTATCTGCCATTTAGTAATTTTCTTTGCCATAACAGCAGCAAGTACTAAGTTTGTGAGTGTGCGCGCAGCGCTCAGACACCACCCATCTGCAGCTGTTCTGCAGCCACAGCGATTTAAGAGAAATGCTCCCAGTTGAAGCCACCAGTCACTGCTAGCATTAGCTTCACTATCCGGAGCTCCAAAAACAGTGTTTAACAGAGCCCTAGAAATTGAATTTGTATAGCCATCCGTACAGAATCGAACAGGAACTACAAACAGTGCTGCTTATGATTAGCTGGCATGTTAGCATTAGCCCCAAGCACAACTAGCTGCTAGCTGGAATTTCGTAGTAGTAGTAAAAAAATAAATAACAGTAGCAGTAACAGAATGAAAATAATTATAATCCTACAAGAAAACGATCATGAAGACAACGCTTGAGGATAATATACAGTAGAAACCTCGCCCAAATAGCAAACTATGGGTGAATCAATGTTGAGACCTAACGTCGAAATTATACAGAAAGCGCAAGGTTGATAAAATGTTGAGTCAACGTTTGCTTACATAGATTACATGTTTGCAAACATAGATTCAACATTAATTAAACATTGACTTGTCAAACACTTTAATTAAACCAAAATACAATGTAGATTCAATGGTATCTTTTAAACACAAACTTCAATGTTGACAAAATGTTGTTGAATCAACGTTGATCCAACCATCAGTCTTTAACCGTAACCACAATTCAGCCTTCTTAACCCTAATTCAACATTGATTTAACAGCTTTTGCTATCTGGGTAAAGTGTGATTTATGGTTGAAAAGCAAACATTGACTCAACATTTTATCAACCTTGCGCTTTCTGTATAATTTCGACGTTAGGTCTCAACATAGATTCACCCATAGTTTGCTATCTGGGTCATTTGTCTACGAAATATACTTTGTAAGGTTAGCCATTTTTCACTACACCACATTAAGCAACATTACTGACCTTGTGGCCTACAATACTGGTTAACATAGTGGGAAAACAAGACAAGCCATGCTTCTGCATTAAAGTCGGGATTGAATATTTCAGCAGGCTCATGTTCATTCGGCTAAAACCTATTTCTGAGCAATGAAAACGGTTACTTACATGTCTGTAACTTCTACCAAGTCAACCAAAGGAAGGCACCAGTGTTTGAATGATGTCCCAACCCGGTCTCACGGGGATTCGTGAAACTGTCACGTAAGTTTTAGTTTCGGTTTCGTGCGCACCAACACGATTTCGTCATGTTTTTCGTGCCGCTCACCACGAAATGTTTTTCGCTGTGGTAATCACATCTGAAAGTGGTTTATACCGGCGGATTCATGACGATCTAAGCTGTCCATCGGCGTATACTGCTTGTGTGATCGCGTTTGCGGCCGCCGGCCATTCTTGAAATTCCTATGCAAATTGGTAAGTGTACCACCGGCTTATGGTTAGGTTATGGTTAGGAACGATGTCATGCAAAATATAGCGTTGGATTCGCCGCGGTTTTACATTAAAAATAAATATACACATTCTTTTGAAATACGTTCTGAGTGGCACGAAAAGTCCGCCGTTTAAAATACATTGGTGTGCATTTCGTGGTGAGGGGCACGAAAAACATGACGAAATCGTGTTGGTGCGCACGAAGCCGAAACAAAAATTTACGTGACAGTTTCACGAATCCTCGTGAGATCGGGCTGGATGCCCAGACATGTTGGTCCTGCAGGATGTGGGCGCGTCCGAAAGCTTTAGTTTTAGTAAACTCTCTAAAAGTGAGTTTGCTTAATCAATTTTTTGATAAGTTCAGTAAAATCAATTTTAGGATTGAAAATTTTAAGTTAGTTAAATATTCACACTTATTACTTATCTGTAACTTTCAGAAACACAAAATAAAATTTAAATTGATTTATTGGAGCAGATATGTTTTGTAAAACTAAAGTAATATATACTTCACCACTGAACTACTATTTACAGTGTATGCATAAAATGCTGATGTGGCGTGGCGGAGGAAGCTCTAAGGGAAGGGGAATGGAGAATGGGGAAAAATGGCTAGGATTCACATAAATATTGCGACAACGCCACCCAGGGGAATTTCACCCCCGGGACATTCAATTCAACATGATCAACCAAGGACCATTTAAACACTGAAGGCACACAGGTTCATATTCACTTGGGCTGAGACGTGTTTCCAAAAATACAACAATTTCTTTATTAATTATGGCATTAAATATAAAAAGCAAGCCACCAGTTTAAAAGAGAGAATCAGGAGTACTAAACTTAAACAAAGGGAGCAGGCTGGCTTACCATGGCGGCAGGCAAACAAATAACCAAAAAGAAGAAAAAGGGGGTCCAAATAATCACACCTGTGACAACACACCAACGAAAAAGGGATCCGTGAACCACCACCAGGGATTAAACTGCCGCCGAGGCTCACCAAACCTGCACAAAAGAAACAATTAGTACTCCTGATTTAGCAGTGCTGGTGACCAGACCAATATACACAGTAAAAACACACACGCACACTCACTCCACACAATAACTTTTAAAACACAGGTGACATATGAGGCATGATAATCCTCATAGCCTGAGGTTTTTAACAGAAAAAGTACACTGCAGTAACTCTAAACACGCTGGCGGTAAACCTAATGGAAAATACACACCAACACAGTCAAAAACAGCAAGTTGTCGGCACCAATCACAGAGCCGGCAAACAGACCGAGAACAAGAGCCGCAACGAAGAGCTGGCGAAAAGAAAGAAGAACCGAAAGAACCGAGACAGCCGAAACAGCAGCCAGTCCAGGGAACGATGACATCCAATGAACCACACGTTTAGCTGCAACCTAGTAAAGGTAGACAATTAAGCAGAATTGTCATTAAATAACATCACCTGGACTTCATTGATCACTTCCTCATTGAGCGATACATACCCGGTTAGCTGTGGCGCAGCGTAGAAGCAATGCAGGAGGAGGAGATCCAACGACAGCAGCAGCAAATAAACTGCAGCAACCACACAAAATCAGGGACCAGTTGACACATCAGATCACATAATGTGGACCGCATAGCTTACCCTGTCGTCACAGAAGCACCCACGGCACGCTGAACGGAGCGACCCGTCTCCCAGCGTCACTAAACAAAGTAAAGCAGGCTGTCACTAAATGCGCTGCACATCACATAAAAGGGAAGGGGGAAAAGCCCATTACCTGTACCGATGATATTATGTGCGTCCCGATTGATCACGCCAGATCCAGCCCGCTCGGCTGCAGTTACCACCACGGGGAGAGCTCAAGAGAAAGCATGAGACTGAGGTGAAACCACCCACCTGTGTATATATATATATATATATATATATATATGCAGCGGCGCCGGATACCACCCCGCTGTCACAGTGACGATTGAAATAGCACAGTGCCACACAGTGGCTAGGAGGGAGAAACCATCCGGCCACATCTACCCCCTGCTTTTGCATCGTTGACCCAACGATGAACAGTTGACCCATCAACACCAAGGCCTAAAAACAGCCAGTTGGACATTAGCCATAGGCCCTTGATGCCCAGGAACTGCTCCGTCCTGACAAATAGCAGGCTGAGGGAGATGATGAACATTAGAGTGATGACCGGCGGTGGAACGAATAGTCCGGCGTAATGCCTGCCGACTAGTACTAGGCGGGTCTGTAGGGGACTGAGAAGAGCATAACACAGGATCTCCCTGTGCCGGGAATGATACCTGACCAGACCTCCTCTCTGATTGAGGGGTTCTCAGAGGAGAGTCTGCAGAATGAGGAAAGCCTGGTGCCTCCACAGGTTGAACATCTATTTCAGGGATGACAACACACAAGTCCACCTAGCTATCCTCAAAAGAGTCACTGTCAAGCACCGCCAGATGAGGGGGAGAAGACACACCCTGTAGAGGAACTGATTCCTCTGGCCTAACTACAGCTTTCAACATACTACGGTGCACATTCCGCACCTTGGACAAATCATCTGTTGGAGCAACGGAGTATACCACACCGTCCTGAGGAGGAACCTTTACAACCTGGTACACCACAGAGCTCCAAAGGTCATGGATCTTGTGACGGCCCCTAACACCATGGTCCCGCAGATAGAGCAACTGACCCACCACCAACGGGACATCACGGACACGCTGATCATGCCGCTCCTTCCGGCGGCTGGCAGCAGCCAACAACCTCTCACGAGCACCTTCCACAGCAACTTTAAGACGGGCTTGATGCTCCACCATCCAGTCCTGTACTCCCCTTGTATTGGATCCTGGACCCGACCTAAGAGAAAGTCCACAGGAAGCCGAGGTTCCTGTCCAAACATTAAATAAAACGGAGACTCCCCAGTTGCCTGATGTGGTGTGGTGTTATAACAAAATAGCACCTGTGGCAAACAGGAGGCCCAATCTCGCTTCCTTGAAGCTGGTAGGGTGCGCAACAGGTTATGAAGTGTGCGATTAAACTGCTCGCATTGACCGTTTCCCGCAGGATGGTAAGGGGTAGTACGAGATTTTGCTACATCATACAAGCAGCAAAGCTGCTGGATCAAAGAATTCTCAAAACTCTTTCCCTGGTCAGAGTGAAGACGACTTGGAACACCAAACTTATAAAACCACTCATGGATCAAGACCTGGGCCACTGTAGAGGCCCGCTGATCCCGTGTAGGGACAGCTACAGCAAACTTACTAAACACATCAGTCATGACCAACACATTCTCAAAACCACCTCTGGAAGGCTCAAGCAGTGTAAAGTTGACAGCCAAGATCTCATTTGGCTGAGAAGCAAGCAAATGGCCCATAAAACTATGTGGCACCGGTGCAGAGTCCTTAGCCACTTGGCAACGCTCACACTCTTGGACCCACTTCTTAATGTCAGAGGACATTCCAGGCCAGTAACAACGCCGCCTGACCAGTTCAGTGGTCCTCTCAATGCCCTGGTGGCCATGTTCCTGGTGAAGCTGATGTAAAAGCTCCTGCTTGAGGGCTGCAGGCAAGATTAGCTGGAGAAACTCTTCTCCGCCATCTGAACGAAATACTTGGCGGAACAGGACCCCGTCCTTCTCCATGAGACGGTCCCATTGACGCAATAGTGCCAAACCTGGTGTAGACAGCCGCTGCCTCTCATCCCGAGTAGGCAGGGCCCGCCGCCGCCAAAACCTCACGCAGGAGAGGATCAGCCTCCTGCAAACCACTGATATCTGTAACAGAATGGGACGGAAACACGGAAACCACAGCCTGAGTAGCTGCCACTGTTGGATCAGAATGTGATGCTTCCTGCAGGCTTGCTGGAACAGAGGTGCCTGGCAAAGATTGTGCAACAATATTGGAGCCAGACACACACTGCCTTGACAGTGCATCAGCGTTTTTATTGCTGCGACCAGAACGATATTTAATATCAAAATCGAAAGCAGCAAGTTGTGCAGCCCAGCGGTGCTCTGTAGCTCCCAGTTTGGCAGACTGAATATAACTCAGCGGGTTATTGTCAGTGTAGACAGTGCACTTATGTCCAAGAAGATACTCTCGAAATTTCTCCGTCATAGCCCATTTTAAGGCAAGGAACTCAAGCTTCATGGAGCTGTAGTTTGACATGTTACACTCAGTAGGCCTAAGGCCTCTACTGGCATAAGCAATAGGTCTGATACCAGTGTCAGTCTCCTGTGATAGGACCGCACCCAGGCCACTGTGGCTCGCATCAATCTCCAGAATGAACGGCTGTGAGAAGTCTGCATAGGCCAGTACAGGGGCTGAGACCAACCTGGACTTCAATGCCTCAAAACTCTTCTCACACTGGGGTGTCCATGAAGCACCCAGAGCCTGGCCTGATCCTTTCTTGGACTTTGAGGCTCCTACTGTTACCGTTAACTGATGAAGAGGGCCTGCCAACTTTGCAAATCCCTCAACAAACCGACGATAATAGCTGGCAAAACCTAAAAAGGAGCGCAGCTCTGCAACATTACGGGGACGCTGCCACTTAGCAACCGCTTCAATTTTCACAGGGTCAGTGGAAACACCTTCACTGGAAATAACATGCCCCAGGTATCCAACCTCCTGTTGAAAGAACCTGCACTTCTCAAGTTTTGCTTTGTCCTTCCCTCTGGAGCCGCCCAAGAACCACTTCCAGCCGCTGCAGATGTTGCTGAACCGAGGATGAAAAGACAATGATGTCATCAAGATAAAGCAGCAAGGACTGGCCCTGCTGATTGCCAAACATCCTTTGCATCAGTCGCTGGAATGTGCTGGGGGCATTACACAACCCAAATGGCATACGGTTGAATTCAAATAAGCCAAAGGGAGTACAGAAAGCTGTTTTAGCCTTGTCCTGCTCAGCAACAGGGACCTGATTATAACCACTGGCCAGATCAATGGTCGAAAACCAACGGGCCCCTGAAAGTGCATCCAAACTCTCCTCAATGCGTGGCAGAGGGAAAGCATCCTTCCGAGTCTTACTGTTAAGAAGGCGATAATCTACACACAAGTGCAGACTGCCATCCTTCTTCCTAACCAAAACAATTGGAGAAGCATAAGGGCTACTGCTCTCCCTAATGACCTGAGACTCCAGAAGCTGGTTAATATGTGCCTTTACTGCCTCATAATCTGACGGAGGGATGCGACGATGGCGCTGCCGGACTGGAATATCATCAGTCAATGGAATGCCATGTGAGATAAGATTAGTGCAACCCAAATCTCCATCATGAACTGAAAAGACAGCCTGATACTTCTGCAACAATGACCTCACTTCTGCCTGTTCCTGCTCACCCAAAGCAGACAGGTCCAGGGAGTCAAACCTATCTGGTACCGGAGTAGCAGCTGCCTGTGAGGAAACAGCGGCCGTGGACCTCACCTCCGTCACACCTGCAGGAAGACTGACAACCTCAGCAACACCCAAAACACCAATACTAGTCCTTGGATAAAGAAGAATCTCTGTGGTCCCAACATTGACAACCGGGACATAAGCTGTCCCCCGAACAACCCGTACTAGGCAGGGAGAGATTAATAAGCCAGCAGACAAACCTGCCTCAGGGGGCTCAAGCAGGGCAACCTGGCCTGAAAACCGTTCGTGACAGGTACTAGCAACTAGCTGCATCACCCCACCACGCATTCTTACAGCATGTTTACCTCAAACCCTCACAGTGCTAACAGTGCTCTGTGGAGCCAGAGTGGCTGACTGATGACACTCCTCCAAAGCCATGACCACTGGACCGGGTGCCTGTGATACAGGTGGAGACTCAAAAAGAGAAGGACCAAATGTCCCAAAAAGTTCACGGTAGCAGCGACGAATCACATTCATCCCTAGGATCCCGGGAACTGGAGACACGGCACCAGGAGGATCTTTAACAAGGATTCCACAACGGGGAATCACCTTGCCACAAAGAACAACATCCAGCTCCAAATAGCCGAGATATGGAATCGCTAATCCATTAGCAGCTCGTAGCTGTAACCAGTGGCAAGACTGCAGGCGATCATGGCCCCAAAGCGCAAATTGTGCAAGGAAAAAACTTTCAGTAATAGTAGACACCATGGAACCAGTGTCAACCAAGCATGAAACAGGAACTCCCCCAATGGAAACATCAATATTTGAACAGGGAGCAATCAATCCCACCTCTGCACCGTCCAGTGAGCCTGTTGACCCCCCAACTGAGCTGTGGCTCAACAGCTCAGTGGGCTTTAGTTTCCCGACTGGTAGCGGGGATTAGAGCGCTTGGCTGAGTTTAAGCCCAAGCCAGCACCCTCATTGACACGACCATGAGAGGGAAACCGCTCAGCTTTGCAATCTCGAGCAAAATGGCCTGGCTGCTGACACCTTCTACAGATGACAGGACGACTACCAGAAGTGCGATTTGGTAAGTAAGGAGCATGCAAGGATGCTACTGTTTGGGTAAGCTGGTTGAGCTGCTCCTGTTGCTGCTCCTGTTGCTGCTTCATAAGCTCCATTAACTCATCCCAATCAGGGTTCGACAGGGCAACCGATTGGACTGGGTTAAGATGGCCCTGCACCCCATACTGGAAGCCATGAACCGCAGGAAGAGAAACACTTCGCCCCCTAGCACCCCCAGGGAGACCCTCTCTCTCCCGCCTAATAGCCTCGCTGCGCAGCTCCAACAGGGTGGCATCAGGCTTACCACGCACAAACTGTTTAAGCTCTCGACGGAGAGCACTGTCAAGAACATGCTCCGTAAACTGATCACGAAGAAGCTTATCGGCATTGGGCATCCCATCCGGCACACACTGCTTCACCCGCTCCATTAAAGCCAAAAGGGCCAAGGAGAACTCCTGCAGGGTTTCACCCTCAAGTTGACGGCGAGAAAAGAAAGCCTGCTGTAGAATGACATGGGACTGAGCACAACCATATAGGTCCTTTAAGATGGCAAACACAGTGGGTGGATCACCTCGCTCTCGACTCGGCCGAAATCTAATCTGCAATAGAAAGACGGCGGGTACGCATACAGGCTTCTATCTCCTCTATCCACTCTGTTATTTCTATACCAGACCTACCATTAAACATGGAACATTTACGGTCCCTAGGAATAACAACCAGCCGCTCTGTAACAGCAGCGGCTTCAGCTGCAGCAGAAGCCTGCCGAGCTGAAGCAGCGGAAGATGAAGAAGCCGCTCCACTGACATCTGCAGCCCACTGCTGCCGGAGCCGTTCGTTTTCCGCTTTAAGCTGTGACACTAGGTCCCTGAGTCGCTGCGCCTCCTCCTCCATACCTACGAAGAAGAAGCTGCACCAAGGCCTCTCACAGGTAACAAACAAAAGGAAATCCCTAGGATTAAGACTGCTGTCTCGGCTCTACCACTGCATGTACACTTAAAATTAACACCACAAGGAAAAAAAAACATAATGAGGAACACGTCTCTGCCCTTTAAATGTGAAATCCTGCTGACAACGCCAGAATGTGGCGTGGCAGAGGAAGCTCTAAGGGAAGGGGAATGGAGAATGGGGAAAAATGGCTAGGATTCACATAAATATTGCGACAACGCCACCCAGGGGAATTTCACCCCCGGGACATTCAATTCAACATGATCAACCAAGGACCATTTAAACACTGAAGGCACACAGGTTCATATTCACTTGGGCTGAGACGTGTTTCCAAAAATACAACAATTTCTTTATTAATTATGGCATTAAATATAAAAAGCAAGCCACCAGTTTAAAAGAGAGAATCAGGAGTACTAAACTTAAACAATAAAGGGAGCAGGCTGGCTTACCATGGCGGCAGGCAAACAAATAACCAAAAAGAAGAAAAAGGGGGTCCAAATAATCACACCTGTGACAACACACCAACGAAAAAGGGATCCGTGAACCACCACCAGGGATTAAACTGCCGCCGAGGCTCACCAAACCTGCACAAAAGAAACAATTAGTACTCCTGATTTAGCAGTGCTGGTGACCAGACCAATATACACAGTAAAAACACACACGCACACTCACTCCACACAATAACTTTTAAAACACAGGTGACATATGAGGCATGATAATCCTCATAGCCTGAGGTTTTTAACAGAAAAAGTACACTGCAGTAACTCTAAACACGCTGGCGGTAAACCTAATGGAAAATACACACCAACACAGTCAAAAACAGCAAGTTGTCGGCACCAATCACAGAGCCGGCAAACAGACCGAGAACAAGAGCCGCAACGAAGAGCCGGCGAAAAGAAAGAAAAACCGAAAGAACCGAGACAGCCGAAACAGCAGCCAGTCCAGGGAACGATGACGTCCAATGAACCACACGTTTAGCTGCAACCTAGTAAAGGTAGACAATTAAGCAGAATTGTCATTAAATAACATCACCTGGACTTCATTGATCACTTCCTCATTGAGCGATACATACCCAGCGTACCCATGGCGCAGCGTAGAAGCAATGCAGGAGGAGGAGATCCAACGACAGCAGCAGCAAATAAACTGCAGCAACCACACAAAATCAGGGACCAGTTGACACATCAGATCACATAATGTGGACCGCATAGCTTACCCTGTCGTCACAGAAGCACCCACGGCACGCTGAACGGAGCGACCCGTCTCCCAGCGTCACTAAACAAAGTAAAGCAGGCTGTCACTAAATGCGCTGCACATCACATAAAAGGGAAGGGGGAAAAGCCCATTACCTGTACCGATGATATTATGTGCGTCCCGATTGATCACGCCAGATCCAGCCCGCTCGGCTGCAGTTACCACCACGGGGAGAGCTCAAGAGAAAGCATGAGACTGAGGTGAAACCACCCACCTGTGTATATATATGCAGCGGCGCCGGATACCACCCCGCTGTCACAGCGACGATTGAAATAGCACAGTGCCACACAGTGGCTAGGAGGGAGAAACCATCCGGCCACATCGAGAAAGGAAAACACAGAGACTCTGTATGCTCAAAGCTTCATGCCGTTTCACCCTGAATCCAACATCGTGATGGTGTTGTAATGTACCTGCTTTCATAAATAGGGAGAGAAATAAAACTTCCAGCAATGACTTTGCCACCTAATATTATAAGAGCAAAGCCTCAGGGTTTCTGGCCAACTATATTCAGACAGATGGTTAATCATCAATCTGGTTAGCATCATACTTTTCATTAACCACACCTGACGTGTGCGTCAGCGGGGTTACTGCATTCACTTCGGTATCTGGCTGGCTGGGTAAATATGTATGTGTGTGTGTGTGTGTATGTCCGTTCAGATATCTCTGTAAGTGCTGAAGTCAGGATAATCAAACTTGGCACTGAAGATCGGTCTAAGATCCCCAGCTCAGTTGTGGAGTTAGAGGTCAGCAGATCAAGGTCAAGGTCACAGGGGTCACTTAGCACATTTCTTGCATATTGCATCATTTATATAGGAAGGGATATATGTAGGATGATCAAAATTGATAAGGAGTATCATGCATGGACGTGGTTCTGCCATCTACTGAGGGCTCGTCTAGTTTCTTCTGTGAGGATTCGTACCATCTGGCACTTCAAATCAGTGGCATCAGTTGTCGGTCTTTGTCAGTGGCTCACAAAATTTCCATCAGCATTTTACCCTTTGGGACCTAAAATGTTTCTGTCTTGGCTGCACTGCTTGAATCATGCAATCATAACTGTGGTCAAAGGCCTGAGTGGAATCAAGAGTTGGACGATGGAGAAGATGAGAAGAAGGATTGAGGGGAATCCAAAATGGATTAGTTCTGAAAATAAACTGAACAATGTACTATGTTTAGGTGTGTCTTGACAGCTACAAAGTAATGATTTCATTCAAAGTAAAATTCAGAAGAAGATAAAATATAGAGTTTACTACCAGTTGTTTTTCACTGATGAAGTACAGAGTTAATAGTCAATCTAAACCTATCATCATTACCACATATTCGGACAAAGAAGCAGCTGTCATATTTTGGTCTTCTGCTGCTCCTCTTTACCAGAGAGACAGGCTCATGTCCCTTCCTACCTCAACAATTGGTGTACGAAGGTGTTAGCAGCTGTGACAGGAGATGGAAACTAACGCAATGCTTCCTTTTCTTTATCTCTGAAAATCAGATATGACAGCCTGACATTTTCCCGAGAGTGTGGAAAAAATCGCTGCAGTACCTGATGATAGAAGAAGCAAAATATCTTTCAGTGTCAGTAACAGGAGCACATGCTGATTGGACTGAATTATTTCATCAAGAGCTGCAAAGTAAACAACCTGTTATCATGATGAGCTGCACTGGCAACACCTGAGACAAACTTGTTTTTTTGTTAGCTGTGATTGGATCTATCAAACTCTTACATTTGAAACGACATTTTAATCATAAATTAGCAGCGTAAAATTCTCCTTCACACCCCTGATGAATCTCTGAAACCCAAAACTTGCCAATGAGTTTGAAAAGAGTTTTATGTTCAATGAACATTGCCGACACTCCAGCATTTACCAGAGGAAGCAACTGTAAAAACAAAATGGATTTTCTAACTCTAAAGTGTCTGACAGTCTTTGAAGTACTCACATCTGGCATACGGTTCTGTTGGGGAAATTAACTTAACATCTAAACTTCAAACTTGTGAAAAACTACAAATTGTTGCACGTCTTGGCGCACCCCCACCTTTTGCGGACGTTTCAGACCAAAACGAATCTCGTCATTAATAGGGGCTGAATATTCAAAGCCCAGAAACTGCTATAGGGGCCAGCACTAAAATTGGGACTATAATTCATTTTAATGCTATTTAGAAATGATGGCATGTTAACAAGCTAAATGAAGGTGGTAAACATTTGTAACTTCTGGAAAGGTCGCAATAACTGTAATAGCTGAAATGGAAACATGACACATGATTCATTAACAGAAAGACATTCAGATGCACAAAGAGACGTGCTCAGCGAGTAAATGTTCATTTGTATACAATTACAGGTAATCACTCATTTATTTACAGCCAAATCTAATTATTAAGTTTCAGTGCACTGAATGTAGAGTATTATGCATTTGAATAAATTTGTCATGGTGCATAGTTGCCTTGGAGGTTAAGGTTATTGAGGGAAGCATGGTAATTTCATGGTTATAGGTGTGCACTGCAATGTGAATGCAGCTGGAAATGTGGCAAAAAGAAGGGGAATATTAAACTGCTGTGTGTAGTCGAGGCTGGTATTCTGGTTTTGCCTCTTCTTAAAGCTCTCCACCATGGTACTCTGACAGCTGGGATGAAGAGAACAGTCCAGAGGATATTAAAGCTTCCCCCGAGAGAAAAGCAGTGTCCCTGTGTGGGAGGAGCAGAGTTGCCATGATTGAACACCAACTATAATGGAATAATCTTCAGAGCATGGCATTTTTAGTTAGCATGTTTTGGTCATTCAGGGAAATATTGACCTAGGCAAAACACCCATAGTGAAAAAGTTCATACTGACGCTTCTACATTTTTCAGTCATTTGCAAATCCTTCAACTTTTACTGGCTGAAAAGTATGCTGGTCAATGATTTTTTTGTGTGTCTGTTTTTAAAATCTACAGTAGTAGATCTTTGAGCAGATGCCACCATTAAAGGTGCAATATACACGATTAAGAACATTAATATACCATTGATGTAGCAGCTGCTTTCCATCACAGCCGGCGCAAATCTCCAATCAAGCGCAGCATAAAAGCCTGGCTCTCCTAGGCTTCCATTGCTGGTTCATTCCCTCAATCCTCCATGCAACTGCACTCTGCACTAGACGCTGCATTCCGTCTCACGCACTACCTCCGTCTGTACTCTGTTTCTATATGGATTACCCCGTCTGCTTCTCACCCCGGAATTCCTCGTTTACTCATCGTTCCTCCACCTGCTCCCGGTCTGCCTGCTTCTCCGCCACGTCCCCACCATCGGCTCCCTCGGCTCTGCTCCCCACCTCATCTCCAATCCCCCCTGGACACATTCGTGAGTCACCTCTCCCCGTTTTTAGTTTAGTAAACCCCCACCACTGCCATAGAACCGTCACTGTTAGTTTAGTTTTAGTTTCCATGTTCTGTTAAATTCCCTGCGCCTCCCGTTGGTAGTGATTTTGCTTTATTATTAAAACTCGTTATTAATTCACCCGCCTGCCTGTTTCTTGCCTGCTGCTTGGGATCATGACACTTGGCAGAGAATAAAGTTGCACTGTCTCTCTGTGTGCTGTAATCCAAGCTTCTCTGTGCTATGTCCCCTGTGCATATTAGTGAATTTAGTGCATGTTAATGCATGCGAGTCCCTCCTTTTGAAACTGTTCACCCTCCCCCAGTTCATAACAGTGACAAAGCGGTCTGGAGCATTTAGCCCATTAATCAAAAGTATTTAATAAAAAAGTTTGCAAAATTATTATTACTTTTTACCCAATCAGTGAGTCTCTGCTACTGTTTAACAGGTCTCTTCTGCTTGTCCTTCTCCATTTGTTTATTCTAGTTGGGTCAGTGTGTGTCTGTTTCCCACAAACAAAACAAGCAAGTCAAGATAGCGTGAAACAGCGTGGGATAATGACTGTAGCTGCATTAGTTTTCACTGGTTTTTGTGTACACAGATTTTTTTTGGTTGTAATTCCCTCTATCTCATTTCCAGTTTGTACATCCTCTATTCTTTCCTCAACTCCTCTCCTCACATCTTCATCTCTCCCACCAGTGGTGTGAGCAGAGGAGGCGAGAAACAGAAGGTGGGAGGAATCAAGGCAACAGGCATTATTGAAAAAATGTTGCCCCAGGGCTGTGATTATAAAGCAATGTCAACTAAACCTGATGTGTGACATGACTGTATCACCAATCTTTTGTTTTGCTATAACCTACCATTGTGTTTTATGATCTCTGACAGATGAACAGTACAGTGTTCATTATCACATACAGTATATATTCATGTAGAATTCAGTTCACAAAGATGCAGAATGTGGTCATAAAGTACAGACTGCATCAATGTCTACTTTTTGCTTAACAGACATGTACGGTGAAGTATGAAAGAATGGTGTCATTCAAAAGATTACTATTCAAATGAAGAGATACATATACTCACCGGCCACTTTATTAGATACACTTGTTCAATTGCTTGTTAACACAAATAGCTAATCAGTCAACCACACAGTAACAATTCAATGCATTTAGGCATGTAGATGCAGTCAAAACAACTTGCTGAAGTTCAAACTGAGCATCATAATGGAGAAGAAAGAGGATTTAAGAGACTTTGAATGTGGAATGGTTGTTGGTGCCAGACTTGCTGGTCTGAGTATTTCAGAAACTGCTGATCTACTGGGATTTTCACGCACAACCATCTCTTGGTGTCACGATTTCCTGAGGTGAGAACCCAAGCAGCAGGCACAGACAGGTGAATGATGCAAAAAATGATTTAATACAATAAAAATATAACAGAAAACTCTTAATAACTGAGGCAGGAGGAAGACAACAGGAAGGAGAAATTAAACTAAACTAAACAGAGGGCGGGCCGAGGATCGAACCGGCAACCTTCCAGTTACAAGACGGCCACTCCCTATGACTGTGCCATAGACCTACTGAAGGATGCCCCCCTACCCAGCGGAAGGCTCTATAACCTGTCAAAACCTGAACGAACTGCCATGGAAGAGTACATCAGAGAGTCCCTGGGCACCCCGCCCCTCTACGTCCCCGGTCGGGGCGGGGTTCTTCTTTGTGGGTAAGAAGGACGGCGAACTGCGGCCCTGCGTGGACTACCGGGGGCTGAATAAAATCACCATCTGGAATAAATACTCACTCCCCCTCATAGATTCGACTTTTACCCCCTTACACGGGGCTACCATATTCTCCAAATTAGACCTCCGCAATGCGTGCCACCTGGTCCGGATTTGGGAGGGAGATGAATGGAAGACAGACTTTAACACTCCCCTGGGGCATTTCGAGTATTTAGTGATGCCGTTTGGCCTAACCAACTCCCCCGCCGTCTTCCAGCATCTCGTTAACGACATCCTGCGGGATTTCCTGAACCGGTTAGTCTTTGTCTACCTAGATGACATCCTGATCTTCTCCTGCAGCCTGGAGGAGCACCGCTGACACGTCAGGAAGGTGTTAGAGCGCCTTCTCGAATACCGCTTATTCGTGAAAGCGGAGGAGTGTGCATTCCACTTGTTGACAGTGCCCTTCCTGGGTTACATCATCGCTGCGGGGAAGATCAGGATGGATCCGGCCAAAATAGCGGCGGTGGAGGATTGGCCGGAGCCAGGGGACCGCAAACAGCTCCAGCGGTTCCTGGGCTTCGCCAACTTCTACCGCCGCTTCATCCAAAACTACAGTCAAATTGCAGCCCCCCTGACCGCTCTCACATCCACCTCCCACAAATTCCTCTGGTTCCCCGTCGCGCACGCCGCCTTCCAAACTCTCAAATCACGTTTCACCTCAGCCCCCATCCTCGTTCAGTCGGACCCAAGCCGTCAGTTCATCGTCGAGGTCGACGCCTCGGACACCGGGGTGAGGGCAGTGCTGTCGCAGCGCGCCGGCGGAGATGACAAGCCCCACCTTTGTGCCTTCTTTTTCCCGCAAGCTCTCCCCGGCCGAGAGAAATTATGACATTGGTAACCGTGAGCTCCTTGCCATGAAGCTGGCGCTGGAGGAGTGGAGGCACTGGCTGGAGGGGGCCGAGCAGCCGTTCCTGGTGTGGACCGACCATAAGAACCTGCAGTATCTGCAAACAGCCAAAAGACTGAACCCCAGGCAAGCCAGGTGGACACTATTCTTTGACCGATTCCACTTCACTCTGTCCAATCGCCCCGGAACCTGTAATGGCAAACCTGACGCCTTATCTCATATTAACTCCAAGGAAAGCTCTCCTGAAAACCCAGAACCCATCCTGTCCCCCTGCCACCTGGCTTGCCTCACGTGGGACATTGAGACCACTGTCCGCTGAGCACAACGGAATCAGGTTTTTCCCGAGGCTGGTCCCCCAGGAACGCTGTTCATCCTGGAGGCCGTTCGCTCGGACGTCCTCCGTTGGGCCCACTCCAGTCAGTTGTCGTGCCACCCAGGGGTGTCCAGGACGTTGGCGGTTCTCCGCCGGAGGTTCTGGTGGCCATCCATGAACCGCGACTGCCAGGATTACATCTCAGCCTGCTCCGTCTGCGTCCAAAATAAGACTTTGAACCAGCCCATCCCTGGGCTTCTCTATCCCCTACCCCTACCCCGGCGATCTTGGTCCCACATCACCCTGGACTTCGCGACTGGCCTGCCCCCGTCCCGTGGAATGACCACCATCCTTACCATCATAGATCGCTTCTCGAAATACGGCCACTTCATTCCATTACCCAAACTCCCTTCAGCCCGAGAGATGGCCAACCTCCTAGTGTCCCACGTTTTTCACGCACATGGCATTCCCCTTGATATTTTCTCTGACTGTGGACCTCAGTTCACATCACAGGTCTGGCGAGTGTTCTGCTCCACACTTGGGGCCAAGGTCAGCCTATCCTCCGGTTTCCACCCGCAGAGTAACGGCCAAACGGAGCGGCTGAACCAGGAGATGGAGGCCACCCTCCAGTGCATAACATTGAAGAACCCCAGCTCCTGGAGCTCCCAGCCCCCCTGGGTGGAATACGCCCACAACACCCTCCCCAGCGCCGCCACCGGCCTGTCCCCGTTTCACTGTGCCTACGGTTACCAACCGCTGCTTTTCCCGGACCGGGAGGGGGAGATTGCTGTGCCATCGGTGGAGGCCCATCTCCGTCGGTGCCCCCGCACCTGGCGTCAGGCCCGTGCTGCCCTCCTCCGAACATCCCACCGGACTCAGGACCAGGCCAACCGACACCGGTCCGAGGCGCCGATCTACGCACCCGGCCAACAGGTCTGGCTACGAGCCAAAGATTTGCCCCTCCATGCCACCTCTAAGAAATTGTCCCCCCGGTTCATCTGTCCCTTCGAGATTATCAAAATCATCAACCCCTCCGCAGTTCGCCTCCGACTCCCCTCATCCATGAAAATTCACCCCACATTCCATGTTTCTCAGGTTAAGCCGGTTCAGGAAAGCCCGCTGGCCCCTCCCGTTCTGGCACCCCCACCCCCCCGGCTTCTGGATGGTGATCCCATATACACCGTCTCTCGCCTTCTGGAAGTCCGCTGCCGGGGTAGGGACCTACATTATCTGGTGGACTGGGAGGGCTATGGCCCTGAGGAACGAACCTGGGTCCCCAAGAGTCGGATCCTGGATCGCTCCCTGATCCGAGATTTACACCGTGCCCAAACGGACCGGCCTCGTGGGGCACCAGGAGGCACTCGTTGAGGAGGGGGTACTGTCAGGGCTCCCTCCTCACCCCCGTCCTCCCCACCTGGCATCCAAAAACCCTTTTCCCATCTGTCTCCCCCCTTTTTCTCTCCCTCTCGCATTCTCTCTCTCTCTCCCTCTCTCCAGCGATGCACTGAAGGGAGTGCAGCCACATGGCTGCCTCCACTCTGGTAATCATCCGCTTTCCCGGAGTCTGGACAGGTGGAACCGATCTCAGTAATTACACCCACAGCAATAAGAAGACCGGTTCATCCCTCCATTCTCCGCCAGATTGTTGTACTCGAAGTCCGAAACCAGCTGTCTCGACCCCCGCCTGCCGTGCTTCGTCTGATCCCCTCCCTGGACCCTACCGACACCGTGTTCCCCTCTGGACCCCCTCCTGGCTTCCCCCCTCCTGGTGTCCCCCGGATCCACCTGGCATCTCTGGACCCGGTTCGTTTCCCACGCCATCCCGGATTGTCAGCGTCTGACTCCTCTCTCCCTCCGGCGTCCTCCTCCTCCCTGGTTCCACGTCCTCCACCTTCTTCCCCAGCTGCCAGGGATCCATCTGCCATCCGCCGCCACACTCTGTTGCCCCCCGGAACCCATGACAGCCGCCGATCCCTGGCTCCCACCCTCTAGAACCAGATCCACGCCTCACTCCCTCCAGAACGCACCCCGGCTCCTCACCCACTGCCATTTTTCCCTCCCGACAATAAAACTCCTTTCATTTCATCTCTGGCTCGGTAGCGTGGTTCTCTGCTTGGGTCCAGTCCTAAAAAACGTGACACGAAGGCTGTGGGTGAGGAAGTTGATATGTTGAGTGAAGTTTAGGCATTGCAGAAGTTCCAGAAATTCTATGGCATATTTACAGTTGGTGTTGTCGATGTGGATGTTGAAATCTCTTAGGAGGAGAATGGATGGTGATATGGCACAAAGCTGGGTCTGTCACGCCCCGCTTGCTCCAACGAGCCAGCTCTTCAGCGTAATGACGAGCGGCTGTGCTGAGTGCACAGCCGGTGTGAATGAATGATCAGTGTCGTATAAAACCTGGCTGCATACGCAGCTCGATTCCGGTTCATTACTTCATCTTCCATGCCACTCATCACTCCGCTTTACCCTGCACTCTATTCACCGTCTCCTGCACGCCGCTTCCTGGACTCTCCTGGTTGTCTCCCCTTTGGACTATTTGCCTGTTTCCCTGCCCCCGCCACATTCTCTCCATCGGCTCCATCCGTTATGCCCGCTTCCGCCTTCAAAACCCTGGACAATCCGTGAGTCTCCCTAACCCCGTAATTTAGTTTTGTTTTATGTTTAGTTTAACTCAGCCTTCGGGTCTGCCCTTAGTTTAGTTTAGTTTGTTTTCTTCCCCCGTTGTTTCCCAGCTGCCTCCTTATTTAAGAATTTGTCTGTTCATATATTCTTTTCCATTAAATCATTATTAATCTCACCCACCTGTCTGTGCCTGCTGCTTGGGTTCTACACCCCAATCCGTGACAGGGTCAGAAAAACAGAAAGGTCAGAAAGGAAGGACAGATGTGGTTTGGGGGATGGGAGATGATGGCAGTTACCAGGGCAGTTTGAACAGATAATTTAAATTAGTTTAGAATAGAGTTTTAATGGCATTTGCACGAGTACATTGCAGTACAGGTACATTGCAATTCGTTGTGTGCTATCTTGAATCTGTTATATACAGTGCCTTGTGAAAGTATTCGGCCCCCTTGAACTTTTCAACCTTTCGCCACATTTCAGGCTTCAAACATAAAGATATAAAATTTTAATTTTTTGTCAAGAATCAACAACAATTGGGACACAATCGTGAAGTGGAATGAAATTTATTGGATATTTTATACTTTTTTAACAAATAAAAAACTGAAAAGTGGGGTGTGCAATATTATTCGGCCCCTTTACTTTCAGTGCAGCAAACTCACTCCAGAAGTTCAGTGAGGATCTCTGAATGATCCAATGTTGTCCTAAATGACTGATGATGATAAATAGAATCCACCTGTGTGTAATCGAGTCTCCGTATAAATGCACCTGCTCTGTGATAGTCTCAGGGTTCTGTTTAAAGTGCAGAGAGCATCATGAAGACCAAGGAACACACCAGGCAGGTCCGAGATACTGTTGTGGAGAAATTTAAAGCCGGATTTGGATACAAAAAGATTTCCCAAGCTTTAAACATCTCAAGGAGCACTGTGCAAGCAATCATATTGAAATGGAAGGAGTATCAGACCACTGCAAATCTACCAAGACCCGGCCGTCCCTCTAAACTTTCACCTGGAACAAGGAGAAGACTGATCAGAGATGCAGCCAAGAGGCCCATGATCACTCTGGATGAACAGCAGAGATCTACAGCTGAGGTGAAGAGTCTGTCCATAGGACAACAATCAGTCGTACACTGCACAAATCTGGCCTTTATGGAAGAGTGGCAAGAAGAAAGCCATTTCTCAAAGATATCCAGAAAAAGTCTCGTTTGAAGTTTGCCACAAGCCACCTGGGAGACACACCAAACATGTGGAAGAAGGTGCTCTGGTCAGATGAAACCAAAATGGAACTTTTTGGCCACAATGCAAAACGATATGTTTGGCGTAAAAGCAACACAGCTCATCACCCTGAACACACCATCCCCACTGTCAAACATGGTGGTGGCAGCCTCATGGTTTGGGCCTGCTTTTCTTCAGCAGGGACAGGGAAGATGGTTAAAATTGATGGGAAGATGAATGGAGCCAAATACAGGACCATTCTGGAAGAAAACCTGTTGGAGTCTGCAAAAGACCTGAGACTGGGACGGAGATTTATCTTCCAACAGGACAATGATCTAAAACATAAAGCCAAATCTACAATGGAATGGTTGACAAATAAACGTATCCAGGTGTTAGAATGGCCAAGTCAAAGTCCAGACCTGAATCCAATCGAGAATCTGTGGGCAGAGCTCAAGACTGCTGTTCACAAACGCTCTCCATCCAACCTCACTGAGCTCCAGCTGTTTTGCAAGGAAGAATGGGCAAGAATTTCAGTCTCTCGATGTGCAAAACTGATAGAGACATACCCCAAGCGACTTGCAGCTGTAACTGCAGCAAAAGGTGGCGCTACAAAGTATTAATGCAAGGGGCCGAATAATATTGCAAGCCCCACTTTTCAGGTTTTTATTTGTTAAAAAAGTTTAAAATATCCAATAAATTTCATTCCACTTCACGATTGTGTCCCACTTGTTGTTGATTCGTGACAAAAAAATTAGAATTTTATATTTTTATGTTGTGATGATGAAGCTGTTTGAAGCCTGAAAATGTGGCGAAAGGTTGAAAAGTTCAAGGGGGCCGAATACTTTCACAAGGCACTGTATATAGGAAAAAAATTAAGAAAAAAGTAAGAGCATCAGCAATAAAAAAACTACAAATATAAATTGTGAAAATAAAATGAGCACACATTATAAAATAAGCATTTTCTGTAAAAAATAAAATGTTAAAATGGATTGGATATCCTAAGAAGGTAATTGCACATATTTTGTGGTGTACAGAAGTTATATTGCATGTGTTGGTTTGAAAAACAGAAGTGAAATGACCATAGTAATTTTTTTATTTACTTTTTATACATTTTTTTGGCATATTTAATGACAGTGCTCACCTCACTGCATGCTAATGTTCCAACAAAATAATTTCCCTTTCCCTATTTTGCAGGTACACCATCACTACATCCTGGGCTTAGCACAGACTTTTGTGACTTAGCACGGGAGAGGTTAGTCTGGTTATGTGAGACTAGTCCTGAGCTGGTTATTACGGGTTGTCCATCCATCCATCCATTCTCTGTACACCGCTTAATCCTCACTTGGGTCGCGGGGGGTGCTGGGGCCTATCCCAGCTGACTCGGGCGAAGGCAGGTGACACCCTGGACAGGTCGCCAGTCTGTCTCAGGGCTTTTACGGGTTGTGTGTTTTCTATACCTAAAAGCAGAAGACAAGACACAGCAACAGTTTAAAGTAGTTACTTGAGAAGGATCCATGGTAGGTGAGTTAGTGTGGAGACGCTGACTTGAATAGGAATCATGAAGGAGTGTGTGGCTGACTGACCCCTTTAGACAGAAGGAGCTAAGTATGGTGTATTCTGAAGGTAGGTGGCTCAATGCTGGTTGAAGACGCTTGGTTGGGTGAGGAAAGATCCAGGAATCTGAGGCACAAGGAGGTACGATGTTAGACTGATCTTCAAAAACATTTGGGAGCAGTAAGCAAAGAACTGCAGAGATGATACAGCTGGAGTTTAAATACTGAAATGGGTTGAGTGATGGGTGAGTCTCTGGCGAGTCAGAAGATTGCAAGCAGGAGGAGAGCAGGTCACCACACCCAGACACACACAGACAAGCATAGAAAGAAGACAAACAGGGAAGCCACATGAAACATAGAGGAAAGAACAAAAACATGAGAAACACAACATGAGGCAGAAAGGCACAGCCAGGACCATGACAGTGGCTGTCAATCACTCACTCAGTAAGATGCTTGATAGAGCTGAATGTCGACAGGATTGTCATCAAAGGTGCTTTAGAAAGAGAAAAAATTGAATTCTGTGAATGGCCTGGACCTTCCAGATGTTATCAGCCTTTTTCCATCATTTAAAGCACAAATTTCTACTCCATTCTTAAGCTCACAGGAATGCTGCTGATTACCAGAATAATAATGCATTCTTATGAATGCATGCATAGTCAGTGCATTACCAAGCTTCACAGTTAAAGCCACAACTACAAAGATACCATAAAGCTGAAGAAGGTCAATTAAAATTTTTGGTTGGAAACATTGCAGACACATAATCCCACACACAGAATCACCGTAGGTCTCTATTGAAGTAACACTGGAAAAAGAACAAAGACTTTTTTTTTTTTGTCATGCACCGAGGCCATAATTTACACATGAAGTATGCATCTTTGACACTCAAGTATTTTCTGCCTCTCTCTTCACAGCTCTCATCCATTGTACTGTGAGCTGTTGCTTTGATGCAGACTTGTTATGTATTAATGTCAAGTAGGCAGCACCTTGTTGTGGAAAAGCCTGCAATTCAAGATCTGGATCTAGCTGGCGGAGGAGTGGGCTCAGATCCTGCAGCAGACTCGAGAGCTGGCCTTCTCCAACACCAGACCTTCATCTGCACATCAGACTGCACCGAACACATCTACCGGGACTTCGGCCGGGTGGATAAAAGCCTGTCCCAGCTGCTTGACAGGCTGTCTGGCTTCAGAGAGAAGTGCAGACACAGCTTCTGGCTTTGAGCTAGCATTAGCTCCATGCTAGCACCTCCAACAGGATCATGCTGTTGGTCTACTCCTCCTCAACTCTCCGTCAACTCAACAATCACCTCCGCCCGGATTATATGGACACTCTCAAACATGCCGGCATTCTCCGTACATCATGCGGTCCTCAAAGAGGTTCTGGTCGCATGTTTTCATATCACTTCTCATCACCAAACTCCATCCCTTCACTGTGGTCTCCTTGAGGTTCTGCATTACCTTATCACAACAAACAGCACGTGAACCCATCCAATCTCCGTATGCTTCCATTGTCCTCCCAACCGATCCATAAGCAATGTAACCTGAAACTGGCTCTGCTCAATGCTCGATCCCTGAACAATAAAAGCCTCATCTTAAATGAGCTCATCATGGACAATAAACCCAAATTACTAAAACCTGGCACAAACCCATGGACTATTTCTTATTAAACCAGACCACACCCACAGGATACTCATACATTGATGAACCTCATCCTGTAGGGCGGGGTGGCGATGTTCTTGCCATTTAGAGGAAGGATATTAAAATATCTGTCATCTCCTCTCCTGCTGCAAGCTCTTTTGAACATCTGTCCTTTAAGACAAAAACAAGCAGCTCTGCCTCAATGCACAGTCCAAATCTTTGTCAAGATTTTAACTTTTCATCAAGCAGGTTGTTGCTTGGAGGTAGTTGTAGTTGTTTCCCAAAGCAAAAGTGATTTTGAAAACAGTAATATACAGATAGTTGAAGAAGAGGTGAATGTTGTACAGGCAACTTATTCCTCAGAAAATAAAAGCATATGAAGCTGGGTTAAATCAGACACCAAAACTTCAAATTCAATTGATGGGGGTTCTTTGTTTCCAAGTTTATTAACATATAATTGAATCTGCACAACGAAATGTGTTTCACAAAACCTATAGCACAACACACCTAAAATAAATAAAATAAAACATATCTATAAGAGGCCATTTCATTCATTTAATTGCCTCTGTTTACCACCTGATCACACATATATACAAAAATCTGTATTAAGCTCAAATTGAAGGTTATAAATGTAAAATGGAAGCTCTAGAGAATTCAGAACCAGCAGCCTGTATTATGTTTGCACACAAAGATGTATTCAATTCAGTTTCAACATTAATCTCTTAAATTATTGCTGATATGTTTCGAAACGACTAAGACTGTCAGAGCTCCCTTCTCACCCCCTGTCCTCCCCATCTGGCATCCAAACAAATACAAAACAAAATCTTTCAAGTTCAATTTTTTTTCTGAGTACAAAAACAATTCTGCAAGTAGAAGAAACAATTCTGCAGGTAGGAGAAACAATTCTGCAAATAGGAGAAACAATTGGCTCCCCGACATCACGTGGCTTTTGGCAGTAACTTTGCACCTTGCTGATTCGCATCCGCAGGACTTAGGATTTATTCACAAATGCCAGTGCACGTTCCGAGAACTGTTGTGTAATTTGCATGGCACAACAGCAGGTGGCGCTGTTGATGCCGTTTAACGCATAGCACCATGCACCATCGACTAAGGCCAGGACCGGGATCGAGTCAGTCAGACGCCCCAGTACAATGCACCATGAGCAACCAACAGGTGAGTTTGTGGTCATTGTTGATGAAAAATTAAATGATCTTCCGTGGGTACATGTAATTTTTGTCACTGCCGGAGCTAACTGTGATCAAGCGGCTCGAGCAGTGGAAGAACAGCAGTACAAAGGCAGGCGGAGGCAGCATTTGAGTGGTCGACTTCTTTTCTTTTTTTCCTCTTTATTTTCCAAATGTGCAAAAATACAAAGTAATCAAAGTGCAAGTGCAAAAAGTGCAAGTGCCTTAAAGTGCGTTGGAGGTCAGGAGCAGTGGCTTCTCCAGCAGCAGAACACACAGAACAGCTCCCGAATGAGGGAAAAAGCCTCCTCTAATACTGCTCTGCTCAACAGGAATAAACCAATAAAACTCTGCAGGTAAATCACCTTGTCCTTAGCTGTTAAAACTAAGTTAAAAACTCTCCAACATAAACCATAACCCAGAATAAAGTAAACAAAAAATAGCTAATGCAAACTAACCCAACTAAAACCACCAAACTTAATCCAACAACAAAATATAAAGTTAAAACTATTGCAGCCACCCCTTCCGTATCCCTCCCCTTGGTTCAGCCCGGAACAGTCTTTTGGACGTCTGGCTCCCCGGGGACTCTTTTGGCTAGACACACCTGGACACAAGAGGAAACGGTAGGTTAACTGCACAGACCACTCACTCACACACCCACCCCTCCACGACACTCAATACATGCACCGCATGCACACCACACTAAGAGAACAACCAATTCAAACTATCTCACAATATTGTACATTCCAATCTAAATTGTTATGTTGCCTCCGCAGACCCGGCCGCCGCCATCACCCGAGGTGACGCCACCGGACCGGACCCCACGGGCAACCTCAATAAAAATGTTTGGTTAATAAAATATTTAAAACCGACAATCGTGTGCAAATTATTTATTTACCAATTAGCTTTCTCAAAGTGTTGGGTGCATTAAAACGCTAAGTGAATATATAAAGTGTCGTGTGCAAGGCGCAAACATACGTGACGGACGGCCCTGTTCGTCACACTAACCCATCGAGCTAACTTAACCACATATTTTGTTTCTCACTAAATACGTCTTGTTGGTGGCGGCAGTCACTTCAACTGCAGTCACTTCAGTCAAACTGGGTCAATTAGCCAGCTTCGCTTCACTCGGAGATAATCAAAGACTATAGCTCAATATAATATAAATGGACGGAGCGGTTTCTCCGTGAACTTGTCCCGAAGTGGCGGTGACTTGCTGCAATGGCTTGACAACAAGGAAGCAAATACATAGCACCTTGCTAGGTATCTGCACGTCCCTCTACATCCTACATACAACTGCACAGTACAATATTGCCAAATTGTTCGTCGTTACATATCCGTTACAGTGTGAATTGATAAATTGTGTGGACTCAAATTCATTTTTTTTCAACCTGTGGTCTGTTTCCATATGTAATTTCATACATGTGAGTGATGGAGAAATGAATTTTCGACATAGCTCCAGTATTTAGCCAGGCAGGCAGCTTAGCAGCTCAGCTAGCAGCTCGGCTAGCGAAAAGTATGGGGCAGCAACGAGATTTGGTTTCTAGCGTCCTGAGATTTGGATACAGACCACAACAAAGAGCGATCGCCAGGTAATGTGGAGGTTTTCGTTCACTTTTCATCTCTAGTATGTTGTGGGACACTCATTGAGACTATCTTAGCCGGTCAGTGTGGGGCAAAAGCACGTTATGGCGGACTTTGACGCGGGGCCAGCTGCCCCATACTTTTCGCTAGCCGAGCTGCTAGCTGAGCGACTACGTTTGCAGCAAAAAATAAAAATAAAAAACGCATGAAAATCAGTTTAATATTCAGAGTTAAGATGGATTAACCCGTTTAAGTTCACCGGCCGTTTTGATATCTGCGTTTTTCAAAATAGAACGACACTGCCAACGCGATGATTCAAACACTATACACCGATAGAAAGCTTAGATTCTCATGTATAAACCACTTTCAGATGTGATTACCACAGCGGGTAATATAAACACATTTCTCCAACAAACAACAAAATTTAAAGGGACACATAAAGGGCATAACTCACCTTTGGACGCTCATTTACCGGTCAACGATGAAAATAATCCACAAAAACCGGCCATAATCCAAGAGTAGTCATCCAGACAATACTAGCAAGTATAATATTTTGTCCAAAACATGTCTAGAAATAAGTAAATAATCCACAAATAGCTCGGCTCCGTGTGCGCACACGCGGCGCGTGGTGGCGCTGCGCGTTTCATAATCACTGTATTTATTCCCATAATTTTATTCAGCTCGATATCCATGTGCTCTTGGACTCAAAATGGGGACTGAAGTCTTTCCTTTATGTTTACACCGCGTTTCAACCAATCAAGTGACTCTGGCCTGTCTACAAGCCCTAAACGGCCAACCATAGCCGAGACTGACCAATTTGGATTTACCTCTTTTTGTAACTAAATTCTGAGCAAATCACGTCGGAGGAAACGTTTGACTGACAGGGCTGGTAGCCAATAAGCTTGCTGAATACCAGGATATAAATAGAGCCTCTGCCAGCAGGGTTCTGTGACTCTTCACACATCGGCTCCGGCGCAGCGCAGCACGAGCCTCTCTGTCTCTGCCTGCCAGTCTCTCCGATCCACACTAGAGCCGCTCTGAAGTGCCGTTTTTGAGTTTTTTATGAGTTTTTGGAGTGAAAGTAATGTGAAAACAGGCTGAAAATCGAACATAAACCATTTTTGCCCAGGGAGTGCAGAGGATGTACAGAGGGTGTCCAAAATTGACAGCGCCGGGGCATATTAGTACAAAAACATGTGTGAAACACTCATTTCTTGTAGTATTGCTCTGAAATTTTGTCCTGAACTATGTAAGACCCCAGGCTGTTGCCTTGTTGTGTTTCAAGCTGTCACAGTGCTGCCACACTAATTTTCAGGTGTTTTATTAGGGAAAAAATTTAGGCGAGAATAAAATTCATCGTAATTCAGTGTGTTCCAACATACATACACACGTGGACAAAATTGTTGGTACCCCTCAGTTAAAGAAGGAAAAACCCACAATTCTCACTGAAATCACTTGAAACTCACAAAAGTAACAATAAATAAAAATTTATTGAAAATTAAATAATCAAAATCAGCCATCACTTTTGAATTGTTGATTAACATAATTATTTAAAAAAACAAACTAATGAAATAGGGCTGGACAAAAATGATGGTACCCATAACTTAATATTTTGTTGCACAACCTTTTGAGGCAATCACTGCAATTAAACGATTTCTGTATTTGTCAATGAGCGTTCTGCAGCTGTCAACAGGTATTTTGGCCCACTCCTCATGAGCAAACAGCTCCAGTTGTCTCAGGTTTGATGGGCGTCTTCTCCAAATGGCATGTTTCAGCTCCTTCCACATATGTTCAATGGGATTCAGATCTGGGCTCATAGAAGGCCACTTTAGAATAGTCCAACGCTTTTCTCTCAGCCATTCTTGGGTGTTTTTGGCTGTGTGTTTTGGATCGTTGTCCTGTTGGAAGACCCATGACCTGCGACTGAGACCAAGCTTTCTGACACTAGGCAGCACATTTCTCTCCAGAATGCCTTGATAGTCTTCAGATTTCATCGTACCTTGCACACTTTCAAGACACCCTGTGCCAGATGCAGCAAAGCAGCCCCAAAACATTACTGAGCCTCCTCCATGTTTCACCGTAGGGACAGTGTTCTTTTCTTCGTGTGCTTGGTTTTTGAGTCTATGAACATAGAGTTGATGTGCCTTACCAAAAAGCTCCAGTTTGGTCTCATCTGTCCAAAGGACATTCTCCCAGAAGCTTTGTGGCTTGTCAACATGCATTTTTGCAAATTCCAGTCTGGCTTTTTTATGAGTTTTTTTCAGCAGTGGTGTCCTCCTTGGTCGTGTCCCATGAAGTCCACTTTGGCTCAAACAACGACGAATGGTGCGATCTGACACTGATGTACCTTGGCCTTGGAGTTCACCTTTAATTTCTTTGGAGGTTGCTCTGGGCTCTTTGGATACAATTCCAACGATCCGTCTCTTCAATTTGTCATCAATTTTCCTCTTGCGGCCACGTCCAGGGAGGTTGGCTACTGTCCCGTGGGTCTTGAACTTCTGAATAATATGAGCCACTGTTGTCACAGGAACTTCAAGCTGTTTAGAGATGGTCTTATAGCCTTTACCTTTAAGATGTTTGTCTATAATTTTTTTTTCGGATGTCCTGGGACAATTCTCTCCTTCGCTTTCTGTTGTCCATGTTCAGTGTGGTACACACCTTTTCACCAAACAGCAGGGTGACTACTTGTCTCCCTTTAAATAGGCAGACTGACTGATTATGAGTTTGGAAACACCTGTGATGTCAATTAAATGACACACCTGAGTTAATCATGTCACTCTGGTCAAATAGTTTTCAATCTTTTATAGAGGTACCATCATTTTTGTCCAGGCCTGTTTCATTAGTTTGTTTTTTTAAATAATTACGTTAATCAACAATTCAAAAGTAATGGCTGTTTTTGATTATTTAATTTTCAATAAATTTTTATTTATTGTTACTTTTGTGAGTTTCAAGTGATTTCAGTGAGAATTGTGGGTTTTTCCTTCTTTAACTGAGGGGTACCAACAATTTTGTCCACGTGTGTAACTCTGTGCCAGTAGCACCTAGAGTAATTCTGACTGCACTGGGTGAAAATTCAGGTTGTCAGCTTTCAAAGGAGACCCCAACCATGCCTGTACTCCAAACAGTTCAAGGACAGCATTCAATTTACTTTCCATACATCTTCAGTAGAAATTTCAGGCGGAAATTGACTGAACCCATGCACTGTCAAACAGCGCTGAGGGGAGCAGGTGACCGGACCAAGATAGCGGCCGTATTTCTCACTGCGTAGCACCCCGAGCGGCGTCTACTCTTTATTATGTCAATGGACTGACTGACTCGGTCCCGGTCCTGGCCTTAGTCGATGGTGCATGGTGCTATGCGTTAAACAGCATCAACAGTGCCACCTGCTGTTGTGCCATGCAAATTACACAACAGTTCTCGGAACGTGCACTGGCATTTGTGAATAAATCCTAAGTCCTGCGGATGCAAATCAGCAAGGTGCAAAGTTACTGCCAAAAGCCACGTGACGACGGGGAGCCAGTTGTTTCTCCTACTTGCAGAATTGTTTCTCCTACCTGCAGAATTGTTTCTCCTACTTGCAGAATTGTTTTTTTGTACTCGGAACAAAAACAATTAACTTGAATGATTTTGTTTTGTACTTGAAAGATTTTATTTTGCACTTGAAGGATATTTTAATGTAAGTGCATATATATATATATATATATATATATATATATATATATATTTAAATTTGTGGAGCATTTTTTTGATGAACAAACTTAAGTGCATTAGTTGTGAATGACATTTTGCTTTTGCAAAACACACTGAGTTTGTTTGTGAATCATTGGCTGTCAATAAAACACATTTTTTTGTGTTTGTGAGGTTTTGGCAGTAATTTCACCCCATACCTGTCCTTGTCGTCCTTTCAGTCCCTCCAGTCCCTCCAGTCCCTAAGTCCCTCTAGTCCCTCCGGTCCTTTCAGTCCTTCCAGTCTTTTCAGTCCTTTCTGTCCCTCCTGTCCCTCCGATCCTTTCAGTCCTTCCAGTCCTTTCTGTCCCTCCAGTCCTTTCTGTCCCTCCGGTCCTTCCTTCCCGTCCTTCCCTCCCATCCCTCCTGTCCTTTTAGTCCCTTCAGTCCCTCGGAGTCCCCCGAGTTCCCCAGCGTGTCCCAGGCTGCTCCTTGGTCGCCGTGGGTTCTCGCCCTGACTGGTTCCGTGGGGCGCCTGTTGGCCTCCCCATCTGGCATCCAAACACCCTATCCTATCTGTCTCCCGCTGTCTACTTTGCTCTGTTGCTCTGCTCTCCCTCTCTCTCTCTCTCTCTCTTCTCTCTCCCCAGCGCTGTACCTGAG
This sequence comes from Acanthochromis polyacanthus, assembly GCF_021347895.1. Classification (NCBI taxonomy): domain Eukaryota; kingdom Metazoa; phylum Chordata; class Actinopteri; family Pomacentridae; genus Acanthochromis; species Acanthochromis polyacanthus. The sequence goes on along the minus strand of NC_067119.1, from coordinate 34,698,686 downwards.
TGGGGTGCGACTCTCAGCTGTCTCCACTCAGGTGATTAGCCTCCCAATGAGACCCGGACAGCTGAAACTCATCGCCAAGATTACACCTGCTGCAATAAAGACCGGCTGAACCTTTCACACCCTGCCAGATCGTCAAACTTGACTTACCAGTCAGTACTTTCTAGCCACTTCAAAGGTACGTTGCAAAATTGGAGGTTTTAACGTCTCTGTATCTCTGCTCTGCCCAGACTCCAGCTGTCCGGGCTCTCACCTGCCCTGTCTCCTTGGGACACCCTCAGAAACCATTCGGCTTACTTCTTTTTCCCCTGGACTCCCGGCTCCACTCGTCCTGCGTCTGTCTCCCCGCCGGCTTCCCTCCTTCGTCTGCCTCCGACTGCTAAGGAGTCACCCACCTCCCTTACTCATTCTCCACAATAAAATCGTTTCATTCTACCCAGCCCTGGTCGTGTGACTCTCTGCTCGGGTCCAGACTCCTAGAGCCGTGACAAAGCCGTGCTGACAGCTCTGTGAGGCTGTACTTAGGCACAGTAGTGCTTTGAGCTAAATGCATTCACATACCGGTATCACAATGCTCAGTACTTACATCCTGATGTTTAAGAGGTATACTACTTACTATGTTCACAATTTATGTACCACGTTAACTGAATAGCATTAAATGCAGAACACAACTGAGGCTCGTAGAAATGTTAGTGGTTTTACTGAATTTTGATCCTAAACCAAAATATAAGAGAGACTAACATGAGATTTTGTAGTCATGTACCAAATGCAATATCAGCTTATTCAGTAGTCAAACCATCAAGACATTAACGCCCCAAAAATAATGACAAACTTGCGGTGGTGCTTGCAGAGTGGTCAGGGTATCACCAAAGTCAGCAGAATTAATCCTCTGTGGACCATGGATGTCAGTACAAAATGTCATTTCAATCCATCCGATAGTTAAAGGTATTTCAATCTCAATGAAAGTCACATACACACGTGGACAAAATTGTTGGTACCCCTCAGTTAAAGAAGGAAAAACCCACAATTCTCACTGAAATCACTTGAAACTCACAAAAGTAACAATAAATAAAAATGTATTGAAAATTAAATAATCAAAATCAGCCATCACTTTTGAATTGTTGATTAACATAATTATTTAAAAAAACAAACCAATGAAATAGGGCTGGACAAAAATGATGGTACCCATAACTTAATATTTTGTTGCACAACCTTTTGAGGCAATCACTGCAATTAAACGATTTCTGTATTTGTCAGTGAGCGTTCTGCAGCTGTCAACAGGTATTTTGGCCCACTCCTCATGAGCAAACAGCTCCAGTTGTCTCAGGTTTGATGGGTGTCTTCTCCAAATGGCATGTTTCTGCTCCTTCCACATATGTTCAATGGGATTCAGATCTGGGCTCATAGAAGGCCACTTTAGAATAGTCCAACGCTTTTCTCTCAGCCATTCTTGGGTGTTTTTGGCTGTGTGTTTTGGATCGTTGTCCTGTTGGAAGACCCATGACCTGCGACTGAGACCAAGCTTTCTGACACTAGGCAGCACATTTCTCTCCAGAATGCCTTGATAGTCTTCAGATTTCATCGTACCTTGTACACTTTCAAGACACCCTGTGCCAGATGCAGCAAAGCAGCCCCAAAACATTACTGAGCCTCCTCCATGTTTCACCGTAGGGACAGTGTTCTTTTCTTCGTATGCTTGGTTTTTGAGTCTATGAACATAGAGTTGATGTGCCTTACCAAAAAGCTCCAGTTTGGTCTCATCTGTCCAAAGGACATTCTCCCAGAAGCTTTGTGGCTTGTCAACATGCATTTTTGCAAATTCCAGTCTGGCTTTTTTATGAGTTTTTTTCAGCAGTGGTGTCCTCCTTGGTCGTCTCCCATGAAGTCCACTTTGGCTCAAACAACGACGAATGGTGCGATCTGACACTGATGTACCTTGGCCTTGGAGTTCACCTTTAATTTCTTTGGAGGTTGCTCTGGGCTCTTTGGATACAATTCCAACGATCCGTCTCTTCAATTTGTCATCAATTTTCCTCTTGCGGCCACGTCCAGGGAGGTTGGCTACTGTCCCGTGGGTCTTGAACTTCTGAATAATATGAGCCACTGTTGTCACAGGAACTTCAAGCTGTTTAGAGATGGTCTTATAGCCTTTACCTTTAAGATGTTTGTCTATCATTTTTTTTCGGATGTCCTGGGACAATTCTCTCCTTCGCTTTCTGTTGTCCATGTTCAGTGTGGTACACACCTTTTCACCAAACAGCAGGGTGACTACTTGTCTCCCTTTAAATAGGCAGACCGACTGATTATGAGTTTGGAAACACCTGTGATGTCAATTAAATGACACACCTGAGTTAATCATGTCACTCTGGTCAAATAGTTTTCAATCTTTTATAGAGGTACCATCATTTTTGTCCAGGCCTGTTTCATTAGTTTGTTTTTTTAAATAATTATGTTAATCAACAATTCAAAAGTAATGGCTGTTTTTGATTATTTAATTTTCAATAAATTTTTATTTATTGTTACTTTTGTGAGTTTCAAGTGATTTCAGTGAAAATTGTGGGTTTTTCCTTCTTTAACTGAGGGGTACCAACAATTTTGTCCACGTGTGTATAACCAAGTAACAGATTGATAATGCTATAGAGCCATGCTGCTAGAATCCATCACATCTATTTAGGAATCAAGCTGCTTTTTCACTCCAGGCATTAATTGCCTAAACTAACAGAAGATTAACACTTGATTAAAATGGTTACTTTCACAGCAATAAAACTCCTCCATCCCGGTTCATTGACCTTTACACTCTTCAGTTTTTAAGTGCCATCAAGTGTCCAGTGGTGAGCCACGAAGTTGCACTCCTAATAATCCATCCTCTCCTATTGCTCTTCCATGCAGACATAAACAGGGCTGGTAAAATATAGAAAGAGTACATTCTCCTGAGGAAAATCTGCTCGACATGATTGCTCTCTACTGCAGAGATCCACTGGTGCTTACTGTGCAGATGCAAAGTTAGAACAACCATCTGTTTACTGATCATTAAACACTGTGGTGACACATTATCTTAAAAAAGTTTGCAATTTAAGTATAATCATTTTGTTATTTTTATTCCATATGCCATTATGCTCATGGACACAGGGGTGCAGTATTATGAATTAATTACATTACTGGGTACTGGAGAATGCTATATTATAACACAAGACCATATTGTGAAGCAGCCTGTTGAAGCATGTTAAGGCTGTAGTTCAGCTCTTTCATTGACATGTTCACATCCTGCAATGGAAAAGATCTCCAGACACCAAGTTCAGACTGAGAGGCCACAAGAGGGGGCAGTGAATGGAGAAACAGTGTGACACCTCCTCACATTTAGACTAAGAATTTTCTGAAAAAGAATTCGTAGATAGATTATTTTCTAATTTAATTAATCGTATCCCCAAAATATTATTATTAGATCTTTTGTTTGATTATTTAGATTATCATTATTATTATTATTCATGTGCCTGTCGCTCATCCGTGCATCTGCTTTTCTGTTTGTTATTGCCTAAAGGAATTACGAGCAAATCAAATCACATAAGAAGTATTTAGGCATGGCAATCCTATTGGCTTCCGGGTGCGGTCTGAATGGGATGGAATGAATAACTCACCTGGGCTAATCCATAATCAGAATTACAGAGTCTGCGACATGCCTATTGGATGGCTGAGCAGCAGCTCGCTCCATAAGCTGCTGTGTGGATGCTCATTTTGAGCAGAGGAGGAGGAGGAAGCGCAGTGACGGAGAGAGAGAGAGAGAGAGAACGGAGCACAGCTTTGTCTTGCGTGAGAGCAGTTAGAGGAGCCTACACTTGTGCTGCTGCTGCAGTGCGCGTAAAGGCGCGTTTCCGTTTTTTACGCAAGGCGAAAAGTGGAAAACATAAAAAATAATATTTCCACTTCGAGTACTTTTCAAGTAATTTTGAATCTGTTATTTCCGCGACAGCAAAGTATCAAGTCGGCACTAGAAATGCACACTTCCAAAATAGCGTGAGGCAGCGAAGCTTTCTGAAACTTTGCATTGTTGACTAGACATTTGGCACCGGAATCCTTTGTAGTAAAGTTGATTACGTCCAAATCCAGTGGTTTAGAGACACCTTCGGTCGTAAACAGCAAAATGGATCTTTTTTTCAATACCACCAATGTGCCAAATTGGACCACTACCTCCAACGACACCAATAACGGGACCGTGTACTGGAACCAGTTTGTGCAGCCAGTTTGGAGAATCGTCCTCTGGGCTATTGCGTACAGTGGTATAGTTATCGTGTCCGTTGTGGGCAATGTGACAGTGATCTGGATTATCACGGCTCATAAACGCATGAGGACAGTCACCAACTATTTTCTGCTCAACCTGGCGTTCGCCGAAGCCTCAATGTCCGCCTTCAACACAGTGATCAACTTCACCTACGCAGTGCACAACGAGTGGTACTTTGGACTGGTCTACTGCCGCTTCCACAACTTCTTCCCGATCGCGGCTGTGTTTGCCAGCATCTACTCAATGACTGCTATCGCTCTGGACAGGTGAGCTGCTGCTTTCACTGCCAATCTGTTGTAAAAGTACACCAGAACTGACAAACGTGTGGTAGGTCACCATGTATTGAAAAGCGCACTGAAAACTGAAGATTTTCTTTTATAATCCACCCATTCACTATACAGTTCATATGTATGGATACTTCAGAAGTGCTCTTTAAAACTGCACCAGATTGATCAAAATGTCTCTATTTTTTCAGTGAAAAATGAACAAGATACAGGAATATTATGACAATATTTAAGCGTTGCTCAAAGAAAACCCAGAAAAAGAGAGAAAATTACAACTCCAAACACTTAAAAGAATCCATCAGAGATGATTTTGGGGTAGAAGATGAAAAACAAGCTGTCATGTTGTGATGATGATTGAATCTCAGTGCTTTGTGAAAGAAAAGGTAGTTCCAAAATGTAACTGCCAACTTTTGTCATCATTGATTTTTGTTTTGTAGTTACTGCAAAAGTGCACCCACTGGCAGTAATGTGAAGCTCACTATTTCTTCAACTTTTTACTTCCATATGTTGAAAGAAGTGCTTTTTATGTGAGTAGGTGGAATGAGCCATGAACACTGTTGTGGTTAATGGTTCATTGCCTTCTGGATCAAGTCCTTGTAAGATAAACTGAAATGAAGCTGTTGCTAAAAGCAGCCTATAATTGTACATGGGTTTCTGTGCTTATGCCGAACGTACTTTTCTTTTGTTTTAGTAACAGTTTGCACTGCTTTTACTGAAAATATTTTTAGATATAAGATTTATATCTTCGTATCTGAGGCTTCCTCTCAGGGAACATTCTTGTGTGTTCGAGCCCTATTCATCAATGTGTGTGTGTATTACTGATTACAAGTGTGTGTTTTGTTGAATGGTCTTTTTTTCTGGGTGTGCATGCATGTCTGTGTGTATGTGTGACTGTTCATACAAAATTGTTCAGTATCTACACTACCCTTCAAAAGTTTGCAGTCACCCAGACAATTTCATGTTTTTCCGGAAAACTCACTCTTTAATTCATGTGCTAACATAATTGCACAAGGGTTTCTAATCATCAATCAGCTTTTCAACAAAATTAGCTAACACAATGTAGCATTAGAACACAGGAGTGATGGTTGCTGGAAATGTTCCTCTGTACCCCTATGTAGATATTCCATTAAAAATCAGTCGTTTCCAGTTAGAATAGTCATTTATATGACATTAACAATGTCAAATTAATTTATTGTTATCTTCATTTAAAAAAAGAGCTTTTCTTTCAAAAATGAGGACATTTCTAAGGAACCCAAACTTTTGAACGGTGGTGTATGTGTAAGTGCATTTTTCTCTAGGTAACTGTATGCGTGCGTGTGCATCTCTCTCTCTCTCTCTCTCTGTGTGTGTGTGTGTGTGATCAGGTGGTGGCTATTGTTGTGGGGACCTAATGTCCCCACAACCATAGGAAAACCAAAAGAAATGTCATTTGTGGGGACCTCATTTGGGTCACCATGAGGGGAAACAGTGTTTTCTTGGCCATGTTGTTGTTACTGAAAAAACTAAAAGTGCAAAAACGTTTCTTTAGGGTTAGGCATTGTTTTGGCCTGGGTTAAGGTTAGGGTTAGGGTTAGGGTAAGGGTTAGGGGTTAGATATGAATGGGAGTCAATGGTAGATCCCCACAATGATAGGAAAACACAATGTGTGTGTGTGTGTGTGTATGCTCTGTTTGTTAAAACAGAGCCACTTCCTACTGTAACCACGCATACCTTTATCCAGCTTGCCTGAGGCCGATCACGTTTGTAGCTGTTGTATTGCAGGAGAAAATTGCCTGTAATTCTCTATTTCAGATGGAAGTCCGCGAATTTGACCTTTTGGTAAAAGCTGTAGTGGAAAAGCAGCTGAGATGAATAAAGGAGATTACGATAGCAATAGGCCACACACCATCTGCGTTTACTCCACTCATTACTGGTTTGCTATTCAAGAAAATTTTCCATTCAGGGGATGCAGAAATCTGGTTACATCTCCCTGACCCCTGTCCGCATAACACAAAGATGTTCATAAAATCCTTGTAGCAAAGCATTAAATTTACGCGGAAGGCATTTTACCACAGCAGCTGCAGGACAAATGGTATTTCAGATAGTCGCAGAGGTGAAACCGATTTGCCCACTGGAACCCATCTCTTGGAGCCATCTCTCCTTGCTGTTTATCCACCAGTTATGATTTTGTCTCTGCCTTTTCATTCACAGCTTTCTGTGTGAGCTTAAGAGTTCCTACTTGTACACAGGAAATAATTTCTGTCAAAAAGAAAAAATCTGTGGGATCACACTGGAGGGGTTGAAGCATTGTACGGCAGCTGATAAGACTTTTGTTGTCATCTGCATTATTGTTGCAGTCATTCCTATGATGCTCTTGGTCTGTGTGATTTGCAGATCGTCAGTACAGCCAAGTGCTGACTACAGTGTGATGGCGCAGATGCTTTATAGAAATATCTGCTAGAGCTGCATCCAGGTTCGTCGGGTTCTTTCAAAAATGCAATTTTCTATCTCTACTCCTTTGATATTGTGGTGAGGAAATTGGGCTTTCGAGGAACGAAAATGCATGGTTGCTAAAATATGTAGTGTGAAAATGACTGTAAGAGATTGAACCTCAAAAGCAATTAAGAAAAATGGCTTTACTGAGGAGATCAAGATGATTGTATCCTTCAGTATAATGACACTTCATCCACAGTTCTTTATTCAGACTTAGTAACTGTTACTCTGCCACGGAACGTGGCGAAGTTATCAGACAATCAGCGTACGTTTGTCTGTCTGTGTGTTTGTTAGCAACATTACTCAAAAACGGATTTGGATGAAATTTTCAAGGAAGGTCAGAAATGACACAAGGACCAAGTGATTAGATTTTGGTAGTGATGCGGCTTATAGTCTGGATCCACGGATTTGTAAAAGATTTCTGTATCATCGCCAGATAGTGGCACAGTGTCACTGTAACCATGACAACAAGTGAACACTACATCAGCTGCCTGCTGACGATCACATGATTGTGATCCTACTACAAATCCACTGCTGTGGACAAATCGGGACTAATCGGGACTTATCCATCGCAAATCCTACAACGACTGAGCAGCCTTGGCGGAGTACTGTGCTCTCACTAAATTAAACTGAAATTAAGCGCAGTGCTAACATAATCTTCATAACAAACCACAGACTGTGTATTAAAGATGGATGTAGCCTGAGGGTCTGAGAAGTGAAGGCAATATGGAAGTGCCCTAAACCTGCATTCTGTATAACAGCCAGCAGAGGGTGACTCCTCTGGTTACAAAAACAAATTTGATTGTATAGAAGTCTATGGCCAAATTACCCGTGCTTCTCTTTTGATCTATTACCTCAGTAAATATTTTCTATATTTTCTAGTAAGTTTGTGGCCTCACCAGTAGTTTGAAGTCTTCTTCCATACATGACTGGGCCACTGGAGGGAGGCACAAATCAGAAATACTCTGAGATACCAATAGTAGACAGAGAGCATGTCAGGAAAAGAGAAAATAAACCCAGTGGTGTGTAAATGATTGGGAAGATTCTAAACATGAAATCTTCTACAATTAAGTACCAGAGATTAATGAGTGATAATGAAAACAAATACGTCTGAGCTGTCTTTCCTTCATCAGGAAGTAAAGGAATCAATCAGGAGATAAATCGTGAGTTTAAAGGTCTTCCAAAATTAGGCTTTAAAAAAAACTTGCTCTGTAAGATACTATGATTTTCCTGTAACATCTGAAATAAAAAGTCAGTACCTTATTGCCTTGCATATTTTTATCAGGTTCCTCTAGTCAGATTCACCACTTGCTTGTTTTGCCAAGTTTCATCCCAGAGGAAAATTTTACTGCTCAAAGCTTGCTCTTCTACAGCTCAGGAGACAAATTTGAGATTCTAATGTCAGCCTCATTTTAGTTTCTATTTTGTCTAAAGGTTTCTCATACGTTTCTCCTAAAATTCACAAGGAGAAATAGGTGAGACAGGATAATTAGAGGGAGTCATACTTGAGACTTGTGGGAGATACCTTGCTAATCTCAATACAGTGTTTTTAATGGCTCCTTTATTTCTCCTCTGGAAAAGAAAATGAACAATAGTGGAGCTCCTACGGAGCAATATGTGAGACTCGCTCACTCACACCTCCACATGAGCACAACAGACTTGGAATCAAACCACAACCTTCTGGGTGTGAGACAGCCACTCTACCCACTGAGCTATGCCACCCTATGCATATATTAATCTGCACACACACACCTTACAAATGCTGCAACAAATAAGAAGTTGCCAGGATACAGCCTAAACATCTTGAGGCACTAATAATAATATATGGTGACTTCAATCATGTCACCCTCTCCTCCCACTTGACTGGATTTATCATTCTAAACAACACAGATCATCCACTCATAATATCGTGATGGGCCTCTCTCTTGACTGCAGGACGGAGAGATATAGAAGATCTTTGTACCCACAGCGATCAGGCTTTATAATTCTATAGCAAATAGGAGATGAGCTGACAGACAAATGAATTTCCCTTTTGGGATGAATAAAGTAATTTGAATCTTTATTAATTAATTTAAAAAAATATCATGTGGATTACAATAAAGTCAACATGCTAGATGATTAAAAACAACCAAAACGTTGATCTGAGTCTGAGAATTCAATGAGAGCTTGTGGAGATCTCTTCATTTGTTCTCTCTGAGCTTAGTATGAGATGCATGAACTGAAGCTGGGATGAGAATAGATTGAGTTCTTAGAGAGAGCTCTCTGATTTCTCTGCCTGAGATCACAAAGAGACACAAAAGTTGAGAAACTCTGAGAATTATATGAGAGCTTGTTGAGATCTCTTCTGAAACTTTAAAGGAGACTAAACTGAGATTTAGTGCATCTTATTGCTCAGGAGAAAAAAATGAAACACAGGAGAAATAAGCCTTAGTCTCAGTTTGGTGTCACACAGATCTCAAAGTTGTCTAGGAGAAGTAAATGAAACATTTTTGAGATCTCTTTTTGAATTTTCTTTTCCTCTGGGGTGATCACTATACTCATCTTTTACATATTTAGATCAATTGTGTGCTTTGTAACAGCTGACTTGAGAAGCGTCCAGCCAATGGCGTTGTTGCACTGACTGAAGCATAGCTGAAAAATGTTGTTAAACTGGATGCAGGCATAGTAGAAGAATAACCTGTGGAGAAAAATACTTTTTGGCCTTATTTTCGGGCAGAGTCGCCAATGTTTTACGCAGTTTTTATTATATTTTACTAGTGACTCTCTACATGCAGTTTTAATGTCCCAGTGAAGATTGAAATTGAAAATATTGCTCTCTTCTGATTCTTTTTATATAGGTGTCTGGTCTTGTTCGCCCTTCTCTGAATCACCAGATGCTGACTTTGGGTATAGGCCTGTTATTTCTGCCATGCATTTCTCCTCTGCTTCTGCTACCTCTGTGTTATGGTTTTTAAAACCTCCTTCACTATAGGAAACAACAACAACATTTAAGCGTCAAACCACTAAACTCAAATTTTATGTTTTGCTGAGGCTTTGGATCATAATAAAAGCAGCCCTGCTGTTTATTGTTTCTATTTTCGATTTTAATCACAGTCCTTGTCTCCCTACATGTCAGTGTTCCACCAAAACAATTCCCCCATCAGTATTTTGATGGGACACTGCTGCGGCAGACTTTGCTTAGTTCACCCGATACAGTTGTGATTGGTTTAAAGAGATACAAACAAGTCAGAAAATGTTTTCCCTACAGCAGAAAGATGATGAGTTGTAGTCATGTCCAGCCCGGTCTCACGGGGATTCGTGAAACTGTCACATCAGTTTTTGTTTCGGTTTCGTGCGCACCAACACGATGTCGTCATGTTTTTCGTGCCGCTCACCACGAGCGAAACCCGCTGTGGTAATCACATCTGAAAGTGGTTTATACCAGCGGATTCATGACGATCTACGCTGTCCATCGGCGTTTGCGGTGGCCGCTGCGGCCGCCGGACATTCTTTAAGTTCCTATGCAAATTCGGCGGATTCATGACGATTTAAGCTGTCCATCGGCGTTTGCGGCCGCCGCCATTGCGGCTGCCAGACATCTGGCCGCAGCGGCGGCCGCGGCGGCGGCCGCGGCGGCGGCCGCAAACGCTGATGGACGGCTTAAATCGTCATGAATCCGCCGGTATAACCCACTTTCAGATGTGATGTCCAGCGGCTGCAAACGCCGATGGACAGCTTAGATCGTCATGAATCCGCCGAATTTGCATAGGAATTTAAAGAATGTCCGGCGGCCGCAGCAGCGGCCGCAGTGGCGGCCGCAAACGCCAATTGAAAGCTTAGATCGTCATGAATCCACTGGTATAAACCACTTTCAGATGTGATTACCACAGCGGGTTTCGCTCGTGGTGAGCGGCACGAAAAACATGACGACATTGTGTTGGTGCGCACGAAACCGAAACAAAAACTGACGTGACAGTTTCACGAATCCCCGTGAGACCGTGTTGTCATGTCCCACAGAGTGGTCTAACTATGCAACAATATTCATTACTATACATTTTTCCACTCTATGGTCCCCTGAAAAAGAAAAAAATTCCATAGTTCCATGTTCCATTCAAAAGCTTGGGGTCACTTAGAAATGTCCTTATTTTTGAAAGAGGAGCAGTGTTTTTCAGTCAAGATAACATTAAATGAATCAGAAATCCAGTCTAGACATTGTTAATGTGGTAAATGATTATTCTAGCTGGAAATGGCTGATTTTTATGGAATATCTCCATAGGGGTACAGAGGAACATTTCCAGCAACCATCAGCTGGTGTTTGCTTAGAGCTGTCAGAGGAAAGGTAGAGTTTTAGTTTTGTGGATGGTCCAGGAGTCTGTGTGGGTCTCCTCAGGTGAAGCAATCTGTCCAAAAACATGTGAGCCAGACAAAATAGCAGTGTTAAATTACTTTTTGAAAAGCTTAATTGAGTACAATTGTAATGTTGTGCCAGCTGGCCTGCAAACCCATTTCTAATTGACAATGCAAATAAACTGATTGACACAGTTTTGTTTATATACTAAATGTTTAATAATGCCCTTTTTCTGATGCTGAAGTAATTTGAAAATGATTTCAAAGATAGATAAATTACTCGCCTTTTAATGTTCATTCATTTGACCTCTCACTTTGCAAAACTGACCCTCGGGCAAAGCCAGTTAAGTATTGCTGTGTTAGAGAGTACAGAGAATGGATTGATGGATGTTGTTTAATAGTAAAAGTCTATCAATGTGCTTAGTGCAGAGTGGAGGGCGTGACTGAAATTAATTATTTTTTCCTTTAGTTCCGGTCTTGTGTGCGGCTGCCGCTGATAGCTGCTCTTGGTCTTTGTTTGAATCATTCTCCCTTACACTTGCTTTTAAGCAATGCTTCAGTGCTCGAGCTAATCTATTCAGTTTACTCAGAGAGTCAGGTTGGAATTATTAACACTGAACATTGTCAGTGAGCAGGCAGGGAGAGGTAAGTATATATAATAAGTATCCATTTCTGTGAAGAGCATCTTGATTAGACTGACCGGACAGGATGAGTGAGGCATGCTGCAAATTAGCTTATCTTATGTATAAGCAGTATTAGCACATTTGCATCTTATTATCTAAGAAGAGAAGTAGAAAGTTGCTTGGTAAGTGCTGCTCAGTACAACCAGGGGCCTCTTCCCACATCTATCCTAACCTGTGAAAGCTCCGCCAACTAGTCACGCTGTCATTACGAGCATCAGGAGCTGAATTTGATTTTCTTTTTTTTTTTTTTTGTCTGCATATCTGCTCAGAAATGACACCAACCAGCCATGGTGTCATTACTTAAGCTGCATGCAATTTTCTTTTTCTTATTTGTGACCGTGACCATCACCTGCCCTCATGGCAAATTAACCTATCATGTTTATTTCAAGCTGTTTCCTACATTATGCCATTGAGGGCTGTGCACACCCAAGTGAAACATAAAGCAAACACAGGACAGACAAAGGACAGACAAAAAAGAGGCATAGACAGTGTTCTGAGAGAAAAAGTGCATTATACTTATTTATGCTCTTTAATTCACACCTTGAAACCAGTTATAAATCCATGACCCTTCACAAACACCAGATACAACAGAATCCCAACAGGATCAATCAGAAAGTTGTCAGGAGACACAGGATAAATGAAGGATAGATGAAGCAGAGTGAGATCTACAGACATATGGAATAAGATTACTGTCAAAAGTATTCATCTACAATTCTAACCATTCGTATTCGTAATGTTAAACATCTGTATGTTAATAAAAAACTTGTACACAAAATTCTGCTGTCATATGCATGAGTTTGATAAATTAAGGGTAAGGATTGTTTTTACGAGTATGAACCTAAAAGTTGTGAGTGCAACTCTAATTTCTACGACTACGAAGTCTTCCCTGTGAGGACGAATTCAAGTTTATGGGTACGAGTAGAAAAATACTGGAATGACGTCACATAGGTCACAGGGGAAGGTAATCGAACACCGATTGCTCCAAACGCGCATGCGCCATTTATAAAGAGTAGACGCCGGGTGGACCCGGTGGACCTACCGGGGCAGGTGATGCCTCACAGGTCAAGTAAATAACACATCCAACTTCTTGTAATTTATTTATTTCATGAAATGTACTGTTTTAATTGATATACAGTTTATGGACGAAAGACGGTACTGCTTAGCTTGCACGCTAACGAGCCGGGCCGGTGACACATTAGCCTTCTAATGCAAGGAGGCTAATGAGGAGGCTAAGGAGGCTTAATAACAAAACAAACATAATTTGAGATTATGAATCGTGGCAATTGGCGTATGAATCAGTCCATTGTACAGCCTAAATTGCTGTAAATTAAGTCCAGTTTTAGTTCTTTGCAAACTCAGACACGTGCATTAGTTTAGTTTACAATGAATCTGGCGGAGTTCGGTAAAGTTGGAAAGATATTCACAGATTCGGACTTCCGGCATCAATAACTCATGAGATACACACGTGGACAAAATTGTTGGTACCCCTCAGTTAAAGAAGGAAAAACCCACAATTCTCACTGAAATCACTTGAAACTCACAAAAGTAACAATAAATAAAAATGTATTGAGAATTAAATAATCAAAATCAGCCATCACTTTTGAATTGTTGATTAACATAATTATTTAAAAAAACAAACTAATGAAACAGGCCTGGACAAAAATGATGGTACCTCTATAAAAGATTGAAAACTATTTGACCAGAGTGACATGATTAACTCAGGTGTGTCATTTAATTGACATCACAGGTGTTTCCAAACTCATAATCAGTCAGTCTGCCTATTTAAAGGGAGACAAGTAGTCACCCTGCTGTTTGGTGAAAAGGTGTGTACCACACTGAACATGGACAACAGAAAGTGAAGGAGAGAATTGTCCCAGGACATCCGAAAAAAAATGATAGACAAACATCTTAAAGGTAAAGGCTATAAGACCATCTCTAAACAGCTTGAAGTTCCTGTGACAACAGTGGCTCATATTATTCAGAAGTTCAAGACCCACGGGACAGTAGCCAACCTCCCTGGACGTGGCCGCAAGAGGAAAATTGATGACAAATTGAAGAGACGGATCGTTGGAATTGTATCCAAAGAGCCCAGAGCAACCTCCAAAGAAATTAAAGGTGAACTCCAAGGTCAAGGTACATCAGTGTCAGATCGCACCATTCGTCGTTGTTTGAGCCAAAGTGGACTTCATGGGAGACGACCAAGGAGGACACCACTGCTGAAAAAACTCATAAAAAAGCCAGACTGGAATTTGCAAAAATGCATGTTGACAAGCCACAAAGCTTCTGGGAGAATGTCCTTTGGACAGATGAGACCAAACTGGAGCTTTTTGGTAAGGCACATCAACTCTATGTTCATAGACTCAAAAACCAAGCATACGAAGAAAAGAACACTGTCCCTACGGTGAAACATGGAGGAGGCTCAGTAATGTTTTGGGGCTGCTTTGCTGCATCTGGCACAGGGTGTCTTGAAAGTGTGCAAGGTACGATGAAATCTGAAGACTATCAAGGCATTCTGGAGAGAAATGTGCTGCCTAGTGTCAGAAAGCTTGGTCTCAGTCGCAGGTCATGGGTCTTCCAACAGGACAACGATCCAAAACACACAGCCAAAAACACCCAAGAATGGCTGAGAGAAAAGCGTTGGACTATTCTAAAGTGGCCTTCTATGAGCCCAGATCTGAATCCCATTGAACATATGTGGAAGGAGCAGAAACATGCCATTTGGAGAAGACACCCATCAAACCTGAGACAACTGGAGCTGTTTGCTCATGAGGAGTGGGCCAAAATACCTGTTGACAGCTGCAGAACGCTCATTGACAAATACAGAAATCGTTTAATTGCAGTGATTGCCTCAAAAGGTTGTGCAACAAAATATTAAGTTATGGGTACCATCATTTTTGTCCAGCCCTATTTCATTAGTTTGTTTTTTTAAATAATTATGTTAATCAACAATTCAAAAGTGATGGCTGATTTTGATTATTTAATTTTCAATAAATTTTTATTTATTGTTACTTTTGTGAGTTTCAAGTGATTTCAGTGAGAATTGTGGGTTTTTCCTTCTTTAACTGAGGGGTACCAACAATTTTGTCCACGTGTGTATATGTTGTCAAAACATGAACGATGCCTCTTTCAAATCGTTGTAAGGTAGACAATGTGCTACAAGGCCAATTTTATCAAAAGTCGCTGTATTTCAAGCTACAGAAATAACATTGGCGTCTATGAGCAGCTGGCGGTGCAACGAGTGAACAGGGACCGTCTGCAAATAGCAAAACCGCTGCAACAGCGAAAAGAGACACTACACATTTATTCAATAACTTTACTCTTGTACCCTGTAGAGCCACTAAAATCACTGGAGCCATGAATCGGCTGCGGCTGGTCATACTACAACTCTTTGTTTGGTGCTAAATGAAAAATTGAATTTTAAGGATTTTTTATGATTATTTTATGAGTATTAAAATTCAGTAACTTCACTCTTACACACTGTACAGTCACCAAAATCACTGGCGCCATCAATTGTCTCCTGCTGGTCATACTACAACTCTTGCTTTGGCGCTAAATGAAAAATCTGAATTTTAAGGAATTTGTATTTTTTATAATTATCATTTTATTAGTAATAAAATTCAATAACTTCACTCTTACACACTGTAAAATCACCAAAATCACTGGAGCCATCAATTGTCTCCTGCTGGTCATACTACAACTCTTTGTTTGGTGCTAAATTAACAATCTGAATTTTAAGGAATTTTTATGTTTTGTATGATTATTTTATGAGTATTAAAATGGCACTTTTCTTCATGTATGTGGTATATTTTATATAACACACAGGGAAAATGGCATAAGGGCATAGTGTACTTGTTTGTCCAAACACATAATTCTGTATAGTAATGGAATTTACAATCCTTACCAAAGAGAGTATCAGATAACACCAATATACCAAACAAACTGTTTAGACTGTCACCTCAAGTACTGATGATTGAGAAGAAAGACGATAAGACACTTTATTGCAAAGTTTCAGTGTCAATTGATTCATTTATACCATAATGTTAAACTGAGAGTAATATTTTTCTAGTTAAGGACTGTACAGACAATACTTGGAGGTAATAAACCTGACGGTCTGACCAGCACAGGTCACAGCAAGTACACTATGCCCTTATGCCATTTTCCCTGTGTGTTATATAAAATATACCACATACATGAAGAAAAGTGCCATTTTAATACTCATAAAATAATCATACAAAACATAAAAATTCCTTAAAATTCAGATTGTTAATTTAGCGCCAAAGCAAGAGTTGTAGTTTGACCAGCAAGAGCCCATTCATGGCTCCAGTGATTTTGGTGGCTCTACAGTGAAGTTAATGAATAAATGTGTAGTGTCTCTTTTCGCTGTTGCAGCGGTTTTGCTATTTGCAGACGGTCCCTGTTCACTCGTTGCACCGCCGGCTGCTCATAGACGCCAATGTTATTTCTGTAGCTTGAAATACAGCGACTTTTGATAAAATTGGCCTTGTAGCACATTGTCTACCTTACAACGATTTGAAAGAGGCATCGTTCATGTTTTGACAACATATATCTCATGAGTTATTGATGCCGGAAGTCCGAATCTGTGAATATCTTTCCAACTTTACCGAACTCCGCCAGATTCATTGTAAACTAAACTAATGCACGTGTCTGAGTTTGCAAAGAACTAAAACTGGACTTAATTTACAGCAATTTAGGCTGTACAATGGGCTGATTCATACGCCAATTGCCACGATTCATAATCTCAAATTATGTTTGTTTTGTTATTAAGCCTCCTTAGCCTCCTCATTAGCCTCCTTGCATAAGAAGGCTAATGTGTCACCGGCCCGGCTCGTTAGCGTGCAAGCTAAGCAGTACCGTCTTTCGTCCATAAACTGTATATCAATTAAAACAGTACATTTCATGAAATAAATAAATTACAAGAAGTTGGATGTGTTATTTACTTGACCTGTGAGGCGTCACCTGCCCCGGTAGGTCCACCGGGTCCACCCGGCGTCTACTCTTTATAAATGGCGCATGCGCGTTTGGAGCAATCGGTGTTCGATTACCTTCCCCTGTGACCTATGTGACGTCATTCCAGTATTTTTCTACTCGTACCCATAAACTTGAATTCGTCCTCACAGGGAAGACTTCGTAGTCGTAGAAATTAGAGTTGCACTCACAACTTTTAGGTTCATACTCGTAAAAACAATCCTAACCCTTAATTTATCAAATTCATGCATATGACAGCAGAATTTTGTGTACAAATTTTTTATTAACATACAAATGTTTAACATTACGAATACGAATGGTTAGAATCGTGGATGAATACTTTTGACAGTAATCTTATTCCATACAGACACTAATCCAGCAACCTCCACTGACTCAGCGACCAGGGGAACAAACTCTATTGAGTTTTGGTAGATGCCGGTGTGGTGGGTCTGGCATGCAAGAAAACCTCCACCAAAGGGAGTACCTGTCTCCTCCAGCCCAAGGAGGTCCACACCGCCCCCCCCCGCAGGGGTCACCAGGCAGAGAGCCAGCCCAGGAGCCCAGAGCGACCCCAGCCAACACAGCCAAAGCACTGAGGCCTGCGCAGCAGAACGGGCCATAGCAGACCCACGCGGCGCCCCACCGGCCCAATCCTGAGGAGTTGATGACTGTAAGGTGTCGATGTGGCCCACTCGGTCCTGCTGACAGTGACTGGGTTCCTAACTGAAGACAATCATTAGTTACACATTGCCAAAATACATAAGCAGCAACATACATTGGGGTGATGTCGTGGCTCTTGCTAGCAGGCAGAATCAGGTTATCAGGTTTAAATTAAGGGAGTTAATATATGGTGACCATGTTTGTACAAAATTTGACTATTGATTTTTATTTGAAGCAGAGATTTTCTCCCTTGAAATGTGATTTTTTAGGAGGTTCAACCAGAGGTTGATGTTCAGAGATTGCTTATTTTTCCAATTAACAAGGATTTTTTTTTGGCGATGGCGAGGGCTACGAGTAAGGATTGAGATTGTTTGTGTGGTAGGTCCGTTGTTGTTAAGTCGCCGAGTAAGCACAGGCTTGGAGATAAAGGAATCCTGCAGTCTAAGATTGCGGAAGGCTTTTCTGAGACATTAGTCCAGAAATTTTTAATGGGGGTGCACAGCCATAAAGCATGAAAATAAGTATCAGCAGTGTTCTGGGAGCACTGGAGACAGATGTCGGAGTCAGAGAATCCCATTTTCTTCATCATGTATTGAGTAATATGTGTTCTGTGGAGAATTTTGTATTGGATGAGTTGTAAGTTTGTGTGTTTTGTCATTTTAAATGCATTATCACAAATCTGAGTCCAAAAGTCTGGTTCCGGAGATATAGATAGGTCTGACTCCCATTTAGAGATGGGTAAATACATTGTATCAGTGCTTGAGAATAGCTTATATATTTTAGAGAGGGTCTTAGTTGTTGTCAGAGAAAGCTTTGTGATAGCTTCAGCTAATGCAGGCGGCTGGAGCGTGCCTTGAAGTGTTGGGATTCTTTTCTTAATAATGTTTTTAACTTGTAGATAATGTAAAAAATTCCCATTTTTTTATTTTGTATGTTTGAAGCAAGTTTGTATCTGACATGAACGTATTATCTGAAAAGAGATGGTGAAGATGTGTAATTCCATTCTGCTCCAAAACAACTAAATGAAGCGGCTGATTGTTAACCTGAAAGTCAGGGTTGTGCCAAATGGGAGAGAACACACATGGCTCCAATTTGGAGTTTGTAATTTCTAATGCCTTCCACCAAGCGGTCAAGGTGGAGGAAATCATTGGGTTTTTAAAACAGTTGTGTCGTTTGATGGATGTTGTAATAAAGAGTATGTCTGAAAGTCTGAGGCTATTGCAATCCTTCTGTTCTAATTCTAACCAACAGTTTGCATCTCTGTTAGGTTGTGCCCATCGAATAAGATATTGTAGCTGGTTAGCTAAATAATAATGCATAAAATTTGGTGCCTCTAGACCTCCTTCGGATTTACTTTTCTGAAGAGTAGATAGACTGATTTTGGCTTTTATATTATTCCAGTAGAATTTTGTGATAGCCGAGTCCAGCGACTGGAACCAGTTGGACGTTGGTTTGAATGGAATCATTGAAAAGAAATAATTTATTTTTGGTAGGATTTTCATTTTAATAGTAGCTATTCGTCCCATAAGAGATATAGGGAGACTATTCCAGCGCTGTAGGTCACTGCTGATATTATCCAGTAGTGGGGCAAAATTTAAGTGAGTTAATTCAGATAATTTAGGTGAAATTTTTATGCCTAAGTATTTTAAATTGCCTGCAGAGAAAGAGTAGTGAGGGTCCTGGTCTGCAGGATTCCATGAATTTTCTGTGATCGGAAGTAATGTTGATTTTGTCCAATTTATGGAATAATCTGATAAATGTGAAAATTTGGTTATTAAGTTAAATACTTCCCTTAATGAAGTAGCCGGTTCTTCTAAATAAAGTAATATATCATCTGCGTATAAATTAATTTTGTGTTCTGTTGCCCCAGAGCGGATTCCTTGGATCCTGACATCCTGGCGCACAGCTGTTGCCAACGGCTCAATGAATATCGCAAATAATAGAGGAGAGAGTGGGCAGCCCTGTCTGGTGCCTCTCTGTAAGGTGAAGGTCTTTGAGGCGATTCCATTAGTGGTGACAGTAGCTTTGGGAGAATCATATAGTGCTGACACCCAGTGAATAAATGACTCTCCAAAGCCAAGCTTATTTAGAGCAGCAAAGAGGAAGGACCAGTTAACTTTGTCAAACGCTTTTTCTGCATCCAACAATATAATAACTGCCTTTTTGCCCTGCCGCTGTGACATGTTAATCAAAGAGCCTTCTTACGTTGTTAGCAGAGTGTCGACCTTTAATAAAGCCAGTTTGATCATTATGAATAATTGTCGAAATTACTATCTCTAGTCTAGATGCCAAGGCCTTTGCAATAATTTTGATGTCGGTGTTAATTAGTGATATCGGGCGGTAGCTTGACAGAAGGGTAGGGTCTTTATCTGGCTTTAATAAAAGTTTAATTGCTGCTGTGTTCATGTGAGGCTGAATGTGACCGTTGGTTTTAATTTCTGTGACTAATCTAAAAAACAGTGGAGCAAGCATTGACCAGAAATGCTTCAGAAATTCAGCCGGAAAACCGTCCGGGCCTGGTGCCTTACCATTAGGCATACTGTCTAGAGCACTGTACAGCTCATTTATAGACAGTGGAGCATCTAGAATATTTTTATGTTCAGTAGATAACTGAGGCATATTTAACCCTTTAGGTGCCGGAGTTTTTTCAAGAAAATGTTCAGTTTCGATATCACTTTTTCAAAAGGTTGTAACTTGAAAATGATTTGAGATAAAGCCAAACTGTAAATGAGAAAAATCATCAGTATGACCCAAAGTTTGTGATGGGAGTAAATTCACTCATCTAATTTGCATATTATGACGTCACTGGTGGCTGCCATATTGGATTACATAACTTTTACAGATTTTTTTAGTATATTTTATATATTTTTTAATTTTTTAAGTTATTTTTTTGGCCTTTGTGGCTTTATTTGATAGATCAGTGAAGACAGACATGAAAGTGGGAAGAAGAATGGGGTAAGACATGCAGTAAAGGGCCGTGACCGGGAACCGAACCCAGGCTGCTGCATCGGAAACTATAACCAGTTGAGCTATACGGGCGCCCAACTTTTACAGATCAAGATGGCATTGCTTGTAGTGCTTCAGTGTATGATATCTTTCATCGCCTTGTGGGCGGTTACGATCTGAACACACAACTCAATCTGGACGATCGTCTGTATTTTGGAGCCAGTGAGCCTCTGTGGCACTTGTCCCTGCTGCATTGAAGGCCTTCCTCCTTTTTTGCCTTCCTTCTTGGAGTAGCCTTCAAGCAAAGATGTTATATTCTGAATGAAGACCTTTAGTGGTTTTTGTTAAACCAGGATTGCACCTGGTATAAATGATGTGGGCATTGACCACACTGATGCTTAGAACTGCATTAAAAATGCGGTTGTACCATTTTCTTGATCTGTGTGGAAAGATGTACATTTTCATTTGTTGATCAGCTGTATCTACTCCTCCCATAAATGTGTTGTAACTGTCAATGCACACTGGTTCCTCAATTTCACGAAACCCAGTCACATTTTCCTTTGTGCGGATGTGTTTCCTTGTACACAAATTGCCGTGAATGGTGGACAGCAGAGTGAGACGCTTCGTGTCGTGAAATACACAAGCCAGTACTTTATCAGACCGCATGATCACTGGGTCATCTCCCCTTCTCAGTGGCAAATGGGCTGGTTTTAGACCCCTTGGCATCCCTCTCCTGTTGCAGTTCACTGTCCCACACATACCACTGTCATTATCTGCTAATTCACGAGCTATGGCTGGTGAAGTGTAGTAGCTGTCCATATATACGTCATGCCCTTTCCCTGTTTATGGGGCCAGCAGCTGACGAACAATAAGATGGGTGGCACCTACATTTTCATCGTCTTGTGCGTTTTGTGCAGTGTACATGGACCACTGTAAAACAACCTGAGCTGGCCTCACTCAAGACAAATGCTTTATATCCATATTTGTTTTTTTGGGGTTGTACAGCTTCAAGGTTGACCTTCCCTTGAATGCAATGGTCATTTCATCCAAGGAAAGCTCCTTGTGTGGACCATAGACGGCTGAAAAACGTGGAATAATCATATCAATTACAGGACACACTTTGAATCATGACCTGGCAGTCCCCTCTCAACACATTCATCATTATTTACAAAGTGGATGAAAAAGGGTTACCTCAAATCTGTTTCTCGACATCACTTTGCCAAAGCCAGGTGTGGAAGTTGGCTAAAACCCATCCCAATAGTCCTCAATCTCAGACTTCTCCACAAGCCCCAAACACAAATAAAGTGCCATGAAAGCTTTCATTTCAGGGACAGTAACATCATACCAGTCATGGAACCTGGAGTTTGGTTTTAGTTCTTCCTGTCCGCCAGTCTAGCCTTCCTCAACCCTTGCCTCAGGTTAAGTCTGGTCCAGCTCTCCGTTTAAAGGGTCAGATTCTATCTGCCTATTAGAATTTTACCAAACAGGATTCAGCAGAATAATTAAGCTGGCGTCGAGGAACACTCGCCAAGGTTCTGACTGCCTTTCATCCAAACGTCTTACCCCTCTTATCTGATAAATACTACCTCACTAAGCAGCCCTCTGTGTTGTAGAATTGATTTATCAATCACATTTGTTAGCGGCAGCTTTCCTCTAATGACTGCGTGCACTTGTTGCTATTCCTAGGTTGGTTTTAGAGGTTTGGAAAAAACTAACCTCAGGGGTAATGTTTAAACACTCACAAATTGGACTAAGTAACCTTTAAGAACCTTTAGATTTAATGCACACAATCAGCTTATCTTTTTACCACTATGCAGAATCAGAGGTTTATAATAATTTCATTAGGCTTCTCTTTAAATGCAATATAGCGTTTTATTAAGCATGTTTAGCAGGGGCACAGCATCAATTCATGATTAAACAATTAATTATTTCTGATTACTAAGAATTAAACTAAATTAAATTAAACTGAGCGTACCTGACAATCTTCTCTAATTAGTAAATTTAGGAGAGAGAGCGGACAACGTGGCCACGCTGTTTCACTCAGTCTTGACTTGCGTCTGGGAGAAGTCCTCAGTTGTCCAGTAGACTCGGAACGATGTCTTCTTTGTGGGCAAAGGGATTTCTTCCCTCAGCAGGGGGGAGCGGAGAAGTCCCTTAAGCCAATCGTGGTCTGCCAGTTATCTCTAGAAGTGGGTGGAACGCTAGTGCGAACGCCCCAGCTGTCTTCTCTGTTGGATGGTGGTGGTAGTGAACCCTCATCCTTCCAGGCTGTAGTGGGTTGCTGGGTCTCTCAGCCCCGAGGAGGGGAGCAGCTCAGTGCTGCTGCCTCCTTCGCCTCTCTGGATATTGTTGGTTCTTCCCTCTGTTGGTCTCGTCTGGATAATCTGCAAACCTCTTAGGACTCTCCGTTTGGCAGTGTGGTCCTCGCGTGTTGAACAAAGTCAGAAAAAGACTTTGCCTCCAACGATGTTCACAGCGAACTCTGGAGCCTAAGTCCTGCGTTGTCTTCACGTCTCTTGGGCAATAGATCCGGTGAAGAGTCTTCAGAACTCCGGCCAAGTTCCCCTTTGCAGCTCTCAGGCAGCTCCGGTGAACGACTCCCATTCAGTGTTTGTGACTCTGCTCCTTTATACTCCTACTCTTACACACATCTCTAGCTCGGTACGCCCATTGACTCATAGATTTAGACACTGTCTAACTCTTGCAATCACTTGTAATCACATACATCAGTTACACAGAAATCATGTTTTGCTGCAAATACACAGTGTCCACATTCTGATGTTAACACACACACACACATTGTTTGAGACATGTCGCCAAAACCATATTTGGCCACAGAACTTCCTCAATGTCTTCTTTTCTGCAATGTCATGCTGACTTCTGTTTCCTCTCTACACACAGAGCTCAAACAGGGGTTACTTCAGTTCAAAACACATTAAGCTGCACTGAATCTCTTTCTAAATCATTCCACTTAGTTTAAACATAATAAATCATCTCATCAAATCAAGAATCTTGAGTATATATTTTAGCAAGCATAATCATATGGTTAACATAATGTCTCTTTTCAGATCTTTGTCTGCTTCATAAACCAGTGTTACCTTAAGGCCTGAGTGCTCTCTGAGACCTCAACACCTGTATCACACTTGACATTCCTTTTCCAAGAACTGGTGGGCATATCTGTTTGTTTCATTTGTGATGAGGCTCCAGAATTCACCATCGATTAAAAGAGACAGGAAATCAGTGGGCTCAGAATTAGTCAGATCCCTGTCTCCACGGTACCCAACAGGCTCATGAAAATGTCTGATCCACTTTTGATAATTTTCCTCATCTCTCAAGCTAACCCAGCCATCATCATCATCATTTACGGTGGGGCCCAGAATGCCACTGCTGCTTCCACCGCTATTAGCACTGCGTTTTCTCCCGTGGCTTCTACCACGTCTGCCGCCATTTCCGTGGTTTTTAGCATCCCCGTTACCTCCCTCACTATTAGCGGTGTTTTGATTCACCCCTGCTACACCCACCATGTCCCCTTCTGCCACCCTGGACCCGGTGAAGCAAAGCATCGGCACTAGCATGTGCTGCTTGTGGACTGTCATGGTGCACGGACCCGCCGCCGTTACGCACAGATGCAGCGTCACTTTCTGTCTCACTGGACGACTGAACATCTTCATCAGAGGGTAAATATTCCTTTTCAGAATCTGAGTCAGCCATCAGTTGACGAAGTACTTCTTCAACGGTGAACAGACATCACGGCATGGTGAGTTTTCTTTCTCTAAAATTTGCTCTCTTGCTCTCTGTGTTACGCTCCGACCACAACCACTACTCCCTCATCTCAGCGACCGGGGGTGGTTTTCAAACTCCATAAACTCCAAAACTTTGAATGAAAACACGCCCCCAAATGATGCTCAGATTGAAGTTCCAGATGTCCGCCATCTCCTGGTGTAAAGTAGTAACTACATGAGGCAGTATATTTGAAGCTATGGCTTGTTATGTTCATCAATGTTGCTTGTCGCAATATTGCGACTTTGGCGCTTAAAGGGTTAAGCTACTGAGAAATGCCTCAATATGCTCAGGGTTGGGCTTGTTACTTTCTGAATACAGGTTTGAATAATAAGTGTAAAAAATATGATTAATTTCTTCTGGTGATTGCGTATACTCACCAGTTGTCCCTTTTATGGCTGTCATGACAGATTTTTCCCGATACGTTGGAGTTGGTTTGCAAGAAATTTACCTGATTTGTTATGCTCAAAGTTGTTGTATCTCAATTATTGTATTATGAACTCGGTCCTTTTGGATAACGTATCGTCTAGCTGTATTTTTGTATTTTGTAATTCAGTCCATATTTGATTATTTGGGTTTGTTGTATATTCATCAGTTAGTTGTTTAATTTTATCTTCCAGATCTTTTTCTTCATCTATCCATCTATGATGGATCTGGATAAGAAGACTGTAAAATATGTCAAATGTGAGCACAAAAGAACAAAGAACACTGGTGCTTCGACATATACAACACACAAATGATTTACATAGGGAGTTTGTGTGGGGGGAGAGGGGAGGTGTGAGTTTAGCTGGTTAGGGTAAGCAGAAAGTGGGGAGGTAGACAAGAAGGTGAACAGAAGGGGGTCAAACATAAAACGGTGAGCCAGTATTCTTAGTAGCCATAGTGAGATTAAATATACATATATATATATATACACACACACACACACACACAATATACACACTATTTTATAATAAATAAACAAAGCTCTTTTATTTCACCAGTACTAATCAGAAAAGCCAGGGAGTCGTATTGGGGTCCTGGTACAGTTGGCCATGGATATAAAGTTTATCAACAACCAACGTAGGCTGTTTACCCTTCTGCCTGTTCTGTCTCAGTATTGGAAATAATACCTTCCGCCGCTCGTTGATCTCTCTCGGGAAATGATCGTTCATACCGAAAGAGGTCCCTTTACGCTCCCGTCCTTTACTTTTAACTAATTCTTTCTGTTTAAAATGTTCAAATTTAGCGATAATAGGATGGGGCTTTGATGCTTCTGCGGGCTCCGAGCCGGTGGACTCGGTGAAAGGAAATATTATTCACCGTTTCCTGGGGGATTTTTAATGCCGTTGTCATGAACTTTTTGATTTCTGTCTCCGGATTGTCTGTGGTGCTTTCGGAAATACCTGAAAATATTAAATTGTCCCGCATACTACGGGATTGGACATCCAGTACAGTCTCTTCAAGCGCTTTATTTTCCTTTTTAATCATCTCCAACTCGGTTGTAACAGCCGAAAAGGAAGAACGCAGTTCAGCGTTATCTTTAAAGCCTTTTATGTCTACATCTTTTCTAATTGTCTCTGCCAAAGGCTCAATGGCAAGAACAAAGAGCCCAGGAGAAAGGGGGCAACCCTGTCTACTGGATCTACTCAATGGAAAGGCAGTGGACATATGTCCATTGGTGACTACTCTGGCCTGGGGTTTTTTATAGAGAGTGCTAACCCAGTTAATACACACGTGGACAAAATTGTTGGTACCCCTCAGTTAAAGAAGGAAAAACCCACAATTCTCACTGAAATCACTTGAAACTCACAAAAGTAACAATACATAAAAATTTATTGAAAATTAAATAATCAAAATCAGCCATCACTTTTGAATTGTTGATTAACATAATTATTTAAAAAAACAAACTAATGAAATAGGGCTGGACAAAAATGATGGTACCCATAACTTAATATTTTGTTGCACAACCTTTTGAGGCAATCACTGCAATTAAACGATTTCTGTATTTGTCAATGAGCGTTCTGCAGCTGTCAACAGGTATTTTGGCCCACTCCTCATGAGCAAACAGCTCCAGTTGTCTCAGGTTTGATGGGTGTCTTCTCCAAATGGCATGTTTCAGCTCCTTCCACATATGTTCAATGGGATTCAGATCTGGGCTCATAGAAGGCCACTTTAGAATAGTCCAACGCTTTTCTCTCAGCCATTCTTGGGTGTTTTTGGCTGTGTGTTTTGGATCGTTGTCCTGTTGGAAGACCCATGACCTGCGACTGAGACCAAGCTTTCTGACACTAGGCAGCACATTTCTCTCCAGAATGCCTTGATAGTCTTCAGATTTCATCGTACCTTGCACACTTTCAAGACACCCTGTGCCAGATGCAGCAAAGCAGCCCCAAAACATTACTGAGCCTCCTCCATGTTTCACCGTAGGGACAGTGTTCTTTTCTTCGTATGCTTGGTTTTTGAGTCTATGAACATAGAGTTGATGTGCCTTACCAAAAAGCTCCAGTTTGGTCTCATCTGTCCAAAGGACATTCTCCCAGAAGCTTTGTGGCTTGTCAACATGCATTTTTGCAAATTCCAGTCTGGCTTTTTTATGAGTTTTTTTCAGCAGTGGTGTCCTCCTTGGTCGTCTCCCATGAAGTCCACTTTGGCTCAAACAACGACGAATGGTGCGATCTGACACTGATGTACCTTGGCCTTGGAGTTCACCTTTAATTTCTTTGGAGGTTGCTCTGGGCTCTTTGGATACAATTCCAACGATCCGTCTCTTCAATTTGTCATCAATTTTCCTCTTGCGGCCACGTCCAGGGAGGTTGGCTACTGTCCCGTGGGTCTTGAACTTCTGAATAATATGAGCCACTGTTGTCACAGGAACTTCAAGCTGTTTAGAGATGGTCTTACAGCCTTTACCTTTAAGATGTTTGTCTATAATTTTTTTTCGGATGTCCTGGGACAATTCTCTCCTTCGCTTTCTGTTGTCCATGTTCAGTGTGGTACACACCTTTTCACCAAACAGCAGGGTGACTACTTGTCTCCCTTTAAATAGGCAGACTGACTGATTATGAGTTTGGAAACACCTGTGATGTCAATTAAATGACACACCTGAGTTAATCATGTCACTCTGGTCAAATAGTTTTCAATCTTTTATAGAGGTACCATCATTTTTGTCCAGGCCTGTTTCATTAGTTTGTTTTTTTTAAATAATTATGTTAATCAACAATTCAAAAGTAATGGCTGTTTTTGATTATTTAATTTTCAATAAATTTTTATTTATTGTTACTTTTGTGAGTTTCAAGTGATTTCAGTGAGAATTGTGGGTTTTTCCTTCTTTAACTGAGGGGTACCAACAATTTTGTCCACGTGTGTATACTTGAACTTCCTTTGAATATGCGTTTCAAGGTTAAAAAAATTCAAACAAAACCCTTAATCCTATTGCTAATGTAACAGGGGTAAAAATCAGACTAATCTCCTCAAACTTTTGTCTTCCCCACACTTACGGAGCGGGATATAAATGAAAATGTTTCTTCACTGTCATACTAAAATAAACCACAGCACTTATCATCTAGTACAAAAATATATTTTGGGTGTTTTATACTCACTTTTTTTCTCTTCCACAACGTTATTCCTCTCTCCTATAACGTTGATTACAATTACATGCAAACTGGGAAATATGCAAATTAGGCGATGGCATCATTTAGCGACTTCTAGAGACTTTCAGGACAGCCAACAGCTACTTTCCTTACTGAGGAGTTGGCAACACTGCTCTCATCCTCAGCTGTTGGGAGAGAAGCAAGGAGGAAGCAGTTGCAGGTCAGTCCTTCAAACAAATTGTTTGACAAAATATATGGTGCCATAATTGGGTCAAAAGTCACGCGCACAGGGGTCACGTGATGCAGCGGAGCTAGGTAGACACTTGTCCTGGAGCTCCCCGTGTACACTCGGTTAAACTCATAAAAAATACCCACTTAACCTTGAACTTCATTCAGAAGTTGTAACATGGACCTAAGACCCAGAAATAAAGCTCAAAACTTCTCTTCTGAGCTATTTCCAGCTGGAGAAGCTACATCTAAAGCAAGCGACAAATGCGACATGGCGGCGAGGAAGCAACATGAGACTGAGGAAAGTTCGCTCATTCTACAAGAGATAAAACGTGGTAATGAAGCCCTTTCACAAAAGCTCGACCTTCAAACCGCTGAAATCAACCAGTCCATTTCGGAGCTTAAAACAGTAGTTGATGGAATGTGTTCCCGTATTGCCGAAGCAGAGGAACGTTGTGTCCCAGTACACAACGGTATTGACGTTTCCATCCAGCACCATTGATGGCATTGATGGCATTTTTCCTCCATAATGAATACGGGGCAATACCATCGCTGAACCACCACCTTCTTGAGTGATTTCCTGGATGCAGTCATCACAGAGATTTTCACCACATGATCCTGCACCCTTTGTCTTCCATCTATATGGCCAAGCATATAGCGGCTCTCCTCCATATAGACAACATGTCACCAATGACCAAGCTCTAATCTTCTGTGCTCCTGAGCACATCATAGCGGAGCAGCTCTGTGTTGAACAGTGCACTTGGTCATTCATCTTGCTCAATAACTATGCTGAAATAATCTTCAGTATACAGTTTGATGGAAAACATTGATCCCAAAAAAAGACAAAAGTTGCTTGATGGCGTTATCTGATTTCTACAGCACAGACTAACCCTTAAAAAGATAGAGTATTCTCGGCTCAACACGTGTGACTTGTTTATGATTGCTAATCCACATAAAATATGCACACACCCGTATGTTTAAGTTAACCAATGGTAAGATATAAACATTGGCCCAGAATTTGCTTATTTCAAACGATAAAGCCGTATGAGCCGTTATAACGAAGCCGCAATTACGAAGCTTTTATTGGGGACACGCACCGTAATAACACACCCGTGCCGGCCGAAATTCGCAATGGCAAACGTCTACGACAATGCGACCTCTCAAGACTTGATCGATATTTTTATGGATTAGGTGATTTTTAGTACAGTGAACCCTCGCTATAACATGGTTCACCTTTTGTGGCTTCGCTATTTCATGGATTTTTTTAGTGCTGTTTTTTTAAGCTTTTTTTAAACAGTGCATTGTGTTCTGCATCCTTATTGGCTAAGGGACTGACCAACGTGAACAGTCTCCGCGCCTCGTCTCCTCTGCCATACAGGCCAGCGCTGCCTGCTGTGGAGCGCTGGATCATTTCTCTCCTTGGTCTCCATGTAGTGAGACACCCTGAAAGACGGAACTGATGGAGCAGCCTTATTCTTTTCCCCCGCCGTCAACCGGACAGTGGACGTGGTCCCCAACCGTCTCTGGCCACCGCAGCCACGCTCCCCAGGAGAAGAGCGCCGGCGCGAGCCTTCCCCACCCCCGACTGCTCCAATTGATTCAGCCGGGCCCGCTCTCTGAGGAGGCCGCGGCGTCCACCTTCCTGCAGCTGCAGCGCTCCCCCAGGTGCAATATTGTATAATAACTAAAAAAATAAAGCTGACTACTTCACGGATTTCGCCTATGTTTTAATATTTGTACTTCCCCAGAAACATGGCACTTCACATCTGCCTCAATGAACAACGAAACATCAGTGGACGGCTCCTATCCCTGCGCTGCAAGACTGAAAGATTTAGGAAATCTTTCTTGCCATCAGCAGTCATGTTATTCAACTCAAAATTAAACAGATAAGAACCCTGACAACTGAATTTCCCTTCAGGGATGAATAAAGTAATTCTGATTGTGATTGTGATTCTGGCCTTGTAAGGGTTAAGCAGTGGCTGATCATCTCATCTGGGAGCGAGTCGTTGTCTTCCTGGAGAATGACTCTCAATGACGCTTGAGGATTTCATACATCGTACTCTGTGATATTCCATGGAAAGCAGCAATGTTGGCTTGTTTGTGTCCATCCTCTCAGTGTGCAAGCACTCTTTGGCGCATTTCCAGCTGTGTCGGACGAGGCATCTGTGTTAAATTTGGTTGAAAGTTATTCAGCCAAACATGGACTTATGGTGTACAGACTTTAAGCAGGAAAAGGAGAACACAGCCTTGCTTTTTCTTGCTTTTTGTAACAGTTGATAAGCATGAATTTGTTTCACCTGACACTCAGTGATCAGCAATCACTGCACCTTGTCAAAAGTGATTACTGATGTGTATAAATAGGAGTAAAAAGAGGAATGTGTCTGAAAACAAAATTATTCCAACTTTTTGGGCAACAGTGTAGTTTGGCCAACTGATGAGCAAGCTCTGTTGCAGGAGGGAGGATTGTAGTGGGCGCATTGGGATGTTAGATGTGATTGTGATGGTGGCAAATGGTTTACATGGCTCAAGGATAAGGTAGTAAGATCACTGAACATAATTTTGCTTAGGGCCTCCGGGACGTCAGGACAGACACTGGATTTACTTATACAGTGAACCCTCGCTATAACGCGGTTCACCTTTCTCGGCTTCGCTGTTTCACGGATTTTTTTAGTGCAGTTTTTTTTATGCTTTTTTTTTAAACAGTTCATTGTGTTCTGCATCCTGATTGGCTAAGGGACTGACCAACGTGAACAGTCTCCGAGCCTCGTCTCCTCTGCCATACAGGCCAGCGCTGCCTGCTGTGGAGCGCTGGATCATTTCTCTCCTTGGTCTCCATGTAGTGAGACACCCTGAAAGACGGAGCCGACGGAGCAGCCTTTTATTCTTTTCCCCCGCCGTCTCTGGCCACCGCAGCTCCCCTGGAGAAGAGCGCGGCCGCGAGCCTTCCCCACCCCCGACTGCTCCAATTGATTCAGCCGGCCCGCTCTCTGAGGCAAGAGTACCGCCGTGGCGTCCACCTGGCTGCAGCTGCAGCGCTCCCCCAAGTGCAGTATTGTATAATAACTGTAAAAAAATAAAGCTGACTACTTCACGGATTTCGCATATTGCGGGTTCTTTTTGGAACGTAACCCCCGCGATAAACGAGGGTTCACTGTATTTCTGATATTTTAAAGCATTTTTCTTGAGGGTATCTTAGAATTTACTGTGTGAACCTTGACTATGATGGATCCTGTAAATACTTGGACATTCATATGGAAAACACTTGAAGCTGAACAGTCCATGTTCGAAAGTCAGGCTGTTTTATTTTCAGTGTTGCAGATTTCTGTGTATTTATAGGTTTTTAGTATTTATCCTCAGTAAGTTATTGCACAGCTACTTTTTAAATCTAGGTTTATGCGATATATTTTTGATCTATTTCATATTGTCAAATACCAACATTGCTTGTCCAAGGCTAAATTTCCTCTGTAACAGTAAAGTCTTATCTTACTTATTAGCTGTGGAGTTGCTTTGTGCCAGCTGCAGCTGCAAATAGAGAACTGTCGGTGCTTTATAAGATAACATTATGTTGTGCTTGTTCTGCTGCTTTGATATGACATATATTATTGCTAGTATGACAAAAATAATCAGTATGAAAAATTAATTAGTCCATGCTTCAGAAAGCTGCTCCACTGCATTGGCTTGCTTAGCATGTATGCAGCAGTTTTGGAGGCATGTTTTTAGACTGCACGTTTAAAAACAAAATATCGTGGCCACATGTCAGTTATGCATATCAAATCTTGATGTTTGTAGCTACAATGGAGCACAGGGGGTTCTTTAGCAATTTAAATACTGAAAAGTAACTTTAGGATTTGGTTTTACTGCCTCCCATATTCTAATGGCGCTGTCACACTCTAGCGTATAGAGCCAGAGTATGAGGAATGTATCGAATATTTTAAAAAAATTGTTTATATGCACAACTTTTCAGTGTATGAGGTCGATTTTTGGTTAATGACCGTGAGCCTAGCGTACCGTCAGCGTATGAGTAGCATATGAGTAGTGTACGCATAGTGTATGTCAGCGTATGTGAGCGTATGTGATGTGATGTGTATTTGAGTTGGACGTATACTGACGTATGAGTAACGTATATCAGCGTACCTCCGACGTATGAGAAATGTATGTGGAACGTCAGCCTTTACGTATGAGGAGCGTGATGTTGGGACCAACCCTGTCCAGCAGTTCATCATACATTTCTGGAGGCATGCGTAGGAAGTTCCTGAAGGCTCTCTTATCTTCATTTCTCAATTCAACCATAAGCTGGTCATAAAGGCCAAATTGACGCCGCCTTCCAATCCAAGGTTTCACCCAGATTGCACGTCTCATTCTACGCCGCCTTCTTCTGTGTCTAGCATACTCAACTGCCAACTGTAACAAATCTTGGTGATGTTGCAGCACAGCAACCTCCATCTCTGAACTGCTGGTACAAACTGATACAGATTTGGAAATGTGAGACTTTATATACCCCCCATACGCTGGAAATACGCATGTAATACGCATGGGATAAGTTGGCTGTACACTCAGAACACGCTAGGCATAAGTTGAGTACGTTAGACTGTTGTTAGAACTACCATCATAACGTTAGCCATTCGTTAGACACACGTCAGACACACGTTCATTATACGCTCCTCTAACGCTAGGTTTCCTGACCCACTCAATTTCAACGTATGAGAAGCGTACTCGATGTATGAGTAACGTACCTTCAGCGTACCTCTGGCGTGTTCAGCGTATGAGGAACGTATGAGGAGCGTAAAATTCATACATCGGCATACGCTGAAAATTTTTGTGCATGTTCGCAGCGTACATCAGCGTACACTGACGTACCCCGGCGTACTAGAAACGTATTCCAGCGTACCCCTAGCGTGTTTCAGCGTATGTCAGCTTATGCCCAAAAAGTCCATACGTTCCTCATACGCTGGCTCTATACGCTAGAGTGTGACAGCGCCATAAAAAAGAAAAAAGAAAATATCCTGCATATCAGGTTTATAAGCTGTAACTTACAGCTTTATTAATGGTTTATTAATGATCATGAATGGCTAATTTAGTGAGTCTTAATTTTTTAGTTCTTCTTTAACAATTTAAACTGGATGTAAGAATAAATTTTTGTTTTTCTTTTTGATGGAACCCATCAAGCCTCATAATAAAAAATAAATGACCAGTTCCATATTGAAGCCATTAATAAAGCATTACAGGCCGTTTTACTTCTAATAAGCAACCAACAAAATTTAGAAAATCTTCAGCAGCTCTACATGTTCATAAGTCATTAATAATGACAATCACCCATTAATACTGCTTTTAATAAATGTTAATAAGTCATTAATAAAAAGTCATAGGTCTCCTTGGTTTAACAGCGAATGTTTAAAATTCATTAGCTGTTATATGTAATGATAAGCCATTCATAAATCCTGCAGTTCTAGCTGAAATGGATTTGGGTCAGATGCTCTGCGCCTCTTTTCCACAAGGTCAAAGGTTAAATGTGTCAGAGAACAGAATGCTGGATGAACTAAATAACTAATCAAACAAAGAAAATTGAGGGGTGTGATGAGGAAGGAGAATGTTTAATTGAGGCAACTTACAGCTGTTTTTTTTTGTTTGTGTTTTTTTTTTTTGGTATTTACCATCAATAAATCCACAGGTTACATCTTTCAGTACACCTTTGTGTGTTGCTGGGTCCCTTATTAAAAGTAATGCCCATATTTTTATTCTCACAGCGACCTTAATAGAAAGGAATAACATTTGGAACTGTGTTTCCCAATGCTTTTTGTTGGTGACTTCAATTCAAGTCAGTGTCCACTTGTGACCTATAGCCACAGACTTACTATCTGTGTAACTGTGAGCTGTTGAGTGAAATAAGTAGTCAACACTATGTTTGAGGATGTCCAGCTTGAAACTGCAGTGAACCGTCAGTCTCAAAAACAGAGATTTAGATTTAGG
The DNA here is from genome assembly GCF_021347895.1 of Acanthochromis polyacanthus. NCBI lineage: Eukaryota > Metazoa > Chordata > Actinopteri > Pomacentridae > Acanthochromis > Acanthochromis polyacanthus. The sequence continues at coordinate 34,664,509 of NC_067119.1, read as the reverse complement.
GTTTCATATATAACCAGAAAAGCACTCACAAAGCTCAGTACTTCACCAAGGCTGCTCATTCCCCTATATGGCATTGTCAGAAATGCAACATTTTGTTTAATAGATATTGATGATCAGAAATCACGGCACCATAAAATGTAGCAATTCAATATAGATGTACCCACAAACAAAATGAGCACAGGCGTGTGTTATGTGTGTTTTGTACAGACACTGAAATGCATGACCTAAATATGCAGCGGATGGCAGGAATTGATGGGACTCAGAAACACCCCCACAATTCAATCAATTGTCCCGATAAGTCCACAGCAGTGGATTTGTAGTACGATCGCAATCATGTGATCGTCAGCTATGGAGTTAGAACAGTCTCATAATTCACAAATGCACACAGAAGAATTCACAAATGTAAACTGCAATCCACAAATGCACACAGAAGAATTCACACATGTGAACTGGGGTTCACAAATGTAAACTGCAATCCACAAATAAATTAAGAAAGTTCACAAATGTATTTCTGCATTCACAAACTGCTTTTGTGTGTGAATCTTTTTTGAGACTGCTCTGCCGTCAGCTCGATCCACAAATGCATTTTTTTCAACACGGAAGTTTCTGTAGCCAATCAGATGTCTCCCTCCTTTCAGCCAATCACAAAAACTCACCCCACGTGGGGGTGGGTGTACTGTTCAGCCAATCATATGAACGCGTCCGCACAGCGTTATACTTCACCGTGTCATTGGGCTGAAGAGTGAAGCTGCCCGTCGGAGAGACCATGGCGTCTGATGGGGACAATAGACCCTTTATTTGTTTACAAACATTGTGACGTTTTTTGTGGCCGGGGCTTATGCTGGAGGCAAAAGCTGAGCGAGAAGTCAAGCGGGACTGGGAGTATATAGTTTGCGCTGGGAGTTTGCGCTGCAAACTCGAGCATTTTTAACCCGTTAAACTTCAGTGTAAATAAAAAAAATATGACGAGAAATACAGGGAATATTGGACGCGCATCGCGAGGTGCATTTCCTTGAAAACGACCGATTCGTGGATTATATTCCGACTTCAAGACATGTTTTGGACAAAATAGTTTACTGGCTTGTGTCGGCTGGATGTCCAAGGTTGGATTATGGCCGTTTTTTGTGGAATATTTTCATCTGTGTGTAATAATGAACCCGGAAATGTGAGTCGCGCTGTGTACGTTGAAGCCGTGTATAGAGAACGGATGGATGGATATTCATTGTTTGTCGGACAAATGTGTTTATATTATCCGCTGTGGTAATCACATCTGAAAGTGGTTTATACCGATGGATTCATGAGAATCTAAGCTTTCCATCGGCGTATCATGTTTATATAATCACGTTTGCAGCCTTCGGACATTCTTTAAATTCCTATGCAAATTAGTAAGTGTACCGCCGGCGGTACACTGAAGTTTAACGGGTTAAAAATGCTCGAGTTTGCAGCGCAAACTCCCAGCGCAAACTATATACTCCCAGTCCCGCTTGACTTCTCGCTCAGCTTTTGCCTCCAGCATAAGCCCCGGCCACAAAAAACATCACAATGTTTGTAAACAAATAAAGGGTCTATTGACCCCATCAGACGCCATGGTCTCTCCGACGGGCAGCTTCACTCTTCAGCCCAATGACACGGTGAAGTATAACGCTGTGCGGACGCGTTCATATGATTGGCTGAACAGTACACCCACCCCCACGTGGGGTGAGTTTTTGTGATTGGCTGAAAGGAGGGAGACATCTGATTGGCTACAGAAACTTCCGTGTTGAAAAAAATGCATTTGTGGATCGAGCTGACGGCAGAGCAGTCTCAAAAAAGATTCACACACAAAAGCAGTTTGTGAATGCAGAAATACATTTGTGAACTTTCTTAATTTATTTGTGGATTGCAGTTTACATTTGTGAACCCCAGTTCACATGTGTGAATTCTTCTGTGTGCATTTGTGGATTGCAGTTTACATTTGTGAATTCTTCTGTGTGCATTTGTGGATTATGAGACTGTTCTAACTCCATAGTCAGCAGGCAGCTGACGTAGTGTTTACTTGTTGTCATAGTTAAAGTGTGCCACTCTCTCGTAATGATACAGAAATCTTCAACAAACCCGTGGATCCAGACTATAAGCCACACCACTGCCAGAATCTAATCACTTGGTCCTTGTGTCATTTCAGACCTCCCCTAACAAAATTCAACTAAATCCATTTTTGAATAATGTTGCTAACAGACAAACCAACGCCAATCGTCACATAACTCCACCACAATCTTGGTAGAGTCACTAACGTTAAGAACTAATCCTGACAACTTGTAGAGTGGGATTTTCTGTCTCATCATTCTTTGTCATAGTTTGTTTCTAGTTTGAACATGTATGGCTGAATTGCTCCAATATTAAAACCCACCATTGTGTCATGTAGAGTAGTTTTACAGTTTGAGGTGAGCTGGTGTGCTCAAGCTGCAGCAAGTGGGAAATTTGGATGGAGAGAGAGGCAGGGACTGCAAAGATCTGCACATTCTAGAGCAGGGGTCGGCAACCTTTAACACTCAAAGAGCCATTTTGACCCGTTTCTCACAGAAAAGAAAACACTGAGAGCCGCAAAAACCTTTTGGCATTTAAAATGAAGACAACACTGCATATATTGCTTTTTTACCTCTATGCCCTTGTTAATTTTGACTAATTAATTAATAAAAAAATAATGCATTAAAAAAATTATGTATTTAACTGCACCTTTCTCAGTTCCCAAATTTCTGGCACACCGATAACACTGAGGAACACTCCAGCCAGGTAGGTTGCGCTAATGAACTTAAAGTCTGTTTTCCAGCCGTGAAGAAGATTCACAGGATGCACTGTCAGCACACAACAAAGTTTGGTGAACAGTGATTGAAGACGAGAACACTCTGAGTGTGTTGAGCAGAAAGTTCCTTTTAAAAATCTTCCTGATGGCAACTTGGATAAAAACGTGGTTATTTGGAAATTGTGCAACAAATAGTTTTCTGATCACCGCAGCACTTCAAGGCTGCACCACATTTCAACTAGCAGTTTATACTGTTTTAAAGTTCAAGTTGGCAGAGTTTCCACAGATGAATCATTGATGAAGGGCACTTTGGTTTCAGTTGTTTAGACAATGAAGCCTATTCACTGAGGAAACCTCAACCTGCCAGATTTGTGACCACTTGTCTGTGCCACTACATGCTGCTCATCACCTGAGTGAGGAGTTAATATAGTAACAAATAAAAGCGTGATTGGCTGAGACTGGCCGGCTGAATTTCCCACATTGCCGGACCATTTAAATTCCGCTGCAGTAGCTGTAGCACATAGACAGCTTGTTCCAGCCAGAGCAGGTCATGGCAGCAGATGACTTACTGCACAGCATATCAACGAGAGCTTATGGTGGTCTCCTCTCCAGCTTGCTCACCTCCGTCCAACAATTTCCTCTTCTTCCTCTTCCCCTCCCATCTGCTGTCCCCAGAGAGACCATCATAGGAAGTTATTCTGACCTCCGTCACCCTCTGCTTCTCCATGAATCATGCTCTGTGCATGAAAATTGGGATGAAAGTGTTTTCGCACTACAGTGGTACTACGCGATATGACTAAAAGCAGCAATAGGGTGACGAATGTGACAAGATGAAAATGTGGATATATATAAATTCACCTCTCCTTTAGCTGGCTTTGATGTGCAAATCACAGAATGAAAATACTGCTGTGAGAGAAATTTTAGTTTGTAGCTTTAAGGATTTTCTCTATAACATCGACTGAAGTCTGTCCCAAACTATAAGTGCCATCGTTTATTAGGAATTCACTCTCTGATGACCATGAATATTAATGACTAACTCTCATGGTCATACTATGTATTGTAACTTCCACTTATTTGTTTGAACCACCAGATCTCTAGGGGGCATAATTGTCTTAGTTATCGCCTTTCAGTTAGTGGTCACATGATGCTACCTCAGTAAATCATCGGCTTGACAGGAAGTTCTCCCAGCTTCATTAGCGCGAAAATGCTAACTTCTTTTCACCAACTGCCGGTTTGTTCCTAGCCCTTTGAGTGGCAAAATAAGTGAGTAAAGATGTTGATAATATTGTTAGAATGTCCATTTATAGTTGCTATGACATATTTGTAGTGTTGTGAATGTCATTCTGTTAGTATGTTTTGAATAATAATAGCGGTTTTCAGGCTTCAGGGTTATCTTCAAGGTAGTTAAGCTTTAGCTTTAATGCAACTTACGTACCTTATTACTTACCTGTATAAACCTGTCACCTACAACAATTTTATTATGTAAATTAGTCCATACTTACCTGTGATACTGATGTGTTTGAAGTCACAAGCAATTTGCATTGTTGTTGACCAGCGCATTTCTGTATACTTATTTCAGTTTCACACTTCTCTGTATTAAATCCGTTCAATGACAACACTGGCCTGTTCCTTGGAGGATGCAGTACAGAGGAGTTTAGCTGGCTCCCAGGATAGGACAGGAGTCACATTGGGTGTATATTGGGTATATACAGTACATACTATATATATAACAGTTTTCAGATTATTACTCTGTCAAGGAATGTGGCGGAGTTATGTGATGATTGCCGTACATTTGTCTGTTTGTTTGTCTGTCTGTTCACAACATTACTCAAAATGGAAACAGATTTGGATGAAATTTTAAAAGAAGGTCAAAAATGACACAAGGACCATCTGAAGCCATCAAAACTATGAATGAAAGGATATGGAATTATGTAGTAAACAAAAAAAATATGAAAGAAGTCAAAACATGTTTTATATTTTATATTTTATGTTTTATATTTTAGCCACCCTCTGCTTTGATCTTGACATTCTCTGAATGAGCTTCATGAGGTAGTCACTTGAAATGGTTATCACTTCACAGGTGTGCCTTGTCAAGGTTAATTTGTGGAATTACTTGCCTTCTTAATGGAGTTGGGACTATTAGTTGTGCAGAAGTCAGGCTGGTATACAGTTGACAGCCCTGTTTCACAACTATTAGAATCCATATTATGGCAAGAACCAATCAGCTAAAGAGAAATGACAGTCCATCATTAATTTAGGAACTGAAAGTCAGTCAGTCCGGAAAACTGCAAAAGCTTTGAATGTATCCCCAAGTGCAGTCACAAAAACCATCAAGTGCAATGCCCAAACTGGCTCATATGATCGTGATCGCCCCAGGAAAAGAAGACCAAGACTCACCTGTACTGTTGAGAAGTTCATCCGAGTGTCCAGCCTCAGAAATGGCAAGTTAACGGCTCCTCAGATTAGACCCCAGATAAATGCCACACATAGTTCTAGACACATCTCTCCATCAACTGTTTAGAGGAGACTGACCAATCAGGCCTTTATGGTCAAATAGCTGCTCAGAAATCACTACTCAGGAAGAGCGACAAGCAGAAGAGATTTGTTTAGGCGAAGAAATGCAAGGAATGGACATTAGACCAGTGGAAATCTGTGCTTCGGTCTGATGAGTCCAAATCTGAGATCTTTGGTTCCACCCGCTGTGTCTTTGTGAGACCAGAAAAGGTGAACGGATGGTCTCTGCGTGCATGGTTCACACCGTCAAGCATGGAGGAGGAAGTGTGATGGTGTGGGGGTGCTTTGCTGGTGACACTGTTGGGATTTATTCAAAACTGAAGGAACACTGAACCACCATGGCAACCACAGGATCGTGCAGCGACACGTCACCCCATCAGGTTTGATTTAGTTGGACCACCATTTATTTTCCAACAGGACAATTACCCCAAACACACCTCCAGGCTGTGGAAGGAGTATCTGACCAAGAAGGAGAGTGATGGAGTGCTGCTTAGGTCAGTGACCTGGCCTCCACAGTCACCTGACCTAAACCCAATCCAGATGGTTTGGGACGAGATGGACTGCAGAGTGAAAGCAAAAAAGCCAACAAGTGCTCAGTATCTCTGGGAACTCCTTCAAAACTTTTGGAGAACCATTTCAGGTTCTACCTCATGAAGTTCATCCAGAGAATGCTAAGAGTAAAGCAAAGCAGTAATCAAAGCAAAGGGTGGCTACTTTAAAGAATCTAAAATATAAAACATGTTTTGACTTATCTCACACTTTTTTGTTTACTACATAATTCCATATGTGTTCATTCATACTTTTGATGCCTTCATTGAGAATCTACAATGCAAATAGTCATGAAAATAAAGAAAAACCATTAAATGAGAAGGTGTGTCCAAACTTTTGCCTGGTAGTGTATGTACACAACAAAAACACAAAACACTACCAAACAATAAAACATACCAGTAAAATAGAATACACAGCTAAATACATAAACATACCAGATAAAACATAAAATATAATTAAATACAGAAACAAATTTAGATTTTTTTTTTCATTTGCATGAGGTCCCCAGGTAGTGCTAGCTATGTGTAAATAGGGCTTTTGACCATCAGCTACAATGTGGCTACATCAACATGTAAAATTTATTCAGTCGTTGTGATATTGTGTTCAGGTGTAGGTTAAAAGAGACAATATTGTTTAGTGTGAATGTATTTCTTCAATGTTGTATTGTTAGTGGTCATGTGTTCTATACAAAGACGTAAATGTAATGATTTACAGTACATAAAATGTCATAGATATGCAACTACACAGCCAACAAGAAATCTCTGGGACATCAGAATGAAGACAGTTGTGTATATTAATGAAATAAAGACAAAACGCTCACTGCGATAACATGAAAGCACAAGTTTTTTAAGGTTAGGGTTAGGGTTAGGGTTGGCTAGCTTGAACTACTCTGAAGGTGAAACATGCCATGTGCCCTTCCAGTGCAACTAATGAATGTCTGTGGTTTACATTCCTTCTTTGTAACAGGTGGATACCTCAGCAGCTTAGGATGTGGTTTAGTAATAGTTAAGTTGTGGGCCTCGTCCCCACTTGGACTATTGTTACTCTGCCAAGGAGGCTGAGCCTCGGCTCAGTTCTGTGACGATTGCTGCTGGTTTGACTGTCTGTCTGTTCAAAACGTTACTCAAAAACGGACCAACGGATTTAGATGAAATTTTCAGGGAAGGTCAGAAATGACACAAGGACCAAGTGATTAGATTTTGGCAGTGATGTGGCTTATAGTCTGGACCCACAGATTTGTTAAAGATTTCCATATAATTGCAAGATAGCAGCAGGGCCTCACTGTAACCATGACAACACATGAACACTATGTCAGCTGCCTGCTGACGATCACATGATTGCAATCGTACTACAAATCCATCGCTGCGGACTTATCTGGACGTATTCACCTGAAATGATACAAGGAACAATTGATTAAATTGTGGGGGTGTTTCTGAGTCCCATCAATTGCCGATGCCAGCTACATACACACTCCTGTGATCAGTGCAAGGTCATTTTGTTTGTGGGTACATCTATATTAAATGGACATATTCTATGGTGCCATAATTTCTGCCACGATTTTTTCCATGATCTTAGCCATCATACAATGACTGAGCAGCCTTGGCAGAGTGTTGGGCTCTCTGACTGCTTTTCCTATTTTTCTTATTGCTGTCCTCTTGCAAGATTGTTTTATTGCTGTTGGGTACTCTTCAAAAAGGCCACTAGAATACAGAGAAGCTATTTTCCGTATTGCAAATGTTGAAAAATAGAAAAACACCTGGTTGTCTTCACTGATTACACAAAGCATTTCTATTCTTCTTTGTGATTGAATGTGTTGTCAAACTGATGAAGATGTGTTCTTCAGTTGCTTGTATTTTACCATTTTGACATGTGTTTTTCTAAACAGTATACATTTCCTAAGCTTGGCTAAAATACTAACTTTGTTTTTCAATAAGCAAAAAGATCAAAGTCAGGATGCCTAATGGAAGACAACAACACATCAATATTAATAATAATGAGAGCCACCAGTCAGCTAAATGCCTTCAATCAGGCTCATCACATCCAGCCTCACAGCCATTTCTGGGCCTCTGATCTCAGCTGTTTTTTTTTCAGTGACAGGAAATGACAGTGTTGATAGGGGTGTTGTTGTCGGAGGTGACATGGCTGTGAGGCAGCTGTTCAGAATTATCTAAATGTGTGACACTGACTTTGATGGATGGGGTTTTATGGAAGAACTGAGAGCAAGCTGTCTTTGAAAACCTCAGAGGGAAATTAGCACTGGAGGTTTTGATTTGTTTGGTTGTGTTTGTGATAGTATTTTTAATGTTAGGTGCTTGGTGACAAACACATGCTTGATTTCTCAGATGCATAACCATAGTTAACAAGCATGGACATCATCACACCACGTAACAGTGAGCGTGACACACAGTTCAAACACTCGCTGGGTTTGTGTCAGTCTTGTATTTTATCAGTTTCTTGGTTAAAGTATTCTGAATCAATGTGATTTTTGTCAAATTCACTGAATCTCTCTTCACAGTGTGCTAGCTGATTGTGCACTGAAACATATCCATTGTCCGTTCCCAGCTAAACAAACTAAGTGGCTCAGACTGGTCCACACAACAGCAGCCCAGCATGCTGTTACTTGTGTACAGAACAATTGCAAAGAGAGCAATGGGAGTGAGAGTAAGTCTTGCATATCTAAATATGCTAATCAGTGAAATATTAATCTTTCTCCAGAATCACCAACTCCACCTTTTCATTATCTGGCCTGGAACTTTCCAATACCCTGTCTGCCAGTACTACTACCATGAGGTCCAGTGGCAGACAACAAGATCATTCTTCAGGCTCTATATGCTTAAAGAACAGCAATGTGCTACAGAAGTTTTCTCGTTAAAATAAGAGAATTATCTTGTTAAAATAGGGGCTGCACTGTGGTGTGGTGGTTAGTAGTTTTGCCTTGCAGCAAGAAGATCCCCAGTTCAAATCCCGGCCTGGGCCTGGGATCTTTCTGCATGGAGTTTGCATGTTCTCCCTGTGCATGCGTGGGTTTTCTCAGGGCACTCCGGCTTCCTCCCACAGTCCAAAAATATGCTGAGGTTAATTGATGACTCTAAATTGCCCGTAGGTGTGAATGTGAGTGTGATTGTTTGTCTGTATATGTAGCCCTGTGACAGACTGGCGACCTGTCCAGTGTGTCCCCTGCCTTCGCCCAAGTCAGCTGGGATAGGCTCCAGCACCCCCCGTGACCCTACTGAGGATAAAGCGGTGTATAGAGAATGGATGGCTCTTGTTAAAATAAAAAAAGTTTTCAAATTTGCACAGCATCTCATTACAATGAGAAAATGTTCTCTATCGTTCAAGGCTTCCCCTCCACCCAGAGATACAGTGGGTACGAAAAGTATTCAGACCCCTTGAAATTTTTCACTCTCTGTGTCATTGCAGCCATTTGCCAAAGTCAAAAAAGTTCATTTTATTTCTTAGTAATGTACACTCAGCATCTGATCTTGACAGAAAAAAAACTGAAATGTAGAAATTTTTGCAAATTTATTAAAAAAGAAAAACTGAAATATCACATGGTCATAAGTAGTCAGACCCTGTGCTCAGTATTGAGTAGAAGCACCCTTTTCAGCTAGTACAGCCATGAGTCTTCTTGGGAATTACGCAATAAGTTTCTCCACACCTGGATTTGGGGATCCTCTGCCATTCTTCCTTGCAGATCCTCTCCAGTTCTGTCAGGTTGGATGGTAAACGTTGGTGGACAGCCATTTTGAGGTCTCTCCAGAGATGCTCAATTGGGTTTAGGTCAGGGCTCTGGCTGGGCCAGTCAAGAACGGTCACAGAGTTGTTCTGAAGCCACTCCTTTGTTATTTTAGCTGTGTTCTTAGGGTTATTGTCGTGTTGAAAGGTGAACCTTCGGCCCAGTCTGAGGTCCTGAGCACTCTGGAAGAGGTTTTCCTCCAGGATATCTCTGTACTTGGCAGCATTCATCCTTCCTTCAATTGCAACCAGTCGTCCTGTCCCTGCAGCTGAGCGTTTGATACACACAGTCTGTGCCGCTTACCTTCCGCATGGTGATCTCGTGCGGGATTCTCGCGAGATCTGGGCGCTATTCCTTCTGTGCAGTTATTTGTGTGTCTCTCTGTCTTGGATATATATATATATATATATATATATATATATATATATATATATATAAATTAAAAATAAATATATACACAGGGTATATATATACACATTAATGTCATGGCATCCTTGGGCCATCGCTGTGTGGTGTGTGGGATTCAGCTGCCCATTGAGGATGGTCATGATGTGTGTGTGCGGTGTCTGGGAGAGGAACATGCGGCAACAGCTGTAAACAATCCATTATCATGTATGGATTGTTCGATCCTGCCAAAACGATCCTTTGAGGCTCGGCTCTGTGTTTTTAGACCCAAGCGTGGCGGTTTGGTTGCACCACCTCCTGCTCTCCAGCAGACCAAACGCCCTAGGTTGGGGGAACTTGAAGGTGGCTCTGTATGGATCCCTACCTAAAGTTTCCTCCCATGCCTGGTGATAGAAGTGAGGAGGGTCTTGCAGCCGATAACCAGGAGGATTGTGAAATTGATGTGTTAGGGATGTCAGATGATGGTGAGATTGAGGGAAAGGCTCAGGAGGATGAACAGACCAAGGAAAATAAGTGCCAGCAATTTAGGGGTCTGGTTCATAGGGCTTCTCAGGCCCTGGGGCTTGGACCGGTGTCAGGTCAGGTCCCTCCCCTGTCATGTTTTGATGATGAAGAGGATCTCACAGAGGTAGAGGTGCCATTTGGGGTGCCTCTCCTTCCTGATATGGTGGACCTGATGCAGAAATCATTTCAGAATCCCACCGCTTAAGCTGGGTTTTTCGGTTACTGCCTGACGTATGTCTGCCATGCAGGACAAGGAAAAGGTGGGCTGTGGTTCCTTGCCCCAGTTGGACCAGACTGTGTCTGCTCTCTTGTTTCCATCCAGCTCGGTGTTGGGGCCGGCTAGTCCATCTGGTGAATGCAAAATGCTGGATGCTTCACTGGCTAAACTGCATTGGACAATGGCTGTTCAGACACAGCTGGCAAATACAGCATCCATATTGGCTCTATATGAGCGGAAGTTAGTTTGTCAGCTGAACTCTGGGACAGGTGCCCGCCTTGTTTCAGAGATACAGCTAGTGTTGTCTATGTTGACAGCACTGATGAAGGAACAGGCGCTGGTCGCTGGGAAGGGCATGTCATCGCTCTGGGTAACCAGGCGCCAACTGTATCTATCGAAGTCAAAGCTTCGGTCAGAGGACAAAGGGGCCCTCCTGAAGTTGCCTGTTGTGCCGAGAGCTATGTTCGGCCCGGATGCCACTACTCTTTTGCAGCTGTGCTAAGGAGGTTTCTAGTGCATTGACTGGCTAGGTGGTCTGGTCCATCTGGCAGTAGGAGAGCGGAAGCTTCCATGCTGCCACAAGGGTCAGGCTGGGGCCCTGGTGACCTGAGGGCTACTCTGGAGGCACAGCGTGGGCACGCAGTTGCTGCCAGAGGAGTAGCCAAGAATAAATCTGGCAAAGCTGGGGGCAAGCTGAAACCCCCGTCTTCTTCCTGATGTTATATTATTTCTGGCTGAGGTTCAGCCAGTCTCAGGTCGAGCAACAGCCTGGAAGTCGCTGGGTGCGAGCCCCTGGGTGGTTTCAACCATGACCCAGGGGTATTGTATTCAGTTTGCTCAGCGTCCCCCTACATCAAGGACACCAACAGTGGTCACGGTGGTGGACGCGGAGCGGAAGGCTGTTCTTCAGACAAAGGTTGGTACCCTGCTGGAAAAGGGAGCCATCAGGGAAGTACCATGCGGCAACAGACAGGCTGGATTTTACTCCTGTTATTTTCTCATCCCCAAGAGGGATGGGAAACTGCGACCCATTCTGGATCTGAGAGGTCTGAATCAGTATCTCAGATGCTTACCGTGTAAGATGCTGACCATCCCACGGGTGAGACAGTCGATAAACAAAGAGGACTGGTTTGTGAAAGTGGATTTGAAGGATGCCTACTTTCAGATTCCAATCTGGGAGAAGCACTGGCGCTTTCTCCGTTTTGTATTCGAGGGCAGGGAATACGAGTTTCAGGTCCTGCCATTCGGTATCTCTCTGGCTCCACAAACCTTCACAAGGTGTATGGAGGCAGTTCTGGTGCCACTGCGGCAGAAAGGGATACGGGTGCTGAATTACCTGGACGACTGGCTCCTCTGTGCCCATTCAGAGGCCCAGTGCCAGGCACATCTGGCTATTCTTCTCGATCATGTCCAACACCCTGGCCTGCGACTCAACATGGAGAAGGTCAGGTTGGTGCCATCTCAACATACGCATTTCCTGGGTCTAGTGATAGATTCCCAGGCAGGGCTGTTGATACTGACAGAGGAGAGGCAGATGTCCCTCAGGACATGCCTCTCCCAATTCAGACGAGGGGCCAGAGTCACAGGGAGGCTGTGTCTCCTTCTCTTGGGCCTGATGGCGTCTTCAGTCCAGGCAGTCCCGTTGGCCCTCCTACACATGCGCCCAGTACAGAGGTGCCTCATGTGTTGGGGTTTGGGTCCCAGGAGTCACTTGGACACATTACTCCTAGTCACCAGACAGTTGCAAGCGTCTCTATGTTGGTGGAACAACGAAGAGAATCTTGCCAAAGGCAGTGTGCTGGGTCCGGTGACACATCGCCATTTAGTAATGACAGATGCTTCACTGATGGGCTGGGGTGCAGTGTTCAGGGGAAGCGGGGTCAGCGGCTGCTGCGATACTCCCCACACTCCCCACGACATCAAAAGCTTAGAGCTGACAGCAGTCTATCTCGCCCTGCAACATTTTCTGCCGTATCTCCAGGGCTAGCATGTGCTGGTGAAGACGGACAGTGTGACCGCAGCCGCATATGTCAATAGGCACTGCGGGCTGGTTTCTCCTCGCCTTTGCAGGTTGGCACACTGCTTGTGGCTTTGGGCACACCCCAGGTTTCTGTCCCTGAGGGCGGTCCATGTGCCAGGGGTGGAAAATCATGCAGCAGATCAGCTGTCCACGGGGGTCCCAGACCCAGGGGGGACTACACCCAAGGTGGTCTCGGAAATTTGGCTCTGCTACAGACGTGCGGAGGTCGACCTGTTCGCGTCAGAGGAATCGACCCACTGTGCTCTTTTCTTTTACCTAGGGGGAGACAATCCTCCCCTTGGAGCGGATGCTCTTGCTCACCCATGGCCACAGACTCTGCTGTATGCGTTTCCCCCATTTGTCCTCCTTCCATCCCTCTTGCAGAGGGTACGAATGGAGCAAGTGAGGCTGATTCTGGTTGCTCCAAATTGGCCACATATGACCTGGTTCTCAGAAATCCCACCATTGCTGGACTGGACTCCGTGGGAGCTCCCAGTATGGCGGGACCTGTTGTCTCAGGCGCAGGGAAGTCTGGTTCATCCCTTTCCCCAGGGCCTGCGGTTATGGGCATGGCCCTTGAGGGGTCTGAGTTGCTCGCTATGGGACTGTCCCCTTTGGTGATCTGCACTATGCAGGACGCACGCGCACCATCAACAAGGGCACTTTACGCCCGTCTTTTTGAGCTGGTGTGAAGAACGCCATATTGACCCCCTAGCTGCCTCTGCTCCAGCTGTCCTTCAGTTCCTGCAAGGACTGCTGGATGCGGGGAAGTCGCCCTCCACTCTGAGGGTATGGTTGTGGCAATTAAGGCAGCTCGGGTGGGGCAGTACCAGTTGCCTGAAGAGGCAGAGAGACTGGTTTCCCAGTTTCTTAAGGGCGCTAGGAGGCGGGCTGGCGTGCGGTTTCGGCCTTCACTCCTGCCCTGGGACCTGGAGCTGGTGTTGCGGGCTCTTGAAGCACCTCCATTTGAACCTTTGGAATCAGTGGACTTAAAGTGGCTGTCGTTTAAGTCTACGCTTCTTTTAGCGCTGGCCACAGCAAAAAGGGTGGGTGAACTCCACGCTCTCTCAGTGGATGAGGACCTGTGTAGGTTCTTGCCTGAAGGGGCAGGGATGATCCTGCATCCTAACCCAGCATTCCTTCCAAAGATTCTGTCTGCTTCTCAGCCCAATTTGGACATGGTGATACGCTCTTTTTACTCTGCATCAACAGAGGGTGGAGAGTGTAGACAGTCGCTTGTGTGCCCAGTCAGGGACCTCAGGTTGTATCTGCAGCAGACAAAGGTCCATAGGCAGACGGATCAGTTGTTTGTTTGTTTTCGGGCAGATCTCCTGGGGCAGCCTCTGTCAAAGGCTCGTCTTTCCCACTGGATTGTGGGGACTATTCAGCAGGCGTATACGGGGGCAGGTGTGCACTTTCCAGCAGGGGTGCAGGCACACTCCACTCACGGCATGGCAACATCCTGGGCATCATGGCGCGGTGTGTCTCTTAGTGACATTTGTGCAGCGGCCACCTGGTCTGCCCCATCTACGTTTACTAGATTCTATCAGTTTAATGTGGCTGCAGACACATCGTTCAGTAAGCGAGTGCTTGGTGCAGCCCATCAGTAAGGTTCCTTGTCAGTCAGCCTTGGATAGGCTGATTGAGTGGCCTCCTCACCTCCCTGATTTGGCCCTTGCAGGGCCAACTAGCTCTTCATAGCATCTGGCACCAAGGCTTTAGGCTGCAGCATCCTGCGTCTTGCGGAGCTGGCGGACCAGGGGTGTGTATATAGTATATATAGTTTGTTTGCACACACTGTTGTTGTAGAGCACTTTGGTGGCGGGGACGTCTCATTCGAATCTCACATATCTCAGTGTGGGATGTGGCTGCTCTATCCTATTGCGGTGTGTCTTACAGATCTCCAATAGAGATATATATTCCATATATATTCCATATATCTCTCGGTGGAGGGGAAGCTTTGAACGATAGAGAACGTAAGGTTACATGTGTAACCAAGGTTCTCTGAGTGAAGAGGCTTCCCCTCCACCTCAAGGCTGCTCAGGGATTTGTTCCATCAGATTAATATCACTGGGGGAGTGGCTGACAGGAGTTTAAATAGGCTGTCAGCCACGACCACAGGTGGGGTGTCTTAAAGAAATTATCCACGTCACCTGACCCAAGGGTTCAGGCACTCCAATAGAGATATATATTCCATATATCTCTGGGTGGAGGGGAAGCCTCTTCACTCAGAGAACCTTGGTTACACATGTAACCTTACGTTCTCGTTATACAGAAAAAGTGGCATGGTGGCGATAATATGCTGCTATATGTGATGACCTCATCAGCAAGTACCACAGGCAAATCCAGCATTAAAATGAAGAGGCAGGAGCAGCAGAAATAACACGTATATCTGAACCACAGACTCCATCTTATGTCATATGTTGAAAACTAGCTTAATGCACAACTGTAACAGGTGTAACAGGCACCTGTTATACATATTTGTAGTCCAGGTGATATGTGAAAATTATGTTTTTCTTTTTCCTAACAGCATGAAACTTGCTACTCTTGTACAGCTCTTGTAGCAAAGACGGGAGTTTAATGTAAATATTAACAGAGGAAAAAAACAAACAGGAGATTCAGGGAAAAGAACAGAAAACTAACTTAGGGCGACGGCGCAGGGCCGTGGTGGGGGACTAACTAAACTAAAGTAAACTAAAGTCACGATAGTGTCCAGGGATTCGGGAGATGAGGTGGTGGTGGGGGGAGTTGAGCTGAGGCAGCCGGTAGCGGGGATGTGGCGAAGACAGAGGAGTAGACGGACCAGGAGCAGACGGAAGAGGGGTGCAGAGCGGAGCAGGGGTGACGAACAGGCGAGGTAATCCAGAGAGTCCGGGAAGCGGTGTGCATACGACAGAGAGCAGCATGTAATGATCTAGCGGAGAGCAGAGGAGATAGCCAGGCTCTTATGCTGCGCTGATTGTTCATTCACGCCAGCTGTGCTTTTAGCACAGCCGCTCATAATTAGGCTGAGCGCCGAACAGGAGAGGGAGGGGCCATGACAAAAATCCTACACAACATGAATGCAACATACAGTGAGATACTGTGATTTCCTTCTCACAAGGTCTTTGAATTCATTCATCAATAGAACAGTTCATACTATTGTATATGGTATCACTGGAAGGACTGACCATTAAAAGATGGGCAGACTTCAGCTGTTCTGCGTTATACATGTTTCTTTTAGGAGATATGCTGCACAATATGTCATTTGGGTAAAAAATAAAATGTCCACCATGGCAGCTATGATGCATTTTCCTCCAATTTATGAAATTATTCACGGCCAAAAATCATACAGGTGTAGCTTCATTGCTTTCATAATAAAGTGAACATATTGTCTTCAGTTTGATGCAAATCACCTGAACTTTAGGCGTAAAACTGAACCTGTCGTTCTCTTGTCACTATGTTGTTCTCAGGTTACCTCATTATGTCAGTGAACTGAATCACACAAGAGAGACTGCTTTTTTTAGTTCTGTTATTGGTTCAACCCCAGGTGGAAAAGAAACATATACTGCAGTGGTGCTGGACTGTAGAACACAATTTTTGTCTTGATTTTTTTTATTTGCTCATTTGATTTAAAGTTCTATTCTTTTATTTTAAGTTTTTTTTATTGCACATTTCAAATACACTCAACAAAAATATAAACCCAACACTTGTTTTTGCTTTCATTTTTTATGAGATGAACTCAAAGATCTAAAACTTTTTCCACATACACAGTATCACCATTTCTCTCAAATATTGTTCACAAATCTGTCTAAATCTGTGATCGTGAACATTTCTCCTTTGCTGAGATAATCCATCCCACCTCACAGGTGTGTCATATCATGATGCTGATTAGACACCATGATTAGTGCACAGGTGTGCCTTAGACTGCCCACAATAAACACAATAAACACTAACTCCACGAAAATCCATGAAGTCCTGGGTTCATTGCTCTCCAAATATCCGTTAAATTGTTGTTCGCAATGAAGTCATTCATTATAAGATTATTTTGTGACCTACCAATTCTTCAGGGCCATCTATCCATCCATTCATCTGGAGTCATATTCCAGTCACCTCCCGTCAGAATTTAGTCAGTGGGGTATTTACATTTCAGATCCACAATAGTATTTGTAACATCCTCTAGCATTGTTCTATTTTGATTGTCACTATTAAGTCCATATACATTAAACATAATGAGAAACAAACCTTCAACTTTTGTCACAACAGCCAGCCAGTGTCCCTCTGTATCATTCCGATGGGTCAAGATTTCTCCGGGAAAGTTATTGAAGCAAATAGCCAAGCCACCAGATCTTGCAGTGCCATGGCTAAACAGGATCTTATCGCCCCATTGATTAGTCCAAAAAGTTATGTCTGCATCCGAGGAGTGAGTCTCTTGTAAAAAAAAATACAGTTTTGCCCTTTAAAAAACAAAAACAAAGCTTTTCTTTTAACAACCTCTTTCATGCCATGAACATTAAAAGAACCAAATGAAAGTTTAATATTAATCATGAACTGCTAAGTACCAACAGTATAAGTAAAGAAACAAAAAACACTAGAACTAAAGTGTTGCATGCAATGCTCTTGACTAAACAAGGGATGCAAGAATGAGCATTTTGTCAACAACAAAAAAAAAAAGCCAGAGCTCGACCAAGCCCCTTATTGTTTCAGTCAACCATAAGCAGTTTCTCAATGTTATTTTTACACCGATTCTCAGTAGTAGAAAAAAAACAATGTGAAGAACTGCTTTGAAGTCAAAATGAGGATTTAAATCAAAGTATGGAGGAAATACCGTTTGCATCAAGGATAAACCTTTATCCTGTCGATGATTGTGTATCCCTCTTGGCTTCATCCACTTGTGGCCACAGCTCCTCTCTTGCCTCCCGATCTTCTTTGGAGAAATCTTGTTTAAAGGTGATATGCATCTCTTTGCACACTCGAGCCTCTATGGACATGCTCCACACCTCGTCCCGCACCGTTCACTTGGCAAACTGCACGATGATGGGCCTTGACAAGTTGTTATTTTCAGGGCCTCTTGTTCCCAGATGGTGAACTGTATCCACTTCAAGGCAGAGCTGGTCAACAGACATGGGTATCACTCGGGTGAGGATGCCAATAATGACATCTCGAATCTTCTCATTTTCTTTCTCTGGTAACCCCATAAGCCTGAGGTTCCTCTTGTATCTGGCAGCTTCCAATACCTTTTCCTCCAGGGACAGAAACTCAGCTTGTTTTTGGAGCCTTTCAATGTTTCCTTTGTTTGTGTCTGCAGACTGCTTAATGATGTCATTTTCTCTTCAATGTCCTGAAGTTTGAACTTTTTCAAGGTTTCTTGCACATTGTTCACCTTTTTCTTTCTTGGGCTGTTGACAGCCCATCTCCAGGTTTTTCAAAGGAGTGCTCCATATCAGTCTCCTCTTCTCCACTAGTTTCTCTCCGTATCTGAGAGCTGTAGTCACAGTCGAAGAAGCTAGCTTGCACGAGATTAGCCATCTTTCAAGTTTTATAACTCACAGTACCGGGGGTGCAACAGCTCCAAAAGTTAAAAAGCTTGTCAAAATGTCTCAGGATTACTTCTGTTGTTTCATGGGTTGGTCAGTTTTTGTTAAAGTCAAGTTTGGATGTACAAATATGAAATTTCTATCAGGCCCTGCTGGGAACACCACCGCTCACTCCGCCATCTTGGGGCGCTCTTTTATATATTAAGTTTTAGTTTGAATAATGGCAATGACTGTCTCAGTCACACTTAAATAAACAAGAAAAGCACTCGGAGCGCAGTAGTCCACCAAGGCTGCTCAGTCATTCTATCATTTACAACAGACAAAATGACCTTGCACTGAGCACAGGTGTGTTATGCATGTGTATGTTATATATGGATACGAATCACATGCAAAATATGTAGCGGGTGGAGAGAGTTGATGGGACTTGGAAACACCCCCAGAATTTGATCAGTTGTTCCTTTCTCAACGGATAAGTCCAGATAAGTCTGCAGCCGTCGATTTGTAGTAGGATTGCAATCATGTGATCGTCAGCAGGCAGCTGACATAGACCGTTTCTCAATTCTAAGTACCCAATTACGTACTTGGCGAGAACGAACTTGTGAGTCGGACTCTTAAGTATGGACTTGCGAGAATGCACCGAAGGCTGAAGTGCAATTACACTCAGATAAATGGAACACCAGAGTACTTGATGATGTCACCACCTTTTCTTTAACCGTGATAAACAACTAAATGGAACAGATATAACACAGCCTTGCATGTTCACGTTTTAATATTAAAACAGTTACTGTGTATATATATTTAGGTTTGTAAGATCATGATGAATCTTTTTTTAATGTTTTACAGCCCCTGATTTATTGACAGCTGTAGTTTGTGATGAACTGAACTGTTTCATTCTCAGCTCTATCCAAAAAGCTTTTCAGAAACTGATTGCTGAAAAAATATTGATGTAGCCGCAAGGGGACACAAGCCAGTGTCTTATTGTGCCGGTCCCAAGCCCGGATAAATACAGAGGGTTGTGGCAGGAAGGGCATCCGATGTAAAACTTTGGCCAAATCAAATATGCAAATCAAATGTATGACTTCCATACCAGATCGGTCGAGGCCCAGGTTAACAACGACCGCCATCGGTGCTGTCGACCTACAGGGTGCCGGTGGAAAATGGACTACTGTTGGTCGAAGAAGGAGGGGAGGAAGGTGTGCTCATAGGAAGAGAGAGAAGAGGAACACCAAGAGTCTAGGACTGAGAGTAGGGACTTTGAATGTTGGAACGATGACAAGAAAAGGTAGAGAGCTGGTTGACATGATGCAGAGGAGAAAGGTGGACATACTGTGTGTCCAGGAGACCAGGTGGAAAGGTAGTAAAGCTAGAAGTTTAGGAGCAGGGTTCAAGTTGTTCTACCATGGTGTAGATAGGAAGAGAAATGGAGTAGGAATTATCTTGAAAGGAGGAGTTTGTTAGGAATGTCCTGGAGGTAAAAAGAGTGTCAGATCGAGTGATGAGCCTGAAACTAGAAATCGAAGGTGTGACGTTCCATGTTGTTAGTGGGTATGCTCCACAGGTAGGATGTGAGCGGGAGGAGGAGAAATTCATCATCTCTAGAAGTGAGAGAGTTGTCATTGGTGCAGACTTCAATGGATATGTTGGTGCAGGAAACAGAGATGATGAGAAGGTCATGGGCAGGTTTGGTATCCAGGAGAGGAACGCAGAAGGACAGATGGTGGTTGACTTTGCAAAAAGGATGGAAACGGCTGTAGTGAATACTTTCTTCCAGAAGAGGCAGAAACATAGGGTGACCTATAAGAGTGGAGGTAGGAGCACACAGGTAGACTACATCTTGTGTAGACGGTGTAATCTGAAGGAGATCAGTGACTGCAAAATAGTGGTAGGTGAGAATGTAGACAGACAGCATAGGATGGTGGTGTGTAGGAAGACCTTGGTGGTGAAGAAGATGAAGAGGGCAAAGGCAAAGCAGAGGACCAAATGTTGGAAGCTGAAAAAGGAAGAGTGTTGTATGACTTTCAGGAAAGAGTTGAGACAGGCTTTGGATGGTCAGGAGGTGCTTCCAGATGGCTGGACAACTACAGCAAATGTGATCAGAGAAACAGGTCGGAGAGTACTTGGTGTGTCATCTGGAAGAAAAGGAGATAAGGAGACTTGGTGGTGGAATGAGGAGGTGCAGAAATGGATCCAGAGAAAGAGGTTAGCTAAGAAGAAGTGGGACACTGAGAGAACTGAAGAGAGTAGACAGGAGTACAGGGAGATACAGCGTAAGGTGAAAGTAGAGGTGGCAAAGGCCAAACAAGGGGCTTTTGATGACTTGTATGCTAGGTTGGACAGTAAGGAGGGAGAGACTGACCTGTATAGGTTGGCAAGGCAGAGAGACAGAGATGGGAAGGACGTACAGCAGGTTAGGGTGATAAAGGATAAGGATGGAAGTGTGTTGACAGGTGTGATGGGAAGATGGAAAGAGTACTTTGAAGAGTTGATGAATGAGAAAAATGAGAGAGAATGAAGAGTAGAAGAGGTGACTGTTATGGACCAGGAAGTAGCAAAGATTAGTAAGGATGAAGTGAGGAGGGCATTGAAGAGGATGAAGAGTGGAAACACACTTGGTCCTGATGATATACCTGTGGAGGTATGGAAGTGTCTCGGAGAGGTAGCAGTAGGGTTTCTGACTGGGTTGTTCAACAGGATCTTAGATAGTGAGAAGATGCCCGAGGAATGGAGGAGAAGTGTGCTGGTGCCCATCTTTAAGAACAAGGGAGATGTGCAGAGTTGTGGCACCTACAGAGGAATAAAGCTGATGAGCCACACGATGAAGCTATGGGAAAGAGTAGTTGAAGCTAGACTAAGGGCAGAGGTGAACATCTGTGAGCAGCAGTATGGTTTCATGCCAAGAAAGAGTGCAACAGATGCAATATTTGCTTTGAGGATGTTGATAGATAAGTACAGAGAAGGTCAGAAGGAGCTGTGTTGTGTCTTTGTAGACCTTGAGAAAGCTTATGACAGGGTGCCCAGAGAGGAACTGTGGTTTTGTGTGAGGAAGTCTGGAGTGGCAGAGAAGTATGTTAGAGTGGTGCAGGACATGTATGAGGACTGTAAGACAGTGGTGAGGTGTGCTGTAGGTGTTACAGAGGAGTTCAAGGTGGAGGTGGGACTACATCAGGGATCAGCTCTGAGCCTCTTCTTGTTTGTTATGGTGATGAACAGGATGACATACGAGGTTAGACAGGAGTCTCCATGGACTTTGATGTTTGCAGATGGCATTGTGATCTGTAGTGAGAGCAGATAACAGGTGGAAGAGAAGCTAGAGGTGTGGAGGTTTGCCCTGTGTAACCCAATAATGTCTCAGCTAAAGAATAAATGACAACGCCACTCTGGAAAGGCCCAGAGACTGTAAAGAGTTACTAAAACTAAACCTACACAGGTAAGTTCCACAAAGAAAACAGAGACGTGGTTTATAATTCTATAAAGCAGGAAGGGCCATCCTTCTTGCCAATTTTATTCAAATGATGTGGTTAGAGAGGAAAAAGGAATAAACTTAAGGTCACTAGGCCTCCATGATTCCACAATAATAAGAGAAAGGGGAAGGTGAACAGATCTAAAACATAAAATATGCAGAGGTGTTGCCAGTATTTGAAACAAGGGCAGCATACAAACACAAACCATGCAAAAAAAACTACAGGTAAACTCACTAAAACCAATGGTAACAAAGAAATTAAAACCACACGGCTAACGATCAAATATTAGGGCTAATACCTCTGCATAAGAATATATATACACAACAAAACTGGAATATACAACAAACTAAGTTAGATAAAAGAGAACACCTCCCCTAAACTCATTGAGTAAAACCTAGCACCAATAAAACCACACCAAAAAGAATTAAAACACCAGTGACTGTATAACATAAAAACGAAGCAGCAGCGGCAACTTGGCTGTACAGCACCCACTGACAACACACCAACCCCTGGAAACGATCGGCTTCTGTAGTTCAGTGCAACAAGAGATGATTCTGGTGTCTATCTGATGCCCATACTTAAGCAGAGCGTTTGTCCTTTCCCTGATTAGGAAACACATTACAGGTGTGAGGCTGCAGGTAAGGCACCGGGAGGTGCCAACGTGTGGAGATGGACACAGCGACCCCCAGTGGTGGGCAAACCCAACCCACCGGTTACACCTGGAAAGGAGGGGAATGAAGGTTAGCCGCAGCAAGATGGAGTATCTGTGTGTGAATGAGAGGGACCCAAGTGGAAGAGTGAGGTTACAGAGAGAAGAGATCAAGAAGGTGGAGGATTTTAAGTACTTAGGGTCAACAGTCCAGAGCAATGGAGAGTGCGGAAAAGAGGTGAAGAAGCGTGTACAGGCAGGCTGGAACGGCTGGAGAAAAGTGTCAGTGTGATGTGTGATAGAAGAGTTTCAGCTAAAATGAAAGGAAAGGTTTACAAAACTGTGGTGAGACCAGCCATGTTGTTTGGTCTGGAGACAGTGTCCCTGGGGAAAAGACAGGAGGCAGAGCTGGAGGTAGCAGAACTGAAGATGCTGAGGTTCTCTTTGTGAGTGACCAGGATGGATAGGATCAGGAATGAGTACATCAGAGGGACAGCACATGTTAGAGGCTTTGGAGATAAAGTCAGAGAGGCCAGACTGAGATGGTTCGGACATGTCCAGAGGAGAGAGAGTGAATATATTGGTAGAAGGATGCTGAGTTTCCCTCTGCTCGACAGGAGGCCTAGAGGAAGACCAAAGAGGAGGTTTATGGATGTGGTTAAAGAGGACATGAAGGTAGTTGGTGTGAGAGAAGAGGATGCAGAAGACAGGGTTGGATGGAGACAATTGATTCGCTGTGACGACCCCTGAAGGGAAAAGCCGAAAGGAAAAGAAGAAGAAGAAGAAGAATTGCTGAAAAAATATTAAACCTTCATGAGGACACCTTGTAAACAGGAATGGATGGTTTACAGCTATATTATTAACATTACTAAAATACATTAGTCTACATTATACATACAGAGCTGCTGTTTGTCCTTCCACATCCAGAGTTTTATAGTCTAACATCACTACACTTTAATGTGATCACCAGGACTTCTGTATTCTCTGAATATCATTAGCAATTAATGAGAGAATTTTTTGTCAACTACTGTACTCGGAACCTGAGTACAGGTGAGCTCCTACAGGTGAGTTCTTCCTCTGCCTGTCAGGTAATACAACAGAAACCTTTTGAAACATCAGCAGCATCTGGGCAAAAAGGTCTGATTAGAGCAACATTTAGTTCTGGCTTCAACAATTCAATTCATTTTTTTGAACACAACTGAAAAATATTTAATACAAAATGCTTAAATACAATTCAGCATTTTCTATCTTTCAGTTTCCATGTACAGTAAGTGTAGAACAAAGTTGTACGACAGGTATTGAAGACAAGACAATAATTCAGAAGTACACAGTCAGCAATCGAGTAAAATATTAACAATATTATGTTATGACTAATAACTTTAACTTCTTTCAAGTCCATTTTTCTCTTAACAATAAAAAATTCACCGAGGCCAAAGTGTGACCATTAGATAAACGTAAAACTACTAATATCCCTGTTTAACAGAATAGAACTGTTCAAAAAGTCTTGCCGACATAAGGCTGCTTTCAGCGGCTACAGTGAGCACTGAACGTTCGGACATAGCCGTCTAACCTGGACGCTCACAGCTCTGAAACCACTGGAGTAAATTTTAATCAGGCTTTATCTTGATAAACTGACCACAAGTATTATCTCGCCTGAAGTAATCTGAAAACTACATTTTGTATCATAATAACAGTAGTATTCCCAAAAAGCTTCTGTTACCTCTGAAAGTTTCCTCCTCGGTCTTTCCCACTGGTTTGGCGCGAAATGCATTATGGGTCATTTGGCTGCCCCAAGTCCACACAAGTCTGGTCCGATGCAGTCTCTATAATGTGGCAGAGCGTGAACACATCCAGACATTACGTCCGTTCTCGGTCAGATGCGCTCTTTGAATTGGAACAGTGTTTGGTGTCGGACTGATGATGTTTCAAGAGTATGCGAGAACGCAAGTACAGACAAGTATGCATATTGAGAAATGACCATAGTGTTCACTTGTTGTCATAGTTACAGGGACGCTGTGTCGCTATGTGGCAATGATAAAGAAATCTTTAACAAGCCCATGGATCCAGGCTATGAGCCGCATCACTGCCAAAATCTAATCATTGGGAATCCACAATGTAAACAGTCATGACGATAAAGAAAAACCATTAAATGAGAAGGTGCGTCTAAACTTTTGATTGCTAGTGTATGGATTTGAGTTTTCTGTCTTTTTTTAATGCTGCATGTGTTGTCTGAAGATGAGTTCTCAGGGTTATCATACACATGTTAAATACACAGACACTGTATATTATTGTTATTAGCACTATGAATGTTTTTTATCATTATCATTGATCCTTATCCAGCACATACCAGGTACTTTGCTAATTCAAACTCTCCTGAACAAGATAATTCATCTACTACCACATTTAACACACACGACCTGTTGAACATTTCTATGCATACACATACGTACATACACACATGTACTCAAGCTACACACATAATCAGGGAGTTGGTGATGCTGTGTGCTGCAGGTGGATATTGATTTTGCACAGGACACATGAATGTTTGCTGGTTATCGATGAGACAAAGGTGACTGACAGAGTCATATGTATGCATGTGGACAATAATGGAAATACCGGTGGCAATCCAATCCAGTGTCACGCTCCTCTGCCTGCAGCGAGCCGGCTCATCAGCCGAAGGACTTACGGCTGTGTGGAACAACACAGCCGGTGCAAATCAGTAATCAGTGCAGCATAAACCCTGGCACTCTCCACCACACTGATGCTGCATTATTGACTCACTCTCCCCGCAACGCCATGCACTCTGCTACCTGCTCCACGCCGTTGCCGTCTCTTAGACGTTCCCCCCCCCGGACTCTGCTTCCCTCCTGGATCATTACTCTATGCCCCGCACCTCGGACCCCGTTGCTTCTCCCCTGGATACCTTGCCAGCTCCCAGCCATCATCTCACTCCCCGCCTGCTTAGCCTACTCAGCCTTCTCCCGTCCTCCATAACCCGGACTAACTGTAAGCCACCTTCCCCTCACTTTAGTTAGTTTATTTAGCTTTACTTCGGCCTTCGGGTCCGTTCTTGTTTAGTTAGTTTTGCTTTATTCTATAACTTTTTCTCAGCCCTCTGGCCCTCCTTTAGTTTGTCAATTTGGTTTAGTTTTCCCTCCTGCCTTCTTTCCCTCCCGCTTTATTAATTATGAATTTCTGTTAATCTATTTTCTGTAATTTAATTAAAACTCTTTTTAATTCATCCTGTTGTCCACGCCTGCTGCATGGGTTCACACACCCCGTTTCATGACATCCAGTCCAATCCAGCTTTATTTATATAGCACTTTTAACAACCACCGATTGATCCAAAGTGCTGTACATCCAAAACTTGGCACATAAAATCAGGAATACACAATAGAAACACTAAAAACAAATAAAATACACAATAAAGGTACTAAAAATGAATAAAATCAGAGACACACATTAAAGGCACTAAAAACAAATAAAATCACAATAAAA
Source organism: Acanthochromis polyacanthus (assembly GCF_021347895.1). Taxonomy (NCBI): domain Eukaryota; kingdom Metazoa; phylum Chordata; class Actinopteri; family Pomacentridae; genus Acanthochromis; species Acanthochromis polyacanthus. The sequence goes on along the minus strand of NC_067119.1, from coordinate 34,638,661 downwards.
AAAGCAATAAAAACAAAAAAAATCAGAAATCCACAATAAAGGCTTTTAAAAACAAGTAAAATCAGTGTCTCATTCTGGATGGAAAGCCAGGGAATAAAAGTATGTTTTAAGATGGGTATTGGTGCAAAGGCAATTTGTTCCACAGCATAGGGGCAACCACAGAGAAGGCTCTTGCCCGTCTGAGCTTGCGGTAAGATTTGGGTGTATACAGGAGCAGCCTGAGAGGCCGGGCAGGAGTATAAGGGTAAAGCAGCTCAGAGAGGAGCAAGACCATTTAAAGATTTAAAAACAAATGAAAGAATTTTAAAATGGACTCTAAAGTGCCCAGGCAGCCAGTGGAGAAAGGCCAGAAGAGGTGTGATGTGTTCTCGTCTCCGTGCTCCAGTTAAAAGGCGTGCAGCGGCATTTTGAACCAGTTGGAGACGTGAGAGAGAAGACCGGCTGACTCCAACACAAAGACCATTACAGTAGTCCAACTGAGACAAAATAAAGGCATGGACTAATGTCTCAAGATGCTGCCTAGAGAGGAAAGATTTCACCTTTTCCAACCGTCTATATGAAAAAAGCTCGACTTCACAACTGACTGAATTTGACTGTCCAATTTAAAATCCTTGTCCAACATAAAACCCAGGGTTGTAACCAGTGGCGGCTGGTGAAAAATATTGTAGGTGGGGCTGTGCCATATCAAGTCAGTTTCAGTAACAATCCCGATACAACAGAAATAGCAGGATATCAGTGCTCTGTAAAATAATAATAATTTAATGCCAATATTAATAACTTGAGGCATTTTTGCAGAAGACATGAACAACATATTGCGTAACCACAATTTTGGCAATAAATTATATATGCAGCTGAGCACATGAAACAGTGCATTAGTGTTGAATTGACCACTCAAGTATTATGTTAAGTGTTAAGTATATTTAGAAATTAATACTAGAACAGAAATATACTGTACAGTAATTTATTATAAAGCTTAATGTTACTAACTGATCAGAACTACAACAGTTAAGTGATTTTTCAATTAGCAGACAAAGAAAAATACAATCTGCAACAGTTTTGATGATTTCAACATTTCAGTGAACAAGCCAGAAAATGATGAGCAGATTACATAAGCAAACACACACTATTTAGACAAAATATCCAAAAAATACTCAGTGCAAAACCTTGCTGGATGATGTGTTGTGCTAAAGTCAACTTTATACAAAGAAAAATCTGGTCAAGGGAATAAATGTGTGTCTGTATACAGACAGACAGTACTCTTCTGTTGAAGATTACTTTGAATGAATATGAAACAGGCCTGGAAAAAAATGATGGTACCCTTAACTTAGTATTTTGTTGCACAACCTTTTAAACCAGTCACCACAGTCTGGTGATTTCTGTAACTCTCAGTGAGATTTCTGCACGTGTCGACTCCTGGTGAGCAAACTGCTCCAGCTGTCTCAGATGTGAAGGCTGTCCTTCTCCAGACTGCATGTGTCAGCTCCTTCCACAGATGTTCAGTAGAATTCAGATCAGGGCTCATTGGAGGCCACTTCAGAACAGTTCAGTGTGTTGTTCTTCAGTGTGTAACTGTGTGTTACACTTCATCTCTTCATCTCGCTGCGTTGCGATGTTAGCCTTGCCTAACATCGTTAGCTTAATGGTGATCTCCGTATGTGCCCTCCTACTTTCGAGTTTCTTTATTTTCTTGGATAAATGTTTCATATCTCTTATTCCTGAAACAGTCCATGCCGTGTCTGTCCAAGCCATTTTATAGAGCAAACACGGGAAGCAATATAAAGCATTTGCATGACTGCATCCAGCTAGCCAAGCCTTCCTCTTATACCAATTACAAGAGAAGCCTCTTGTATAAAATTTACCTTTCTCACTGGTTTGTTGACTTATTTTGATATTGGGTTGATCTGGGCCTCGCTGTTTTATTTTGAGTTTTTCCACCAATGTTTTCCTTTCAAATGGATTTAGGAGAAGAGATCGTACACTTTCACCGTCTGCCTCGCCCATCATGGTCACTGTCACAGTTATCCATTGCACTCACGCATGCTCACTTGGCTTGGGGCAATATCGATTTCGCCCCTCTGGGCATCAGATTCAATGACGCTGATTGGATAAATTTCTGTTGCTATGTCGAATCTCTTGTTGGTCATTGGCTGCTCTGCCACACTGGAAGGGTGATCTCTCCAGCGCCCCAGCAACTCAGCAGAGATGAGCAGGAAACAATTTTCCCCGAAAATTCTAATTAATATTTTGTACATGACATGTGATTGCAAATTTAAACACGAATGGTGCTAAAAAATAACTGATTATTTTTTATTTAAAAAAATATTTATTTTAAAAATGAAAAATCAAAAACACCGTCGGGTGGCGCCCGAGCGCCCTCTATTGGCCAGCCGCCACTGGTTGTAACTGTGGGCCTCACATACATTGCCAAAGGACCCATGACACCACAGAAGGGCTCACAGGATCCACTGGGCCCAAACACCATCACTTCTGTTTTCTTTTCATTAAAATACAAGAAATGCAAGGCCATCCAAGGTTTGATGTCATCAAGACACGCCAGGAGTGGTTTGATGGAAAAGGCATTCCTCCGCTTTGAAGGAACATATATCTGACTGTCATCAGCATAACAGCGGAAAGAGATATCACGCTTTCTAAGAATGGATCCCAGAGGAAGTAAGTATAATGAAAAAAGCAAGGGTCCTAAAATTGAGTCCCATATGACAGGGAAGCAGGGGAGGATTCAGAACACCTCAAGGCTTACACTAAAGCTCCTATCTGCCAGATAGGATCTAAACCATTACAAAGCAGTGCCACAAATGTCCACTTGATGCTGCAACCAAGATATTAAGATGTGGCGGTCCACTGTGTCAAAGGCAGCGATAAAATCAAGCAGGACAAGAATCACATAATCACCAGAATCACATGCCAAGAGGATGTCAATAAAAACCCTTACCAATGCTGATTCTGTTCTTTGAAGGGTTTTCAATCCAGACTGAAAAACTTCCAGGATGCCATGCTTGTCCAGGAAAGATTGCACCAGACAATAAACAATTTTCTCCAGAATTTTGGACATAAATGGGAGTTTAGAAATAGGCTTAAAGTTTGATAACACAGCAGGATCAAGAAGAAGTTTCTTAATCAAAGGTTGCACTACTGCATGCTTAAAATTTGCAGGAACCACATTGGAAGACAGACAGTTGTTAATAATAGCAAGAGCCCCCTGCTCTATACTAGAGAAAACTTTGAAGAATCGAGGAAGGACAACATCACGGGGGGAACCTGAAGGCTTATTCTGGCAAACCACATCCTCTAAAAGTGACAGAGTCACCGGCTCACACTGATTGAAAAGAGAACAGGGAACAGCAGAACAGAGGACACGAGCCAAGTGGTCAAGACAGCAGCTAAGATGATAGCCCTTGCAGTGGCCACCTTATCAATCAAAAAAAGTGTAAGAAGTTGTGACACATTTCAGAAGAGGCTTCCAAACAGGCAACACACGTCGATTATGACATTTCACCATAATAATATTTGAAAATCTAATGTGTGTCCGTGCTTGTGTGTAGGACCAGACACGGACTGCACCAAATTTAAAGCGTCAATTATGCTTTCACCAGTGGCTTGTCAGGACAACACACATGCAAGTTAAAATCTCCAACAATGAGAACATGATCATAATTAGGCATAATTCCAGTTTTAAAAAAAAACCAGAGAAGTCATTTAGCAAGTCCTTATTGTATGTGCTGGGTCGGTAGATGACAGCACACAGCACTGGGTTAGAGCAACCCACCTCAAAGAAAGTCAGTTCAAAGCTGGAGAAGGAAGACGGTAGGAAGCGCTGCTCACAGCTGGAGTTGTTTTTATAGACAGTCTTTTCTCCTCCTCGGCCCGATGTCCGCGGGGAGTCAAAATAACAGCAACCAGCAGGTAAAAGTTCTGACAGGGCGCTGGACTCACCCACATTCAGCCATGTCTTGTCAAATAAAGGAAATCCAGATCACGGGAGCTGAAGAAATCTCTCAAGATAAAAGTTTTGTTCACCAATGATCTGGTGTTTACCAAGCAGATCCTAGCTGGAGCTGCGGTCTGGACCCCCGCAAATCAGGGAGCCTCAGGAGCCTCAGGTTCAAAGGAATCGGTCCGTGCAAGCTGATCCAGGGAGGGCAGAGTCGGCAAGACTGGAACACTTCATCCGAGCCGACCACAGGTAACAGGCAGGTTCTCACAGGATCCAGGATAAGCCATGACATGCAGACAGGAGTAGACAGCCCAGGCAGCGTCCAGGAAGAGTGCTTTAGGAAAACCTTTAACTTCATCAGGCGACTGCCGTGGCTACCACGGCTACGGCGACATGTTCGCCAGGAGAGCGGTGCCGAAACCCGGCACAGACGAGTGGGGATCCCCGACAGAAGCGGGGGCAGGAAATTCTGTCTACCACAGTCAGACATAACTAGAATCTTTGGCGGAGAAACGAAGATCCAGCAGTGTTTGACGATCATACATGAGCAGCGATTTGATTTGTTGAGTATCAAGGGTTAACAACAATAAAATCATATACAAACTGGCAGTCAGAGACAGCCTGCTTCACACACTGGCGCCATCTTGGTTTCCAGCTCCATCTCAGCAATCTTTCAAATTACTACCCTACACACACTTGGAGCTCACACATGAACACACACACAGACCTCAGGCTCTTCCATGTTCACCCTGCCTATCTCCTTCCAAGTGTTGATGGGAATTTTACGTAACGTTCTGCAAAACAACAACAACCCTCTGAGAGACCAGTAAACCAGAGGAAACAATTTAATTATCAAATTACCACAGCCTACTTTCAAATGCAATTTGGAAAAAATGAGTGAAAAAATCATTGCAACCTTGAAGGCAAGCAATTTCATCTGTCACTTTTGCTGCCTCCTTCTTAATCACTTACATCTCAAGGAAACAGTGGAGCAGGCTCATGGTGTTTATATTGAACTGTTGCATTGCCATGGCAGTTTTGGTGCTATTTGTGGATAACTGGAGGTGTATGTCACACATGAAATCAAGCACTGGCTGCCCATGCTGCCTGCCACCTTGTGAGCAGGTATCCCATTGAGACAAATCAGATATTGCCCACAGACACATATCTGAAGTGCATTCTAAGATGTGAAATGAAAGGGAGGGTAATACAGGGGAGCAGAACTCTCTCTTGGCAAATCCATAAAAATGAAATACTTCTCAGCTGTAGATGTGTTTTTGTGACATTGAAATGCAGAGACTGACTTTTTTGCTGAATAAAAGGAGTGTTCATGTTGACTTACACTTAGGGGTTCGGGAGTATAGATCATTCTCTATGTTTGCAGGCAGAGGAGTTAACCAAACAGAACTGAAGCACTTACGTAAGCTGAAAAACACTGAGATTGGAAGAAAAATGCAATGGGGTTTGAATGTTCACAGTCGACATAAATCACAAAGCTCTTGCAAATAATTCTCAGTTACAGCTAAGTAAAGCCTTTCCAAATCAACTTTTAGATTGGGTTCCTGCTGTTTCCCTGAAGGATGCACAACAAGACTTTCCGTTATTCCCTTTATTCTCCACGTTAAACAAGTAGAAAATAATGTAATGTCATGAGTGTGCAAAATAGGATGTAAAATATACACTGTAAAAAATAACCTATAGAAATTACCCAAAAAAGCTGAGGTAACAATTTGCATTAAATTTGTTTGGGTAAATTTATCCCCATGTTTTAAGTAAAGCATACCTTAACTCAACAGCTATGGAACACTAAAATAAATTAGGTAAAGCTTATCTAACATTTCTCTGTATATTACACAACTAATTGCCTACAAAAATTGAGTAATATTAATACTTCATTGTTTGTAGAGAATTGTTAATCTACCTAATAATTAGCAATATTAATTTAGTCAATATGATTAATTAACCATTACTTATTAAGGGAGGGTTAAAATTAGTTAAAAATGTGTATTCAAACACAGGAGACTGTATTGAGGTCAGGCCACATTTTATTTAAAAAACATACAGTATAATGCACCACTTTCTGCACAACTGGACCAGTAAACTATATGCATATACATTAACAAATGAGGTTCCATACTTCTGGAAAACAAATGGCCATATGAATTACTCAAGATTGTCTAAGTAAAACAAAATATAATACAATTCATAACATATGTTATGTCTCGTTCAGACAATAAAGCACATCTCAAAAGAGTAAAAAAAGTAGAAGTAATACGACAGCAAAATTTTTTGCGCTCAAATTAAAACTGCAATCTGGCCAGATGTAATATCTAAATCCAAATCAAATAGAATTTCTCAACTAGGCAAATGTGTGAAAAAGAAAAACAACAGTAGAGGTGCTATGGCTTAAAACATTTTCTGATGAAAAGAAAAAAAACTAAATATAGGTAAAAATATATCCCATATGACAATTTTAGTCAACAATAATTGTAACTTGACTTTTTAAACCATACTGTGCATTTCACAGTCTTTCAGGATACAAAACATGAAAACAAAGTGTCCATGGATAATATGGGGGTGCATGCGCACGCAGCGACAGGTGTTGTGCCGAGTTATGCCTGTCCGCCGAGATCTGCATCCCTGTCACGGGAGCGCGCCCGCTCTGCTAAAACGGAAACTATGAGACGCCAAACTGTTTCCTATGGCACAGTACTTCTTGATAATGAAATAATGCTTTATGAAAGTTTGGACCTCTTTGCATTACAGTCTGTTAGATATGTTGAAGCATCTGATTCAGGCATATCCAGGAATAAAGTGAGAGGAGCAGGTTAGAAATTCAAAATGTAATGTCTAAATGTTGAAAAATATGCCCGAAGCTCATTCATTTACAGCAAAGAGTGGATACATTATTCCACGTAATTCACATGGTTTGGTTAAAAGACCCCAATCTCGAATGGGTTTTGTGTCGTTTCATCCAAAAAATTTCCATAACCGCAATTAAATGCGGGATGCATTCTTCAGCAGGACACATTTTTATCTGACGAGATTTGCATCCCCTGTTTTTTAGGGCCAAATGAGTTCCACATGTATGTAATTCACATGATTTGGTTAAAAGACCCCAATCTCTAATGGGTTTGGTGTCATTTCATCCAAAAATATCCATAACCGCAATTAAAAGGGGGACGCATTATTCGGCAGGACACATTTTGGATGTGCCGAGATTTGCATCCCGTGTTTTTTTGGGCCAAATGAATTCCACATGTATGTAATTCACATGGTTTAGTTGTATATATACGTACCTCCAAAATGCAATCATCTGTTTTCAGAAAATTTTATTCATTATGATATATACATATATGTACACACACACACACACACACATATCAATAACATATGCAGAAATTTGCTTATTAGTGGTGAAAATTTAAACTATATACAATGTAATAAAATAATAAAAAACATAAGGTTTAAAGAATATCTGTAAAAAGTCAACAAAGGCAAGTAAGAACAAAAAATACCAGTAGAACAGACATTAACTAAACATTTTAGTACTTTTTCTGGTCAGGTTGGCGCAAACTTAAGCTATACTTGAGAGATGATTCAATATGCTGACTGACATGTTCACTGAAATGACATATTTTAACAATTTTAAAATGAAAAACATGGGACATTTTCTGCTGAAAACTGAATAAATATGGATTGATAAAATACGCAAAACATTTAGCAGCAGATTAATGAATAATTTTTTTTTTGGAACTGAAGATGTGGAGGTGAACTCACCCAGTCCAACAGCCTGGGTCCATTTAGAAATGCCATAGCAAAGAGGATTGCTACAAGGATCCTGCCAAAAAAGTAGAAAACAGACTGTACACCTATATACACATTCAGCAGGATTATTGGCACTAAAAACTTAAGGGACAGCATTGGTGTTGTTGGGGGGGTTATATTGTGCTGTTAGCTGCCTAGCTCGGCACTAGTAAACTCACATCAAGTCTGTCAGCGCCACCCTTATTGTGTTAAATAAATTATGACACAATAACACACACAATTAAAGCTGCAAGCAGCATTGGGCGGGACCTTGCCCCACACCCCCGCGCAGTTGGCAAGCAAGTGCCGTCCGTGACCGAAGATGAAATCCAGAGGAGTTCCTCTGCCAGAATATTGTACGGTTTCAGAGGAGATAATTTTTAAAGGGTTTGCATATTTCAGGTTGTAGCGCCCCCTAGATTGAAGATAGCTCAAATCCGTCAACAGGTTTGCTTAGAGCTCGAGCAGACGAACGCGTGAGTGGTGGTTGCATGTCTCTACGACATTCTTGTGCGAAGAGCTGAGGCCATTTGTGATTTTTGCAGTATTTGTGTCCCTAGGTGGCGCCATAGAGTTTTTCCAGAATTTGTTTTTCAGAATATTGAAATTTTCAGCAGACTGGACCTGCGTACCAAATTTAAGCAAAATACATGCTCGTTTAGGGGGCGAAATTGAAGCGAAACATGGTTTCAGGTGAAGACAAACTTTGACAGCATATAAAAAAAAAAAAACTAGACAAGTTAGCCTTTTTCTTTTGATAACTTTTGCTTAGATGAATATTCACTATAATCTGTCCAAATATGAAGCCGAAATATTGTACGGTTCTGGAGGAGATAATGTTTAAAGAGTTTTCATATTTTGGGTCATAGCGCCCCCTCGGTTGAAGATATCTCAAATCAGTCGGACAGCTTTTCGTAGAGCTCGAGTGGACAAACGCGTGAGTGGTGGTTGCATGTCTGTACGACATTCTTGTGCGGAGAGCTGAGGCCTTTTGTGTTGGCCTTGTGTGTCTGTGCAGGTTTTTGTGTCCCTAGGTGACGCTATAGAGTTTTTATAAGATATAGTTTTCAGAATATCAAATTTTTTGCGTGACCCGACATGTGTGCCAAATTTCATAAAAAGTTATGCACGTTTAGGGGGTCAAATTTAGGGAAACTTACACTATGCGTACAATAATAATAATAATAATAATAATTAATAAACGGAGCAAATACAATAGGGACTCGCCAGCTCTGCTGGCCAGAGCTCCACTGGCCAGCTCCGCTTCGCTCGCTCGGTCCCTAATTAAAGCTGCAAGCAGCGTTGGATGGGTCCTCGCATCCTAGCTGGTCGGCGACACCATCAACTTCCACCAGGCAATGCTGGGACAGAGTGTATTTAAACAAGTGGATGTAACGAGGGCTGGATTTTGAGCACTCAGGTCAAATTTCAGGCAGATTGGAGCATGTACAGGCTATTTATGCAGCACTTTCTGTCCATCCACCAGGTGGCGCTATCTCTGTGACTGTATATTGGTCTATTAAACTCATCAGGACTGGACTCTGATCAAACATGTAAAGCTTGAGGCAGATTGCAGCATGTACAGGGAATTTACACAAGACGTCCTGCTTCATGGTGTAACATTAAAATTAAGTTGTCCGCCATGGCAACGCCCTTTGAGTTTTGTGAACAATTTTCACAAATATGCAACCTGAAGGCATGTTGTATATATTGTCCCAAACTCAGGTGTTCTGGAGTTATTGCCTGTGACAAATAAATTGTTGAAAAAGACCAAAAACACCAAAAATCTGACATTTCATTCAAAATGGCGGACTTCCTGTTGGGTTTAGACAATGGCTCCAAGAGACTTTTTTGTTTGCACTGACGTGCTACATATGCATGACAAATTTCATAGTCATAGGTGAAAGTCTCTGTGGAGCCTATTTTTTAAAATGCTGCAGGGGGCGCTATGGCACATGCTGTGAATGTATTTTGGCCTATAAATGTGATCAGGACAGGACTGTGTTTAATCATGTGAGGTCTGAGGTATATTGGAGCATGCAGAGGACAGTTCGGTAGCACTTGATGTTTCATGGTGAACCATCAAAATTCTGGAGGTCGCCATGTCCACACCTTTTGATTCTGGAAGAATCTTTTAATAACTTTTGATCAGGAGATTGTGTTGTATATCCTGGCAAAATTTGAGGTCTCTAGGAGTTAAATCCTAGGAGGAGTTCGCTCTCAAAAATGAAAAAAATAGAGAAAATTTATGCACGTAATTCAAAATAGTGGACTTCCTGTTGGGTTTAGGGGATGGCTCCAAGAGGCTTTTTTGTGTGTCCTGGTGTGCTCTATATGCCTCCCAAATTTTTTGGATGTAGGTGAAACGTGCTGCAGGGGCTGTGTATTAAACATACTGCAGGGGGCGCTATAGCATGCGCAGTGCCAAGAAGGTGCCCTTGCACCGCCTGTCCTCGGCACCCTCGGTGCTCGGACCCTAACAATGGTAATCAAAGCAATGGCGTAACCATTATGCAACTAGAAAAATCTGTTCTCTAAAAACTTTCAGTTTGGAGGTATTCTTTGTCCAGATGCATGTCATTTCAAAGCTGTCAATGACAGCAGCTTGATCCACATTTTTTTGGTTGTACTCAACCAAGGTGAGGTAGGCATTGATCACCTTGAAAGAAGAAAAAGATCTAAGATTTTGTGCATGTCCAAACAACACATTTAAAACACTGATTTATATACTGCAATGATAAAAATACTGCCCTGTAGTGCCTAGCTGGAGCAACTACTGAAGCACCAAATACACAAATTATCCAAACATTCTTAGATCAGTACTTTCAATTTGAACAAGCTCTAATGCAGCTAGAGTCAGTAATGCAAAAAGGCAAGATTTTTTTATCTCACTCTCCAGCTCTTGGTCAGGAGCAATCCTGGCAAGGTCCTAGCAAAACAATTTGTAATTTCCAATTTTGGAGAGAATCACAATGCTTCCCAGTCCACACTGCATCTAGATCTGCAAAATTGAGGAGTACTAGTTAATCAATCTGTTACGAGACTGAGCACTGATTGAAATACATTTAAACTTTCAATAAAATATCTATTCATCCATCTATCCCGATACACTTCAACACCACTATCATAGATACTTGTATTTATTTTAAGTTTTGTAAAGGCAAAAAATGAAATAAAACATATATTTTTGGGTTTCTGCATCTGTGTATGCAGCAGTTCCTCCTGAGGCAACAGGTGTGGTGGCCGGTCCTGTCGTGGCCAGGACAGAGGCGGTCGGTCCTGTGGCGGCTGGGACAGAGGCGATCGGTCCTGTGGCGGCCAGGACAGAGGCAGCTAGGACAGAGGTGGTCGGTCCTGTGGCGGCCGGGACAGAGGCGGCAATCCTGTGAGGAATCCACATAGTTTGCTGCCTGAAGTGCTTCAGGTGGTCAGTGTTAATTTTTTTTAAAAACTGTCCCATCGTCCCCAAGCAGATCAGCGCTTTTCCCCTCCACTGCCGTGATGGCGAAGGGGCCAAGAAAATTGGACTCCAGCTTCCCACCCTTACGTTGCTGGTTCCTTATATTTTGCCGCCAAACTTTATCTCCAACTGCAAAGCTGACTTTGCTGCCTCTGGAATGCATTGTCTGCTTTGTCTTATGTTGCGATTTGGAGACATTCTCCATGACGATGGCCCTGACCTCGTCAAGCCACCTAATGTCTTCCAATACGGTTTCCTCTCTCACAATTTCCTCCACACTGCTGTCCATCTGTAAAATAGACAATTGCTCAAGCTACACAGTTTTTGTCCAAATAGAATACAAAAGAAAACATTGACTGGAAATACATTACTTCTTAGACTTGATAAAAACAAGTAAAATTAGTCTTGTAGTCATAATGGAATTAAACCTAATACTGCATTTTCACAAACCTGAAAGTCCTCTGGGATTTCTGTGGGGTAGCGGGCTTCCCGACCAAACATTAAAAAATATGGGGAGAATTTTGTTGTTGTTTGCTTCTTCGTTCGCAGCCCAAACATCACTGCATCCAAATATTCATCCCATATTTCCGGTTTGGATCCAACCAGTTTACAAAGAGCCCTGAAAGAAAAAGAATTGAGATACTTCAAATCTCTTTAACAATAATATAATTTGTGAATGGCAACTGCTGTGCTTTCCTTACTTCTGAATGGTTCCGTTCATACGTTCCACCAGACCATTGGTCTGAGGGTGGTATGGAGCGCATAAGCTTCTCCTTATCCCCAATTTTGCACAGACACTCTTGTTGATCTGTTGGACGCATATACAATGTCAGATAAGTACACTGCATGTTAGACGCTTTATTTTAAGGACAGATTATTATAATAGATTACAATAAATATAACAAATAAGTGTAGCGCTTACCGCATTCACAAACTCACTGCCCTGGTCAGTAAGTATGCGCTTGGGTGCCTCAAACTGATGCACAAATTTCAAGATTTGATCTGTGACTTCCTCAGCCCTTTTTGTTTTTAGGGGATAGGCTTGTGGCCACTTTGTGAAGTAGTCGATGATTACACACACATATGTGTTGCCAGCATTTGTTTTAGCCAATTTCCCAATATGGTCCATACCTACTAACTCAAAGGGTTGCGACACCTAATGAAAAAAACATTGAAAAAATTAACTTTGACACCAAACAAATATCTCTAAGTTCCCAATATAAATAATAATAACCATGCCCTCACAGTTGACAGTAACCTCTCATAACACACTAAAAAAGAAGCCTTGAAATATTAGAAAACTAATAAATGACATAATACCTTCATGGGAGTATATTGGACCTCCTGTTTGATTATATGCTGAGCCGACTGGCACACAGCACATTCTGACACCTGTGCAAAGAACACAAGACAGCTATAAACTACACGAGTTGGATTTAGAAGAAATGTGCTTGAATTATTTTTTCCAACATTATTTCTACACAAAGCCAAACTGAATATGGTTGTTAGGCCAAACACTACAAAATGCAAATATAAACTTGCTTATTCTTACCCATTTATCTATGTCTCTGGTCATCCCAGGCCAGAAAAAGTGTTTGCAAATCACATCCCTTGTCATTTTCTGGCCACAGTGGGCTCCTGTTGCACTGGCATGAAAATCAACAAAAATGGTGTTTGCTTGTTCTGCACCACAAACCACTTTTGTTTGGATTTCTTTGTCAGATCCTTTGATGTAATATAGTGCACCACCTACAGGATAAATGATAAAATGAATTATCTTATAACATGCCAAATATCTTGAGGTTATTTAATAGACTGTAATACTGTGAACAAGTATACAGAACTGATGTGACATCCATCAGTGACATTAAGTAGCCTGACAATGTTTTAAACCTATGCTGATATAAATATTTTTCAACTAAAAGAGGATTCTTGCACAACAGTTGATGACGCACCGTTCCAAGTTTTGCACTTGCGGCTTCCTTTTCGTGCATCTTATTCCTTTGCCTCCACAAACAAGACATCATGTCACTTACTTCAGTTGAGTAAACCAATCCATTCATTTGATTCAAAAACAAATCAAATGTCCAAATTCAAACTAAAATGAACACTGGCAGCGTGCGGTAAAAAAAACAGTGAATCCCTTGTGTGGCATAATTTACCTAATGAGTAGTTCTTTAAATGCACAGCTTTCCACACCTGAACTAATGTCTAGTTCTTTATATGCTCACTCCTCTCTACACCTAAAATAATCAGTAGTGTTAGGATTTATTTTTTTTAAAGCACTGCTAGCTGAACACTAAAATTGATATTACATATAAGTTGTATAATACTGACAATAATAACCATTTAATATGCAATGAATCCATGACCTTTGTTTGACCTTAAAAAGGAAAAAGATGGAGCTAAGCACTAACTCCAAGCTCTGGTGGACATAGACAGGTAGGACTGGAAAGTTACAGCCGCTTACAAAAATGCTTTTCCTTCTACACACACACACACACACACACACGCACGCGCGCGCGCATACACACACACACACACACACACACACACAATAACAAAGACAGAGCTTTGGCCTTGATAGCCTACACAACACATTCCTGCTTTCTTATAATGTAATAATTAATTTTACTGAAACTGCTAGTTCTAAGTTGTAATAGGGAGCAACCATAATTACCCTCCCTATGAGATGCCACGAATGGTCGCATCACATCTCAACTAACAATGAGTCCCCCTCTCGGAGGTTAACAACTGAGGCGAATATTCGGCATTCCATTTACTTACCACGTCTGACGCTATGGACCGAAGCGAATATTCGGTTCGTCCGTCCTACAACACCACCCACCCCACCCAGCCCCATTCTCTGAAAAAAACCTGCTCCACCAACAATTTAGTCTACTGAGTTACCTTAAAAAACATGGTATGTTCTCACAAAATTTCACATGTTAATGTATTCATTTACCGTATTTTCACGACCAAAAGGCGCACTGTACCAAAAGGCGCAGTCTCAGTTATGTGTGCCATTACTGTATTTAACACACACATAAGGCGCACCTGATTATATGGCGAGGGTTTTATATACAATCCCACACTTCCCCCTTTAACGTTCTCATGGTGTCCTCTACTACGTCGGCCTTACAACAACAACACACACACAAGCATACAAGTGTGCGTATTTAAAAATAGAGCGGGAGCAAAACTGAGTTTGGTTGTGCTTTATTTAAGTATTGATTACAAAGTACTAACATTTTTTTAATCATCAATAGTCGCGGGCATGGTAAAACACACGGATTAAACAAGCACACAAGTGTGCGTATTTAAAATAGAGCGGGAGCAAAACTGAGTTTGGTATTCAAATTTTTTTTTTACCGGTAATCGTCATCAATCAAACCCATGGAAGTCCTCATCCTCTGTTTCTGAATTGAACAGCTGCGCTAAACCTCCATCAAACATGCCAGGTTCACTTTCTTCACTGTCAGAGTCACTTTCCGTGCCGTGCGGCGCCTCGGAAATGATGCCGGCTTTTGCGAAAGCTCGAACTACAGTGCCAGCAGACACGTTAGCCCAAGCATCTACAATCCATTGGCAAATTGTGGCGTAACTCGCCCGGCGCTGCCTTCCACTCTTAGTGAAACTGTGGTCTCCATCGGTCATCCATCGCTCCCACGCCGCTCGCAGCCTTACTTTGAACGGCCGGTTCACACCGATGGTCAGCAGTTGGACAGCAAGCTCAGAGTTCATTTGCTTCACTTGTTTTTTCACATCGGCTGTGAGATGGGCACGCATAGAGTCACAGAACAACAGCGATGGTGATGCGTGGAAAAAACCACCTGGTCTACGTCCGCCTTACAACACACACAGGACGCACTGCACCATAGGGCGCGCCGCACAATTTGAAGAAAATCTAAGACTTTTATGTGCGCCTTATCGTCGTGAAAATACGGTACTTAAAGCACAGCATTTTATTTTCACACTAGTTTGACAAACTAAGAACCTAACAAAGGATCTCCTAAGTCCTTACACAAGTTCATAAGCTAGCCAGTCGGCCTTAATGATAGCCAACTTACCTTCAACCAGATACTTTGACGCTTTCTGCGAATTTTGCTCTTTTGCGGTTTTGTCAGTCCATCTTTGTATTTTCCATGAGTTTTGTAGCTCAAAATCTCAACGTACAATTGAGGGTCCATCCTTAATTGTTAACTTGGGACTAAAAGGCACTTGACACTACATTCAACTACTTCACTCCGTTAAGATTGACACCCACTAACATGCAGGGCTCACGTGGCAGGGTTCAGGGTTCACGTTGCACCCCTTAAAGCTACACCCAAATGCAAAAAGTAACAGTAATTAAAAAAGATGTATTGTAATTGAAGAAACATATATATATTTCTTCAATTACAATACATCTTTTTATTTGTGTCATTTTATGTGTGTATATATATATATATATATATATATATGAAGAGTTTATTTGCAAAAACAGATAAGTCCGTTTTTATAAATTTTCATAAAACTTATTTTTTATCATTTACTTGAGAAAATGTCACTCAAACTGAAGTTGAGTGGATTTGACTCGGTCACAACTCTCCTGTCTCGGTGCACTGACTAATCAGTGGAATGACGAGCGGCTGTGTTTCTCCACACAGCCGGCGCAGATTGACAATCAGTGCGGCATTTAACTAGCTGTCTCAGAGAGAATCATGCAGAACCCAGAAAATTGTTCACATGACCATCATCGATTTTGTTCTAAACTTCCCCAAATGTTCAGTTGACCAAAAAAATAGATTCTATGCAAAAAAGAGTGATGTGTTTTGGTTATTCTTTGACTTTTGTCACTTTGAAAATTGAGCTTTCTGAAGTCAGTTCAGGCTGTTCAACATTGAAATAATAGGGAAAATCCTTTCACTTTGACAATCAAAATCTCTCATGGGGACACCTCCTATTTCTTAAAACTAAGCTGAACTTACCGCTAAGACAGTTTGAAGTTGCCTTCTGCTAATTTTACCCAAGGATATGGCGTAAAATATACCAAAAATTGATATTTTTTTCATACAGATTTGGATGCGCGTAGCGTCGCCATTTCTCACCAGAGGGCGACAGCTGCAAGGAGAGAACAAGCACAAGACAGAAAACTGAATGCTATATAAATACATTTATTTATTTTTGAAATTGCATGTTTTTAGAACCAAACATAAAATACGAACAACTTCCTGTCTCCCATGGAGGTGATGTGTTTCCTGTCACGCGTGGAGGTTGGAGGTCTGCAGCCAGGTACTCTTGGCTGCAAGTCATAATTCATAACATATGGTGCGAAATATCTGCTATGCTTGGGCAGAAAATTGTGATAAACTCTTTAATCGTAAAAATATATACTACCTTGAAAGCAGTAAATAAGCATGGGGAAAAAAAATTATTGTTTGCTATTTGGTGCGGCCCCGTTCCTTCAGCTGCAGACAGACCTCAAGATCAGCTGTCAACTGTCAACAAATTTGCAGACAACTCCTAATCGTTTTTTTTTTTGGTGAAGATGGCCTGTATTTTTGAAGGGGTTTATAGGAAAGACTGTGGTGGGCATACAGTTTCACTTTCTTCATGTGATGCTGACACCTCCAGACACCTGTTCACTTTGAAGATCTGTTTGTTAGTGGATGTCTAACTCTCACTACTTGATATATACATATATATGTTTTGCACTGAATTCATCTTCCTTGGATATGGAAAACATAACCATGTTGTCATGTACACTTAGTGATTACAGAACATGCAGTATCTTTCTTCTCAGTTTCTTTGTTCATGCTGCTATAGCACAGGACTACCATGACGTAGATGGCATATGTATGTATACATGTGGATATATAATGATATATGATATATAATATATATAATAACTTCTACATAAATATATAGATATTGACAAAATTTGATAAATATAAGATTTTCATTGGAATTTATTCAAACTAGGCTGTTTCATTGGAATATCATTGACTTCAAAACTCAAGTTTTCAAACGTATGTGCCATGAAAATATTAAATTTAGAAAATCAAAAAAAATTTCTCTGTCCCAACATCCTTGGGTAAATACCCTTTTTCTGTGAACAATATCAGTACTGTTAGTGGTTTGAACTGAGATATTTGAAATAAAGGTGACCACATCGGAAATATATTGTCTCATATTTGTTGCTATTTTCCATGATTTGCAATATTGGGAGATATCATATTTTTTGGCATGGTGCCAATATTCCATGAAGTATTATATCCAAGCAAACTTTACCTTTTTTCAGTCGGGGAGGGACTAAATTTCCACAATATTGTCAGATATCATGCTTGCAAATACAACATACAGCTTTTGTAGGAGTTGAAAAAATTACAATTTTGCCCCAGAAAGCATGTTTTTTTTTTTTGCTGATCTCAGCTCAAAATCACCCTATCTTCTAAAGTCTGTAAAAGAAAATATAAAAGAGATATGACATTTCTGATTGCAGCTATGATGGTTTAGGGGTTGGACCTCTGCATGTGCCAAATTATAAAAAAATCTGAGTTGGTCATGTGTACAGCCCTGCATGATTCTCTCTGAGACAGCTAGTTAAGCCTGACTCTTTGTACTGCCCAGCACTGCAACATTGAACGATCTTCCTGCTACACAACTCTCCTTGCTACTCGCCGTTCACCATCGTCTGTGCATCACTCTCTGGACTCTGTTTGCCCCCCTGGATTACCTTCACCATGTCCCATTCCTCGGACCCGGTCGCCCCCCCTGGATAATCTTGCCGGTTTCCCAGCCATCGCCACATTCCCCGCCGGCACTGTCTGCTCTGCCCTTTCCGCCCCTCCCAGTAAGCCACCTTCCCCTCCCATTAGTTAGTTTTTATGTTTGGTTTAATCTCGGCCTTCGGGTCCGTCCTTTGTTTAGTTCTGTTCTGTTTTATTTAATAGTTTTACCTTGACCGTCTGGTCCTCCCTTAGTTGGTTTAATTTCCCTCCTGCTCTCTCCCCTCCTGCTTTGTTTAAGATGAGTCTTTGTTTTTAAAATGGTTAAATGGTTGTATTTATATAGCGCTTTTATCCAAAGTGCTTTACATGATACGTCACATTCACCCATTCATGGCAGGAGCTGCCATGCAAGACACTAACCACGACCCATCAGGAGCAATTAGGGGTTAGGTGTGTTGCTCAGGGACACCTTGACCTGAGCACAACGGGCCTGGGGATCGAACCGCAACCCTCAGGTTGCGAGACAGACACTCTACCCACCGAGCTATGCCGCCTGTTTTGACTGTTTTCTTTAATTAAATCATTATTATTTCACCCTTCCATCCGTGCCTGCTGCTTGGGTTCTTCTCTGTTTCATGACAGACTCAGTAGAAAATACATGGCAAAATAAAGAAAAAAATAATTATTATTATTATTGTTGATATTATTATCTGAAGAAAATAAAAAGTTTTATAAAATTTTATAAAAATGGAGTTATCTGTTTTTGCAAATAAACTCTTCATATATATATCCCATGAAAAAAACCTTGGTAAGCCTGACCAGTAACGTCATATATTTAGGTATATTTTAAGCTGTCTGCAATATAATCTGTCGTTCCTATGCAAGTACAACATAGACCACTACATGCGCGTCAAACGATGATGTCTATATTAGAGATTAGGGTCTTTAAGTTAAACCATGTGAATTACATACATGTGGAACTCATTTGGCCCAAAAACACAGGGGATGCAAATCTCGGCACATCCAAAATGTGTCCTGCCAAATAATGCATCCCCCTTTTAATTGTGGTTATGGACATTTTTGGATGAAATGACACAAAACCCATTCGAGATTGGGGTCTTTTAACCAAACCATGTGAATTACATACACGTGGAATAATGTATCCACTCTTTGCTGTAAATGAATGAGCTTTGGCATATTTTCAACATTTAGACATTACATTTGAATTTCTAACCTGCTCCTCTCACTTTATTCCTGGATATGCCTGAATCAGATGCTTCAACATACCAAACAGACTGTAATGCGAAGAGGTCCAAGCTTTCATAAAGCATTATTTCATTATCAAGAAGTACTGTGCCATAGAAAACAGTTTGGCGTCTCACAGTTTCCGTTTTAGCAGAGCGGGCGTGCTCCCGCGACAGGGATGCAGATCTCGGCGGGCAGGCATAACTTGGCACAACACCTGTTGTGAATGAGAGCTCGGCGTCTTTGTCTTTGTGTTTTAGTGTTTTTAGCATCTTGTAGTGTCTTTTGTGGTGATTTTATCGTCTTTCTCTTTACCTTGGATGTTTTAGTGCTCCTTGTTTTATTTACCGGCAATGGATCTTTATTTATATAGTCTCCCTGTGGCTTCTTTTACTCTGGCTGCTCACCTGCAACACCGGCATGACAGCGTGCCAGGTGAGAACCGTGAGGACTCAATACACCAGGAATGTGCTGCTGGAGCTAAACGTAGCCACGTTAGCCCAGTCGGTTGACCTAAAGTTTAAGATACCGGATTGTATCCTCAGAAACTTCAATGAAACAGGCGGGACTAGTATATTCAAGAAGAGGAAGCGGGGTAAATGTGGAGGCCTCAGGCAACGCATGAGGAACAGCGACTAAACTGGATTCCTCTGCCCTCTGTTATAATGGGGAATGTCCAGTCCCTGAGAATAAAGTGGATAAACTCCAGGGAAATGTTCGTTTCCAGAAGGATTTTATGAACTGTTGCGTCATGGCATTCACCGAGACGTGGCTCAGTGAGCACGACCGGGATATCGATCTGACTATCGATGGGTTTGGGGCTGCTTTCTGTCTGGATCGACACTCAGAGGTAACGGAGAAGTCTCAGGGTGGCGGGGTGTGTGTTTATGTGAACAAACAATATTGTAGCTCTGTGACTGTAAGAGAGCGCATCTGCACGTCACACGTGGAACTTTTAACGGTATCATTACAACCTTTTTACTTGCCCAGTGAGTTCCCTCAACTTTTTATAACTGTTGTATACATTCACCCGAGAGCGGACGCTGCCTCTGCCACCAACACCGTCTTCGAGGTGGTGCAGAAACTACAGGCTGTTTCACCTGATGCACCGAACTTTATAATGAGATTTTAATCATGTCTGTCTTAAAAAGGTGCTCAAGAACTTTCACCAGTATGTCACCTGTTTTACAAGACGTGACAAGATACTGGATCGCTGTTACGGGTCGGTAACAGGATGCCTACAAGTCAGTTCCACTTGCCCCGCTTGGCTCCGTGGATCATAACTGTGTTTACTTGCTTCCCTCATACAAGACTGTTTTAAAGAGGGAGAAAACGAGGACCAAGGACGTTAAAGTCTGGTCAGAGGATTCAGTACTTTCGCTTCAGGAGTGCTTCAACTGTACTGACTGGAACATCTTTCCTCAGTCTTGTGGAGATGACTTGGACGCATTAGTGGATGTCACCTGCGCATATATGGCATTTTGCAGGGACATTAATATCCCCTGCAAGCGTGTGAAAATATACCCGAACAATAAACCATGGTCTCAGCGTCTGTTAAATCTTGCATACAGAGGAAAACTATGGCTTTTAAAAATGGATCAGCATCTGACTTGCGTTCAGCAACAAAAGAATTAAAGATGGAAATTCTAAAATCAAAACACAAATACAAGTCAGACTTGGAAAGCAAGATGGCTGCTAATAATCTTGGCTCGGCCTGGGCAAGCATGAAAATTTTAACAGGGCTTCAGAGCACAGAGCATGGCACTCGTGTTATTTTAAATGGTTTTAACACAGATGTGGATTTAGCCAATGCTCTTAACTGTTTTTTCTGCCGTTTTGATACTTCTGATTTTAGCACAGAATTACAGGAACTCAGTCACAAACTAAAGGATGATCAGCATTTTAACATTCGACTGGACCAGTTGAGAAAGCTTTTCTTGCTGTTAAAGTCAACAAACAGCATGGCCCAGATAATATCTGTGGTCGTCTACTGAAGTCCTGTGCTAAAGAACTGAGCCCGGTCTTTCATTTTATTTTTAATAAGTCCTTACAGACACAGCAAGTCCCAAATATTTGGAAAAATGCTGTAGTAGTCCCAGTCCCCAAATGCAGCTGTCCTAAGACTTTAACCCCTTAAACTTCAGTGTACTGCCGGCGGTACACCTACTAATTTGCATAGGAATTTCAAGAATGTCCGAAGGCTGCAAACGCGATTATACAAACACTATACGCCGATGGAAAGCTTAGATTCTCATGAATCCGCCGGTATAAACCACTTTCAGATGTGATTACCACAGCGGGTGAGAAAAACACATTTGTCTGACAAAAACGAATATCCATCCATCCGTTCTCTATACACGGCTTCAACGCACACAGCGCGACTCGCATTTCCGGGTTCATTATTACACACAGATGAAAATATTCCACAAAAAACGGCCGTAATCCAACCTTTTACATCCAGACGACACAAGCCAGTAAACTATTTTGTCCAAAACATGTCCTGAAGTCGTATAAAATCCCCGAATCGGTCATTTTCAAGGAATGCACCTCACGTGCGTGTCCAATATTCCCTGTATTTTTCGTCATTTTTTTTATTTAAAAATAGAATATTAGCAATTTTTTGTACTGAAAATGGCTAGAATTGACTGCAGCTTAAAGGGTTAAATGATTTTAGACCTGTTGCTCTTACCTCAATTTTAATGAAGACTTTGGAGAAATTGGTTAGGTCTGAGATCCTAAGGACAACAGAAGGTGACCTGGACCCCAATGCAGTTCGCTTATAGGCCTAGTAGAGGAGTGGAGGATGCAACTCTAACACTGCTTAACATGCTTTTTAAACACTTGGACGAGAATGGGACTCATGCCAGGCTTTTATTTGTGGACTTTTCTTCTGCTTTTAACACCATCCAGCCCCACATTTTGATAGAAAGGCTGTTACTCGCAGTTCAATTTAAGTAACAACCTGGTGGGCTGGATCCTTAAACTTTTTAACTGACAGGACACAAAGGGTCAGGGTTAAGAATGTTTTGTCTGACCTAAAACACACATCCACAGGGTCACCACAAGGGTGTGTGCTTTCTCCTCTACTGTTCATTCTGTACACAAATGTGTGTCAGAGCATATATGAAAACAGAGCAATCATAAAGTATGCGGACGACTCTGTTATTGCAAGTTTACTTAAAGGGCGAGAGTCCAGCCATGGCCCAATGTTGATGATTTGTTGCTTGTGTGAGGAGTCAAACCTTCAGCTAAACACAACAAAAGCGAAAGACATGTTGATAGATTTTAGGAAAAATCCTCAACAGAACTGTTTAACCTCAATCAAAGGTCAGACAATTGAGTGTGTACAGTCATATAAATACCTTGGTACAATCGTTGATTCAAAACTGCGCTTTGAAGCTAACTGTGAAGTGGTTTGTAAGAAGGCTCACCAGCGTTTATTGTTTAAGGAAACTGTTGCACTTTCATGTTGATAGAACACTTATGATTATGTTCTATGTGCTTTTATTGAGTCAGTCCTGTCTTTTGCTTGGTTTAATCAAACTCTTTAAAAGACAAAACTTCATTGAGTCTGGTAGTAAAGTGGGCAAGTCGTCTCATTTGGGAGCCTCAGCTCTATCCAGCATCCCTGTACATTAACCAGTTGCAGAGGATTGCAAACTCTGCTTTAAATGAATGACTCCCACCCGCTTCACGGTGAATTCCAGCTTCTCCCCTCTGGACGGAGGTACCTCGTTCCAAAGTGTAGAGCGAAAGCATTATAAGAATAGTTTTGTCCCTGCCGCTAATTGCTGAGCTAAATAAATCGTAGCCATTTGCACACAAGTATTTATCTGCTCATGCATTTGCTCTTTGTTTTACTTACACTTTGTACTTACCCTCTTAGATTTTTAATTCTTTTAATTTGATCTTAATAGAGGTTGCCTCTGCAACCAATACATGTACCCCCTTTTTTATGCTTTTTAATGTTTTTTATGCCTATGATTGCTGGCGATGATACAACCTGGAGCACTTTAATAACTTTAATAACTTCAATACTTTAATATTTAATATCTCATATTTAATGTTCATTGTCAAATGTTTCTCTCAATTTTAAATTTTGTTTTTATTGTTTTATGTATGGGCGGTGTTATCTCATGGACTGCAAAACAAATCTACCTACGGGTATAAATAAAGTAACCTGAACCTGAACTGAACCTTGCCTGTTCCAGGAAAATGAATTTGGCTTACATTTCAGTGAACATCACTCAAACACATTACAGAACCAAACAGCAACTGCTACAATAACTTCTTGAAATTATATCAAACAAAGCCTTGAGGTAGAGAGGGAAAGTCAGCCTCTGCCAGAACTTAAGTGCAAATTGTTCAGCCCATTAGCTTGTTTTTTAAGGCTGTGGACCTTTTGGAGGCAGCTTGCTCCATCAGCTCCAGGAAAGTTTCTGGAACACTTCAAAGGTGTTCTTAAGCATCTTGGAATACTCAAGGTTGAGGACATAGATCAATCCCATCAACAGCATACATGCATTGGTTCGGTTCCACACCTGCTCAGCAGTATGTTCCCTCGATCACAATAGACACTTTTGTTGGATCTCCTCAGCGTGGGGTTATGTATCACGAACACTTCATGGTTTGGTCCTTTGGGCCCTCAAGTTCGTCCTCCTTATTAAAAAAAAGCAGTGAAAAAGCACATCAGTTTTATTAAACATATTTAAAATTATGATGATTCAATATAATCGCTTTTGCTTATCCCCAGTATCCTTTAGGGATACAATCCAAAAATATGGGCATTGCTTTAACCATTACTGTTGGTGAAAAGAATTTACAATGGGTACCTCTGTCATTTATAATGTACACATTGAAAATTTAAAAGAAGAGAAGAGAGAGAAGAGAAAGAAGAGAAGAGAAGAGAGAGAAAGAGAAGAAAGAGAAGAGAAGAGACAAAATAGCATACCTGGCAGTCTTTGAAGAGCTCCTCTTGTTGTTCCCCAAGGTACACAATGAGGCAACGGACAACTGCATCTCTTTTTTTCCTCAATGCTCTGTGACTTTATAAGGAGTTGTATTTTAGTGACAAGATTCAAGTTAACATGAAATCTGTGGAGTGGTTAAACATTCCACTTTAACTGTTCTTCTGCAAATTAGTTTTGTAATTTTGTGGTGAAAAAACCCCCACCTACTTCATGTACCGTGTCCAGAAGAGGATGCATTCTGGAACTAATAGCTCCTCCTTTGGCATGAATCAGCTGCAGAAGCCGAGGTGTGTACCCATCAAAGTTCCGCATGAATGTGTCTTCCAGGGATACTGTTGTGATGCGCTGGAATTCTTCTATGATCTAGTAAAGGAACAACAGAAGCAGCTTTCAGTGATAAACAGTGATTCTCAAAGTTTAAGTAGACAAATGAGATGAAAACAGTTCTTCAGGTAAAAATAATATTATTATATTATATTATATTATATTATATGTACTACCAGTCAAAAGTTTGGACATACCTTCTCATTCAGTGCTTTTTATTTATTTTTTCTATTTTTTTTTTTTACATTGTAGATTAACACAGAAGATTAACACTTTTTTGTTTGCAACATAATTCCATAATGTATTCTTTTATAGTTTTGATGTCTTCAGCATTATTCGACAATGTAGAAAATAGTTAAATAAAAACAACTGAATAACAAGGTGAGTCCGAAGTCTTCATTGGTAGTGTATATATCACAGTAAAACACAGTATATCATCAGTTCAACTAAACTTCTGGGATACAAATCTGTTCTGTTAGGAAGCTTAAGTGATTGTTAATCTCCACAAATGGGTTAATTATTTTGTTTTCCACTGCCGATCATTGATATACATTTATTGAGAACAAAATAAAATAAGAATGAAGTGTTCCCTTAAAATTTTTGATGAGTATATATCAAACATTCTTACCTGAGTTGCACTGAATAATGCAGGCCACCTATTTTTGAAGACACTGACATCTGGGCAGTGTGTCACCACCTCCAATCTTCGACTTGAAAAGGTTCTGGACATTTTTTCTGCGATTATCTTTGCATTATTCTTCTTTTTCATTTCACTAACCAACTCAAGTCGCCCCTTCTCCAATGACTCCTGACTTTCTCCAACAGAATGTGGAGGGAGATAATTAACTTCTGCTTTCTTTGGCTTTTTAACATTTTTGGCTGGGGCTGCTTTGTCTGCTAGCTTTCTCTTTAATGTGTTTACTTCTATTTCAGGATAGGCATACTTTCGTGATTTCAACTTGGCACGATAATTGTGCATCTTATACTTGATAAAGTTTTCTGCCAGCCATACATCCCTGCAAATGACCCTGGCTCCTTAAGGCATGGAAACTTCACAAGAGCTTCTGCCACTGAAGTTACTTGCTGACTTGTAGGGTATGCGGTGTAAGAGAATATGATTTGGAAGGGTCATTCATTATTGCAGATTTAATCACTTGCATCGATGGGAAGTGTATTCCAGCAGGGGCATGGTATACGACTTGTTTGCTCTGCAAGGATAAGTTTCCAAATGTTCACCGGGGAAAACTGTGGGAACTCTGAGATCGCACTGGCCCATGTGAAGAACGAGCGGTCATGACTCAGACAGGAATGAATGGTGATCGTTTTGGAGCCTGGATGATGCACAGTCATTTGAATGAGAAAGTCTTCATCATCTACAGGTAGCTGTCCACTTCACATACTTGAAGAGTAGAATATCTGCTGAACCCAGTGGAGAGGACAGTTCTGATTCTCCTCCTGAATGGAAGTCAAGGGTGATTGTAGGCTTTTTATTATTATTATTATTTTCACAGTGCCCTGTCTGCAGAATCAGCAGTTGAGGTGACAGTGAAAACTGGTTACCAAAATATTTGTTCTTCATACAACGGTCCAAATTCCCTGTGTACTTGAATGTTTCACTGAATGTTGAAACAAGATCCTCCACTCGTATTAGCAATTGCCTGATGGAAAGTGTCAACTTTCGTATATCATGCTCTTCAAAGATGACTCGTAGTTGTACTGCCATCGCTGTTCAAGATATGTCACCCTCAGCTGTAGGAGGAGAAAAAGAAATCAAGACAGTTTGTTAAAGCGATACATTCACTTGCATAAGTTAACTTGAATTTCTTACAAAGAGAACAGGTTCTGTTAAGAGTTTTTTGGTTTAAAAGGGATACTCAAAACTTTTTTCTCTCTTTGTTATTGTCTTTGTTATTTCTCTCCTTTCTGAGATCCAGAGATATATACCACTCTTTGGACTCTGCAAGTACTAATAAGGATGAGAATGGGCAGAGATGGGCCGAGACTGCCCACTGCTAATTAGCTTAGCTTAGATGCTGGTAGTGAATGGGAAGTACCTGTCATCAAACTTTCTAACAACTCTAAACAGTCCTGTGTGCTAGTTTTACCTCTGTATATTAACAAGTTTAGAGTTTCTTGAAAGTTCATTTGAAGAATTTTATCTATCTTCTTGTCTGGACATGAGGAGGGATTCAAATAATAAAAATAAAGAAACACTTGGTATATCCCTTGAATTAAAAACATTTGCATCATTAACGAATCACTATTAAAAGAGCAGAAGAGCAGGACCGGGCAGGAGAGGATGTTTCAGTGTTCAATATTTGGCCCCTTAAAAGTTTTTGTCACTGTTACCAAAGTATAACATCAACTGGTGTACCTACTCTGGCAAATTGAAAGTGTTTAAGGGACACCATTGCGACCATTTGTTGTATTATATGGCAGCCCAAGGGATATGCAATCTTTCATTCTGAATGCTGAAGGACTTCACAATCTCTCCTGTTGGTCGATTTTGGAGGTCTCCTCAGGTACCATGGTTCCCCACCCACTTAGCAATTTAAGAACAAAGACAGGGCTTTCGTGCCAATGAATTTTTGTATTATTTCTCCAAAGTCTCCGTAAACCTCCTGTTGATCCAAAGGGCAACAACATTCCAACATTATAGTCTGTGCCTAAAATGTGACCTTGTTTGTCATTCACAGCCACCACTCAGGAAACTTCTTTTGCAAATGACTTCTTAATGCTGTCTTTTAGAATGTCGACTGCTACTTCAGTCATTCTAGAAACTGACATGTTGGCTTTGATTAGCTTGATTAGCCTTCATAGATGTGATTTACAATCATTGATTGGTGCTTTCTTGCCATTGTCACGAGAATGTTTCTGAAAGACCCAGTCTGTATCACAATCCGTTTAAAGAATCGGTGTTTTGCTTTGAAGCGCATTGTCCAAAGAGGCACAGCAGTCCAAAAGCAGTTGTAAGACATGGATAATGTTCAAGAAAGTGGTGTGTCGGTGTCAGTTTCTTCTCTGGAAATGCATCTAAAAAACCTTTCCATGTATCCTGGTTGTCTCATTTGTGTGGACAGGAGCCATGACAAGCTCAACAACGTCTTTAAGGGCTCATCAGAACCTCCCATGGCCATGTCATCTTCTGGTACTTTGTCACCAATCACAAATGGTAACATTCTAACAGGCACCAGTTTTCATGTACGTTGCCTCCTATACTCTTGCGTGATGCAAAAGTTGGGGGAATGGCTTGTGGACTGTTTGTTTTGGTCGTACCATTTGTAAGGAAATCGGCGGATGAATGATTGAGTTCCTGAAAAGTATTTCTTCTTATAAACACATCAAGACAGAGTGCTACTTCTAAAGGTACAAGCCCTTCGAGCAAATCATGCAGAGCACAGGGGGATAACCTGATGTGGCATGAAGTAGCTCAAGCTGGCAGAGATTGGACACTGCCTTTTAACGCCACAATGGTGGACCTCTTCAGGGTCAGACAATGCTGCTTCAACATGCATGGTATAGTTGGCCTTCGTTCGAAGAGGAAACAGTCCTTCTCCTACTTCATGCTCCTGAATCTGAAGAACGCTCTCCCAATGCAAAAGCGACAGAAGTGTGAGGCAGAAAAGCTTTCAACAACCCACCTATTGAGTGAGCACCAAGATTGTCTGCAACTACAGCAAATATAGTACCCTTGAACTACTTTGCCCAGACTTTGCACAAAAAACACCATTGTCCTCCAGGATTTCAAATCTCTTAGGAGGGGCTCCAACACTTTTTGGTATCCCATATTGGTCGACATCATCTACCTTACAAAGAAGAGCTAGGTAAATGGAAGTTAAAGTAGATCACAAGGTAGCAGGGATGTCTGCAAACACCCAGTGCATGGCTGTCACTTTATGGCTTCTTGCGGGATGTTCCCAAAGGATTGGGCAAATTTCAAAGTCATCTATATAAAGTATGAGTGGGAGCTTAAGTTCATCTCCACACAAAAGCTGTTTTCTCTTTGAAAAGATCCATCATACAACAATCTGTATCCAGAAGAAACATCACATGACCTTCTATTCTGAAATATTGTGTCCTGAATGTGTCTGTTGTTCACAAGTTGAGACACTAATGGGAGAATTGGTACATACTGGACATGTTTTTTTCTTGCTACTATCAAGTAGATCAGCTAATCAGCTAATCAGAGATGGTTGAGAAGAAGGCTGCTGATGATCTGAGATGAAAGACCCTTTTAGTTTTTATAGATAAGATAGATAAGTCCTTTATATCTCCCGCACCAGGGGATATTCACAGTGTTACAGCAGCTTATGTAGCAATAAACATAGTAAAAAGAAATAAATAATAATAAAAATAGTAGTAATAATAATAATATGTGCAATATGTACAGGGATGAGAAATGATGATGAAATAGTACGGTATTGACACCACTGTAAGACAATGCAATTTAAAGTGGCTTGAAAAAATAAATTTAAAAAGTGCAAAGATATAGCAGTGCAAGAATGTTTGTCCAAATATTATGATTTGTGTGATATAATATGAGTCCAGTTTATGGTAACATCAGCCGGTGATGCTGATGTTATAAAGTCTAACAGCAGATGAGATGAATGGCCTGCAATAGCGCTCTTCTTGCAGGGTGGGTGTCTCAGTCTGGTGCTGAAGGAGCTGCTTACAGACTCCACAGTGTCATGCAGTGGGTGAGAGGGATTGTCCATGATGAATGTGAGCTTTGCCAACATCCTCCTCTCACCCACCTCCTCTATCGAGTCCAGATAACAGTCCAGGACAGAACCGGCCTCCTGACCAGTTTGTCCAGTCTCTTTCTGTCCCTTTCAGTGCTCCACTCCTCAGCAGACCACTGCATAGAAGATAGCAGACGCTATCACAGAGTCATAAAATGTCCTGAGCAGAGTCCTGCACACTCCAAAGGACCTCGGTCCTCCTCAGCAGGTGGAGACGACTTTGGCCTTTCTTGTACAGGATCTCTGTATTATGTGACCAGTCCAGTTTATTGTTGAGGTGAACACCCAGGTATTTGTATGTGTCCACCATCTCAATGTTCAAACCCTGGATGTACACTGGTGCAGTCTGGGGTGTCCTGCTCCTGCGGAAGTCGATCATCTCCTTTGTCTTACCGACATTGAGCTGCAGATGGTTTCGCTCACACCAGTCAACAAAGTCAGATGACCTTCCTGTACTCCTGCTCGTCCTCCTCAGATACCACACTCGACAATGGCTGCATCATCGAAGAACTTCTGGAGGTGACAGCTCCTAGAGTTGTAGTGGAAGTCCGATATGTACAGGGTGAAGAGAAGGGGGAGAGCACTGTCCCTTATGGGGCCCCCATGCTGCTGACTACCACATCAGAGACACAAATTAAAAAAAAAGGATAAAACCGATTAATTTATGAGCTTTAAAAGTGACGTATTTGGCAGAGCTTTTTTCCAGCTTTTGTACTAAACTATCCATATCAGCTATAACATCTAACATTTGTTGGTTCTCAGCAAACAAAAGTTGATTTAAAGTCTAAACTCAGTGTTTTAGTTTTTATAACATTATTTTTTTTCTGTAGGTTAAAAGTTAAAACTAATTAGAGTCAATAGAGGATTATAGAGGATTTGGATGCAGTAAGCAGATTGGCAGAGGATTTGAGTTTGGTATTAAATCCCAATTGATGTGCTAGTTTGTTATAAGGTTCTGTATCTGAGACATGTGTGTTGAAAATCACATCTCATCTGAACAGATTCTTTCATCTTACTTGATAAACTCCATTATCAAAGACAGACTAAGTCCTTATTTAGTGACTACACTCCTGCTAGTCTGGTGTACATACAGGCTGCATTAAATCCAAGCAGTTGATGCATACCATTATTGATGATGATGATGATGACGATGTGGGCTATCAAGCTAGCAGATCGCTGTTCTCTACAGGTGTGTGTTAGATTCTGATATGAGCAGCTTGACTATGATTCACCTCATCGTAGAAAAAGCCACACGGCTGCCAGCGCTATTTGAAGCAGAGCCAAACTACAATTGAGGCTGTGATCTCCCACTTTCAGCAGACACAGGGAGCATT
This sequence comes from Acanthochromis polyacanthus, assembly GCF_021347895.1. Lineage (NCBI taxonomy): Eukaryota > Metazoa > Chordata > Actinopteri > Pomacentridae > Acanthochromis > Acanthochromis polyacanthus. The sequence continues at coordinate 34,608,114 of NC_067119.1, read as the reverse complement.
TGATTCAAGGCCTCCTCTTATGCATGATATAGTTATGAGTGAGGATGTCCATTTAGCAGATTCATTTGGGTTATTAGTGGGATTAAACCTTTAATTAGACCCCAGCGTTTGATTGGAGAGCTTGCTTTAAGGGAATGTTAATGCTCTGTAGACAAGAATGTGCTGTCACAAAACAATATCCAAGTTTGCTATTTGATATATGATGTATAGAAATAAAAATTTGTCCCTGAGAAATGATTTCAATAAAATTAGCACCCTATTGGACTAATATACACTGCCCGGCCAAAAAACAAAAAGTCGCACACCCTAATAATTCATTGCAATCACCTTCAGGTCTGAGAACGACACACATTAGCTTCCAGAGTAATTGAACTATAAGGAAGAACAAACTTTAGGGAGTTGAGATGTGGGCAAATCATACAACTGAATCTCTGATATACTTAAAGCAAAAAATCGATGCAGGGAATAAAAAAGAAGTGAGGTGCAGCAGGAATGATTTTCTCCTCTTGCTGTAAAGTATTATATTTTTACTGAGAAGAAATGGGGTACACCAGCAAAAGAGTTTTATACAGATTTCCTAATGAGGCTCAGTTCCAATGATGTATGAGGTCTTTTTAAGTTATTCATGCATTTCATACTTGTCCCTCTGATTAGGAGCATGATTATGACAATGTGAAATGATTATTCAAATATCAAGGGGAAACATTTAAGTAGAATTCTAACAGCCTGTTTCACAGCAGCCATTTTTTATATCGGTTCCTCTCTAGAGAGCAGCGTTGCATGATCCTGTCCATATAATGGAAGCTGTATCTAGAAAGTGAAAATGATTTTTAACAAATCAAACCAATTGAATGTTGTTTGGCCTGTAAATCTGAAGCAAGGAGGAATCGTAAATGTTTTTTGCCAGTGCTGCGTATTCGAGTGTGTGTGAATATTTACATCCGGCAAGATTGTGTTGCAGTACACAGTTGGAGTTACCCTTCAAGAAATCTATTTCAGGATTATGACTTTTATACAAATGAGCATTTTTTACACTTTGCTTACATCAAGGACTTAAATAGCTCGTGATCGCCCTCTGAACACAAAGAATCCTCCATCTGTACAGCTTTTAGTGGTGGAAGAAGGATTCAGATCTTAACCGGCCTATATGTACAGAATGTATCCCTTTGTACCATACAAGTTGTCCTTTTCCACAGTGTAAGCTTATCTGTTCCAACCCCACAGTGTTTGGAATAGCATCCCAATCTTCCCAATCCCAATCTCAAAAAAGGTACTGGTAACACTACTAAAACTATTAATAACACACTGCATATCTAAGTATTGTCAAGTATGAAAAGTAGAAGTACTCATTGTGCAGTAAAATGTTCCCTGTCAGTGTTTTTATGTTTATGATGTTTAGGTTTGAGCTAATTATAATTATTTTATACATTGTTGGGTGATTTAATCTATAGTAATGCATCATATTTTATAAGATCGTCATGTATTTGTGGTGCTGCTGTCTTACAAGAACTGCGTAGCTCTAAAAAGTAAACTTTTCAGAAAACTCAGAAAACTATCCTTCTCTTAGCTTTGTGAAAATACAATTTCTAGCAATCCAGTCTCTGTAAAAAGGAATGTGTTGATTTAAAATAAATTCTTATAAATTTATGTTGTGTCACTGAGCAATAAGCAGTTCCTGCAGGAGCAGAAATGTATTTTAAAAACAATAACAGCACTCAGAGAGCGCAGTACTCCACCAAGGCTGCTCAGTCGTTGTAGGATTTCCAGTGGGCGAAATCTATAAAAATTTTGGTCCACAGTGGTGGATTTGTAGTACGATCGCAATCATGTGATTGTCAGCAGGTAGCTGACATTGTGTTCACTTGTTGTCATGGTTACAGTGAGGCCCTGCCGCTATCTTGCAATTATACGGAAATCTTTAACAAATCTGTGGATTCAGACTATAAGCTGCATCACTGCCAAAATCTAATCACTTGATCCTTGTGTCATTTCAGACCTTCCCTGAAAATTTCATCCATATCTGTTAGTTTATTTTGAGTAGTGTTTGAACAGACAGACAGATAGACAGACAGGCAAACAAGTGTATGTCGATCATCACATAACTTCACAGTATTCCTTGGCGGAGTAATAACTTGCAAAGAAAAATAATTTCAAAACGAACTTGTAGCTACTCAAAAAAAAATGCAACACTGTGGCAACACAGCCAGCATAATCTCTACTCCTTACACACGTGGACAAAATTGTTGGTACCCCTCAGTTAAAGAAGGAAAAACCCACAATTCTCACTGAAATCACTTGAAACTCACAAAAATAACAATAAATAAAAATTTATTGAAAATTAAATAATCAAAATCAGCCATCACTTTTGAATTGTTGATTAACATAATTATTTAAAAAAAAACAAACTAATGAAATAGGGCTGGACAAAAATGATGGTACCCATAACTTAATATTTTGTTGCACAACCTTTTGAGGCAATCACTGCAATTAAACAATTTCTGTATTTGTCAATGAGCGTTCTGCAGCTGTCAACAGGTATTTTGGCCCACTCCTCATGAGCAAACAGCTCCAGTTGTCTCAGGTTTGATGGGTGTCTTCTCCAAATGGCATGTTTCAGCTCCTTCCACATATGTTCAATGGGATTCAGATCTGGGCTCATAGAAGGCCACTTTAGAATAGTCCAACGCTTTTCTCTCAGTCATTCTTGGGTGTTTTTGGCTGTGTGTTTTGGATCGTTGTCCTGTTGGAAGACCCATGACCTGCGACTGAGACCAAGCTTTCTGACACTAGGCAGCACATTTCTCTCCAGAATGCCTTGATAGTCTTCAGATTTCATCGTACCTTGCACACTTTCAAGACACCCTGTGCCAGATGCAGCAAAGCAGCCCCAAAACATTACTGAGCCTCCTCCATGTTTCACCGTAGGGACAGTGTTCTTTTCTTCGTATGCTTGGTTTTTGAGTCTATGAACATAGAGTTGATGTGCCTTACCAAAAAGCTCCAGTTTGGTCTCATCTGTCCAAAGGACATTCTCCCAGAAGCTTTGTGGCTTGTCAACATGCATTTTTGCAAATTCCAGTCTGGCTTTTTTATGAGTTTTTTTCAGCAGTGGTGTCCTCCTTGGTCGTCTCCCATGAAGTCCACTTTGGCTCAAACAACGACGAATGGTACGATCTGAGACTGATGTACCTTGGCCTTGGAGTTCACCTTTAATTTCTTTGGAGTTTGCTCTGGGCTCTTTGGATACAATTCGAACGATCCGTCTCTTCAATTTGTCATCAATTTTCCTCTTGCGGCCACGTCCAGGGAGGTTGGCTACTGTCCCGTGGGTCTTGAACTTCTGAATAATATGAGCCACTGTTGTCACAGGAACTTCAAGCTGTTTAGAGATGGTCTTATAGCCTTTACCTTTAAGATTAAGATTAAGATTAAGATTAAGATAGACTTTATTAATCTCACAAAGGAGAAATTTAACATTACAGGGCTCTTAGAAACAAAAACAAAAAACAGGAGTGCAAAAGTCACGAAAGTGCAAGAACATGATAATAAATATTGCACATAATAACAACTACACAGTAGTGTTATACAGTCTGATGGCAGTGGGGATGAAGGACCTGCGGTAGCGCTCCTTCTTGCACTGAGGGTGTCTGAGTCTCGTGCTAAAGGAGCTGCTCAGCTCCACTACAGCCCGGTGCAGTGGGTGGGAGCTGTTGTCCATGATGGATGAGAGCTTGGTCAACATCCTCCTCTCACCCACATCCATCACAGAGTCCAGTGGGCAGCCCAGGACAGAGCTGGCCCTCTTGGTCAGCTTGTTCAGTCTCTTCATGTCCCGCTCTGTGCTGCCCGGGGCCCAGCAGACGACAGCGTAGAGGAAAGCAGAGGCTACCACAGTGTCATAGAAAGTCCTTAGTAGAGGTCTGCACACTCCGAAGGACCTCAGCCTCCTCAGAAGGTGGAGGCGACTCTGGCCCTTCTTGTACAGAGCATCGGTGTTGTGGGACCAGTCCAGTTTATTGTTGAGGTGAACACCCAGGTACTTGAAACTGTCCACTGTTTCAATGTCCTGCCCCTGGATGTTCACTGGTGGATGTGGGAGTGTCCTTCTCCTGAAGTCGACCACCATCTCCTTTGTCTTACTGGTGTTGAGGCACAGATGGTTGCGCTCACACCAGTCCACAAAGTCCATGATGACCGACCGATACTCCAGCTCGTTCCCCTCAGACACACGGCCCACAATGGCGGAGTCATCAGAGAACTTCTGGAGATGGCAGCTGTCCGTGTTGTAGGTGAAGTCCGAGGTGTAGATGGTGAAGAGGAAGGGTGAGAGGACGGTGCCCTGGGGCGCCCCCGTGCTGCAGACTACCACCTCTGACTCACAGCCGCGCAGCCGCACGTACTGTGGACGGTCAGTGAGGTAGTCAGTGGTCCAGGCAGCGAGATGTCCATCCACTCCCGCGTCCACCAGCTTCCCCCGCAGCAGCGCCGGCCTGATGGTGTTGAAGGCGCTGGAGAAGTCAAAGAACATGACTCTCAGCGCTGCCGGCGCTCTCCAGGTGAGTGAGCGCTCGCTGCAGCAGGTAGATGACGGCGTCTTCTACCCCCATGTTGGGCCTGTAGGCAAACTGCAGCGGGTCCAGGTCGGAGAGCTCCCGTAACCAGCTGCTGCTCGCACAGCGCCATCTTAGACAGTTTGTCTACAAGATGTTTGTCTATAATTTTTTTTCGGATGTCCTGGGACAATTCTCTCCTTCGCTTTCTGTTGTCCATGTTCAGTGTGGTACACACCTTTTCACCAAACAGCAGGGTGACTACTTGTCTCCCTTTAAATAGGCAGACTGACTGATTATGAGTTTGGAAACACCTGTGATGTCAATTAAATGACACACCTGAGTTAATCATGTCACTCTGGTCAAATAGTTTTCAATCTTTTATAGAGGTACCATCATTTTTGTCCAGGCCTGTTTCATTAGTTTGTTTTTTTAAATAATTATGTTAATCAACAATTCAAAAGTAATGGCTGTTTTTGATTATTTAATTTTCAATAAATTTTTATTTATTGTTACTTTTGTGAGTTTCAAGTGATTTCAGTGAGAATTGCGGGTTTTTCCTTCTTTAACTGAGGGGTACCAACAATTTTGTCCACGTGTGTATATAGTACCTTCAATTCACTCCTACTCACTTCTGCTTTTCCGTTATACAGCAACTACTTTAACACCATAAATTCAGAAAGTGCTGGGCCGACTTCACGAAATCTAAATTTAAAATTTCACATGCCTCATATTAAAAAAAGAAGAAGAAGAAGAAAAAGGCATTTGAATCAATTTCTGTAAAAGCACAAATAAAAACATGAGAAAAGTTGACAAAAATTCTGAGTGTTTCAGGTAACCTTCATGCTGAATTTACATGGAGCAGAGAAGAGACACATATCAAAACTAAAATTTTAAATGTCTATGGTATGACATCCACCACATTTTCTAGTAATAGTAACACTTGTGGACACTTGGAAAAATGTTGCTCGTTGATCTAAGGTTTATTAATTTTTTGCAAAATCAATATTTAAAAAATTCATGGCATTGTATCTGTGTCATACTGCACAAAATACATTCTTGAATTCTCTCTACTTCTATTCATGTTTTTTCTGTTTCTGTAAAGATGCAGGACTTTATATTGCAGTGTAAAATGAGCCCACAGTGAGGAAAAATGTGACAGGAGAAAATAAACACCCAGGAACTGCTTGGAGTTCAGAGGGTTACTGTGAAACTCTTTCGTTACATGTCTAAAGCTTCTCCTCTATTTTCTGGGTGAGGAGGATGATAAATCCTTCTCCTTAAAATATTATTGTTTGACTGAAAAAGAGCAACAGTCTGACAATGAAATAAATATCAAAGATATCCATTCATTACAGGCTGGGACGCAAACCGAGGATCTTCTAGCTGTGAGGTGACAGTGCTAACTACCAAGACACTATGCAGTCAAAGATGTGCTAAATTGAAATGTTTTTGTGATTTCTCACAAACATAATCTGGGATTAGACATACATCTCTCAAAGCATAATTGATAATGTAGTTTAGTTGTGTAGGAAGGTAAGAGATAGGGCTGTACATGCAGGATGCACTGGGTGCTCTTGTACAGAAGTTAACTGCTCTCCTGTTTCCAGATTTTCTGCTAAGCTAACAGGTCTAAGAGTGTGGTTTAATAAGCAATGGATAAACAAGATGTCAATCATGTAACTCTTAGCATCAACACAAATTTCTAAAAAAAAAATAAAATTAGTCTGCATATATCTATTTAATGCTTTTTAATAGTATTTTTTCAGGAACCTCCTTAGTATTGACATCAGGGTTAAGGCTCAGATTTCTCTCCACCTGTTGCTCAGCATCTTAATCCATCTTGCATCTCTGCAGGTACATGGCCATCATCCACCCTCTGCAGCAGCGCATGTCGTCCACAGGGACCAAGGTGGTGGTGGGAGTGATCTGGATTCTGGCTCTGCTGCTGGCCTTCCCTCAGTATTACTACTCCAACACGAGCCAGTTCCCCGACCGAGTGATATGCTACATCGAATGGCCTGAGTACACCGTGTGCGACTTCAAAAAGATGTAAGTTTCTCTGTGGAGCAGCTATTCACATAGTCAACAAGCGCTGTTAATTAGTTTTCAGTGGGCAGTAAATGTGAGAGTATGCTGTTTGAGTAAAAGCATGGAAGCTTTTTGTGCTTTGTGGAGGAAGAATTGAAGGCACAGCAATGTGGATTTGTTCTTTCTCCACTGTAAAAGGCAAACACACCAAGTCTGATAGCGAAAAACAAGGATTAGATTTAACTGAGGCCCTAGTTCACCATGTCTTTTCTATTTATAATTCTACTACTGCTCCTATGGGGAACAAACAGTGCATGCTTTTAAAGAATTAAAGAATAGTTTTCCAAGAGCTGTACTGAGCTACGAATATCAACACAAAAAACCAGGACAATAGACAATTGTGATACATGAATAACTAAAAACAACAACATATTTTTGCAAATTAAAAATGTTTTTTTATTTTTCAAACTATTTTTTTAGTGTTTTATGAGAAATATTATTTCAAGTTAGTATTTTCAGCAGAATATAGTTACTTTGGACTATCACTGTCATATTTTCCTTGTTTTTTCAGTTCCTCCAAAATATTCTTCTGTTCAAAGCTGAGAATTATTAATCCCATTTGGTTCAGCTTTTCACATTTATGTTGGCTCACTAGCATGGCTTTCACTCTCACTAAGCAAGCTGGAAAAAAAAGTCTGACAGCACTCAGGGAAATCTTGTATGTAACCACAAAGCAGAAGATAATTTGTATGAAAGGCTGAACTTGAATGGATTACTTTAGCTGTTTATCAAAGCACAATAGGTTGAGTACTTGCAGTGGAGAACTTGGCTCGGTGTTTATCTACACTATTGATTCGAACTTCTCTAAAAGCCAGCTGTCCAAACTTTGCAGTTTTATCTCAAGTCCATAAATGAATGACTGTCCAGTCACCCTGTTATGTAGTCAAGACTGCGTGCAGCCCTTTGAATTGTAGTAACTTCAGAGTTCAGTCTAACCCCGAATTTCCACATAACGCTATCGCGCAGCGCAACGGAACGAAGTGCCTCCATCTTGCTCCGAAAGTCAAAGCACACTGCAAGCGCAGCGCAGCGCCGCGCAGCGCAGCGGCTCTATAAAGTCCCTGCCTCTATCCACTAACCCCTCCCCACTTGCTGTAGCTGGAGCACATCAGCTGACAACTCTGCTTGTATACTGTAAAACTACTCTATTCTACACAGTTGGCAAGTTACTATCTTGAAGGAATTCAGTCCTACGTTCTCAACTGATTCTGAAGAAGTATCATGATACAGAAAACTCTATCCTGTAAGCTGACAGGATTGGTTATGTATGAAACCCAGGTAATCTGAATCCGTGTTTTCTAGACTTTCATTGGTACACCGAGGTTTCAAGATTAAAACGCTCGGCCATGGTGGCTCATGATTTTCTTCCAGCATGAATAAACAAAAACATTTAGTGATATTGCAGCAGGCCACACCTGGCCCTTGTGTTATTTTGTTGCTCGTACTGTGAAGGTAACGTAAGGGTCAGTTCATGGTTTCAGTATCTGCATGTCCATTATGATCTGTTTGGAACATCCTGTGATCCAAATAGCTACTGTCACAATATTTATTTATGTGTCTGTATGTGTGTCTCTCTTAAGCAGGGAAAGCTGGGCATACACTGTGTGATTTTAATTACACATTTTAATGAGCCTTTCTTTTGGGCCAGAACCTGTAAAGTCTCTTCTCACAGTGTGTGGGTCAATTGACCAGCCACCATGTGGAGCTGATACTGAACAGAGGCACTAGTCCCCTAGGACGTTTTTTCTAGTGACAATTTCAATAAAATTCATTTTACAAAAGACAGCTGTTTACTCAGTGTTCATAAGAAGAGAGAAAGGCAGTGTTGTTTTAGAATGCACTTTTAAAGCTGAAAACCATCAGTTTTGCTGTGTCTATCCAGTCTAAACCCTTCAGGCATGGTATGTGAGAATGCACACTCCACAAATGTTTAAAGATCACCTTCCACACATGCGGTAAGAACGATAAAAATACTCTCTTTTGAATAATAATTTGTATTTGAGATCAGTGAAAGCTCAATACTGAGTTAAGACTAATTTAATTGTATCTAAATTTACACTTCACTCATTAACAAAAATAGAATATATGAATACTATACAACATTTTCCTTTCTTTGGATTCAAACTGTTTATTACTTCAATTAAAAGTCTTGTTTGTGTCCTGCAGGTTTCAAGTGATGCACACTCTGTATGCATGTACTAGACTATTGTGGATTGAACTGGACTGTTACAATGAACAAAACACCTTTAGAGTGGAGAGACACTGAAAGTAAAACAATATTTACTTAAACAGTTGCATTATATTTCTCTTGAGCAGTTTTGATAATTCCTAATATATGCATGCAGACCTGTGTGACTGCCATGGATGTTTGTCAGACATTTGATTTCTTGTGACCCAGCAGGTTAAAGAAGGTTTAAAGAATAGCTAGAACAGATTTGTGAGCTCTGTGTGTCGTTGGTCACACAGCTCAGTCAAGGCTGACTGGTCACCTTTCCTCCAAATATCATGTTTCATTGAGTTGCTAAAATAGAACCAAAAACCAGTTTACATCCTGTGAATGTGTGTGTGAATGGGTGAATGTGTGTGCAAACACAGAAAAACACCCACATAATGACGCATATATGCAGGCACTTAGACACACAGCAACATTGATCACAGCTCTGCTGATGGCAACCTCTGAGCTCATCAGCAACAGTGTTTACCCTGCTCTGCTGTGAGCCTCCTATTGCCTTCCCCTTCTTCTGCTTCCATCACATATCTCCATGGAAATGTAGTTTAATACGTTTGTTATGAAAACCGCAACAGCAATTTCATTGTTCATGATGAGATGCCTGCTGCACTTATTACTTTTTTAATGAAACTGTAATCAGTGACATGTAAGAGTTGAGTGAGAACACAGTAGTTGTTCTGCTGAAGCTGTAAATGATGGAACTGATTAAAGATGACCTCAGGTCAGGTCCCACATGTCACTCTTTGCAGACGTTGCCCTGCTGCCGCATTCACTGTCTACATCCTGTCTGATGTCCTGTCTGCTCCCTTCACAGTCAGCGAGATTAGTGAGCAAGATCTCATAGGAGGGTATTAATAGTCATCAGTGTTTGTGAATGCATGCTTACACAGACAACTGCTCAACCTCACCACACAAACCACACCCCCTTAACACACTCAGTGTCACCATTAGACACACAGCAACCCTCCCATGCCCTCTGTTCACATTTGCATGTGTCTCTGTGTTAAATTCTGCAACAGCAACTTGCAAAATGGCAAAAGTGACAGATGACTGGGGCCTTGAGGGCGGCTACAGTGGCAGGCCTTTTGAAGGCAGTCTTAGTGGCATAGAGAAAGACTGGAAGGTTCACAAAAATGTGCTGCATGGGATACAGCTCCGCTTAGACAAACACATGCAGCAAAGTGCTGTAATAAGTAATCAGCAGCTCACAAATCACAGTCAAGCTGAGCTACAGAAGCTAACTGCAGTGCATATTTCCAGGCTACCGAATTTAGTCAGTATTACACTTAAAGCTGCTGTCCAGAGTTTCCGTTTGTTTTCAATTTATGTATCATTTTTTAACAAAGCTTAAATGTGTTAGTCTAGTTTGATACTATAATATAAAGTTAGTATAACGCGATATGAAAATTTATTCCTGAGCTCCGCCTTCCTCTCATAGACCCTCATGTTATTCCAAAAAGCGCCGGTTGCTGCCGACCAATCAAGTTCGAGCTTCAGCTTTGTCATGCTGTCAATCAACGGTTACGCGCACAGCAAGCAAGCCCATGCAGAGGTGGGCGAGCTACGCACTACGCAACCGCGCGCACATTTGTTTTGCTTGTGGAGGAGAGAGCATCAGGGCTCAGCAACTTCCAGAAAAGTTACCAATCCCGCGGCTTGTCAGGCCAAGAGACTGCAGGACATTTTTTGGCTCGGGGTGCTCGCGTCGCTCCCCGACCACGGCCTCCATAGCCCGCCTGACGGCTTCGTTTAGATGCCCGACCTCTGGAGGAAGATGTTGGGGCGTCTGGGACATACTCTTCGTCAGAGGAGTCATGCAATTCTGAACTCTAGATAGAAATAAATAAACAATGTAACACATATACACGCGTAAATGCACTAAGTTTGATAAACAACGTCATCGAGAGGGATACACGAGTGTAATCACATATTGAAACTTAACACGTTCGTCCTAGCAGATTCATGTTATTTTGGTATTAGGACAAGTTAGACTCAATTACAGCATTCTAACGTAATTCCTTTATTATTTACTAAATGTACTAAATGTAGAAGAGTGGAAAACAGCAGAACAGGCAAGATGCTGCAGCACTCCGGGCACTCCTCTCATGTACTCCGCGCGTGCACAAATAAAGGGGCGAAATCAGAGGGAGGGAGGGTGGGACCACCAGTGTTTTGGGAGACGCTGCGATTCAAACTCCAGACAGCAGCTTTAAGTTCTATTCTGTTCTCTAAATCTTGTATTTTCATTGTATTCAACTCATATTATATACTCTGTTAAACTTTAGGTGCAAATGTTATACTTTTTACTTAAGTATTTTTTTAAAATCTAGAGTATCTGATTAATGGTCATTCCAATTTTACATGAGAATGAATTGGCGGCCCGCGGGCCAAAACTGGCCCATCAGGAATGATATCTAGCCCGCCAGATGATTTTGAAAATTTGATTTGGCACGGAGCCAAGCCAGTCCATCACCGCAACACGAAACTCGCGTGGTCGGCTGCTGCCGGGCATTTCCGCGTTTGCGCTACTGGTCGGACACGGTTGTACCAGCCAGGTTTCACTGAGCAACAGTGTGTGCAAAACGTGTGTGTCTCGGGAGTCATTTTTAAACATCTGTGATCAGAATTGAGACGTGTCCCAAGCAGCGGCGATCAGCTGTAGAAGCTCCGCTGCTTGCGGTATCCCCCCCCCCCCGTGCTTGCGGAATCGGAACGCACCCCTCCGCAGGTTGGCCCGCTGTCCGATTGTTTACAAACATTTTGGCCCGAAGCCACATCTACTTGCTGACCCCTGCTGTACACCGATCAACCACAACATTAAAGCCTCTGACAGGTGAAGTGAACAACACTAATCATTGAGTTGCTATGTAATATTCTGGTATTCATATGGATGTTACTCTGACACCCCCTACCAAAACATTGTTGCAGACCAAAACCACCCCCCATGGCAACAGCACTCCTCAATGGCAGAGGCCTCCCCCAGGAGGACAATGTGGCTCTCCACAAAGCAAATGCTGCTCAGGAATGGCATTAACCCACCGTTCAAACTTCGCACATCTCAATGCAATCAAGCATGTACAGAATGCACTGGAACAAATCTGATCCATAGAGGTCCAATCCATTGGACACAGTGGGTCAAAGCTGTTTTTGTGGCAAAGTGTTGATTGATTGGCACATATGTTCAATATAACACTTAGAACATGGCCATTTTGGAAGAATGAGAGCTGTCTTGATGTGTCGCTTGCTTTACTTTCCTTTGCAATTTTCAGGTATACGACTTGGAATATCTCTGCACTGTTGTGTTTCCATTGTCACTAAATAGCTTAATATGTTCCTTCACCACTGGTATCTAGAAGCTGCTGTTTAGGATGAGCCTGGTTTGTTTTAACAGGGGGTCAGAAATCTGGTAAATGCTGGTTCAAATGCAATACCATGATAGAAAAATCAGGCTTCAACCATATTGGCTACATTGTGCATGTTTACAGCTTCACAGTAGAGGAGGCGGTAATGGATAGTGGTGTCCCAAGAGGTCCATTAATACCCAGAGCACTACCTTGAGTCATCCAAGGCCATCCTGTTGTCCAATGGGCTGGGAGCTTTTGACATTCCCTGTCACAGTACAACAGAACAAATAAAATGCTTTCAGTATCCCATAAAGGATGCATGCTACAATGCTTGAAAAGCCCTTTCATGCCCTTTGCTGAGTCCCAAGTGTTCGCCAGTCTAGCCTTTTTTTTAACCCTTGCCTCAGGTTAAATTTGGTCCAGCTCTCCGTTTAAAGGGTTAGATTCTATCTGCCTATTAGTATTTCACCTAACAGGTTTCAGCAGAATAAATTAAGCTGGAATCGAGAGACACTCGCCCAGGTTCTAACTGCCTTGCATCCGAATGTCTCACCCCTCTTATCTGATAAATGCTATCCCACCAAGCAGCCTTTCTAAGCAGTAGAATTGATCTATCATTCACATTCGTTATCGGACAGCTTCTCTCTAAGGACTTGCATGCACTTGGTGCTATTCCTGGGTTCGTTTTAGAGGTTTGGAAAGAACTAACCTCAGGGGTAATGTTTAAACACTCTCACTTTGGACTAAGTAACCTTTTAAGAACCATTGGATTGAATGCACACAATCAACTTAACTTTTTACCACTATGCAGATTTTCAGTGGTTTATAATAATTTCATTAGGCTTCTCTTTAAATGCAATAGAGCGTTTTATTAAGCAAGTTTAGCAAGAGCACAGCATCAATACATGATTAAAACAATTAATTATTTCTAATTAAAAATGATACTAAAGTAACTAAATTGAGCGTACCTGACAATCTTCTCTAATTATTGAATTTAGGAGAGAGAGCGAACAGCGTGGCCACTACCGTATCACTCGGTCTTGTCTTGCGTCTGGGAAAAGCACTCAGTTGTCCAGAGGACTCGGTACGATGTCTTCTTTGTGAACAAAAGGGTCTTATCCCTCGGCAGGGGGGAGCGGAGGAGTCCTGTAAGCCAATCGTGGTCTGGCAGTTATCTCTGGAATCGGCTGGAACGTTAGTGCTTACGTCCCAGCTGTCTTCTCTGTGGTATGGTGGTGATGGAAAAACCCTCGTCTGTTCAGGCTGTAGTGGGTCACTGGGCCTCTCAGCCCCGGGGAGGGGAACAGCCCAGTGCTGTTGCCTCCTTTGCCTCTTCGGGTGTAGTCGGATCTTCCCTCTATTGGTTTCTTCTGGATAACTTCAGAACCTCTTAGGACTCTCCGTTTGGCAGAGTGTGGTCTTCGCTTGTTGAACAAAGTCAGAAAAAGACTTTGCTTCCAACGATGTCCTCAGCGATCTCTGGAGCCTAAGTCCCGCGTCGTCTTCCCGTCTCTCGGGCAAAAGAGGAAGGTGAAGATTCTTCAGAACTCCGGCCAAGTTCCCTTTGCAGCTCTTCTGGCGGCTCCGGCGAACGACTCCCATATAATGTCTCTGCTCTCCCATTCTTATACTCTCTCCAGACACACAGAACTGGCTAGGTACGCCCTCTGACACCGTCTAACTTATGCAATCAACTTGTCATCACATACAGCAGTAATACAGAAGTCATGTTGTTACAGCAAATACACAGTGTCCACATTCTGTTTAACACACACACATTTCAGCCAGCCCTCTTGGGTTTTTCCCAAACTTCCCTTTTTTCTGAGGAGGCTGCAATGTCATTGTGGCTGCCGAGTCATGGTGATTGTTGTTTTCTGCACTTCTGCTTTCTTAAGGCCTGGACACACAAAGCCTATGAGGCCTGTACGCACACACAGGGCCTAAACAAGGATTACTCTACACAGAATCAATCCTTAAATCATTCCTCTCAATCTGAACTTAATAAATCATCTGAATCATTACTTTAATCAAATCAACACTTCAAAAACGTATATATATTTCAGCAAGCATAATCATATGGTTAACTTATAATGTTTCTTCTTAAGATCTTTATTTGTCTGCTTCAAAACCTTTGTTACCTTAGGGCCATAATGAGCCTGAGCCCTCTCTGAGACCTCAACATCTGCATCCTACTTGACACAAGCCTTGCTATATGCATGGCGGCTGGTTCAGTGAGGTTTTCACTGGTTGACTATGACCCCTAATCTTTAACTCTCCACCATAATCTTTAACCATTTCTCTAAAATTCCCCATGATACCAGTTCTAATGATGAGGATACACCAAATGATTCCATTAAAGCAGTCAGAATTTGCAAAACGTGCTAATTTAAATAAATCTCCTCCATCTTTTGACCCTTGAGAAAATACTGACGAAAGAAACACAGTTACACACACTCTGAGTGGTAGCACACACTCACACAGACCAGACTGCACACACCTTGTCCTCTGTGATCTCTTCCCACTAAATAGGGCTTTGCACGACATGAGCCTATGATTAGTGACAGAAAGTGGTGTGAAGCGACACGTCCTCTTACCACCAGTATTCTTTTATGTCTGCTGGCAGGCAAAGTCAAAAGAACAGCTGCCTTTCCTTCCAACAGCCACTCATTAATTATGCATACTGGTACATTGTCACGAACAGGTGTGAACCCAAGCAGCAGGCGAAACAGACAGGCGGGTGAATAATTATGAGTTTAATGGGTATAAAAAACAGAAAACACTCCAAGTGGGAGGCACAGGAAAATAAACGAGACAGGGGCAAAACTAAGTTAACCAAGGGCGGCGGCCTGGGACCATGATGAAAACTAAACTAAAGAGAAAGAGGAAACTCACGTAGTGTCCGGGGGGAAATCGGGAGACGAAGTGGGGAGCAGAGCTGAGGGAGTCGGTGGCGGAAACGTGGTGAGGACTGAGAAGCAGGCAGACTGGGAGTAGACGGAGGAGGGGTGCAAAGTGGGCGAGGGATTCCAGGGTGAAGAGGGAAGACGGAGCCGGCAAGGTAATTCAGAGAGAACTGAGTCCAGACAGCGATGTGCGTATGACGGGGTGCAGCATTGAGCAGGGGTGACGAGCAGGCAAGGTAATTCGTAAATCCAGAGAGCGGTGTGCTGCGTGCAGAGTGTAGAGTGCAATGATCCAGCACCGAGGAGTGGAGAGAGCTGGGCTTTATGCTGCGCTGATTGTTCATTTGCGCCGGCTGTGCTGGAAGCACAGCTGCTCGTCATTCGCTTGACGAGCCAGAGCACCGGAGCGAGAGGGGGCGTGACATACATACACGCAGATGTTTAAATATGCATTTCCTTCACACAACTTACTCTTTTATTTGATGCTGATCTGAGGGTGTGCTTATCAATTTGCTGCTAGGCATTAAATATTTACTTGGCATGTTTGCAATCACATTTATATTTGCACATTTACACTTACACACACACACACACACACACACACACACACACACACACACACACACACACACACACACACACACACACACACACACACACACACACACACTGTGTATTCCTATCCTTGTGGGGAACTACCATTGACTCCCATTCATATCTAACCCCTAACCCTAACCTTAACCCAGACCAAAACAATGCCTAACCCTAAAGAAACGTTTTTGCACTTTTACTTTTTTCAGTAACAACAACATGGCCAAGAAAACACCGTTTCCCCTCATGGGGACCCAAATGAGGTCCCCACAAATGACATTTCTTTTGGTTTTCCTATGGTTGTGAGGACATTAGGTCCCCACAACCCCTATAATTACCCCCCCCCCCAACACACACACCAGCAGTCCAGAAATAAAGACATTTTGAAACGAGAAGAGGCAACAGCCCCCGAAATTAAAACAATATGTTACTATGTGTAATTTCTGAATTAGTGGCCTCAGCTGAATGAGACTGAATTGAGTCTGCTTGTATGACAGCAGGCTGACACAGTACAGCTTCTATTCCCTAAAGCATCATTCATCAGAGGTAGCTAAGGGTCTACTGGGGCTCTCAAGGGTAAAAGACTTTGACAGGGAGTCCTTCACTTTTTAACGGTCTAATACTTAAGCTCAGATACATTGGCTCACTGTGAGAGGGAGAACTTTGAAAACGATACACCTAAAACTGGAGGTTCCCCAAAGTGAAGGATGCCAGTAAACTGTAACCTAGTCCTGGGATATGTTGAAGGTTAACTAAGGCCATCAATAAACAAGAGCAAACCGCACTTTGGTGAAATGTTGATGTACTTGAAAGGACAGGTGACAAATGAAAGGGAAAAGCCTTAAGCTTTGACTCCTTCAACGAGGAGATCCTGTGTCCTTATTATGCTGGCATGGTTTAGGTCCAGTTGTCCCATGACAGGGAAGGGTCACTGAAAACCAATAAAAAACTGTTTTAGGTGATCACCTTTATCCTATGATGAAACATTTCTATCCTCTCTATGGGAGTGCTCTCTTCCAGGATGACCTTGCTCCCATCTATAGGGCAAGAGGAAACACTGAATGGCTTGACAAAATAAGGCGAATCATATGCTTCACAGTCACCAGATATCTGTTCACTTCGATCGATGTATTAGAAAGTTCTCTCCACTGCCATCATCAAAACACCACATGAGGTAAGATGTTTTAGCAGAATGGTGTTAACTCTCTAGTAGGGATCCACAGTCTTGGAGCATCAGTGCCAAGGCACATTAAAGCTGTTCTAGTATGCAGGAGGTGCAGCAAAATTGACCTGGAAATGTATAGACAAGTGACAAATTAAAGGAAAAATGGACAATTGACGTTGGGTTTTTCACTTGTCTATACATTTCCATGCCAGGTTTCTCTACATATATCAGATATATATCTGTGTGACAGAAATAGTCATTATACATAGGTAAATGTTTGCAGGTATAGTTATTAGTTGCTTTGCTAAGATTCTTTATACAAACCATATGAGAAGAATATAAACTGTTGTCCCAGACTAAACATACCAATGTTAAATTCAGCCATGAAACTTTCCAGGTCTTGCTATTTAAGAATTTTAAAGGACTTCCCAGGAAAGATCGATATAATTGTATGAAAAAATCGTAATGAAAGTATCAACATTAGAATTATTAGACATTGCTAGACATTACTTGTGTTTAATTATGTGTTTGGTATATAAAAAGTAATTTGATTTGTCACATTTCCATGATATATTTAACTATAATGTAAACAAGAAAGCACTCAGAGAGCACAGTACTCCCCCAAGGCTGCTCATTCCTTGTATAATTACCAACAGCTGAAGTCTTTAAAAAAAATTTATGGCATTCACTTGTAGTGTTCGTAGTGTTTACTTGTTGTCATGGTTATAGTGACGCCATGCTGCTGTCTTGCAATGATACAGAAATCTTTAACGAATCTGGATCCAGATTATAAGCCGCATCACTGCCAAAATCTAGTCACTTGGTCCTCGTGTCATTTCTGACCTTCCCTGAAAATTTAATCAAAATCCATTACTCTGTCTTTGAGTAATGTTGTGAACAGACAGACAGACAGACCAATGCTGATCGTCACGAGTGACAATGACAATACCATATCATGGTTACACTCATAATTTACTCAGACTAATTAACTGTACAACTATGTACACGTATTATAATTGTGTATTAATTTCAGGTACCTTCACATGAATTTACAAGTTCATATCTGTGCCTTTACTACATTAAACCTCTTTTATTTTAACTTAAACTTTAACTTAAAAAAAACTTAAATGAAAGTCACCATTAAAATGCAACTCTGTTGTGGCTATTTGACACAGGATGGTCAGATGAGACAAGCTTTTTTTATTTATTTATTTATTTTTTTAAGAAAATGTGGTTCCTTCTACCTTCCAGTGAAAACTCTACATCAGAGTCTGTCTGGGACTATTTCCTTAATCCCACTCCCACCTGCCCCCGCAGACCTCACACACCAGCTCAGTATATAGTTCTATTGATTTTGCGTCTTCTCCCATCTGTTCGGGAAAACATACTGTTTTACACGTACAAAGATTCATTTTGTCTTCTTGTTAGTACACTAGTTTTGAGTTCTTTTGTTCAGACAAATTAAGATTAGAAAGATGTTGATTACCTTGCTATCAGTTTCGGCGAGCACTCTCGCCTTCCACAGAAGTTCACAAGGAATAAAGAACACCAGAGGGAATGCAAAAAGGAAACATTAACACAACTCACAGAAAGAAAAAGCACTACAGGAAAATCTCAAATCTGCCATATCAGACCACTGCAAAAGAAATAATCACGTTATGGACTGGGACGGGGCAAAAATCATTGGAACAGAAGAAAACAAGCTGAAATGCTGGATAAAGGAGGCAATGGAGATCAGGAAGCGTGCGCACAGGGCCATGAACAGGGATGAGGGAGGCTTCATGCCCTCCCACACCTGGGACACCATACTCCAGAAGAAAAAGGATGGTGGGGGATGCGGCATGCCTGGTGGGGTGGTCGGCTCACCGCAACATGCCATTACGGTGTAGGCGTGGTTGGTCCGGTGGATCTAGCGACTCTACTGGGTGTGACGTAAATGCCGGCTGTCAAAAATCTGCCGGCTGACACGTCACAGGCTGTCAGTGAGACGCTTCTGAGGAAGGTAAGAGTGCTCACCAAAACTGTTAAGCAATGTAATCAACATCTATCTAATCGTTATTTGTCTGAACAGAAGAACTTAAAACTAGTATCCTGTTTTACAGTTTAGTATTAATAAAGAGATAACTGTAATAAAGTTGTAAAGTTACAATTATATTAATAAGAATTAGTTATTCTAGAGCATTAAGCAAAAATTTCATACATTTCTCTATAGTGTCTTGTTTGACTTGTGCACGAAGAAGTGCTTTATCTTTGAAGGTGAGCTTTTTTTGAACAGAGTAGGTTGTAAATTCAGAGGTGGCAGATTTGTGTCAGTTGCATATCAGTTCTTTTGCACATTTTTTCGTACCAAAGTTCAATTGTTTTTCATCCTCGTCAGTAGCAAGTGGAATGTCAGACTTTCCTTGCTCTGCTGTTGAATGGTAAAAATTCACTTTAATCTTTTCAGCTTAATTAGTTGATCTCTGGACTGCATAGTGGGGTAGTGGTTAGCACTTTCGCCTTGCAGCAAGAACATCCCCGGTTCAAATCCCGGCCTGGGCCTGCGATCTTTCTGCATGGAGTTTGCATGTTCTCCCTGTGCATGCGTGGGTTTTCTCCGGGTACTCCGGCTTCCTCCCACAGTCCAAAAATATGCTGAGGTTAAATGATTATTCTGAAATTGCCCGTAGGTGTGAGTGTGATTGTTCGTCTGTATATGTAGCCCTGTGACAGACTGGCGACATGTCCAGGGTGTCCCCTGCCTTCGCCCGAGTCAGCTGGGATAGGCTCCAGTACCCCCCCAGACCCTAGTGAGGACAATGCGGTGTATAGAGAATGGATGGATGGATAGTTGATCTCTTGTTTTTATTGAGGCGCTAAATTTTGAGACCTGCAGTTGCCCCACTGCACAGTTAAAACCACCTGCTCCTGTTGTATTTGTGTTGAGTCCCATTGGATCCACATCCCAGAGCAATCCTCAACTGTATGGTCTCACAGTCTCACGGTTTTCAAAGTACCTTATAGAGGAAAACAAAAGAGGAATAGAGGAAACAAAAAACAAATTGAAAACAAACCTTGTGCATTTACCTCATCTCAGTTACATTTCTTGGCACATTTTTTTGTTAAATGTTAGTCCGTGGAACTTAAACCAGCAGCAAGGCTGTGCACCATGTTAGCTGTGCATACATGGGGGACTGTGGTCAGACCTCTGTCAAGTGCAAAGGACAGACTCAACTGATGGATACACGGAGACAGTTGAAGGTATCAGTGGACCACTTTTTATTAGATGTAGTTGTAAGTTTACAGGTACTGACAGAAAAAAAAATCTGTGAATAGGTATACAGTGTAATACAACCAGTTGTCGTGCATACATGTCTGAAACAAACGTGAAAATGCTGCACAGCTAAGTAATCATGTTCCTACGTTGATTTATTTCATCTCTTTGCTTTTGCCAAGTTGTGATTGGAAAAATGTCAAATTTTCAAAGGTAAAACTGATTGCAGGTCAGCCCTGACAGCTCCTTGCAGCAAGTTTATCCTACGCAACCACAATATTGATACATTACAGCTGCCAAAATACTAAATCAGTAATACCTAGTATGCTGCAACATCCAAGCAGCAGCAGCAGCAGCAGCAAAGTGTGTTCTGATTTCATGGATTGTAGCTGATGGTGTTTGCTTGTAGGCAGCAACAGCATCTCTGTACACTTATGGACTGTTTGTGTCAAGAATCGCTGCCATAGACAATGAGCATATGAGGCCAAAAGAATGTTTTCAGTGTCTCAAATTTCACAAGACACAGACTTCCTTTTAAAGCTTGTTTGCAGCCATTGTAATGCTCACACAGCAACCCCCAACACTGAAAAGAAAATGTATCTGAAAAGGTGAAAAACACGAAACTGTATTAAGAAGCAGCTGTGAGGTGTGTGAATAACAGTTTTAAGTCTTCACCTACAGTCATTTCAAAATCCCTTAATCAGATGATTACTTTTACTCTAATAGAAATCATAATTTCCCAACAATAAAGCAATATTCTAAGTCCTGTCTCACAAGGACAATGTACAATCAAAGTACATTCACACTTATACATAATTACATCCTGAAAGGTTGCAGGAGCTATAATAAAGTATGAAATACTTTCACTTTGAGAGAGCCCCAAAGTCAAATAGCAAACGGAAGTTGGACTTGGAGTCTGCAACAGGCCAACAGACTGGGATTCATGTTCCATGTGGGACCAAAATTATACCTGAGATTTGTTTCACTCACTGTTTGTTTAGGTTTAGTCACAAAAACTTCATGGGTTGGTTTAGAATAATATCATTGTTTGGGTTCAAATATGCCATACTAGGATCAAATACTGTTACTGGGGGGTAATATGCATAACAGATTTGCAAGAGGTAGAGTGAGACATTCAACCAATGCTGGCAATATTATGAAAATATGAATAGAAGACAGGACATAGCTTTCATGTCATTCACTGTTTTCTTATTCTTCTACCAGCTAAAAAGGTTATGCTAACATGTTGTGGGACACACGTTCCATTCATAATAATTATTTAAAATGTTACGTTGGTGAAAAAAAATGTTCCCTCAATTATGAGAATCATCAATTTAAAAAAAGTAATACCAAAAAAAGGACATCTAAATTTCATTTTAACTGTTTTCGTTGAGATTCCATTTTGGGCAGGTTAGTAGCGAAACTGGCGTAAGCTTATTTACAGTTAGTCAACAGAAGAATGCAGGCTATACAAAGTAGGTGCTTGTCTGAACATGCTCGGAATAGGAACAAAGCTGAAAACCCAGGAGAAGGCTGCAGGGAACATCTGTGAGGGAGGGAAGGCTGAGGCTGGAGCTTGTGGCTGATGGGAGAGGTTAGCGAGCCGAGTGATAGTCCTGGGTAACTCGATGGAAGTGGTGAATCCTGGAAAACTGATCGGTTCCTGTGGTCCAGAACAGATGTACATGAGCAGGTGGTAGTCTGGCAAGGAAAGACAGAGAATAGAAGTTACAAAGGTTTCTTAATTTGTTTGGCTGAACGGAATGAGCAGAGCCAACCCAGTCTCATGGCCAAATGTGAAATACCTACGTTTGTCCACGGAACAAAACGTAACAGTCTCACAATAAAGGTCTGAAAATTGTAAAATGTTTACGTTTTTTCTCCCTATTATTTTCTATTGGCCTGACGACAGGTCACGTGACTGCTTGCTGCGGACCTCTCAAAATGAAAACATGGGTCCGGGTGGTCTGAAAACGTACACCAATATTGGTTTAGGACCCAATATCAAGCATGTGCAGGTTGGTCCAAATTGGTCAAAGAATCTGTGAGATTTTGATCTTAATTGGCCTTTTGGACATTAAAGGGGCACACAACAGTGTGTCCTCTGCTTGTCTTGAATCATAAATCAACGTCAGACAAAACTTTATTGCACTATGTCAGTGAACAAAGCAAACAATGAACACCGGACCATGATGTATAGATTGTACTTTATTTCATGGGGAAAAAAGTATTTAATAGGCTGCATAAACACACCCACCAGGAAATTATGTCAATTTGTTGATTATCTAATTAATAGAAATCCAAAATATTTTAAAAAAACTGATGCTTTTGTCGGGAGCGAGCAATAACATCATTTATTGTCTCAAAAACGGGGGTGCCGAATTCCAAGGAAGAAAATATTTGTAATCCCCGGGGCATTAAAATCCATCTGAGGTTGTTTATTTATTGAATAGTGTTGTGAGATGTGTCTGATTGTCAAGTGTAGCTCAGACAGCTTAGTGAGTGAGTGTGTGCGTATGGCTGAGCCGCGCTGCGGGTGCACGAGCCGCGCTGCGGGTGAACAAGCCGCGCTGCGGGTGAACAAGCCGCGCTGCGGGTGAACAAGCCGCGCTGCGGGTGAACAAGCCGCGCTGCGGGTGAACGAGCGGGGCGAGCAGGTAGAAGGTGTATGAGAGATGTAGAGGAGAGACGACTAAGACGGCGACCGGGGCAGGTAGTGAGCAATGGCATGTTGCTGATAACAGTGCAGTTAGTTAATAAAGAGCCCCTCTCTTCAGCAAAACGGCCTCTGTCTTTTGCGTGTGTTGGTGCCACCGCTGCAACAAGTGTGGAGCCTGTGTTTTCCCAACCACGGTCAGGAAGCAGACAGCAGGAAAGGTTAGCAATAGATATTGTCAGTAACTACACAAATATGTTAAGAGCTCAGATAACGACACAATGTAACGAATAAATACAATAACATATAGGCCTACGCCATTTGGTTGAGCCCGTGGAAGCGTCCTTAGCAACCACCATAGCAACGGAAGAAAACGTAATAGTATAACAATTCCGTTCAGAGATGTGACAGATTCATCGTAATAACAAACAAAGATCATACACAAGAACTGAACGAATATTGTCCAATTAAAATGTATATTTTTTGCTAGAAATGTCACCAAAATGCTTTTTTAAGTCCAAACTGTCTTGAAATAATGCATTTTCCACTGAGAATGAAAGGAAATGCCGCCATGTTTTCATTTTGAGAGGTCCGCAGCAAGCAGTCACGTGACCTGTCGTCAGGCCAATAGAAAATAATAGGGAGAAAAAACGTAAACATTTTACAATTTTCAAACCTTTATTGTGAGACTGTTACGTTTTGTTCTGTGGACAAACGTAGGTATTTCACATTTGGCCATGAGACTGGGTTGGCAGAGCACTGACTGCTTCACTCAATCATCCGGCATATTTAGGCGATCAGAACTGAAACATCTGTACAGATGTTATTGTAGGAATCCTCACATACTGATTTTGTGTTGTTAAATACTTCACTATTTAAATCAGTTTATCATGAATATACATTGTGAATAAAAGTGTACATACACTTTTAAAGACCATGTAGTATATCATGACAGTAATACGTTTGAAATGATTCACAGAACTGTACATTGGACTAGAATAAAAGTAAAATTTCTGATGTGTAATCTGAAAATGTTCAGCTTCTCTGATTAATGGCACAATCAACAACACTGCTCAAAAACTTAAAGGAACACTTTTTAATCTAAGTATTGCATCAAGTGAGTCAAACATGTGGGATACTGATCTGGCCAAGTATGTAACAGAGGTAGTTTTCAGTCAGTTTCAACTGCTTTGGTGTTCATGAAATTAACAACAGGTGCACTGGAGGGGTAACAATGAGACAACCCCCAAAACAGGAATGAGTTTACAGATGAAGGCCACTGACATTTTTTTTCCTTCCTAATGTTTTCTGACTGTTTTTTACTAGTTTTGCATTTGGCTAGCGTAAGTGTCACTTCTGGTAGCATGAGGCGATACCTGGACCCTACAGAGGTTCCACAGACAGTCCAACTCCTCCAGGATGGCACACCAATGCGTGCCATTGCCACAAGGTTTGCTGTGTCTCCCAGCACATTCTCAAGCGCATGGAGGAGATTCCAGGAGACAGGCAATTAGTCTGGGAGAGCTTGACAGGGCTGTTGAAGGTTCTCAACCGATCAGCAGGACAGGTATCTGCTCCTTTGTGCAAGGAGGAACAGGATGAGCACTGCAATAGCTCTACAAAATGACCTCCAGCAGACCACTGGTGTGAATGTCTCTGATCAAACAATCAGAAAGAGATGTAATGAGAGTGGTCTGAGGGTCCAGCGTCCTCTAGTGCCCGCTGTGCTCGCTGACTGGCACCATGGAGCTCGGCTGGCATTTGCCATAGAACACAGGAATTTGCAAGTCCACCACTGGTGCCCCGTGCTTTTCACAGATGAGAGCAGGTTCACCCTGAGCGCATGTGACAGGCATGAAAGGGTCTGGAGAAGCCGTGGAGAACGTTATGCTGCCTGTAACATTGTTCAGCATGACCAGTTTGGTGGTGGGTCAGTGAGTGGGGAGGCATATCCATGGAGAGACGCACAGACCTCTACAGGCTGGACAATGGCATTCTGACTGCCATTAGGTATCAGGATGAAATCCTTTGACCCATTGTCAGACCCTACATTGGTGCAGTGGTCCTGGATTCCTTCTGGTGCACGACAATGCCCAGTCTTATGTGGTAAGAGAACTCATGCAGTTCCTGGAGGATGAAGGAACTGATACCATTAGCTGGCCCCCATGCTCACCTGACCTGAATCCAATAGAACACTTTTGGAACATTATGTTTTGTTCCATCCAATACCATCAGGTTGCTCCTCAGACTGTCCAGGAGCTCAGCGATGCCCTGGTCCAGTTCTGGGAGGAGATACCATAGGACACCATGGCTGAATCCCAAACCGCCCCCTACACACTCCCCCTCCACGACTTCTTTTGGAGTGTCACTCCAAAAGAAGTCACACTCGCAGCTGTGGAGGGCACCTATTATTGAAGGGGAGGGTATAAATACGATCGTCAGGAATGGGACGCCCTCTCGCCTCACCGGAAAACGGAAGACGTCATCGCCATGGTAACACAAAGACGCCTACTGTGCATGGCTGTAGCGCTGTGGCACAGGTTGCAACTAACAAGGATCACTGCTGCTTCCAGAAGACGAAAGCATCCCACTTTTTTTTCACTCACATGTTTTCCAATCCTATTATCTGGCATTTCAAATCCAACAAATGAATGAATGAATAAATTAATTCTGTCAGTTGTGTTCAAATTTTAAGGTGTCAGGGGGTGCACAATTAAATCAAACGTCAGCAGAGAAGAAGATTTGTTTCTTTTGTTTTATCTTTTTACACCACTCTTTTTGTGATGTTCTGTCAGTGTGAAAAAGGCGTGGGAGAAATAATGGACGCATGTGGAATTTACATCGATATGTTGTTTCCTCCTCCATTTCGACGTTGCACTTCCTGAAAAAGTTGTCGAGAGTGAGCATCGATGCAGACTCGCTATTTCAGGGCTTAACAGTCCACTCCCCCTCCGCACTACGCGGTTTGGGACGGCCCTTAATATGGAGGACCCTCCATGGGAGCGCGCAAATGGAGGGGTAGTGTGTAGGGATAGTTTGTAGGGGGCAGTTTGGGATTCAGCCCATCTGTTATCTCATTCAGAGCTTGTCCCGGCATCGTCAGTCATGCATACAAGCACATGGAGGCCATACAAACTACTGAATTGTCACGAATGAGGTGGCGAACGCCCTTGTTCTTATATAAAGTGACGATGTTCGCATCACGCATATCCTGAGGGATGTGTCCTTCCTCCCAGCAATGGCAGAGAAGCTTGTGTAGGGGCTCAAGCAGCGCAGGCTTCCCGCTCTTCAAGACCTCGGCTGGAATGCCGTCGCTCCCTGGGGCCTTCCTGCTGGCGAGGCAGTCGACAACTTTGCTGAGCTCCTCTTTTGTGGGCGGGTCATCGAGCTCATCCATCACTGGCAGGTTGGGAATGATGGTCAAGGCGACGTCGGTGATGACGTTCTGCGTGGCATACAGCTCGAGGTAGTGCTCCACCCAACGTTCAAGCTGCTTTCCCTGATCCGTGATCACATCGCCTGTCTTCGACTTGAGGGGGGCAAACTTTCCGGGGGCTTGGCCTGTCGCTTCCTTGATGCCCTTGTACAGCCTCTTATGTCTCCTGTGTCTGCAGCTTTCTGAATGCTGCCACATAGATTTTGCCAGTAAGAATTAGCGCAGCGGCGAGCAGTCTGCCGAGACAGCTTCCTGGCAGCCCTCAGTGCGGGGGCAAGGGGAGGCCTTGTAGGCCTCTTCCCCTCAGTCACAAGCTCCATCTCCTCCCAGTGGGCCTCGAAACAGTCAGCGTTCTTACGCTCCTTCTTACCATAGGCTGAGATGACTGAGCTGTACACTGATTCATGGAGGTGAGCCCACCTTGAGTCAGAGGTTTCATCTCCAGATGTCACTCTGGTGAGGGTCTCATCGAGATCTTTCAGGAACTGCTGAGTCCTGATTGAGCTCCTGGTGCGGCAAATGTTAATGCGCGGCCGGGACTAAAGGGACTAAAAGGGCCAAAAAGAGGAACTTGAGGGATTGGGAGGACAGAAGGAACTTAAAGGGACGGGAAGCGCTAGGGGAACTGGAGGGACCGGAGGGACTAAGGGATTGGAAGGACAGGGCCTAAACGAACTACAGGGATCAAAGGAGGAATTTGAGGGACTTGGGGGACAGAAGGGATTATAAGGACTGGAGGGACTGGACTGGGACTGGATAGCTGGCTGGACTGGACTGGGCCAGGACTAAGGACTGGACCGGGACAGGACTACTGACTGGACTGGGACAGGACTGGGGACTGGAACAGGACTACTGACTGGACTGGGACAGAACTGGGGACCGGACTGGACTGGGACAGGACTAAGCTAACCGGAAGAGTGGTTCTGGTGGTCAGCCCAAAGGCTGGACCGGCCGACGGTGGACGGGCCGGAGGGTCTCTTCCGGCGGACGGCCCGTAAGCTGTTCAGGCCGAGGATGGATGGGCTGGAAGGTCCGTTCCGGTGGACGGCCCGTAGGATGTTCAGGCCAAGGTCGGGCGGGCCGGAGGGTCCGTTCCGGGCTGCGGCCCGATGGCTGGACCGGCCGAGGGTGGACAGGCCGGAGGGTCCGCTCCGGAGGACGGACCGTGGGCCGGACTGGCCGCGGGTGGACTGGCCGGAGGGTCCGTTCAGGGGGACGGCCTGAAGGCCAGACTGGCCCGGGATGGACAGGATGGAGGGACCGCTCAGGGGGACGGCCTGAAGACCGGACAGGTCGGGGCCACACAGCTGAGGCAGAGGTAGGTGTGAAGGACTTTATTAAGGGAAGGGATGAGGGAGTGCGAGGGAGGTCAGGAGGGGTTCTTGGAGGGTGAGGTAAGGTGGAGATCAGGGAAGGGGTGACGGAGCTGGGGACAAGTGAGCAGAAGGGGGGTCCGGTCAGGGAGGTCCGGTCGGGGAGGTCCGGAGGTCCGGTTACGGGGATCCGGAGGTCCGGCCAGGAAGGGCCAGCCAGGAAGGCCAGGAGGTCCGGCCAGGGAGGCCTGGTCAGGGAGACTCAGAGGTCCAGCCAAGGGCCGGTCGGGGAGGTCCGGAGGTCTGATTAGGGAGGTCCGGATGTCCGACCAAGGGGAATCCGGAGGTCCGACCAAGGGGAATCCAGAGGTCCAGACAGGGGGGTTCCGGAGATCCAGTCAGGGACGACTGGTCAGGGAGGCCCAGGGGCCCGGTCGGGGGAAGCCAGAGGGGAAGCACAAGCAGGAGGGAGCCATGGCAGGGAATCAGAGTGGGTCGCGGTTTGGGTGGCAGGGCAGGAGGGAATCCGGGCAGCTGAGTCTTCTAGGTGAAGAGGAAAGAGAAAAACATATTAGTTTTGTCCCTTAAACACGCAGGAAGAAACAGCATGGCTAGAGAGCAAACTGACGTGGTAGTCAGGTTTGACAATCTGGCAGGGAGTGGAAGGATGAGCCGGTTCTTATTGCTGGTGTGTAATCAGGGTGATGTCTCTCTGCTGTCTGGGACCCGTGGGGAAGGCTGATTGCCTTAGTGGAGACAGGTGGAGTCCGTGCACCACTCAGGTGTCACACTGGGGAAGGAAGCAGAGGCAGAGGAGCGGATGGGAGACTGAGGAGCGGAGAGGAGACAGAGGGAGAGACAGGCAGAGGAGCGGATGGGGGACAGGGAGGAGAGAGATAGGGAAAAGGGGTCTTTTTGGGATGCCAGGTGGGAAGAACGGGGGTGAGGAGGGAGCCCTGACATGAATACCATTTTGAGTTGCTGCCAAGGAATTTCAGCAAGATGGACTAGCCTGCCACATCAGTTTTTCACTTTGATTTTGGGGTGTCTTGAATTTAGCCCTCCTGGGGGGTTGATAATTTTCATTTCCATCAAACAATGTGGCATCTTTTCATTCCTAACACATTATCCAGTCCATATCAATGTAAATATCCAGTTAGTTTTTTCTCAACATTTGAAATACGATATGTTTTCAAAGTGTTCCTTTAATTTTTTTGAGCAGTGTACATAACATCCATCCATTCTCCATACACCGCTTTATCCTCACTAGGGTCGCTGGGGGGTGCTGGAGCCTATCCCAGCTGACTTGGGTGAAGGTAGGGGACACCCTGGACAGGTCGCCAGTCTGTCTCAGGGCTACATATATAGACACATAATCACACTCACATTCACACCTATGGACAATTTAGAATAGCCAATTAACCTCAGCTGTCACGAACTGGCATGTGAACCCAAGCAGCAGGCATAGACAGGGTGGTGAAATTAAATACGATTTAATGAAAAAATAAGAATACTAATAAACAGAAACACTGAATGAAGGAAGCCAGAGGGAAACAATGGAGAGGAAAAACTAAACTAAACTAACAAAGGGCGGACCCGAAGGCCGAGGCGAACTAAACCTAAATTGAACTAAATAGCGGGGAAGATGACTCACAGAAAGTCCAGATAGTCCAGTGTCTGTCGGGTGGAAAGAGGAGCAGAGCAGACTAAGTCCCAGGAGGGGTGAGACGTAGGCAAGGAGACAGGCAGAGTAATCCGAGGGAGGGGCAGAGTCCAGGAGACAACGTGCGGGAGGCGGTGAACGGAGGGCGGGATTCAAACGGAGTGCGTCGAGGCATGGACGGTGGAGCATGGATGAATGATGCGGCGTGGGAGGGAAGGAGGGAGTTTGGCTTTATTCCGCGTTGATTGCAGACTCGAGCCGGCTGTGTCCTCAGCGCAGCCGCTCGTCGTTATGAGGCTGATTAGTCGACTCGCTGAAGCAGGGCGTGAAATCAGCATATTTTTGGACTGTGGGAGGAAGCCGGAGTGGCCGGAGAAAATCCATGCATCACGGGGAACATGCAAACTCCATGCACAAAGATCCCAGGCCCAAACCGGGATTTGAACCGGGGACCTTCTTGCTGCAAGGCAAAAGTGCTAACCACAACACCACTGTGTAGCCCACAATAAACCCCCAAAATTAGGCAAACAAGACTGAAATTTCTCCATTAAAAGCAATACAATAAACAAAACTTTGTTTCAAATGTAATACTGTTGAGTCAACATCTAAAAACCAATCAGCTGCTAGATCAAGTGAGAGTCATTGTGTACTGAGACCATGTAGTCAGTGGAAAGCAACACTGTTCCCTCTAAGCTGCACGCGTGCGCAATTCTGCACTCCTGACACAGTCTCAGCGCACAGAAAATCTGTGCTGCGCACAAAAAAAAATCCAACCTAAATTGAAAATAAAATAAATTCATAACAATTCATTCTGTGCTATTTTTCAATGTGAGTCAGTGAGTGACCCGTGGCTGGTTGCTCCAGCTGAAGATGTGATTCATGTAGGTATTTACGCAGCTAATCAACGTCATTTACAGACGCCCTTATGTGCAGCTACCTTAGCCGGCTGCTACAGCGCGCTAGCATATCTCGTCTTCTATATATATCTATGCCTCTGTGTGTGCCCGGTCCTATGGTCCTGTCGCGGGTTGCCTGGTTACAGACGCTGCTGCACACTGCTCTGCACGTTTAAAAATGTCTACACCCGTAACTCCACCACGTCCAAAGAAGCAAAAACGTTTGAGTGGGAAGACTTGAACCTCTGGCAATGGGTGCAAGAAAAACTGTGTTTTCTGTTGCTAATAGACTGGCTGAAGTAAGGCAGCATCAGGAGACAAACATGTAAGAAGCATGAGAATAGAGGACGCAACCAACAGGTCACAGTTTATCATCCCCAATCATCTCCTGAAGTCCATATGGTAAGGGACATCATGATGAGATAAGCTGGATTTCCTACAGTATATGTTTGTGATTTACCAGATTATGTTTATAATCATGCTGATGTGGCCGTAGACTCTACAGTATTTTAGTGACTCAATAAATTCCTAAGTTTTATTTAAATGCTTTTTAGTTTTCAATAAACATATGTGATCAATAAATGGCCTTTGCCTATCTAAAGAAAAACTCACTCAAAACTCTGATATGTAAACAGTACTAAATAAATAAATATGTGCATACACATATAAATGAGTTAATACATTAACTGTGTTAAGATAAGATTTAGATATAGATGAAAAAATATCTGTAGATAATTTCTTTGTACAAGTATTCTGCATTCAGTTGTCAGTATGTTTTTGCAGAATCCAGTATTGCACACTGGTTGGTCATTACATTTTATTTCATTAGTATGGTTTTACTGTTTAAAATGATAACACATATTTTCAGACATAACCTGTTATCATAAAAGAAAGCAAAATTCTTAGTTCCGAGTTAAAAAAGCACTTAAAGCTTTAAGTATGGCTAAATGTTTTTTTTAAATTAAATATGCCACTCCTTGGGTGGTTGTGGCCCCAAGTTCAGTAAAGTTGGAAAGTTATTCACAGATTCAGAGTTCCAGCATCTATAACTCGTTAGATATAGGTTGTCAAAAACATAAACGATGCCTCTTTCCCATCATCATAAGGCAGATGATGTGCAACAAGCCCAGTTTTATCAAAAGTAGCTGTCTTTCAAGCTGCAGAAATAACACTGGTGTCTATGGAGTGAACAGGGACCGTCTGCAACAGCAAAGAGAGACAAAAATATTCAATAACTTCACTCTTATACATTGTAGTGTCACCAAAATCACTGCAGCCTTCAACTGGCTCCTGCTGACAAAGTGTTTTAACAGAAGTGTAAATGCTGTAATTTGGTTCTTTTAACAAACCATGTAACTTGGATGGATGCGATGCTGGCGTGACCACAGTGCACACGTCTGATGTTGCTCACAGTGGTCCAAGGATCTGCTCAGTGAGTTCGTGTGTTTGCTCAGACTCATGAAAATTAGAGGGAACATCGGAGAGCAAGTGTGGTGACGACACGAAAAACTGCAGCCGCCTTGATCTCATGATGTTATCATTGCTTAACATCAGAATGAATCTGAATCAAGTGGGACACAAATATAATCAACATGCATTGTGCAACCATTGTTGGTGATCATGTGTGGCTCATCTCAAACTAACCTTTTAGCAGCTCAGAGTTAATCAACTCAGAGTTCAGGTTTACATTCAGAGTTTGTCATCTATAGCAATGCTTGTACAATGTATAATGTTGTCTATGGATTGAACTCTGATTTATGTAAACTCATTCCCATTCACTCATCCTCTCATCCATACGAAACCAGAAATAAGCACCTTTTACATGGTAAGGATAGAACAATGACCTGTACTAAATACAGTATACGTTACAATGGTCCACAAATATGGAATGAGTTGGACAACAATCTAATACAATCCTCTACATTGTCGATATTTAAAAGGAAACTCAAAAATCAACTATTGGGGAGATATATATCTAAACGAATACTAAATATATAAATAAATAAAAAAGAAAAAAGAAATAAACAATAAAAAGAAAAAGAAAGAGATGAATAAGTGTTTACTTTGCTTAGGATTCACATCAAAAGTCTTATCATTTTATAAACATTGTGTTTGTTACATCTAATTGAAAAGCAGGACACGCTGTCTTCATGTATGCTTTTATATTTTATGTATATGTGCATATGAATATGTGTATGTATATATATTTAATTTTGTGTTATTTAATTTAGGTTTATGGGTGCACTTTGGTGTTGACAAGCTGTTCCTCATTTCACAGAGACTGTTAACTGGTGAAAGGGTCGACATGGACCCCTGTCTGTAAGCGCGAGCTTTTTGGGAGTTCATTTTTCACAACTTAAAAAACAACATATAATATGAATGTAAATAAATTGTGAAACAAACAAACAAACAAACAAACAAACAAACCTGCTTTCTTTTTTTATTCCAAAATATTTTTATTGTTTTCACAAGAAAATATGAGTACATTTGTATAAATCAATGGCTCACAAGGTCTTCTTAAACAGGAAACAAAATACAAGGGCAACCATGGTATGAGTCACTGTATATAAAACATGTAGATGTGTATGTACAATTTTTTTTATACAGAGAGATAATACTAGTAATAAAAATAAAATAAAAGGAAAATATGAATAAAAAAACCCCAAAACAAAACAAAGACAAACAACCAAAAAATAATAATCCATCCCACCCGCCCTACCACTGCTTAACAGAATGTTCACTCCAGGATAAAGATTATATCATGTTGCTTGAAATGAATCACAGAACTGGAAATGCCTTTATGAATGAACTTCACACATTCTCAAAAGCACCGGGAGTTTGTTTCAGTGAATATCAGATCTTTTCCAATTTTAAATAGGACATGACATCCTGCAGCCACTGTGCACGAGAAGGAGGGGAGGCATCTTTCCACTTTAGTAAGCTGGCACGGCGTGTCACTAACAATGCAAAGGCTAGAGATTCTTTTTTGGTTATATTAAGATGTACTTTGTTTTCAGTAACCCCAAAGAGGGCTACTACAGGATTTGGTTCCAATCTAATGCTGAATATCCAAGAAAGGGTGCTAAAGATGGCTCCCCAGTAGTTACGCAAATGTGGGCAAGACCAGAACATGTGGCTGAGGGAGGCTTCCGTCAGGTTACACCTGGTACATACAGTAGAGGGCTAACTTCAGGGTACATAGAGGACAGTTTTGCTTTAGAAATGTGTGCCCGGTGTACAATTTTAAACTGGATTAATTGATGACGAGCACAGAAAGAAGATGAGTTAACCAGTTTAAGCGCACTAGTCCAGGCATCTTCTGTTATGCCCTCCAAGTCCTCTTCCCAGGCTCTTTTGAATGTGTTTACAGAAGGGCTTTTAAGTCCTAACATGATGCTATATAGCTTAGAAATGAGGCCTTTGGAAGGCTTTAATGACAGGATTTTATCGAGTCTTGCTGCTTGTGGAGAAGTTTGGGATTCAGGTAACTGTGACACTAGAAAATGTGTAATCTGAAGAAAATGAAACAGATCAGATTTTAAAAGTCTGAATTTGGTGCCTTCTTTGAGTAAATGTTTGAAACGGGTGATACCACAGCAGTGGTGAAAGAGTTTGAGAGAATTTCTTAAAGAATTCCGATGGGAAGCCGGGACAGTTGTCAGATTTCATTGAAGTTATGGCCTTAGCAATTTCAGAAGGGGAGACTGGCTCCTCCAACCGTTTAGCTGAGTGTGTGGAGAGCTTGGGAATTTTAAGGTTATCAAGAAAAATCACCAATCGTCTTGGATGTTGCACTGGACTCTGAAGTATAGAGCTGTGTATAATATTCTTTGAAGGCCATGTTAATTTTTAAGGGATCAGTGGTAGTCTTACCATTACTCAGTTGTATTCTCAAAATAGCCTGCTTTGACCTGGAACCCTTCAGCTGATTGGCTAGTAGTTTGTCAGACTTATCCTCATATGTATAGAATCTGGTTTTATTCCTTGAAAGCAACTGATGAGCACAGTAGGTGGTGAGCAAGTCAAATCTAGTCTTCAACTCAACTCTTTTTTTTGTATGTATCAGATGATTTATTCTGGGCATACTGTTTATCTAATTGTCCTATTTGATGGATTTGAAAAAAATCCTCTTCTCAAACTCTTCTTCCAAGTGCAACATGAAACTCAAACAAAATTCAAAGCTCCAGATATGCCAGGGAATTAATTACATTAGACCAGCAACCAATGGTGTCTCAGCAAAAATCCGAATTGCTAATGCAATGGGCCACTTGGCTTATTTAAATATTTTTATATTTAAGTGAAAATATACTTTACTTGGCAAAATTATAAGAAATAACATAATACTGACGAAAAGGTTCCGTTACAGTTCAGTTTAGGACTGGCCCAGATTTTTCAGCAATTCGAGAATTAACAAGTTAAAGAAATAAACAATGTATATCACCGATATTATCGCTGACAGCCAGGGCGATGTTGTAGATGTATTAGCAGACTGTTTATGCCAAGTCGAGTTGGTTTGTTGGGTGATTGTCCAGGAACTTCTGCACGGCATCAGCAGACTCGATCCATTTCCGGGCTCCGCTGGGTAGCGTCAGACGGAGATGAGCTGGATAAAGCAGGGCAGGTTTAAAGTCCCTCTTGTAAAGTTCCACCATCACGTCTATGTATTGTACTCGTTAACTCATCACCTCCTTGTGTAGTCCTCCACAATGCGAATTTGCTGGCCATGGAAGTCAAATTTCCCTCCGCGACGGGCTTCCCGGCCGATAAGCTCCTTCGTCTGATACCGATGCAAGCAGAGAAGGACTGGCCGCGGACGCTGCCCTGAACCCAGCTTTGGAGTCAGCGTGCGGTGCACTCTGTGAATCTCCGGCAGGCTCGGTAAAATGTCTTTCCCGACTACATTCTGGAGCAGCTAGGAGAAAAACTCTGTTGGACGACCACTTTCAGTGGACTCAGCCAGGCTGATGATGCGCAAATTTGAAGGTCTGCTTCTATTCTCCAGGTCAGTGACTTTAGCCTTGAGCTTGGTGTTTTTCTCATGGAGAGTGGAGCAGACTGCTTCGAGATCCAAGACGCGCTGGCTAAGGTAATCTGCAGCTAGCTCAAGAGAGGAAATTCATTGGTCGTGGTCATCTGCGAGAAGTTTTGTCTGGGCCAGTTTGGCCTCAGTCCCAGTGAGGGATGATTTAAACTCAGCAAACAGCTCTTCACGGTGTTTTTGGAGTAGGTCAGATATAGCTTTGATGGTCAAGCTAGGGCTAGCAGTAGAGTTAGCAATGGCGTCTTCTTTTCCAGCAACTTTCTTGGGCGGCATTTTGGTCGATGTTTTGTATGTCCCCGGCTTCAGAAAAAAGTAGTCTTTTCGTATAGATGACAGACAAAAGAATTGCAGTTTATGTGGGCTTTTTGGTAGGAAAAGTCCAGAGTAACTCCGGCAAGCTCTGGCAGACTCAGTTACGCCATTCAGACCCGACCCATCAAACCTGCTTTCTGAAACAGGCTTGTGATGTATCAAACGTTCTGCTTCCCCTTTTTCTTTGTCCAGTCGTTTGCATCAGAGTCCTATGTTCTGGTGAATCTTCCCTCCGCTCCCCTGTGAATCTTGTCTTTGTACCTTGCCTGTATTTTGTGTGATTCATGCAAAATTCTAGTATTTTCAGTTTGTGCTTTATTTAGTTTTTGCTCCTTTGTCGTTTTTATGGATTTTTGTAAAACCTCAGCCTCTTCTCTGTGCTTTGTTTCCTGCCTGGATTAGGGCTTTTTGTTTTTGAAATAGCTTCAAGTAAAGCTTGCTTTAGTTTTGGTGTTTTGAACCAGCTCCCTGTGTTCTGTGTTTGGCTGCTCTCTCTGAACTCACAAAACAAAGACATTCCAAAAATCATGTATATTTAGCACATATTTATATCGCTATGGAAAATGGAAGGTATTTTCACTAGTGGTCGCAGGCTTTTGTCCTTTCACCCTTCTTTTCATTATAACATTGCATTTTCTACATTATTTTATCTGCTCATCGGCTTTGTAAAAGGTGGGCATCAATCACCAATCGCCTCTAGATGTTGACAGTAACATCCACATTGCTGTTGCCAAGCTGCAGGGTTCTCACAACTTGCATCTGATGTTGCCATGCTTGATGATGTGCATGAACACCCTGTACATATATATATATATATATATATATATATATATATATATATATATATATATATATATATATATATATATATGTATGTGCGTGTGTGTGTGTGTGTGTGTGTGTCATAAGGCTAAGAAGCTGAAAAACAAATGAAATTGTAAAATCTAAACAAAATAGTGTAATAAATTAAGATTCTGGATAAATCAGATTTCCCTGATAACAAAGCTCCATATATACACACTTCTCTGTCTTTCAGCGATATTTATAGCCAAAATCTCAACCACGGTAGCTTTTTCAAGTGATGCTGACAATAACAATCCTGCCATCTAGAAAGCCACTTCAATCATGGAAATCAGTAGCACTGCTTGATTTACACGTGTGCTCCATGATTCACTGTCTGAAGGAGTTAGGAGGATGAAGCGCTTCAGATTGAGAGCATATGCCATTTAGATGGACATACCATCTGGTGTCACGAGTGTGTCATTTTCAGCATTGCTGCAATGTATAGTGTCTTTGGTTGAACAGGCTGGAAACACAGTGGAAAGTTGTGAACCTCTTTGTCTGTCAGTCACACTGATCCAGCTGACTTTTACAGAGCCAGAAAGTAGGTCTGCTCATGACACCGATAAAGATCAAAGATGAACAGAGATGAAAGCCAAGAATTTAAATACTATCATCTGAATTAACTCACTTAAATTTTGCCCCACTACTGGATAACATCACCAGTGACCTACAGCGCTGGAACAATCTCCGTATATCTCTTATGGGACGAATAGCTACTATTAAAATGAAAATCTTACCAAAAATAAATTATTTCTTTTCAATGATTCCATTCAAACCAACGTCCAACTGGTTCCAGTCGCTGGACTCGGCTATCACAAAATTCTACTGGAATAATAAAAAAGCAAAAATCAGTCTATCTACTCTTCAGAAAAGTAAATCCGAAGGAGGTCTAGAGGCACCAAATTTTATGCATTATTATTTAGCTAACCAGCTACAATATCTTATTCGATGGACACAACCTAACAGAGATGCAAACTGTTGGTTAGAATTAGAACAGAAGAATTGCAATAGCATCAGACTTTCAGACATACTCTTCATTACAACATCCATCAAACGACACAACTGTTTTAAAAACCCAATGATTTCCTCCACCTTGACTGCTTGGTGGAAGGCATTAGAAATTACAAACTCCAAATTGGAGCCCTGTGAGTTCTCTCCCATTTGGCACAACCCTGACATTCAGATTAACAATCAGCCGCTTCATTTAGCCGCTTGGGAGCAGAATGGAATTACACATCTTCACCACCTCTTTTCAGATAATACATTCATGTCATATACAAACTTGCTTCAAAAATACAAAATAAAAAATGGGAACTTTTTACATTATCTACAAGTTAAAAATATTATTAAGAAAAGAATTCAAACACTTCAAGGCACGCTCCGGCCGCCTGCATTAGCTAAAGCTATCTCAAAGCTTTCTCTGACAACAACTAAAAACCTCTCTAAAATATATAAGCTACTCTCAAGCACTGATACAATGTATTTACCCATCTCTAAATGGGAGTCAGACCTATCTATATCTCCGGAACTAGACTTCTGGACTCAAATTTGTGATAATGCATTTAAAATGACAAAACACACAAACTTACAACTCATTCAATACAAAATCCTCCATAGAACACATATCACTCAGTACATGATGAAGAAAATGGGATTCTCCGACTCCGACATCTGTCTTCAGTGCTCCCAGAACACTGCTGATACTTATTTTCATGCTCTATGGCTATGCACCCCCGTTTAAATTTTTTGGAGTAATGTCTCAGAAAAGCTTTCCGCAATCTTGGATTGCAGGATTCCTTTATCTCCAAGTCTGTGTTTAATCGGCGACTTAACAACAATGAACCTACCACGCAAACAATCTCAATCCTTACTCGTAGCTGTCGCCATCGCCAAAAAAACAATCCTTGTTAACTGGAAAAATAAGCAACCTCTGAACATCAACCTCCGGTTGAACCTCCTAATAAATCATATTTCAATGGAGAAAATCTCTGCTTCAAATAAAAATCAGTTGTTAAATTTTATACAAACATGGTCACCGTATATTAACTCCCTTAACTTAAACCTGGTAAGCTGACTCTGCCTGTTAGCGAGAGTCACCACATCACCCCAATATATGTTGCTGCTTATGTACTTTGGCATTGTGTAACTAATGATTGTCTTCAGTTAGGAACCCAGTCGCTGTTAGCAGGACCGAGCGGGCCGGGTGCAGTGCGCGGGAGGTGTCCTGGCCTAGCCCATTCCGATTCAATGTTTGCCCTCCCGGCTCCCTGGGTGGGCTCCGGAGACGGGGGGAGAGCGATCCTCGCCCTGCCGCTCCGTCTGCCCGCCGGGGTGCCGGGGGTGTTTGGGGGGTGGGGGGACACGCACCTCCCTCCGCCTGGCGGGGTGGGGCCCTGTTGGTTGCTCCTCTTAACTCACTTCACTAGCTTTGCACAATACACTTTGTAAATAGACACTTTGGGCACACAACACATCCATTGGGGGGGCGTGGAAAGGTACTACTCCTGTTCCACAACTCCCCTCCAATTTTAATGCACCACACTACCTCGTCGTGGGGGAGGTGGGGCTGTGGGCCGGTGGGGCGCCGTGGGGGTCTACTATGGCCCGTTCTGCTGCGCGGGCCTTGGGGCTATGGCTGTGTCGGGGGGGGGTCGCTCCGGGCTTCTGGGCTGGCTCTCCGCTCGGTAGCTCCTGCGGGGGGGCGGTGTGGGCCTCCTTGGGCTGGGGGAGACAGTTCCCTCCTTTTGGTGGAGGTTTTCATGCATGCCAGACCCACCACACCGGCATCTACCAAAACTCAATAGAGTTTGTTCCTCCGGTCGCTGAGTCAGTGGAGGTTGCTGGGGTAGTGTCTGTGGATCTCACCCTGCTTCATCTATCCTTCCTGTGGCCTCCTGACATCTTCATGATTGAGCCTGTTGGGATTCTGTTGTATCTGGTGTTTGTGAAGGGTCTTAGATTTGTAACTGGTTTCAAGGTGTGAATTAAAGAGCACAAATAAATAGAATGGACCTTTTCTCTCAGAACACTGTCTATGCCTCACCTTTCTGTCTGTCCTGTGTTTGTTTTATGTTTCACTTGGGTGTGCACAGCCCTCAATGGCATAATGTAGGAAACAGCTTGAAATAAACATGATAGGTTAATTTGCCATGAGGGCAGGTGATGGTCACAGTCACAAATAAGAAAAAAATTGCATGAAGCTTAAGCAATGACACCATGGGTGGTTGGTGTCATTTGTGAGCGGATATGCAGACAAAAAAAAGAAAGAATTTAAATACTGTGACGCTTTTTTAAAAACTCTATTGTCTTTCTAACGTGTCCCAGTTTGAAATCATAACTTTCTTTTAACTTTTAACTAACAAGGCTGGTGAATGAAGAGAGGTCACAGTTTTTTTTCAATGAAGATAACACTAAATTAATCAGAAATACACACTAAACATTGTTAATGTGGTAAATGACTATTCTAGATGGAAACAGTTGATTTTTAATGGAATATCTACATAGGGGTACAGAAGAACATTTCCAGCAACCATCACTCCTGTGTTCTAATGCTACATTGTGTTAGCTAATGGTGTTGAAAGGCTAATTGATGATTAGAAAACCCATGTGCAGTTATGTTAGCACATGGATCAAAGTGTGAGTTTTCATGGAAAACAGGAAATTGTCTGGGTGACCCCAAACTTTTGAACAGTAGTGTAGATACACTACTGTATATTGAAACCACTGACATTAAGACCACATATCACTGGTCATGTTATGACAACAAAATGTTCCGCTTTTATGCCTGCTGCTAATGTGGACATGGGTTTACCCTTCGATGGTAAAGGGACTCGGTGATGGCAACAGCCTTCCAAGGAACAAGACAGCTCAAGATACTGACCCAGCCTACAAACTCACCAGATTTAGTGCCCACGGCATACACCAGAGGGCTGTACCACTGCACCAATGTAGGGTCTGACAATGGGTCAAAGGATTTCATCCTGATACCTAATGGTAGTCAGAATGCCATTGTCCAGCCTGTAGAGGTCTGTGCGTCTCTCTATGGATATGCCTCCCCACACCATTACTGACCCACCACCAAACCGGTCGTGCTGAACAATGTTACAGGCAGCATAACGTTCTCCACGGCTTCTCCAGACCCTTTCATGCCTGTCACATGCGCTCATCTGTGAAAAGCACAGGGCACCAGTGGTGGACTTGCAAATTCCTGTGTTCTATGGCAAATGCCAGCCGAGCTCCACGGTGCCAGTCAGTGAGCACAGCGGGCACTAGAGGATGCTGGACCCTCAGACCACTCTCATTACATCTCTTTCTGAGATGGTTTTGGATCTTTTCTTGTATGATCAGAGACATTCACACCAGTGGTCTGCTGGAGGTCATTTTGTAGAGCTATTGCAGTGCTCATCCTGTTCCTCCTTGCACAAAGGAGCAGATACCTGTCCTGCTGATGGGTTGAGGACCTTCGACAGCCCTGTCAAGCTCTCCCAGACTAATTGCCTGTCTCCTGGAATCTCCTCCATGTGCTTGAGAATGTGCTGGGAGACACAGCAAACCTTCTGGCAATGGCAAGCATTGATGTGCCATCCTGGAGGAGTTGGACTGTCTGTGGAACCTCTGTAGGGTTCAGGTATCGCCTCATGCTACCAGAAGTGACACTTACACTAGCCAAATGCAAAACTAGTGAAAAACAGTCAGAAAACATTAGGAAGGAAAAAAATGTCAGTGGCCTTCACCTGTAAACTCATTCCTGTTTTGGGGGTTGTCTCATTGTTACCCCTCTAATGCATCTGTTGTTAATTTTATGAACACCAAAGCAGCTGAAACTGACTAAAAAGCCCCTCAGTTACTTACTTGACCAGATCAGTATCCCACATGTTTCACTGATTTGATGCAATACTTAGATTAAAAAGTGTTCCTTTAATTTTTTTGAGCAGTGTATTTAAAGATGATATGAAGTTACTCAGAAATGTACTCAGATTTAGGTTTGACACTGTGCCATACTGCAGAATATCAGTTTAATTTTTGGCCAAAACAAAATTAAATTATTGTTATTGACTGAATATTTTCTGTAATAAATTGTAGAAGAATTATCAGTTTTCTAGTAAATGTTCTATGAGCTGCAGTACCAGCAGTGAAAACGGACTTAACAACAAAGGAGAACCAAATATAAAAATACATTTATGCAATTTCTGCATCACCTACTAAATACATTTTGGGTTCTCATGGCAACCCAATGCATTCAGTGTGCGATACTGTAACTACACAACTTCATCCATTGGTAACATACAGCGTTATGAGGGATACAGCTGACAGTCTTTATCACTCATAAAGAACCATCAGGAATTGATTTGTTAAAAAAGGAGATGCTAAACTCTGAACATGAACTGCTACAGACCAGGTTAGCTTCACAACATCAGTTACCATGGAGATCTAGCAGATTGAAAAGAGAGCCACCTTCATGACACTGAAAACTCTGACTTTAAGCTCAACATACCTCACTAACCTGCTAATCATGGCTTCAGAACAAACCTGATCCACTGAGGCACTGCATGACTCAAAGGATTCACTACCAGCATCCCAGTACCAGAAACCACAGGCAACACCCTCAGAGGACCTCTGTCCAATGATTCAGCACTGTTGTGTCAGAACAAGGTGGAGCTGCACAATATTAGTCAAGTGGTTTTAATGTTTTGGCTGGTTTGCGTATGTTAAGCTGCCTTGTTTGTCACCTGCTTTCACCTTTTTATGTTAAGCTATAATATTTACCTCGGGCAATGCTAATTAATCACAAATGTTGACTACCTGTTCTTTTTATTCTAAGCCTGTTTCCACTCTAACTTTTTGAATACAAGGACATTAGTAAGCTGTTACAGTCAATTTCACACCTCTCATTGAACAAATTTGATAAAGGATGCCAAAGACACGAAACAGAAGATACACTTAATGTGGTTACTTCCAGGGGTGAAAGTAGTTTTAAATTCTTGCCGGTACTATTACCAAAACCCTCATCTCTCTCTAACTTCATGCATTTTAAAATAGCAAAGTTAAAATGCAAACAAATAAAAACATATTGATATTTTACTGTAGGCCAATGGAATAGGTAGGAATTAATAACACTTGAAAATATGGTAAACTTTTTGCTTTAATTGAAACACTGATAAATATCCAGAATACAAAGCTCTAAGAACAGACATGAGATCATGAGCAAACACTCAGAATGGAACTAAACATCAAAACACATCACCTGAAAGATTTTCCACAGAGGTCTAAAATAGTTATAGTAATAGTAGTTAGTTTCTGATTTTCTGTGGTAACCCATCTTCAGTGTCCCTGTCTTTTCTTTTAATCAAAGAGGATATTTTCCTCTGCATTATTGCTTTGACAAAAAAATAAATAAATCTTGACTGTTTTGTAGTGCTTCTCTCTGTTTTTATTTAAAATATGCATCTGTCTATGATAACCTTTGTAAATCCTGTTGGGAGTTTTTCAGCCAATCACAAGAACGTGTGGAATTTCAGGTGTAATTTATTGCTCGCCCTGTCCCGGCGCAAGCGGCGCTTGTTGACTTCTATTGACTAGTTGTGGAAAATGTCCCAGTGCACACCTATTTGCTATTTGGCTGCTACTGGCCATAGCGATCGCTGTGTTACGGAAAGTAGACACACATGCGCACTCACGTACTGCTGAGTGAACGGTCGATAGCAGGCAGCCGGGCGGCGTACCGGTGGAAGAGCGGTGTACCACCACTGGGTCTTTCTCCGGTACTATGTACCACCACCAGATCTTTTGCCAGTACTACATTTACCAAAAACACAACCTGTATTCAGCAAAGAAACAAATGTGATAGCTACACGGTATCAGTCTAAACAACACACTGAAACATGCATGCACACACACACACACTTAGAATTAGATTTACTTAAGTTTTCTTTCAAGCTCATTATTCCTATGGGCACTTGTGTGCACACAGATCACATTTCTAAGAGTAAGTGGATTGCGGCAGCTTCCGTTTTCTCTGCATTGATTTTCCTCAGCCTCACATTGAATGCTCTCTGCAGCTTGTGTGTGTATGTTGGCTCTAGGTAACAGTTCAGTAGTGCTTATTTAGACTGGTGTCGAGAAATGTTTGACTTGGTTTAATTAAATACAAGATAAGATTTTAGTGGATTTCTCCTCATTGGAAAAAGAGAGTGTGAAAAAAAGCACAGGTGTCATTAATACTATTAACAACACTTCTGTTGTGTTTAGTGATGCCAGCGGGTTCACATGCACCAGTAGGAATATGCATAGCTGTATCCCAGTTACATAGTAATTTTAAGGAAAATTTTAGTATGTGGCAACAAAATGACAGATATAAGCACACTCAAAAAAAAAAGTTGGAATGCAAACTGCAAATGCTTGATTTTTGACAGTGCTTTTAGTCTGTTTTCCCACCGTTCAATGGAGTTTTAGTTAAAACATACTTTCTCATTATCAAGTCACAGCTACAGAAATATGCTGCATCACTGCTGTTGGTACTGATTATTTACATTCCTGTTTACAGTAGCGTTTCAGAAGTCAATATGTCCACTGTTATATTACTGTCATTGCAAACAAAAACTCTCCCCAGCATTATTTATCTACAATTGTGTTCCGGTCTCTACACAGCCATGGTCCACCCCCACAGGTATTTTCACTTAGTTGCACTGATTAGACCTCTTCACAGGTCTATGCAGGTGTGTGAAGACTCTCTCCATCTATCTCCTCTTAATTTTGTTGCAGCCTGGTCTCAGCAGAAAATGGAACAGGAAAGTTGATCCTCATAAAATAAGTGGTTTTAGGAGCACTTTTAGGGCTATTTGGTGAAGCACGGTGGCTGCTGAGCTAATGACTAAC
Source organism: Acanthochromis polyacanthus (assembly GCF_021347895.1). Lineage (NCBI taxonomy): Eukaryota > Metazoa > Chordata > Actinopteri > Pomacentridae > Acanthochromis > Acanthochromis polyacanthus. The sequence goes on along the minus strand of NC_067119.1, from coordinate 34,563,952 downwards.
ACACCAAGCAGCCAGAATCAACCATACACCCATTATCTATACACCATTTTATCCTCTGTATGGTTGAGGGAAGGCTGGAATCTATCCCAGCCGACTTACATCCCAGACAGGTCACCAGTCCATCGCAAGACCACACAGAGAGACAGACAACCAGAATGATGCTCATTTTATTTGAACTGTGCCCAGTTTCAGCTCCTGATTCTCTCATTTACTGCTACCTAGAAGCATCCTGCGAACGGAACAGAGCAGGTATTTAGTAATAATACTGGAACACATTTTCTAAGTAGCACAGCCTCTCAACCCTGCCTTCAGTACAAGACTCTCAGTAGTTCAGTCTACAGAGCAGTGAGCTGAGATAAATATTTCTTTAAGAGTAAACAAATATTAAAGGCACCTTTGAGATTCTTTCTTTATTAGACTGTGTATCCTGGTGTCATGTCATACTGTTCTTTTTGGTGTTACTTTGTATTTATATGTATTTCTTTTATTATTTTGTCAGTTAAAGTCTCACTTTGATCATTGATTAAACCTTTAAAACCCATCACCATGGATCAAAATTACAATTTAGAAGTTCTTTCGATGAAAATAAGCATGCATAATAAATGCCTTTACATGAGTTGCATTAATTTTATATTGATGTGTTTCCACATAGTTCTCAAACAAATTAAAGTTAACTTCTTAAATGTTGCAAAAAGAGAAAGAAAAGGAAATTTGGCTTGTTTTCATGACCTCCTTTGGGACAAATAAACTGGGTTGCATAGTGTAATGGCAAGGTGGTGATACAGGCTACATTACACATGACTGTAATAAACAGAGTAGAAGAAGCAAATAAAACCAACTGTGTGTAAACTGCTGAAAAACCTTAAAGAAACAAAACAAACCGTGGCCATTATGAGTTATTTTCAATTCTGCAATTTGTAATTTTTATTTTTGCTTGTTTCATGACGTCGAGAGGCCAAGACAACAAAATTACTGATCAATCATTGGAGTTAAATGTTTTCTGTGTCACAGCTTAATTGAAAAAGGCGTTTCCGTCTCCCATCGATTCTCAAAAAAGTCAAACATAGCTCCCTTAACATATTGGGGGAGTATAAAAAACTGTTGGTTTGCCGGTTCCATCAGTCTCCTACTTGCTACAATTTGAGTACACTTAACTTAAACACTGTAAATCTACTGTCAGGCCGGCTGCTGATGGCTCTGTCTAGTGCCTTCTTCCCTCCCCTTTTTCCTTTTTAGGCGTCTGCACCTGGTGGCGGCAGCAACAGCTGCGGCTCATGATAATCAGCTGCTAGGATTGGAAGCACGTGAGGCCTCAGCCAATCAGCTCCACTTCCTTGACTACAAGAGCAGACGCCACTCGTCTTCCTGTGCTGGATCGTGAAACCACCTGTAATGTTCACTCGTGCCTTTTGTCATTGTTCTCGTCATTTGAGTGCCTTTAGTAATTCTGTTCCCCTCTCTGCTTCAGTTGTCGTTCACCCGCACCTTTCGTATGCCAACTGGGACTCCTCCACTCATTCAGACAACTCATTCACCTACCGCTCCGTCCAGCGATCACAGCCATTGCCCCCTCTGCTGCAGCCCTCCCCAAACACTCGCCTCTGCCGGAGCCCAGTCCAAGCATCTCTGAGTTTCTTAAGTATTTTTCGTGTAATTCAGTTAATTTTTGCGAGCGTATTTAGTTTTGTACTTAGAGTAATTCATAACAGCCACAGGCTATTTATAGTATTTCCCTCGCTTTGTTTGTGTAAGAATTTAACCCCAGTGCAGAGTTTATTTAGAGTTTATTTTGTTATCCTAGAGTTTATTGTACAAGCTGTTGGTTTCACTTTTAGTTAAACTTAGTTCGTTTGTGTTTGAGTTAGCTCCAGTTCTTGCCTGGAAAATACCCACCGTGAGTTCTGGTCGCTAGTCAGCCTCCCAGCCACTAGTAGCAGTATTGACTTACCTTCTTTGTTGCTAGCCATCGTTAGCTTTCCGCCTGTTAGCACAACCCTCTATTCAACATTGTATTTTGGCAATAAAGCCTTTTAAAACCTTTCGCATTGCCTGCCCGTTCATTCTCTGCACTTGAGCTCTCACTCTGAAACCCTGACAGTACGATTCAGCCAAGAATGAGCTCAGCAGGGAATGTTTCGGTAGCCGAAGGAGCTTCCAACGTTACCATCCAGGAAGCCCTTCATAGCTTAAATACTGCTTTAGCTCAGCATGACCAAACCTTGCGTTCGTTATCTTCCAGTAACTCAGCTCTGTTTAAACAGCTCTCCACCTTAACGGAGAAGGTTAATCAGGTTACCTTTCAGCCAACCCAGTCCGCCCCGGTGCAACAGGAGTCAGAACCCCGAAGCCCCATCCCCGGAACGCTATAGTGGCGATTTTGGTTCATGTCAAGCCTTCTTGACTCGGTTATCGCTTGTTTTTGAGCTTAAACCCCATTCTTATCCAACTAATAGATCTCGTGTAGCTTATCTGATCGGATTGTTGACCGGAGATGCTCGCGACTGGGGGACAGCTATTTGGAAGAAGCAAGGCACACTCTGTAATTAGTATTCTGCTTTTGTGAAAGAGATGCAAAAGAACTTTGACTACCCGGTCAGCAGCAAGGATGCCATGTCCAGATTATTGGAAATACAGCAAGGTTCACGCAGTGTTGCCACTTATGCACGTGAATTCCGCACCCTCGCCGCCGACATGGACTGGAACGAATCAGCGTTAAGAGCATATTTCTACCGAGGACTGAATGAACAGCTGAAGGATGAACGAGTAATGAAGGATCAACCGTTATCACTGAATCAATGGATATCTCTAGCCATCTCCCTGGACCACCGCATTCAAGAAAGATGCCGAGAGAAGAAGGCACGACCCCTGCGGGTAATTCCTCCGGCGTCACCTACGGTTCCCTCACCACCTTCAGAACCACAGGCTGCACCACCTGAGCCTGAACCAATGCATCTGGGCCGCACCAAGCTATCGCAGCGAGAAAAGGAACATCGGAGGGCTTCACAGCTCTGTCTGTATTGTGGAGGTGCCGGTCATTTTGTAGTTTCCTGTCCTCAGCTGTTGGCAAAAGAGAAGGCTCGCCAATAAACGGGGAATTACTGGTGAGCCAAACATCCACCTCCCCTCCTCTTCATATGCTGCTGAACGCTACGCTTTGCTGGGGCTCTGTCTCCTTACCTGTGTCCGCGTTGGTGGATTCCGGGGCAGAACAATGTCTCTTGGACGCAAATCTGGTAAGACAGCTGGGCATTCCAACTATTGCTCTAGATCAAACTTTAACTGCTCGTTCTCTAAATGGCCTTTGCTTAGCGCAGCTTTCAAAAGAAACAGTACCTATAGACTTAATCACCACTGGCAACCATAGAGAAAAACTTAACTTTTGTGTTTTTGAGAATGCTAATCCTTCCATGGTTCTAGGTCATTCTTGGTTGGCTAAACATATTCCTCAGCTTGATTGGCAGCTTGGGGAAATCTCTTCATGGAGTCCCTCATGTCACCAGAGCTGTTTACTTTCTGCACTTACTCCGTCCAGTCCGGCTGTAGCCAGCCCTGTCGAATCCATTAATTTAGAGAAGGTCCCTGCTCAATATCACGATTTAGCTGCTGTTTTTTAGTAAATCTAAAGCCATGTCTCTGCCGCCCCACCGTCCTTATGACTGTGCCATTGAGCTTTTACACAGCGCCACTTTACCATCTAGTAGGCTTTATAGCATTTCCAAACCTGAACAAGCGGCAATGGAGACATATCAGGGAGTCACTCACGGCAGGAATCATTAGGCCCTCGTCCTCTCTCCTTGGAGCGGGATTTTTTTTTCGTAGAGAAAAAGGATGGTTCTCCGAGACCTTGTATTGATTTCCAAGGTTTAAATAGCATTATTGTCAGGAATTCTTACGCGTTACCCCTTATGGATTCGGCCTTCACGCCCCTTCAAGGGGCGACAGTGTTTACTAAATTAGATCTGCGTAACGCTTACCATCTTGTCCGGATCCGAAGTGGGGACGAGTGGAAGACTGCGTTTAATATGCCTCTTGGTCATTTTGAGTATTTAGTTATGCCTTTTGGCCTCACGAATGCCCCAGCTGTTTTCCAGCATTTGATTATTGATGTTCTCTGTGACATGCTTAATCGATTCGTGTTTGTCTACCTGGATGACATTTTGATTTTTTCGAGGAACCTAGAACATGTTGGCCACGTACGACAGGTATTGGAGAGGTTACTGAAGAACCGCCTTTTTGTCAAAGCAGACAAATGCAAGTTCCATGCCACGACTGCTTCCTTCCTGGGGTTTGTCATCTCCCCAAAAGCTCCAACCGTGTGCCTTTTTCTCTCGGCGCCTCTCCGCCGCCGAACAAAACTATGATATCGGCAACAGGGAAGTGTTGGCGGTAAAACTAGCTCTGGAGGAGTGGCGTCATTGGTTGGAGGGGGCTGAACAACCTTTTGTGGTTTGGACTGACCATAAGAACTTGGAGTATGTTAAGTCAGCTAAGAGGTTAAACTCCCGTCAGGCAAGATGGACATTGTTTTTGGACGTTTTAATTTCTCTTTGTCTTACCGCCCTGGGTCTAGAAACGTTAAGCCTGACGCTCTCTCTCGTCAGTTTTCCGCATCTGATGACGATAAGGAACCGGGTCCGATTCAGCCGATTCAGCCTGGTTGCTTTGCTTACCTGGCAGGTGGAGGCGGATGTACGTCAGGCCCAGCAGCAGTATCCAGATCCAGGTAATGGCCCCAGTGGGCATTTGTTTGTACCTGACCCTGTCCGTTCTCAGGTGCTACAGTGGGGACACGCGTCCAGGGTCGCCTCCCATCCCGGGAGTTGGCGAACACTGGAACTCATCCGGCAGCAGTTCTGTTGGCCCTCCATGGAGAAGGATGTAAAGGAGTTTGTGGCTGCCTGCGTCACCTGTGCACGTAATAAGACATCTAACCAGGTCAGTCCGGGTCGTCTCTTGCCTCTCCCGGTGCCTAGGCAACCTTGGTCTCATATCGCTGTCGACTTTGTTTCTGGGTTACCTGTGTCTCAGGGGAATATGGTTATACTTACCATTGTAGATCGTTTCTCCAAAGCGGCTCACTTTGTCCCTTTGCCCAAACTCCCTTCCAACAAAGAAACTGCTGAGGTTCTGGTCCAGAATGTCTTCCGTCTCCACGGCATCCCGGCGCATATCATTTCGGACCATGGATCTCAATTTTCGTCGGAGGTATGGCGAACCTTTTGTACTGGTCTTGGAGCTACGGTCAGCCTCACCTCGGGTTTCCACTCGCAGTCTAATGGCCAGACTGAATGTACCAATCAGTCGCTGGAGGTATTTTTACGATGTTTGGTGTCTGAGAATCCGTCGTCATGGTGTGAGAGGCTCCCGTGGATTGAATATGCACACAACTCCTTCACTAATGCCTCCTCTGGATTATCTCCTTTTCAGTGCTCTCTGGGCTACCAGCCACCTCTGTTTCCTTCCCAGGAAGCAGAGATAACTAGACCAGCCCTCAGTAGATGGCAGAACCACGCCCATGAACGGACACACACACACACACACACACACACACACATACATACTTACTCAGCCAGCCAGATACCGAAGCGAACGCAGTAACCCCGCTGACGTGTATGTCAGGCGTGGTTAAATATCCCCTCAGTGTCATCATTGCTTCGCCGCATGCAGGGCATGTGGAGGCGTGCACATCAGGCTCTGCTACGCTCCGCCAGGCAGATGGCATCCCAGGCCAATCGTCACCGTCGGCTGGCTCCAACCTACACACCTGGCCAGAAGGTTTGGCTCCGGGCCAAGGATATTCCGCTGCGGGTGGAGTCACGTAAGCTGGCGCCTTGATTTATTGGACCTTTTAAGGTAGATCAGGTGATCAATCCTTGCTCTGTGCGATTACGTCTGCCTGCCTCAATGAAGGTGCACCCTACGTTTCACGTGTCTCAGCTTAAGCCTGTTTCAGACTGTGCACTAGCCCTCCCTGGACCGCCCCCGCCTCCACCCAGGATTATTGATGGGACTCCAGCCTACACTGTCCGGAGGTTATTGGAATGCTCGTCATCGGGGCAGGGGTCTCTAGTTCCTCGTGGACTGGGAGGGATACGGGCCTGAAGAACCCTGACATCTACTTTCCATAGCTATACTGACAGTTGATAGAAACTTTGAGGTAGAAATGTACGCAGAATTCTACTTGTAGGGGGGTTGTAATTACTCATTGTGGATTTACTGATGATCTAGTGCCCTGGTAGTTGAGATAATGATGAGTTGTCATTTTGTCATGATTCATTGCACATGGGTTGGTCACTTTGCAAAAGTGAACCAAATACACACCAAGCAATACTCAGTGAGTATCTGCACAATTTGAGAATGGGTTTTGAAGGCCTATATAAAGGCCCAAAAAAGGCCACTATTGTTAGTCCAGTGAACAGCATCATGTTGCGTCTATCACATGAACAACGTCTCCGGGCACTGGGTATGGTGGAGGCCGGTTTGAGCTACAGTGATGTAGGCAGGCGTATGGGCTGTTCCCAACCCACAATCAGAAGCCTGGTCCAAAGCATGCGTCGACGGATTGCTGCCTGCATTGAAGTAAATGGAGACCATACTTGGTATTGACTGTTGTGACTTTTTGTTTGGCAGGTGCTGTTTTCTTTTGTGAAATTCTTTATTTTGAAATCTTTCTTGAAACTTTAGATTTTTTGTTTCTGTATGCCAATATGCTAAACAAATGATTCATACGAAGAAAATCCAGTTTCGGGCATCAAAATAAAAATTATGTTGAAAAATATGGTCTCAAAGTTTCTATTGACTGTCAGTGTATTTCCAACTGGAAACTGATTCTGAAAAAAAATGACGCAGAAAGTTTCACCCTGCGTGTTCGGAGTGTTGGTTACTTACCTTGTTATGTATGAAACACTGGAAGTCTGAAATTGTGTTCCTTAGACTGCCATCAATAAACTGTAGTTTCAAAATGGTAAAGCTCAGATATGGTGTTGAATGCTTAAAAAGTGTCCAAACTGGACAGCCTATCCACAGGTGTTCCTCAAGGGTTAGTGCTCTATCCCCTCCTCTTCTTGATATACACAGCCTCTCTTGATTTGGCATGATTCTCATACCACTGCTACACTGATGATACATAGCTCCTCCTGTTGTTACCCCTGGACGATCACACAGTCTCTGGCTGGATCCCATCATGCATTGCAGATATCTCAGTATGGATATTAAAAATCCACCTTCAACTCAACCTCTCAAAGACTGAGTTCCTTATCATCCCAGCCAGTCCCTCTGTCCAACAAGAACTCAACACCCAGCTTGAATAAGTTCAACTCACTTCCGGTGACGTCATGCCTCGGCATGGCTCAGTGGGTAGAGTGGCCGTCTTGTAACTGGAAGGTTGCCAGTTCGATCCTTAGCCCGTCGTGCTCATGTTGAGGTGTCCCTGAGCATGACACCTAACCCCTAATTGCTCCTGGTGGGTCATGGTTAGCGCCTTGCATGGCAGCTCCTGCCATCAGTGTGTGTATGTGTGTGTGAATGGGTGAATGTGATGTATCATGTAAAGCGCTTTGGATAAAAGCGCTATATAAATACAACCATTTACCATGCCTGCGCCAGCAGCTTGAACGGTGGCTCTCATCCAAAAGTTTCATATTTGAGAATACAACGTCAACCAGTCTCGGTATTTTTGTATCTGGATTGTTGACACGATGAGTTCGACACATAAGTCAAACAAAACTTCAAACAGGCGAGATAATGCGAAAGCTGAGACAGAGGAAAACTTGGCTAACCATGCTAAAGCTAACTACACTGCTACAGGTATGCAGCAGGAAAACATAGCCGAGCTAATGGCTGAACTAAAGAGAATTGGAGCTGCAAATCAAGAGGGACACACACAGACCCAAGCCTCGCTGGATCAACTTGAACGTTCAGTACAGGATTTAAATGAAAAAATCTTGAAGCAGGAACAAAGACAAAACGAAGCGGAAAAGAGAATCAGTGAGACGGAGGACCGGGGAATGCAACACGAGCGCACACGACGGTACCTGCTCCGCAGAGAATTAGACCTGCAAAACAGACTGAGACATAACAATCTTAGGATCTACCAGGTCCCCGAGGGTAGCGAAAAACGGGATATGATGGCTTTTATCCCAGACCTAAACGCAGAGTCCTAAATAAACCAGACATGGAGATGAAAATTGAAGGAGCACACCGAGCGCCTGTATCCAGACCCAGAGATCCTACAGCCCCTCCAAGGTCCATAATTGTGAGATTTCTTGACTTTACTGTCAAAGAAAATGTGCTTCGACTGGCGTGGGACCAGAAGAAAACGCTCCTGGAGGGAAAACCTATATATTTCGATCACGATTACTCCCCTGATCTGCAGAGAAAGCGGGCGTGAGTACGGAATGTGATCAAACAACTTAAAGCTAAGGGAGTCAGAGCAAAATGTCTGTATCCCGCCCAACTCAAGATTCACCTGGAAACCGGAGACAAGTCCTTCCCGACCCTGGTGAAGGTGGCCCCTTTCCTGCAGGAGCTTGGTCTGGACGTACAGACGGAGGAACGGGAACGGCTGGAAAAGGCGGCGAGAAAGGACAGCTGGACGATTGCGGGAGCAACACACAGAAGAGATGCTAACCTTGCAGCTGCAGACTATTATATCTTCTTTATGGACACGCAATAGCTAAGTACCATTATAAAAAAAATACAAGTTATGTTGTGGTTAAATAATATGCCATACTCTACCGAGAATATTTCTTTTATTAATGGTTGAGAAATTTACTAAAGTAAACGTTGTATAGTTTGATTAAGCACCTTTAGTTTGGATAACAGAGTGACCCGAGAGTGTAATGCACTCACTAAGCAGTCTTTCCCTTCCAAAGGAGACTGCTCTGGCATGTAGCTTTACATCAATCCCAGACATAGTTCGTCACCTATCTCTGCCCCTGAACCAACGGGAGCTGATCATGTTCAGACCAGCTGGTTTCTTGGAAGTTCTATGTCTTGTTCTGGCATTAGTTCTGCCTAAGTTATATGTTTCTTTTTTCTTGACATATGTTCTGGGTTTAAACAATTTGAAAAGATGTTTTATTGTCACTGAGGTGTATAGAAGTATTGTAAGGATAGCAAATCATTTCCACTGAACTGTGGCTGTGCTAAATGTAGTTAGTTACAATATAAAAGGTATCAATAATCCCATCAAGAGGAAGAAACTTTATGGTCAGTTAAAGCATCTGGGGTGCTCTGTAGCGCTTGTCCAAGAAACACACTTGTCTGACAAAGAACACCTAAAATTAAAGCGCGAATGGGTCAACCAGGTGTATAGTGCATCATGCAAAAATGGTAAAAAGAAAGGGGTTGCAATTATCTTCCATAGATCTGTAAACTTTTCCATTGAACACCTAATACAGGACAATGAAGGTTGTTATGTAATGGTAATAGGCAAAATTGATAATGTAGAAGTGGTCATCTTAAATCTCTATGCCCCCAATGAAGATTGCCCACAGTTTTTTCAGAAAATTGCTTCAATTGTAGCTGATAAAGGCAGAGGAATAATTACAGTGGGGAACGATTTTTATTGTATATTGAATAGGACACAGGACCGATTGCCAAAAGATGTTGGACCAAAACTTAAAAAGACTGTGGCATTGCAAGGTATGATAGAGGAATTAGGTCTGGTGGACATATGGCGCTCCCTTCACCCAAAAGAAAGGGATTTCACATTCATGTCTCATGTACATGGGACTTATTCAAGAATAGGCTTTTTGCTATATCAAAAAAGACTCATTTAGAGCCATGGAGAGTAAAATTGAACCCATTACAATCTCAGACCACACGCCAATCACACTATGTCTGTCCTTGGGTCCAAATGAATGCTTCAAATACTGGATAATGTCTCTCTTCTAACTGATCATACAATATACCAGGAATTACAGAAGGAGCTAATTGAATACATAAATTTGAATGATGTAGACAATGTCTCCCCCTCAATTTTATGGGATGGATGCAAAGTTGTAATGCGAGGGAAGATAATTGTGATATCCTCTAAGATAAAGAAACAAAGAATGAACAAACAGGAAAAATTGGAGAGCACAATTAAAAAACTACAAAATGAACATAAGCAAACACAAGATAAAAAACACTCAGTTTATTAAAAGAAACAAAGCAGAAATTAGATGAAATACTTACCTACAAAGCCGAAGGAGCACTTAGATTTATTAAAAGAAAATATTATGAAATGGGTAATAAAGCAAGTAGACTACTTCCCTTCCAACTACAAAAAACACAAGCAAGTCGAATAGTGACAAAAATTAAACACCCAATAACTAACCATTTAGCAACACAACCTGAAGACATAGCAGGGGCCTTTGCAGCCTACTACAGACCTGCCAACCTGTACGCATTTTGCGTAGCAGGTACGCAATTTGACATCAAAATACACTGGTACGCTCCGCCTCATTAAACTACTCAAAAAGCTGCAGACATCTGTGAGTGCTGTTAGAAATGTGGACGTGCAATACTCATGCCTGACAACACGATGCAGCAGCGTAGTGGCGCAATTTCAACCAATCATCATAGAGTAGCGGAGAATAACGAGTCTGCCGAACCCTTGTTGGCCCGCTCTCTCCTGTCCTGTGCCTCCCTCCGCCTCTCTCCCCGTTCCCCCACCCGCAGCAGCTGGCGGTTAAAACGGTAAAATGGTGTGTGTGTCTCTGTGTGTGTGTGCACGCTTGAGTGTACGTGTGTGTCTTTTGGCAAATATGTACTGTTAATAACGTTACTTTCACGTTGAAAATGCGATGTCATATCGGGGAAATAAGCACACAGAGTTTTTTTCCTATCGACATGAGCGTGAGCTGTGTGTGTGTGTGTGTGTGTGTGTGTGTGTGTGTGTGTGTGTGTGTGTGTGTGTGTATGCATGCGTGTGCGTGCGTGCATGCGTGTTTGCGCGTGCGTGTGTGAGATTAAGTGGTACTCAAAATATTTCACCAAGGTTGGCAGGTCTGCTACTATAAAACTTTATATGAGAGCCAAAACCAACTTGACAAATCTGAAAAGATTAAAGAATTCCTAGAACCTCTGAACATGGTAAAACTAACTGACGAAGAGGCTACTGATCTGGTAAAACCCAGTACAATATCTGAAGTGAGAGAGAGTATTAGCAAATTAAAAAACAACAAATCACCAGGAATCGATGGATTCCCCGGCGAATACTACAAGACATTTATAAACGAACTAACTCCAGTTTTGACAAAACCTTACAACTACGCTCTAAATAACGAGGACCCACCTGCCTCCTTGTCAGATGCTATAATAACGGTGATTAAAAAAGAAGGAAAAGACCCGACCCTTTGTACTGGATACAGACCTATAAGTCTCCTATGTGTTGACCTAAAAATCTTAACTAGTATCCTGGCCAAACGAGTACAAAAACACATTTTTTTAACCTCGGCAGAGGAACAAGACAAGGCAATGGACTGAGCCCGGTTCTGTTCGCCTTGAGCATTGAACCTTTAGCTGAATCAGTGAGGCAGAGCCAATATATTTGGGGTATCAGAGATGAGAGCGGTTTGGAAGACAAAATTGCATTAGTTGCTGATGATGTACTGTTGTACTTGCAAAATTTACAATCTTCCGTTCCAGCCCTTCCGAAGTGCCTACATGAATATGGCTTATATCTCAGGATTCAAAATTAATGAGAATAAATCTAAAGCAATGATGCTGTTTGGAACATGGCCAACTCAACTAAACACAATAGCTTCATTTAACCCTTTAAGCTTCAGTCAATTCCAGCCGTTTTCAGTACAAAAAAATCGCTAATATTCTATTTTTAAATAAAAAAAATTACGAAAAATACGGGGAATATTGGACGCGCATCGGGAGGTGCATTCCCTTGAAAACGACCGATTCGGGGATTTTATACCGACTTCAGGACATGTTTTGGACAAAATAGTTTACTGGCTTGTGTCATCTGATGTAAAAGGTTGGATTATGGCCGTTTTTTGTGGAATCTTTTTTTTGTGTGTAATAATAAACCCGGAAATGTGAGTCGCGCTGTGTGCTTTGAAGCCGTGTATAGAGAACGGATGGATGAATATTTGTTTTTGTCGGACAAATGTGTTTTTCTCACCCGCTGTGGTAATCGCATCTGAAAGTGGTTTATACCGGCGGATTCATGAGAATCTAAGCTTTCCCGATGGGGAGATCAGCCACAAAGGTATAAACAGCAATCTCTGGAAAGAATTTGATTGGAAAACAAAATTAGATATTTCAGGACCCCTTTAGTCATAAAATTTTTTTCAAAAAACACTCTCCCGTTATGTTGGAGAAACTGTAATCAGGTGGCGGATCACTCACATACTTTTTGGGACTGCCCAGTACTATATCAGTATTGGCAGGACATTAAGCTTGAGATGGAAACTATTCTCAATGTTAAACTTACTATGGATCCAATGTTTTTTTTTCTTTTTGGAATTCCTCCTGACAACATTGATGACCAAGATCGCATATATGTACTTCGCATCCTCTTGCTGATTGCAAGAAAGATTACTGTCAATTGGAGGAAACCTTCTCCTCCAACGAAGATAGAATGGAAACAGAGACTGAAACAAGTTTATGTAATTGAACTTTTAACTGCAAAACTTCAACTGAAAACAGACCTTTTCGTACAAAGATAGACTCCAGTGACAAATTATCTGAAAATATTATGTACAACCCTCTGTCAAGTACTGTTTACAAAGCATTGAATTCATTCTTGAATTGAATACAGAAGTTTGAAAAAAAAAAAGAATAAGTCCAACTCAAATTCACAATGTCTGCCAGAAACTTGGGTGCCATGATTGATAACCAACTAACCTTCAATTCTTATGTGACCTCTGTTACTTGGTTGTGTCAATTCGTCCTGTACAAAATCAGGAAGATCATACCTTTTCAGTCTGAACATGCAGCACAACTCCTGGTCCAGGCTCTCGTAATATCATGCATCGACTACTGCAACTCCTTACTGGTAGGCCTCCCTGCATGCACAGTCCAACCTTTGCAGATAATGCAAAATGCAGCAGCACGTCTGGTTTTTAACCAGCCGAGAACTGCCAGCATATATAAAAAACACCATATGCACATGTTAACAAGTTAAAACACTTGTTTTTCACTGTAGGGGATCTTTAACTAAAATAATGTGGTGTAACTCGACACTCACCCCTTAACCTGTGCACCCTAAAATTTGAATATCTATAGGTTATGACACATTGTGTAGTTGTTAGCAGAATGTTTTGAACATGCAAGTGACAATTTTTTGAGGCCACTCCATAATGGACAAATGATATGGGGTATTTAGGGGTTGTATGGTATAAATAACATGTACAATATATATAAACTTTGTAATATACAGGGAGTGATTTTAGACATAGCAGTGTCACGGCTGGCGTTTTGAACCCAAGCAGCAGGCACAGACGAAAGGGTGAATTAATAATGATTTAATGAAATTCACAACATAGACTAACTGAAAACTGTTAACAAATAAAGCAGGAGGGAAAGAAGCTGAGGAGACTAAACTAAACTAACAAAGGGTGGACCCGAGGGCCGATACACACGTGGACAAAATTGTTGGTACCCCTCAGTTAAAGAAGGAAAAACCCACAATTCTCACTGAAATCACTTGAAACTCACAAAAGTAACAATAAATAAAAATTTATTGAAAATTAAATAATCAAAATCAGCCATCACTTTTGAATTGTTGATTAACATAATTATTTAAATAAACAAACTAATGAAATAGGGCTGAACAAAAATGATGGTACCCATAACTTAATATTTTGTTGCACAACCTTTTGAGGCAATCACTGCAATTAAACGATTTCTGTATTTGTCAATGAGCGTTCTGCAGCTGTCAACAGGTATTTTGGCCCACTCCTCATGAGCAAACAGCTCCAGTTGTCTCAGGTTTGATGGGTGTCTTCTCCAAATGGCATGTTTCAGCTCCTTCCACATATGTTCAATGGGATTCAGATCTGGGCTCATAGAAGGCCACTTTAGAATAGTCCAACGCTTTTCTCTCAGCCATTCTTGGGTGTTTTTGGCTGTGTGTTTTGGATCGTTGTCCTGTTGGAAGACCCATGACCTGCGACTGAGACCAAGCTTTCTGACACTAGGCAGCACATTTCTCTCCAGAATGCCTTGATAGTCTTCAGATTTCATCGTACCTTGCACACTTTCAAGACACCCTGTGCCAGATGCAGCAAAGCAGCCCCAAAACATTACTGAGCCTCCTCCATGTTTCACCGTAGGGACAGTGTTCTTTTCTTCGTATGCTTGGTTTTTGAGTCTATGAACATAGAGTTGATGTGCCTTACCAAAAAGCTCCAGTTTGGTCTCATCTGTCCAAAGGACATTCTCCCAGAAGCTTTGTGGCTTGTCAACATGCATTTTTGCAAATTCCAGTCTGGCTTTTTTATGAGTTTTTTTCAGCAGTGGTGTCCTCCTTGGTCGTCTCCCATGAAGTCCACTTTGGCTCAAACAACGACGAATGGTGCGATCTGACACTGATGTACCTTGGCCTTGGAGTTCACCTTTAATTTCTTTGGAGGTTGCTCTGGGCTCTTTGGATACAATTCCAACGATCCGTCTCTTCAATTTGTCATCAATTTTCCTCTTGCGGCCACGTCCAGGGAGGTTGGCTACTGTCCCGTGGGTCTTGAACTTCTGAATAATATGAGCCACTGTTGTCACAGGAACTTCAAGCTGTTTAGAGATGGTCTTATAGCCTTTACCTTTAAGATGTTTGTCTATCATTTTTTTTCGGATGTCCTGGGACAATTCTCTCCTTCGCTTTCTGTTGTCCATGTTCAGTGTGGTACACACCTTTTCACCAAACAGCAGGGTGACTACTTGTCTCCCTTTAAATAGGCAGACTGACTGATTATGAGTTTGGAAACACCTGTGATGTCAATTAAATGACACACCTGAGTTAATCATGTCACTCTGGTCAAATAGTTTTCAATCTTTTATAGAGGTACCATCATTTTTGTCCAGGCCTGTTTCATTAGTTTGTTTTTTTAAATAATTATGTTAATCAACAATTCAAAAGTGATGGCTGTTTTTGATTATTTAATTTTCAATAATTTTTTATTTATTGTTACTTTTGTGAGTTTCAAGTGATTTCAGTGAGAATTGTGGGTTTTTCCTTCTTTAACTGAGGGGTACCAACAATTTTGTCCACGTGTGTATAAAACAGAAAATAAACCAAATCAAAGGGGAAGGTGGCTTACAGGTGGTCCAGAGGATGTAAGATGGAGGAGGGCAGAGCTGACAGAGCTGGTGGGAGAGTGTGGCAATGGCTGGAACAGGCAAGATCGTCCGGAGGGGGTGACGGGGTCCGAGAAGCGGGGTGTAGCGAATATTTCCAGGGGAGAAAAACAGAGTCCGGGATATGACGAGCTGGTGACGGTGAGCAGCATATAGCAGGGAGGATGGATCAATGATGCAGTGTCAGGTTGTGCAGAGACAGGCTTATATGCTGCACTGATTGTTCATTAGTCTCTGCTGTGATGTCCGCACAGCCGCTCCTCATCAGACTGACGAGCTGGCTCGCTGCAGCCAGAGGGGCGTGACAAGCAGAGGTGACAGTAGCTCACAGAACCTGATTGCTACGTACACACAACTTACAGTGCCTTGCGAAAGTATTCGGCCCCCTTGAACTTTTCAACCTTTCGCCACATTTCAGGCTTCAAACATAAAGATATAAAATTTTAATTTTTTGTCAAGAATCAACAACAATTGGGACACAATCATGAAGTGGAACGAAATTTATTGGATATTTTATACTTTTTTAACAAATAAAAAAACTGAAAAGTGGGGTGTGCAATATTATTCGGCCCCTTTACTTTCAGTGCAGCAAACTCACTCCAGAAGTTCAGTGAGGATCTCTGAATGATCCAATGTTGTCCTAAATGACTGATGATGATAAATAGAATCCACCTGTGTGTAATCAAGTCTCTATATAAATGCACCTGCTCTGTGACAGTCTCAGGGTTCTGTTTAAAGTGCAGAGAGCATCTAGCCTAGCCATGCTAGATCCCATGTTTCTGACGGCACAAGGGTCTAGGGAAGCTCGACAGCGAGGGAGGCGGGCTAAAAGGTTGTCTATCAAATCCCTCTGCAGCAATTGGGTAGGTGTACAACCAATCAACGCAACGAATAGGCTGACGTAGTTCCGAGAGCACCGGCGGATTGTGGCTAAGTCCCATTAGCTTCCCAACCAGCGGAGCCGCGGAGCCAACTGGTATAGTAAGGATTTACCATATCCCGTCGGCATAAGTCCAAATACGTCTTTCTTCTCAATGAAACACTTCAGTGCCGTCCTTTGTTTATCTTTCAAGTTGAATTTTAGCTTCAAATCTTTAAGGGCTGTGGCCAAAACCGAGTCGAAAGATAACTGTTTATTGTGCGCCGGTTGTTTCTGTCAGAATCGTCACGCCTCTGTCGTCACTTCGTTACGCCCGCCTTCTGACTCTACACTTCATGGTGATTGGTCCAGCCAGTTTTTGGAGAATCCAGCCTCGAGCCTTATGGAGGGTAACTAGACCCTCACTGGCAGAGAATTAAATTCGTTGCCGTGGGTTGTCTAGCGCGGCTAGGCTAGAGAGCATCATGAAGACCAAGGAACACACCAGGCAGGTCCGAGATACTGTTGTGGAGAAGTTTAAAGCCGGATTTGGATACAAAAAGATTTCCCAAGCTTTAAACATCTCAAGGAGCACTGTGCAAGCAATCATATTGAAATGGAAGGAGTATCAGACCACTGCAAATCTACCAAGACCCGGCCGTCCCTCTAAACTTTCACCTCCAACAAGGAGAAGACTGATCAGAGATGCAGCCAAGAGGCCCATGATCACTCTGGATGAACTGCAGAGATCTACAGCTGAGGTGGGAGAGTCTGTCCATAGGACAACAATCAGTTGTACACTGCACAAATCTGGCCTTTATGGAAGAGTGGCAAGAAGAAAGCCATTTCTCAAAGATATCCATAAAAAGTCTCGTTTGAAGTTTGTCACAAGCCACCTGGGAGACACACCAAACATGTGGAAGAAGGTGCTCTGGTCCAGATGAAACCAAAATGGAACTTTTTGGCCACAATGCAAAACGATATGTTTGGCGTAAAAGCAACACAGCTCATCACCCTGAACACACCATCCCCACTGTCAAACATGGTGGTGGCAGCCTCATGGTTTGGGCCTGCTTTTTTTCAGCAGGGACAGGGAAGATGGTTAAAATTGATGGGAAGATGAATGGAGCCAAATACAGGACCATTCTGGAAGAAAACCTGTTGGAGTCTGCAAAAGACCTGAGACTGGGACGGAGATTTATCTTCCAACAGGACAATGATCCAAAACATAAAGCCAAATCTACAATGGAATGGTTCACAAATAAACGTATCCAGGTGTTAGAATGGCCAAGTCAAAGTCCAGACCTGAATCCAATCGAGAATCTGTGGGCAGAGCTGAAGACTGCTGTTCACAAACGCTCTCCATCCAACCTCACTGAGCTCGAGCTGTTTTGCAAGGAAGAATGGGCAAGAATTTCAGTCTCTCGATGTGCAAAACTGATAGAGACATACCCCAAGCGACTTGCAGCTGTAATTGCAGCAAAAGGTGGCGCTACAAAGTATTAATGCAAGGGGGCCGAATAATATTGCACGCCCCACTTTTCAGGTTTTTATTTGTTAAATTTTTTTTAAAATATCCAATAAAGAGGGGTCATGTGATGCGCGCAGCCGGTCGGACGTAACTTTTTCGCTTCCCCACTGGGGTGATTTAAAAAGTGTATTTTAAGCGTGTTTTGCCAACTGCTCCAACTCAAGGTGTTACTGGCACCGTTTGTTATGTCTCTGGAAAACTTCTTCACCATGTCTGGCTCGACTAAAACAAGGGAAAACCGCAAGAAAAGCAGCAAGGCTAATGCTAGTACTGTGCTTGCTAGCCAAAACAACGAGCATGCTGACCATGATGATACGATGCTAGAGGCTACAACTGACGGAGAGGAGGTGAACTCGCATCATGACGACCTGATAGTGGAACAAGTCACCGCCAATATTGCTAAGATGCTCGACAGTAAACTAGATATTATTCTGAAACCAGTCACTGAGGTCTCCGAGAAGATTGACAGCGTACTCGAAAGGCTGGGGACTGTCGAGCAACGAGTTTCCGATTTGGAGGATAGATGTACGGCTAACGCACCGCAGCTGGACTCTGTGGAGACTGCACTCAAGAAGGCAATGGAGCGACTGGACAACTTTGAGAATCAAAGCAGACGACAGAATGTGAGAATCGTTGGGTTGAAGGAAGGAATGGAGGGCAAAAATCCAGTTGCTTTCTTTGAAAAGTGGATCCCTGAGGTTCTGGGCATGCAGGGCGACACGGTCAAGATTGAAAGAGCTCACCGCGCCGGACCACCGCTGAGAATGGGTGATAAAGATGCTTCACGGGCTGTGTTGGTGAGACTACACAATTACACTGATAAGCTAAGTATCCTGTACGCGGCGAGAACCAAGGGCAGAATAAAGGTGGAAGGCCGGGATGTGTCCTTCTATCAGGATTTCTCCGCCGAAGTCGTTAAGAAACGGAGGGAGTCTGCCGACGCGCGCCGCCTGCTACGCGAAGCTGGTGTCAAATACGCCTTTGTTTACCCTGCTGTGATTAAAATCATCCACCCAAACGGAAAAACCTCATCACTCACCAACATGGAACAAATTAATAACTATATTAAAACACTCCCTGCGTCCCGGTGATCTGGCTCACCTCTGTCTGAGGATGAGGGACACAATGCTGACTGATACTGTGATCATTGCTGAACTGTCAAGGGAACAGCTGAGAGACCTCATGGCATGAACATCTGAAGGTTGGGACGCTTCTATAAGGAACATGGTGAAAATGTTAAACCTGAATACTTTCGAAGCTAATCTAGTTCTGCTGTTCAGAATAACATTTTATTCTTGGTAAATGTGGCATTACACGCTAAATTTTAGCTGTAAGTGACCCAGATGGGGAGGAGGGTTGGGAGTCCCTTTGTTTTTCTTTTTTTTCTCCACCGCCCCGGTGCTTATACTCTTTAACACTAGAGTATGACAAGGTTAGTAGTTTCTTTTTTGTTAATGTTTTTGTTCTCCTTTTTAGACTGTTTAATACTCCAAGCTGTAGGTTGGATTTTTGCTTGGAATTTTCTTTTTTTTTGGTGTTCAGAGTTCAGAGTCAAATCAGGTTCCATCTACATGAAGCAGCATTTTCCCTATACAGTATGTGTCATATCTTAAGCAACTGCATATGAGTATTAAAATCTGTACTTGGAATATAAAGGGGTCTAATAATGTTATCAAAAGGAAAGCTGTCCTCAACTGTCTCAAAAAAGACAAGATTCAAATTACATATTTGCAGGAAACACATTTAAATGATGCGAAGCATAAGAAGTACCTTAGAGAGTGGGTTGGTCAGGTATATTTTTCATCATATTCAACAAACAAGAGAGGAGTAGCCATATTAATAAATAAGAACCTGCCATTCACTGCTACTGATTCATACAAGGATACTGAAGGAAGAATTGTACTAGTTAAAGGAATTTTATATGGTGAGACTGTTCTGTTGGGAAATATTTATGCTCCTAATGTCTGGGAGGAGTCATTCTTCACCCTGCTTCTTAGTCAGCTTGTGGAAATGGATTCTCCCAACCTAATCTTGGGAGGAGATTGCAATTGTAGTCTATGCCCAATATTGGACAGGTCTTCACCTTGCTACTCTCAGTCTAAAAATACAAGAGCAATTAAAAATATTATCAAAGAGCTGGATCTGCTGGATGCCTGGAGACATCTAAACCCTCTCTCTAGGAGCTTCACATTTCATTCTTTACCCCACTCATCAGCGTCTCGTATTGATTATATATTAATATCTAAATGCCTCGGTCATTTAATAGAACAATGTGACATTGGCCATATTGCATATTGCACTCTCAGATCATGCCCCTGTTACTCTAGTGATGCGTCCTATTAGACCTGTAGAGCGATCGTTTTCCTGGAGACTAGACACACTATTGTTTCTGGATCCTAATTTTACGAAATTTTTGGAACAGCAGACAGATATTTACTTGGAAACCAACGACAAAAAAGATACTGACCCAAGAATTATATGGGAGGCCTATAAAGCCTATATGAGAGGTATTATCATCTCATATGCAAGTCAGAAGAAAAAGAGCGAGCAACTGAACAATCTGAAATGGAAAAGAAAATAAAAAAATTAGAAGAAGAGTACTATGCAGCTAAATCGGAGGATGTCTTAACGGATTTGAAATCTTCCAGAGTGGCACTAAACAATTTAATAACAAGGAAAGCTGAAAAGGATATCTTATTTGCTAAACAAAGACTTTATGAATTTGGCAATAAACCAAATAAATTACTGGCACGCCTAGCAAAGAAGGCCCCTGCTAAATCTTTTATCTCAGTTGTACAGGATGAGGATGGTCACCGTCAAATGAACAATCGTCAGATAAATGATAGATTTAAAAGGTTTTATGAAAAATTGTACAGCTCAGAGACCAACTTAGATAAACTCAAGGAGGGGAACTTTCTGAATGGTCTAACTATGCCACAGTTATCAGATGATCAAGCTAACCTATTAGAAGGTCCTATTACCTTACTGGAAATTGACACAGCTATTTCATCACTTAATTCAGGTAAATCACCTGGAGCAGACGGCTTCCCTATTGAATTTTATAAAGTGCTGAAAGGCAAGATAAATAAATTACTACTAAGAGTCTTCAATAAATCCTTTGAACTGTCAAAACTCCCGGAGTCTATGTATATTGCAAACATAACAGTAACCTTAAAAAAAGATAAAAATCCAGAATTCTGTCCATCTTATCGACCAATTAGCCTCCTCGGAGTGGACATGAAAATATTATCTAAGGTGTTGACGCATAGATTAGAGCGGGTGGTGACTCACATCGTAGGGGCAGACCAAACTGGATTTATCAAGGATCGAATGTCCTCTAACAATACAAGACGATTAATTAATATTATTCATTTCCTTAATCACCATCAACTTCCAGGTGCCATGGTCTCAATGGATGCCGAAAAGGCATTTGATCGAATTGAATTGGAATATTTGTTTGACGTTCTGAAGAGATTTGGCTTTAAACCCTCCTTTATAGATTGGATCAAATTATTGTATAAAATGCCTACGGCTTCTGTCTTGACAAATGGCCTTGTATCGACACCATTCAGACTAACAAGAGGCACAGCCCAAGGAAGTCCATTGTCACCACTTCTCTTTGCCCTGGCGATAGAGCCATTAGCAATAGCTATAAGACAAAATCAAAACATTAGAGGAACAATTATAGGGGCTAGAGAGTATAAACTTTTATTGTATGCGGACGATTTACTTTTGACTTTAACAGACCCAGCTAACTCAATACCGGCGTTGATTGAGTGTGTTAGAGAATTTGGACACATATCAGGATATAAGGTCAATTTTGGAAAATCAGAAATAATGCCTCTAATTGGTTGCAGCCAAATTGAACCATCCTTGATTAGACCATTCTGCTGGGCCCCTACAGGCCTTAATTACTTAGGAGTTAAGATTACACCCAGAATTGACCAACTCTATGCTGAAAATATTAATCCTTTGCTTAAACACATTCAGGAAAAGATGATAAGTTGGAGGAGCCTCCCCATATCCCTTATCGGGAGAATAAATTTAATCAAAATGACAATTCTTCCTAAAATAATGTACCCTTTGTCAATGTTCTTTCTGATTCTAAAAACAAAGGATATTGGAGACATTAACAAAGCTATGTCAGACTTTATATGGGCTGGTAGGAAACCCAAAATTAAACTTGACATTCTTCAACTCCCAAAGGAACGAGGTGGGTGGGGTTTACCCAAAATTGAAAACTACGTATTGTCAATTCAAGCCAGGATAATTTCTTCATGGATGGCTGATAAAGCTGACATACCATGGCTTGAGATAGAGGAAGTAATCTGCAAACCCTTCCCCCCAGTAAACTTATTGGACAAATGAGGAAGAGAATTACCAGCCATAACCAGAGATAACTTTTTAATTACAAATATAATAAAAACGTGGAACAGCCTCAGGAAAATATTTCAGAAAACCCATTCATTTAGTTCCTTCACAACACTGGTGGACAACCCAGAATTACCAGGAGGAGCAGGATCCAACTTTAAGAATTGGAAGGAATCAGGTATTAAAAGAATCTATGATTTGTGGGACAAAGGGACTTTTAAAACATTTGAATCTTTAAGAACTCAATATAAAATACCTACCAATGACTTTTACAATTATTTACAAATTAGACACTATGTGCACACTAAAATGAACACTCTTAGTCCCTCACTGAATTTTCATTTACTAGAAGAAACACTTTTGGAATGCCAAAGTCATAAACACTTTGTGTCCAAATTTTACTGTAAGCTACAAAATTTAAAAGTTGACAGGCTTGAGTCATTAAGAACATATTGGCGTACACTACTCAAGGCAGAAATAGATAAAGAATCATGGGAAGAAATTCTACTGCTACCTTCTAAAATATCAATATGTAACAGATGTAGGGAGATGCAATATAATATTTTACAAAATGTTTATATATCCCCCTATATTTATAGTAAATACACAATAGGAGCATCCCCAAACTGTCTAAAGTGCAAAATAACTATAGGAACCAGATTTCATTGCCTCTGGGAATGTAAAGAAATTAGGCTGTTTTGGCAGGCTGTATGCACAGAGATAGGTTTACTGATTGGGCAACAACTCCTTCCAAGCCCACTACTATGCCTACTGGGACTCATACCAGATTCTTTAAAGGTACACGATGAGATAGTCCAATTTCTTTTAATGATGGCTAGGAAGGTTGTAATGACTAAATGGGTTGGGGTTGATCCCCCCTCTATTCAACTGTGGAAGTCTCTACTATCTGAGGTGATCATTTTAGAGAGATTGAGGTACTGTATTGGTGGTAGAATTCATCTCTTTACAAGAAAATGGGGAAGAGTGATTACATTTTTTGGCATTCGGTGTGGTTCGAAATGAATGAACAAATTTGGTTAGGGGACTGGTCTGTTTAGGTGTGAAAGAACCTTCTGCTTGCTGTGCTCTAATCCTTTCTGTACTCAGCTAATTATCTATTTATTTATTTTTGTTGCTGCTGCTGTGAATTGTATGCTGGACCTACTATGATTGTAATGTATATACCATACTGAACTCTTGTTTTGTTTTATTTGTATTGTGTTTTTTCCCTGTTCTGGAAAATCAATAAAAAGAATGTTAAAAAATAAAAAATAAAAATCCAATAAATTTCGTTCCACTTCATGATTTTGTCCCACTTGTTGATTCTTGACAAAAAATTAAAATTTTATATCTTTATGTTTGAAGCCTGAAATGTGGCGAAAGGTTGAAAAGTTCAAGTTCAATACTTTCACAAGGCACTGTACTCTTCAAAACTGTTATTTGTGCCACCTCCTGTCTTACCTTTGAAGCAACTCCTGACTTATGAGAGCTAAGGACTTACTCTCTAGGCTGGTTTTTATATTTCTGCTTATAAAAAAATCTAAATTCAGTCAGTAACAAGTCCACAACTTAAAGACCAAAATAATCAACCCTGGGCTCTATGGATAAGAAACATGAATTAGAGCAAAAAATCACATTCTTACTTCATGTTGCTTCATCAAAACTATAAATTAGACACTAAATAACAGCTTCCTAAAAGTGGTTCAGTCAGCACTGATGTTATTGAACATGTTCTAAAAATTCTGCACTAAAACGGCAACAAATAGGGGTGCAATGGATCAAAAAACTCATGGTTCGGATTGTGTCACGGTTTTGAGTCACGGATCGGAACAATTTTCGGATCAGCAAAAAAAAAAAAAAAAAAAGACATGACCTTCTCACTGAAGTGGGTGCGCGATGGGATCTCCTAACGTGGCTCAAGCATGTTCTGAATATGTTTAAACCCCGTGTTTTGCTCCACAGAATACGGTCTCATGTCTGCAGCTATAAAAAAGGGGGTGGGGGGGGGGGGGGGGGGGGGTTGGCAATTCTTCTGCAACTGGATGGCAACACCTTTGACCAATCACACTTGAAGCACTTTTTGCACTTACTACAGGTTTTTCCTTATGTCTGAATTCTCGCTTGTGTTGTACGTCGCTTTGGACAAAAGCGTCTGCTAAATGAAATTGTAGACTTGTAAAATAAACACCCCAATGGCTTTTGTAATAGCTTTGTCCTGGTCGGATCCTGCAGCAAGGGGCCGTTTAAATGCCGCAGTGATAAGCGGTTGTTGAGCAGCCTTTGTCTTGGCTCCTGTCACTGACACATCTGGGTGATGTCACTTCATATGGGTGGCTATGCTCGATGTGTTTCCACTCTCATATGGCTTTCTCTTGCCACAGTGCCTACACACCATTATAGTTTTGTCCACCACCTTTCTTCCACCATCACTGTACTTTACAGGGAAGTCAAAATGCTTCCATACGGGCGACTTAAATGGCGCAGAAGGTTTTTCAAGTTTCTCTGGTCCTCCGCTAGCCATGACTACCACTGCACTCAACTAGTGTGGATTAAACATACGCTCTCCACGTGACCACGTGCAACTTTTTTTTCATTAACCAATCCGCAGACCACATACATTCCGAATCGTGGAGAGCAATCCGTATGGATCACGGCTCAACGATGATCCGTTGCACCACTAGTAACAAATGTGATGCAACAGCCACGGAGTCCACCAATGCTACATCCATTTCAGTCATAACAGTATTATGCTACCTCTACACCAAATGTGTCAGTTGGCAGCCCTCCAAAATTTTCAGCAGGTTGCATTTCAATAGTAGGGTGAAAAGAGTTAAAGTGAAAGGCTGGTAATAAGCTACAACTGTCACGATCTAGGCGGCTGTGAACCCATGCAGCAGGCAACAGACAGGCAGGCGGGTGAGTTAATAAAGGGTTTAATAATCAAACACAAAATCACTCCACATGGGAGGCACGGGAAATTACACAGAACGGAGGAAAACTAAACTAAAACAGAAACTAAGGAGGACGGCTCTCGGCTGTGGCAGGGGGCTAAACTGAAACTGAGCTGCAGGGGAGAGAGGTGACTCACGCAGTGTCCAGGGGTTTGGGTGACGAGGTGGGGGGCTGAGCTGAGGGAGCCGGCGGCGAGCATGTGACGAGGACTGAGGAGCAGACGGACCAGAAGCAGACGGATGAGGGATGCAGAGCGGAGGAGGGGTGATGAGTAGACGAGAACAGGTGAGGTAATCCACAGGGTGAGAGTCCCGATAGCGATGTGCGCGTGGTGGAGTGCGGCATGTAGTGCAGAGTGCAGTTTGCAATGATCCAGCGGGGAGCGGAGAGAGCCAGGCTCTTATGCTGCACTGATTGTTAATCTGCGCCAGCTGTGTTGCTTGTCCTTAATTTGACGAGCCAGAGCACAGGAGCAGGAGGGGGCGTGACAACAACACTTTCCTCTGTGACTCCAGCCCTCTATGTTCCCAAACATCAGCCCTGTGCATGCAATTGACCCTTCGCTAAGCCCCTCCCAGAAATGGCTACTGTCCAATTCTACCTTAGCAACTGTAACTAGGCATGAGAGGTCTGTCAAGTTTTCAACAGAAGACAATATGCCGAAGCGGTGTGCCTACGGTACTTGCAAATCCGACACTCGTTATCCGCAAAGCTTTGAGGGTGGTGTTGATTTTTTTGCATCCTCCAAGCCAAAGACACAAGAAGAAAGGTGCTGCGTGTGAATTTAGCAGTGTGGGAAACCGCATGATCAGCTGAATCCCTCCAAAATCAATAAGAGCACCTATGTCTGTTCTAAGGTAAGTTGCTAGCTAACATTAGCTAACCGTAGCTCTGTGTGTTAGGTCAGATAACATTAGCAAAGAAAGACGTCTCAGTGGAAGGTTACTTCTCTTAAAACTTGAGCTATTGTGTATTATTTGAGCAAAATAAATACTGGTGATATATAGAGACAACTTCTGACGTACTGGTATAGCATATATATACTAGCAATCTACGGGTCTCCGCCTACGCTCACGTCTGGCTTTGGCGACAACAACAGATGAGATCGGTACTGCATTAATGTTGTAACCCCTTGGTTTGTGCCACTGTTGTGGCAAACTTGTGCAAGATATTGCTGGGCTTTGCTGTGCCTTAATGAGATCAAGTGTATAGATCAGCCCCACTATATGTGAGCAATATCCTGGCACGCTGTAAACAAACACAAATTTAGCTTAGATAGAAATGGGCAGACACATGATAATGACAGTTGACATAACATTAATTTAAATGTACATAATACATATCGGCTTACCCTGCTGTACAAGAACATTGTTGTTCTTGTATGATTATTTTTGACGTGAAGTGACAATACATGGGGTGTTTGGCGCTTACACTGAGAAGTGTGGAGACCCTTCTGTCTGCTTCCCTCTGATATCGCTGTAGAATATGTCCAGAAATTTGCACATATCTCCTGAGAAATATCACTCACCGGTACCGCTAAAAACTCCATATTTCATGCTAGGAGGGAAAGCTTGACAGGCGTAGCAACAGTAACCAAGGGGGGTGGGGCTTAGTGAAGGGTCAATTGTTGTTGTAAGTTGAGAGAGCAAATTTGTTTTCCGAATTCAACTAAAGAATTTAGTTGACTTCTCTCTTACAAGTGAACATAATTTTCACAAGTAATAGGTGTGACTCAAACTGTAATTGTGAGACACCTTACATCTTTTTTATCTATCCCATAGATCAAAGATTTTGTGATATCATGCCATCCTCAGCATGGTTGTACCCAACTTCAGCCTGACCACATGTCCAATCAGCAGCAGTAATTGGAAATACCTGTGTGGAGCATTTACCACCTAACAAGATCAGGCTGTTCTACAGCCTTATTTTGACTCAGTTTATTTCTTCATAAAGACTGAAACCATTTTTGGATGGAGCTGATTTTCAGGGCAATATCTACCAACAGACAATCATCTTCAGTCATTTGCAAGGTTATGATCAAATTGCATGGTTTAATACATCTATAAGGCACACACACGCACACGCACGCACGCACACACATGTTTGTACTTCTATCTTAGTGAGGACATCCATAGGCGTAATGCATTTCCTAGAGCCTTATCCTAACCTTAACCATCACAACTGATTGCCGAAACTTAATCCTTACCCTAACCCTAACCAAACCTCAATTCATACCTGTTCTCTAAAAACAAGTCTTCACCCTCAAACATGGCTGTTTCAAAGTGAGGACCGGCCAAAATGTCCTCACTTTGTAAAAATGTCCTCACTTTGATAGTTAAATGCAGAAAATGGTACTCACCATGTAGCAAGTACAAGAACACACACACACGCACGCACGCATGCACGCACGCGCGCACGCGCGCACGCGCGCACGCGCGCGCACGCGCGCACACACATATATTATCAGTACTGCTCATACTGGGTATAAGCAACTCGCATCTGTTATAACTGGAGATGAGCCCCTTTCTGGCCAAAGAATCAGCACTCTGAGGGTTCTGATATGTTCTACTTTAATTAGGCGCAATACATGTTCTCTTAAGTGCATGTACGTGCATTTCAGAGTGTGGCCAGCTTTTGGTTGACAAAAACTCCTGCGTTCCCGGGTATTCAATTGGACTAACATAATTGCAGTTAATTGCCACAGAAGCAGCCTTTGAGGTTCATCTGCGGCATCGACAGGGGAAAAGAGATTGACCCTCTGTGGATCCTGGAGTCGGCAGTCCATCCTCTCTGAACACAGATAAACACTGTATACAGTAATGCTCTAAAGAGCTGACAAAGAGAAAATAGAATGTTCCACATTTTAATGCACATTAACGCACGCACACATACACAGACTACGGTGCACATGTCGATGTGGACTGCAGTCACACTACAGTTAGCACACTTTACAGCGAGCTAACAGGATCACACACTGTGTCCGAGACTGATTAGCAAATCATTAGCTAAATACTGAAACTGTCATATTTAATTAATCCATAGAGGGCTTAAATTTATTGGACAGTCACTGAGACAGGTCTATTTGCCGCCCTCACAACTTAAATTACATTACAAAGCAAAGCTATTTCTAAATTCCTCTGGCAAACACATTAATGATGATTGATTCAGGCCTTGATTCAAATGAGTAACTTTTTATTTTACCGCTTGCTGCATCAGTGCTTCAGGGTACAAGAAGCTTGGCACATTGAAAAACAAATGAAGAGGTCTTTTATTAAAATGTCCTCTGCTACTGACATGCACTTAAAACAATCAAGACTGATTACAGTGTTTCTAATTATGACCAATTATATCTAACCATTACTTAAATCTGCTATTTTTATTGCTGTATTACAGCATTGAGCCTGTGTGGATCAGTCTCAGTCAATCTTGTACATCTGGACAATGCAATTAAACCCTATTCTCGCTTGCAAAACTGTCAGTTGCATGAGGATTGTGAGTAAACAGCCTTTTCAAGTTCAATCACACATTCTTAATTGGATTAAGGTCTGGGCTCTGACTTGGTCACTTTGTTGGTAAACCTTTGTTAACAAAGTAAATAGTGTGATTTTCATCTGAGGGGTCTTTAACTGCTCTTTCATAATAGCATTCTGTGTCTGTGACAGGAGTGCAATTTAGGAGGTGTCTGTCAAATTCAAAAAATCAATATTATTGATCTGACAATCATTTTCTATTAGCAGTGACATTCTTGGTGTGCTTTCAGTTCATATCTATCTACCTATTAGTTTTATTATTTTATTATTTTACTACTTCTCTTCACAGCGCTGAGCAGTTATGACAAGACTAATTTGTATTTGTGAAGTTAAAACAAATACACAGGGAAATCTTTGTTGGCTTTTCTGTTCCTCTCCTGTTGCCACTCTTATTAGTACGGAGAGCTCAGTTCATCTATTTTCTTCCAGTTATCCAGACTTTGGTCACAGTGACAGCGGGTTAAACTGTTACGGTTAGTGTGAATTTGGGAACCCAAAGTGAGTGTGCACAGAGGAGATACAAGACAGACTGGGAAAACACAGGGGTTTTATTACAAAAACTCACAAAAAAATGAAAAAGCCAAAAAGCCAACTTAGGCCTGAACTCACAACTAGTGAGGGAGGGGGTAAAGGTGGGCTCCGGGGGGATCTTAGCCCACAAAGATGTGCTTGAGTGTAGCTGGAGTTGGGCAGAGTGAGCATGTAGGTTTTTCACCATACCATTGACTAAGATTCACTCTCTCTCCTCTGGACATGTCCGAACCATCTCAGTCTGGCCTCTCTGACTTTATCTCCAAAGCCTCTAACATGTGCTGTCCCTCTGATGTACTCATTCCTGATCCTATCCATCCTTGTCACTCCCAAAGAGAACCTCAGCATCTTCAGTTCTGCTACCTCCAGCTCTGCCTCCTGTCTTTTCCTCAGGGACACTGTCTCCAGACCAAACAACATGGCTGGTCTCACCACAGTTTTGTAAACCTTTCCTTTCATTTTATCTGAAAGTCTTCTATCACACATCACACCTGACACTTTTCTCCAGCCGTTCCAGCCTGCCTGTACACGCTTCTTCACCTCTTTTCCACACTCTCCATTGCTCTGGACTGTTGACCCTAAGTACTTAAAATCCTCCACCTTCTTGATCTCTTCTCCCTGTAACCTCACGCTTCCACTTGAGTCCCTCTCATTCACACACAGATACTCCGTCTTGCTGCGGCTAACCTTCATTCCTCTCCTTTCCAGGGCAAATCTCCACGCCTCTAGCTTCTCCTCCACCTGTTCCCTGCTCTCACTACAGATCACAATGTCATCTGCAAACATCATAGTCCATGGAGACTCCTGTCTAACCACGTCTCTCATCCTGTCCATCACCATAGCAAACAAGAAGGGGCTCAGAGCTGATCCCTGATGTAGTCACACCTCCACCTTGAACTCCTCTGTCACACCTACAGCACACCTCACCACTGTCTTACAGTCGTCATACATGTCCTGCACCACTCTAACATACTTCTCTGCCACTCCAGACTTCCTCACACAAAACCACAGTTCCTCTCTGGGCACCCTGTCATAAGCTTTCTCCAGATCTACAAAGACACAATGCAGCTCCTTCTGACCTTCTCTGTACTTCTCTATCAACATCCTCAAAGCAAATATCTGTTGCACTCTTTCTTGGCATGAAACCATACTGCTGCTCACAGATGTTCACCTCTGCCCTTAGTCTAGCTTCAACTACTCTTTCCCATAGCTTCATCGTGTGGCTCATCAGCTTTATTCCTCTGTAGTTGCCACAACTCTGCACATCTCCCTTGTTCTTAAAGATGGGCACCAGCACACTTCTCCTCCATTCCTCGGGCATCTTCTCACTATCTAAGATCCTGTTGAACAACCCAGTCAGAAACTCTACTGCTACCTTTCCGAGACACTTCCATACTTCCACAGGTATATCATCAGGACCAAGTGCCTTTCCACTCTTCATCCTCTTCAATGCCCTCCTCACTTCATCCTTACTAATCTTTGCTACTTCCTGGTCCACAACAGTCACCTCTTCTACTCTTCGTTCTCTCTCATTTTCCTCATTCATCAACTCTTCAAAGTACTCTTTCCATCTTCCCATCACACTATTGGCACCTGTCAACACACTTCCATCCTTATCCTTTATCACCCTAACCTGCTGCACGTCCTTCCCATCTCTGTCTCTCTGCCTTGCCAACCTGTACAGGTCAGTCTCTCCCTCCTTACTGTCCAACCTAGCATATAAGTCATCGTAAGCCCCTTGTTTGGCCTTTGCCACCTCTACTTTCACCTTACGCTGTATCTCCCTGTACTCCTGTCTACTCTCTTCAGTCCTCTCAGTGTCCCACTTCTTCTTAGCTAACCTCTTTTTCTGGATCCACTCCTGCACCTCCTCATTCCACCACCAAGTCTGCTTATCTCCTTTCCTTCCACATGTCACACCAAGTATTCTCCGACCTGTCTCCCTGATCACATTTGCTGTAGTTGTCCAGTCATCTGGAAGCACCTCCTGACCATCCAAAGCCTGCCTCAACTCCTTCCTGAAAGTCATACAACACTCTTCCTTTTTCAGCTTCCACTATTTGATCCTCTGCTCTGCCTTTTGCTCTCTTCATCTTCTTCACCACCAGGGTCATCCTACACACCATCATCCTATGCTGTCTGTCTACATTCTCACCTACCACTATTTTGCAGTCACTGATCTCCTTCAGATTACACCGTCTACACAAGATATAGTCTACCTGTGTGCTCCTACCTCCACTCTTATAGGTCACCCTATGTTCCTGCCTCTTCTGGAAGAAAGTATTCACTACAGCCATTTCCATCCTTTTTGCAAAGTCAACCACCATCTGTCCTTCTGCGTTCCTCTCCTGGATACCAAACCTGCCCATGACCTCCTCATCATCTCTGTTTCCTGCCCCAACATGTCCATTGAAGTCTGCACCAATGACAACTCTCTCACTTCTAGGGATGCTCTGCATCACTTCATCAAGGTCCAACCAGCACTTCTCCTTCTCCTCCAGCTCACATCCTACCTGTGGAGCATATCCACTAACAACATTGAACATCACACCTTCGATTTCTAGCTTCAGGCTCATCACTCGATCTGACACTCTTTTTACCTCCAGGACATTCCTAACAAACTCCTCCTTCAAGATAACTCCTACTCCATTTCTCTTCCTATCTACACCATGATAGAACAACTTGAACCCTGCTCCTAAACTTCTAGCTTTACTACCTTTCCACCTGGTCTCCTGAACACATAGTATGTCCACCTTCCTCCTCTGCATCATGTCAACCAGCTCTCTACCTTTTCCTGTCATAGTTTCAACACTCAAAGTCCCTACTCTCAGTCCTAGACTCTTGGTGTTCCTCTTCTCTGTCTTCCTACGAACACACCTTCCTCCCCTCCTTCTTCGACCAACAGTAGTCCATTTTCCACCGGCACCCTGTAGGTCGACAGCACCGATGGCAGTCGTTGTTAACCCGGGCCTCTACCGATCCGGTATGGAAGTCATACATTTGATTTGCATGTTTGATTTGGCCAAAGTTTTACGTCAGATGCCCTTCCTGACACAACCCTCTGTATTTATCCGGGCTTGGGACCGGCACAATAAGACACTGGCTTGTGTCCCCTTGCGGCTACATTACAGACTCTTAGTTATTGATTACCAGAAATCATGGCAACTTAGAACGTGACCATTTAATACAGATGCAGCTAGAAACAAAATGACGTTGCACTGAGTACAGGCATGTGTTATGCATGTGTACATTCAACCCGGTCTCACGAGGATTCGTGAAACTGTCACGTAAGTTTTAGTTTCGGTTTCGTGCGCACCAACACGATTTCGTCATGTTTTTCATGCCGCTCACCACGAAATGTTTTTCGCTGTGGTAATCACATCTGAAAGTGGTTTATACCGGCGGATTCATGACGATCTAAGCTGTCCATCGGCGTATACTGCTTGTGTGATTGCGTTTGCGGCCGCCGGCCGCCGGACATTCTTGAAATTCCTATGCAAATTGGTAAGTGTACCACCGGCTTATGGTTAGGTTATGGTTAGGTTATGGTTAGGATTATGGTTAGGGTTATGTTTAGGGACGATGTCATGCAAAATATAGCGTTGGATTCGCCGCGGTTTTACATTAAAAATATAATATACACATTCTTTTGAAATACGTTCTGAGTGGCACGAAAAGTCCGCCATTTAAAATACATTGGTGCGCATTTCGTGGTCAGCGGCACGAAAAACATGACGAAATCGTGTTGGTGCACACGAAACCGAAACTAAAACTTACGTGACAGTTTCACGAATCCCCGTGAGATCGGGCTCGTACATTATGTACAGATACTGAATTGCATGACCTAAATCACGCAGAGCCGGGTTCTGCTCAAGGTTTTTCCCTGTTAAAAGGGTGTTTTTCTTGCCACTGTTGCCTTAGGGCTTGCTCTGGGGGTCAGGCATGTGGGTTCTGTAAAGCGTCTTGAGACAATTTGACTGTAATTGGCGCTATATAAATAAAAGGAAAAAACAAACAAACAAAAAACATATGTAGCAGGGGCAGGAATTGAAAGCACTCAGAAACACCTCCACAATTTAATCAATTGTTCCTCGTATCATATTCGACGGAAAAATCCCGATAAGTTTGCAACAGTCGAATTGTTGTAGGATCGCAGTCATGTGATCATCAGCAAGCAGCTGACATAGTGTTCACCTGTTGACATGATTACAGTGATGCCATGCTGCTATCTCGCAGTGATACAGAAATCTTTAACAGACAGACAAATAGACAGACAAACCAATGCCGATCGTCACATTACTCCGCTGTCATGTTCCTTGGCGGAGTAATGAATGCCTTTTAAAAGATCTATTAGGTGTTAACACCCTGAGTAGTGAGACCCTGGTTCAAGCTTTGCCCTCCTGGATTATTTGCTGCAAGGTTTATTAATCTGAATCTGTACATCTGCAGCTAGAAATAATTTGTAGTAATAGCAATCCAATTTTTAAAATTCTGTTTCATCTAGCATTTATTGTATGTCTCCGTGTAGGTACTATGTGTGTGTGACCATCCTGCTCTACTTCCTTCCACTGGTGGTGATGGGTTGCGCTTATCTGGTGGTGGGACTGACCCTCTGGGCCAGTGAGATCCCTGGAGACTCTTCTGACCGCTACAAGGAGCAGCTGACTGCCAAACGCAAGGTAACCTGCACTGCTGCAGCTTCTGGATTCCGAACTAATGTAATCAGAGTACTTGTCCTGTACACTTCTGTACTGTGCAACTCCGAACAGGACAGGGTTAACATTTTCATGTCTACTTGTGTTTGTTCTTAAGATGATAAAATAATCATCACAGTACCATAAAACTGCTTTCATCCCTTTTTTTTGTTGGTTTTCCAGCCCACCTGTTGTCCCTTCAGTGCACCTCATTCTCTTCATCTGCTGTTTTTGCTGTCAGCCTTCCTTTTTCTGCTCATCTGTTTTTCACTTTCATCTGTCACTGTCAGTGCATGCCAGGTGTGATCAGTTTAAGTGATGTGGAGGATACTTTCCTAATGAAGACACCTGCAAAGACATGCAGAGAACATAAAATATAATAATAAATATATCTGCATTAATTACACTGCTCTCTTTGGGTGAGGCTGAAGACATTCAGTCAGATACATTTTTGTAGCTTTTGTAGTTTATTTAATTAGTTTCACTTCAATATGCTGTTAAGTAATCAGATTTTGGAGAATGGATTGGATTAAATTCTGATCAGATTAGATCATGTGATCCAGTCTTGGTTTTGATTGGGATCAGACCTTCAGTATGTGCTTCAAAACAGTTTAAAAGCACTTGGATACCTATGATCAATCAATCAATCAATCAATCAATCAATCAATCAATCAATAAAATCATTATTATCCAGATCAGGTGAATTCAGGGGGATTTCAGGAACAAAATGTCATAAAATTCCAAAGTTGGTCAAATAATATCTATGATACCCATGATATATTGGTATTGTTTATTTATATTTTGCACTTGATTTAACAATAATCTCTCTTAGTTCTGTCAAACATGATTATCTTACTGCACCTGACTATAATTCTGTTTCAGAGGAAAAAACTGTTTTTGAAATATTCTTTTTCTATCCAATGACAGGTGTAATGGCTGAAGTCAAACAAAGTATGCAGCTTTGGTGTTCCCTCAAATAGTGATGGATGGAATTGCGGTGGTGTAACGCTTGCATACAGGGAGACAAGCACTACCATTAAAATTGAAAATTCTATTCAAAATAACTATCAGGGCTGCCATATTGCACAATCCAAATTCTTGGTGAACTTGAAATTTTCAGTGTAGGAAAATGATGGATGGTGTACATCTGCATTCTACAGCCAGTGAATCAGACTAGATTAACCATTACAGTGAAAAATAGATGGAGCAGACAGTAGGGTACTGTTAAGACTCGGAGGGGTGGTTGAACCCAAATGCAGGCACACAACAGGCAGACAGATTCTCAGGAACGGATTCTTTTAATAAATAAACACAAGACTGAGGCAGCTGTGCTCCACGGCAGCCGCGCCCAATCAGCCAGAGCTGACAGCTGGTCAGGAGCGCAGCACAGAAAAGGGAGAGACCATAACAGGTACCTTCCATGAATTTCAGTACAGTAAAGTAAAAAAGAAAAAAAAAAAAGTATTTGTCCCCATAAGATAAAGTCTCAAACAGCTGTCAGCTAAGAGTTATCATGAGGTCTCATTGTGCCGCCTACAAGCAGAGCTTTTGAAGCTGCTCTGCTTACCAATGAAAAAGAAACCTGAACCTTCTTTATTTCTTACTTTTCACATTCGTATGTTTTAAAACAGATTTCCAAAATATTCACAGCATTTTCGTGTATGAAATATATTAGGTTTTAATGGTTATAGATCAGTTGAGTAGAGAGGGAAAAGAAGCAGAAGGGGAAAGATTTTCTTTCTCTTCAAATAAAAAAAAAACACTAAAAATTACTTCACGCTGGCTGTTCTGCATGCAGTTTAGTAAACTGTCTGCATTGTGACATGTCGTCCCATTTAGAGCACTGATCATCTGGATTTGGTTATCTTGAAAAGTTATCTAGATTGGGGTGATGCCAGTGTTGCTTTAGAAGTAAGATGGATGGGATTTTCAAATCCAGATCATTGTGATGCAGATTAAACTCTGGGCCCAGGGGAGGGATCATCATGGCTTGTGACTTCATGATGAAGTTGAATTCAGTAGTTTTAAGTGACATAAAAAAATATTGGATGGATTTTTAATTCACTCATAGCTCCGTCAACATGATTTACTTTGTCATTTTGGTGCTCCACTGCCTTTTCTTTTATGTCCATCGTGACATTGCTTTAAATGCCAGATAACCTTTTAGTCAAATAACATTCCCATGAGCATCATTGTTGCTTAGTGACACTTAGTGATGGTGAGCATGGTGAACAATAATAACTATAATCAACTACAACATAAAGCCACTATGTCCCATCAGTGTGTTGTTGTTGACACTGTGAAAGTAGCATATAAACACAGCTATTATTGGAATTTCCCGTTATTAGATCTCATAAAAAAAATAAAAAATGAAATCAAACACTGCATCACAAGATAATTTGGATTTGAAAATCTTGAAAATAATGACTTAAGGATGGACTTGCATGTAAGCAAGAATGAATTTGTGAAATCTCTTGGAATTTGTGGTGGCCTTCAAAGTATCGTTGTGCAAAAGCACTAGAAAATGACTCATAGAGCCAAATCTTAACATTTCTTTTCCATTTTTAAACATCTTTAACCTTGGTTGCACAATTTAGAATGTGCACGATGCTGATACATCGTCTGCTCTAATGAGGCATGAGGCTTCTGATACATCTGTCCACATTATGGCCAGTTCATTGTCAGTAAGCGCTGTCTCTTATTGACAGCACTAATGATGTGTCTATGCGTATCACATTTTCATTTTGCCAGACAGAAAGTTCAAAGCAGCTGAGCTTGTTAAAGAAAAGACAAGGTGAAAGCAGAGTCCTCAGTGGAGACAATCAACGCATGCCATTATATCTCATCATCAGGAGATTACAGATCAACCAAGAAACTGACAATGCCCACTGGATTGATGATTTACCTGAACACATTATTACTGCTACCTCTTCTGACAGGTCTATTGTACTGAGATTTCTGGCATTTTGACAGTAAATAACCTGTAGGCTTTTGGCACTATTAAATAAATACAGATTTGTCATTTCCTACCCCTCAGGCTTCTCTGATCCAGCCTCAGATGTGGATGGGGGGGTTTTGAAACTTAGGAAAGGAAAACAGAGAAAATGAAAAGACATGCTTGTGCTGTCATGTTTCCAACAGGTAGTGAAGATGATGATCGTGGTAGTGTGTACATTTGCCATCTGTTGGCTACCCTACCATGTCTACTTCCTGCTGTACCAGTTCTTCCCAGACATGTTTGAAAAGCAGTTCATCCAGCAGTTCTACCTGGCCATCATGTGGTTGGCCATGAGCTCCACCATGTACAACCCCATCATCTACTGCTGCCTCAATGACAGGTCAGTAAACATCTAGACATGCACACCAATATATTGGAGCTCAAAAATTCCCCTCAGCTTCAGATCAAACTTCAATTTAAAACACACATTTTATCATCTTCTAATGAGAAGCATCCATGTGTTCAAGTCTTATCTCTTTGTTTTTTTGTGCTTTTACTGCTGTTTGCTTCTTCTGTACTTATTAGTTGTTGTTTTCCTTGAAATAAATTCAGAATGCTGTAGGACAGTCATTCATAACTTAATAATTTTGAGTTTCTTTTTTGTACAGAAACATCGTCCCTTTTTGTTCAATTTTGAGCTCCTGACAATAAAACTCAACACATCCTGCACCGATTTTTTTCCCACGAAAAGACTTCAGGTGATTCCAAAGGTATAATTCTTTCCATCTTGGTAGGCTATTCTTTTGGCAGGTTTAAACTTTAAGACAGCAAGGTGCCAACCAGTTTAAGCTTTTAGCTTGGTTTACTCATCTCCTGTACACAATAGGACTGTCAGGTGGGAAATTTAGAAAATTAATAAAATTGTAACATAATTGGCCTGTTCAAATCATTCACTGAATCTAAAGATGGACCAACCCTCCATGATGTCCCTTGTCAGCAACAACTCCCCTTCTAATGATGTACCGAACAGAAAAATCCCTAACTCACTGCAGGTGTTGGAAAAGCTAAGCATGGCTCAGTCTTCAGGCAGTTAAATGAGTACCTCATTGCACAAATCATAGGATCCACTGGTAAGTGGCTATAGAGCACAAAGACATCAAGTAACCACCAGCCAATTTATTTTAATCAGAAAAGTACTAAGTTCCTAGCAAGTGTTAAGCTACATTTTCACAGGGCCATTTTTCCTCGCATGGAAAAGCACCACATCTGAATATCGTCCACTTGGTGGGTATCAACCCACCACTTGCGGGCTACTTGGTGGTCACTTGACAGCCACCTTTATCTTCAGTCCGGTACATGCGCCGGACGAGCTTGGTTGCAAACTTTTTCTTTTATTACAAAAAAGTTCAGTGAAAAGTATTTCTGAAAGCGTCTGAGATGAGAAAAAAATGGGCAGTTGCAGAATCTGTCCTCATTTTAGTTCAACAATGGCTAGTTTAGATGTTTTATGGAAGCTTAGCAATGCGTCGGACCTCCGCTCAGGGCACCAAATTTGTATAAAGTCGAAGTCAAGTCTACTTTATGCAAATGAGCTGTGGGCAGCTCTTGGTCGATGCACCACAATGCAGCTCGAAACGCAATGCAAGCAGCATGCGATGTGGCGCCTTTCACATAAACAATGAATGGTGTGTGAGAAACTAATGGATCCTGTGGACACGTACCATTACACTAATATAGACACATTAAACTGAATCAGGAAGATTTCCACACCAAGAGTCCTAATAACAATGATGTATATCTGTATGCCATTAGACAGTTTAAATGACTGAGTTACGTTAAAAATCCCCTCCCATTTAGTTGCCTTGAATGGCAAAATTAGCAATACAGACCTAAAAAATGTATTGCGCAAGACAATAAACATATTTATTCCTGCTGTAAGTTGGATATTGTAACATTAGGGACTATGGGGATTATGTACTGGTTGGAGAGAGCCTCAAGTGGCTATTTGAGGAACTGCAGTTTTTAATCACTACACGTTGGCTGATTTATTTAGCCCCAGAGGTTCAAGTTTAAAATTCCTGGCAGTGGAGAAAAACAAGGTTCACTTTGCACTTCATGAAGGGGTATCAATCAACCCATTGCATGACCTATAATTAGATTAGACGAAAGTTGTTCTTACTAATGCATGATAAAGAAGCCTATTGAGTCTTTCTTGAGAGATATTTATGACATTAAACCACCTGAAGACTTACTATTCAGCACCACAGATGGAAAACTGTCCAAACACGGCCTCCATTACCTTTGTGAAACTTCAACTTGCAAAAATGTTGGTTTGAAACTCAACTGAGGCTGAAAAGGCCGTCTACAGTATAAGACTAGTCCTGTTCAGATTTCTTTTTGTGAAGTGACAGCCCTGGTACACCATTACAGCACACATGTTCATTTACCTTGCCTTCAGTTGGATATCTGAGTTTTTCTTTTTTCTTTCTGTTCCTCTGTATGCAGTCCATTGATCCATTATTCAATTTATAGATCACTAAAAACATCTAAAAGAGAAATCTGAATGCCCATAAGTACAGTGTAACAAAGCAAGAACACAACAATCTTTTCAAAATACACTTTAGAAAATCCAATATTTCAAAGACAGATCTGTATTTTCTGTTACGAGGAATCAAACTATGCTTTTTAGACCTATTTTTTTTCTCATGCAAATGTACTGTGTTTGCATCTGAAAAAATGTTGAATGAGGGCAAGTATTGTTGGTGGCATTTATTGTTTTTGTACTTGTTGATGATATTTAACCCTCAAGCGACCAAGCTATTTTAGCGACTAAAATGACCGACTGGGGTCATTTATGACCCCACTGTATTTTACACAGGAATATGAAGACTCTTTTTGTGCTTTCTCACCTATTCCACTCCACTGCATTTTAAGATGGATATTCTAAAATAACCTTCTGTAATTATTCATGGATTTTAATCATTTTTGACTCAGAGCTAAAGTAAAACCATATGAACAATATGATGCATTCTAAGAACGCAATAACATTTATTTAGACACGCTTTGTCTGCCACTTCTTTTAAAACTTTATTCCTTTTGTTTCCTCAATAGGAAATCAAAAGTACATAAAAACAAAATCTACACAAACATCTTGTCTGTATGTGTGCAATGTAACATGCAGAGAAGTATTTAGATTAGGGGCGGCTGTGACTCAGGTGGCAGAGCTGTTCGTCCAATGCAAGACACTTTACCCACCTTACCTCCAGTGCTGCCACTTACACTGGTGTATGAATATGTATGCTGTGTAATGTTGCTGGTGGTCAGAGGGGTTGTAGGAGTGGATTGGCAGCCAGTCAGTCTGCCCCAGGGCAGCTGTGGCTAAAAATGTAGGTCTTCCAGCTATAGTGCACTGCAAAACACTATAGCAATTAGAGGTAAAAATAAATAAATAAAACTAAGGCCTACAATAATGAAAAACCTATACATCTTTCTGTGGTCATAAGTGACCCCAGACAAGTTTCCATTATCCTTGTCACACCAGTTGGCTGATCTCTACAAAAACTATGAGCAGCTGTAGGACAAGTAGATTGACAAATTCATGGTAGGAAGCATTTTTCAGATAAAAAATATAAAAACGGCAAATATAATTATATGGCTGAGGCCATAAATGACCCCACTCGGTCACTTGAGGGTTTAGTCTCAGTGTTTACTTGATTACTGGCTTTTGCTTGAAATTTTACAGTGTAATTCTAGAAATGTTAAATATTAATATACATTTTTGTCCCTTGATGCAAAGTTTCACCACATTATTTGTAACTTCATGAAAGTAATCACTTGTCTTTTTCTTTATTTATTGTTTTTTTTTTTTACAGTTTTAATATCATGTGTCCCCTGACTGATGGTTCTGAAAAGACACTCAAAAGATTAATGACCCATTTTAATGCAGTCACCAGGATTAAAAAAGCAGGCCTCCACTGTATTGTGCATCTTTTGACTAGACAAAGTAATGGGTAATTGTGCACTTTTTTAATCTTTAACAAAGATTCTTCTTCTTTTCCTTTCGGCTTTTCCCTTCAGGGGTCGCCACAGCGAATCAATTGCCTCCATCTAACCCTGTCTGCTGCATCCTCTTCTCTCACACCAACGACCTTCATGTCCTCTTTAGCCACATCCATAAACCTCCTCTTTGGTCTTCCTCTAGGCCTCCTGCCTGGCAGTGGGAAACTCAGCATCCTTCTCCCAATATATTCACTCTCTCTCCTCTGGACATGTTCGAACCATCTCAGTCTGGCCTCTCTGACTTTATCTCCAAAGCCTCTAACATGTGCTTTCCCTCTGATGTATTCATTCCTGATCCTATCCATCCTGGTCACTCCCAAAGAGAGCCTTAACATCTTCAGTTCTGCTACCTCCCGCTCTGCCTCCTGTCTTTTCCTCAGGGACACTGTCTCCAGACCAAACAACATGGCTGGTCTCACCACAGTTTTGTAAACCTTTCCTTTCATTTTAGCTGAAACTCTTCTATCACACATCACACCTGACACTTTTCTCCAGCCGTTCCAGCCTGCCTGTACGCTTCTTCATCTCTTTTCCACACTCTCCATTGCTCTGGACTGTTGAACCTACATACTTAAACTCCACCTTCTTGATCTCTTCTCCCTGTAACCTCACTCTTCCACTTGGGTCCCTCTCATTCACACACAGATACTCCATCTTGCTGCGACTAACCTTCATTCCTCTCCTTTCCAGGGCAAACCTCTGTCACACCTACAGCACACCTCACCACTGTCTTACAGTCCTCATAAATGTCCTGCACCACTCTAACATACTTCTCTGCCACTCCAGACTTCCTCATACAAAACCACAGTTCCTCTCTGGGCACCCTGTCATAAGCTTTCTCCGATCTACAAAGACACAATGCAGCTTCTTCTGACCTTCTCTGTACTTGTCTATCAACATCCTCAAAGCAAATATCTGTTGCACTCTTTCTTGGCATGAAACCATACTGCTGCTCACAGATGTTCACCTCTGCCCTTAGTCTAGCTTCAACTACTCTTTCCCATAGCTTCATCGTGTGGCTCATCAGCTTTATTCCTCTGTAGTTGCCACAACTCTGCACATCTCCCTTGTTCTTAAAGATGGGCACCAGCACACTTCTCCTCCATTCCTCGGGCATCTTCCCACTATCTAAGATCCTGTTGAACAACCCAGTCAGAAACTCTATTGCTACCTCTCCGAGACACTTCCATACTTCCACAGGTATATCATCAGGACCAAGTGCCTTTCCACTCTTCATCCTCTTCAATGCCCTCCTCACTTCATCCTTACTAATCTTTGCTACTTCCTGGTCCACAACAGTCACCTCTTCTACTCTTCGTTCTCTCTCATTTTCCTCATTCATCAACTCTTCAAAGTACTCTTTCCATCTTCCCATCACACTATTGGCACCTGTCAACACACTTCCATCCTTATCCTTTATCACCCTATAACCTGCTGCACGTCCTTCCCATCTCTGTCTCTCTGCCTTGCCAACCTGTACAGATCAGTCTCTCCCTCCTTACTGTCCAAGCTAGCATATAAGTCATCGTAAGCCCCTTGTTTGGCCTTTGCCACCTCTACTTTCACCTTACGCTGCATTTCCCTGTACTCCTGTCTACTCTCTTCAGTCCTCTCAGTGTCCCACTTCTTCTTAGCTAACCTCTTTCTCTGGATCCACTCCTGCACCTCCTCATTCCACCACCAAGTCTGCTTATCTCCTTTCCTTCCACATGTCACACCAAGTATTCTCCGACCTGTCTCCCTGATCACATTTGCTGTAGTTGTCCAGTCATCTGGAAGCACCTCCTGACCATCCAAAGCCTGCCTCAACTCTTTCCTGAAAGTCATACAGCACTCTTCCTTTTTCAGCTTCCACCATTTGGTCCTCTGCTCTGCCTTTGTTCTCTTCATCTTCTTCACCACCAGGGTCATCCTGTTTTTTTTGTTTTTTGTTTTCTCTTTTTTTTCTTCTTTTTTTTTTTGTCTGCAAGTCCACTCAAAAATGACACCATGGTGTCATTGCTTAAGCTTCATGTGCAATTTTTTTCTTCTTTGTGACTGTGACCATCACTTGCCCTCATGGCAAATTAACCTATCATGTTTATTTCAAGCTGTTTCCTGCATTATGCCATTGAGGGCTGTGCACACCCAAGTGAAACATAAAACAAACACAGGACAGACAGAAAGGTGAGGCATAGACAGTGTTCTAAGAGAAAAGGTGTATTTTATTTGTTCGTGCTCTTTAATTCCCACCTTAAAACCATTTACAAATCTAAAACCCTTCACAAACACCTAATACGACAAAATCCCAACTGGATCAATCATGAAGATGCCAGGAGGCCACGAGAAGGATAGATAAAGCAGAGTGAGATCCACAGACACTAACCCAGCAACCTCCACTGACTCAGCGACCGGAGGAACAAACTCTATTGAGTATTGGTAGGTGCCGGTGTGGTGAGTCTGGCATGCATTAAAACCTCCACCAAAAGGAGGGAGCTGTCTCCCCCAGCCCAAGGAGGTCCACACAGCCCCCCTGCAGAAGCCACCAAGCGGAGACCCAGCCCAGGAGCCCAGAGCGACCCCCGCCGACACAGCCAGAGCCCCAAGGTCCGCGCAGCAGAACAGGCCATAGCAGACCCCCACGGCGGCCAAACAGCTAGATGGAGCGGCTGGTTGTTAACTTGAAAATCAGGGTTGTGCCAAATGGGAGAAAACTTACAGGGCTCCAATTTAGAGTTTGCAATTTCTAATGCCTTCCACCAAGCGGTCAAGGTGGAGGAAATCATTGGGTTTTTAAAACAGTTATGTCGTTTGATGGATGTTGTAATAAAGAGTATGTCTGAAAGTCTGATGCTATTGCAATCCTTCTGTTCTAATTCTAACCAACAGTTGGCATCTCCAGTAGGTTGTGTCCATAGAATAAGATATTGTAGCTGGTTAGCTAGATAATAATGCATAAAATTTGGTGCTTCTAAACCTCCTTCGGATTTACTTTTCTGAAGAGTAGATAGACTGATTTTTGCTTTTTTATTATTCCAGTAAAATTTTGTGATAGCCGAGTCCAGCGACTGGAACCAGTTGGACGTTGGTTTGAATGGAATCATTGCAAAGAAGTAATTTATTTTTGGTAGGATTTTCATTTTGATAGTAGCTATTCGTCCCATAAGAGATATAGGGAGATTGTTCCAGCGCTGTAGGTCATTGGTGATGTTATCCAGTAGTGGGGCAAAATTTAAGTGAGTTAATTCAGATAATTTAGGTGAAATTTTTATGCCTAAGTATTTTAAGTTGCCTGCAGGGAAAGAGTAGTGAGGGTCCTGGTCTGCAGGATTCCATGAATTTTCTGTGATCGGAAGTAATGTTGATTTTGTCCAATTTATGGAATAATCTGATAACTCTGAAAATTTAGTTATTAAATTAAATACTTCCCGTAATGAAATAGCCGGTTCTTCTAAATAAAGTAATATATCATCTGCGTATAAATTAATTTTGTGTTCTGTTGCTCCAGAGCGGATTCCTTGGATCCTGACATCCTGGCGCACAGCTGTTGCCAACGGCTCAATGAATATCGCAAATAATAGAGGAGAGAGTGGGCAGCCCTGTCTGGTGCCTCTCTATAAGGTGAAAGTCTTTGAGGCGATTCCATTAGTGGTGACAGTAGCTTTGGGAGAATCATATAGTGCTGACACCCAGTGAATAAATGACTCTCCAAAGCCAAGCTTATTTAGAGCAGCAAAGAGGAAGGACCAGTTAACTTTGTCAAACGCTTTTTCTGCATCCAACGATATGATAACGGCCTTTTTGTCCTGCCGCTGTGACATGTTAATCAAATTTAAGAGCCTTCTTACGTTGTTGGTAGAGTGTCGACCTTTAATAAAGCCGGTTTGATCATTATGTATAATTGTCGAAATTACTATCTCTAGTCTAGATGCCAAGGCCTTTGCAATAATTTTAATGTCGGTGTTAATTCGTGATATTGGGCGATAACTTGATGGAAGGGTCGGGTCTTTATCTGGCTTTAATAAAAGTTTAATTGCTGCTGT
Organism: Acanthochromis polyacanthus; assembly: GCF_021347895.1. Taxonomy (NCBI): domain Eukaryota; kingdom Metazoa; phylum Chordata; class Actinopteri; family Pomacentridae; genus Acanthochromis; species Acanthochromis polyacanthus. The sequence goes on along the minus strand of NC_067119.1, from coordinate 34,519,171 downwards.
GTTCATGTGAGGCCGTATGTGACCACTGGTTTTAATTTCTATTACTAATCTAAAAAACAGTGGAGCCAGCATTGACCAGAAGTGCTTCAGAAATTCGGCCAGAAAACCGTCTGGACCTGGTGCCTTACCATTAGGCATACTATCTAGAGCACTGGACAGCTCATTTATGGACAGTGGAGCATCTAGGGTATTTTTATGTTCAGTAGATAACTGTGGCATATCTAAACTACTGAGAAATGCCTCAATATGCTCAGGGTTGGGTTTGTTATTTTCTGAATACAGATTCCAATAATAATTGTAAAAAATATGATTAATTTCTTCTGGTGATTGCGTATACTCACCAGTTGTCCCTTTTATTGCTGTTATGAGAGATTTTTCCCGATTGCGTTGGAGTTGGTTTGCAAGAAATTTACCTGATTTGTTATTATGCTCAAAGTTGTTGTATCTCAGTTGTTGTATTATAAACTCGGTCCTTTTAGATAACATCTCATCTAGCTGTATTTTTGTATTTTGTAATTCAGTCCATATTTGATTATTTGGGTTTGTTGTATATTCATCAGTTAGTTGTTTAATTTTATCTTCTCGATCTCTTTCTAATTTTTGGTCTTGTTTCTTTTTATAAGATGAATATGATATAATTTTACCTCTAAGTACTGCTTTCCCTGCTTCCCAGAGTAAAGATGGAGATGAGTTTGGGGAGTCATTCATTTCCAGATAGTCTGCCCACTCTCTCCTTATGATCTTATCGAACTCTTCATCTTTTAACAGTGAGATGTTAAAATGCCATGTCGGAGGAGGTTTAAAGGTGAGGTCAGTTTGTAAGGAGAGGGAGACTGGTGCATGGTCGCTGATAATAATGGGGTGTATTCTTGTAGAAATTTTCTCGACAATAGAATTATTTGTAAGAAAAAAATCAATTCTTGAAAATGATCGATGCACCGAGGAATGGAAGGTGAATTCCTTCTTTGTTGGATTTTTTAGTCTCCAGCTGTCGCCAAGGCCAAAATCATCCATATATTCCTCTATTACTTTAGCAGATTGTGATTGCCTTGTACATGTTGTGCTATTGGAGCGATCTACTAATGGATTTAGGACTGTGTTGAAGTCTCCTCCAATGATAACAGTTGAATTTGCTGTTAAATCAGATAGTTGAGAGAAAAATGAATGAAAAAAGGCCGGATCATCATTATTAGGGGCGTACAAATTCCCAATAGTATAATCTTTATTGAATATAGTTGCCTGGATAATAATGTATCTGCCTTCTGAGTCAACTATTATGTCATTTAAAGTAAAAAGTAGCCTCTTATGAATAAGTATAGAGACTCCTCTTTGTCTACTGTTATAAGGGGCAGAATAAACCTGATTGAAATTCATGCCAGTAAGTAATTTTTCGTCAGATTTTTGTAGATGGGTTTCTTGTAGGAGACAAATGTCTGCTTTTAATTTTGAAAAATGATCTAAGATTTTTATTCTTTTTGCCTGTGAGCGAGTGCCACACACATTCCAGGAGACCAGAGTTAGTTTATGCATATAGACAGTTTAAATTCAGCCTTGGATGTATAGCTATGTGAGCAGCTTATTGGTATTGGCATGTTATGAAATAAACTCAGTCTACTGATAATGTTGGACGGATGTATAGCAGAGTTTGAATCTATGATGGATGTGGATAATAAGACTGTAAAACATGTCAAACGTGAGCACAAAAAAACAAAGAACACTGGTGCCTCGACATATATAACACACAAAAGATTGACATAGGGAGTTTGTGTGGGGGGAGAGGGGAGGTGTGAGTTTAGGTGGTTAGGGGAAGCAGAGGGAGGGGAGGTAGACAAGAAGGTGAACAGAAGGGGGTCAAACATAAAACAGTGAGCCATTATTATAAGTAGCCATAGTGAGATTAAATACATATACATACCTTCATATATATATATGTGTGTATATATATATACACACACACACACACACACAATATATACATTATTTCATAGTAAATAAACAAAGCTCTTTCGTTTCACCAGTACTGATCAGAACAGCCAGGGAGTGGTATTGGGGTCCCGGTACAGTTGGCCGTCGATATAAAGTTTATCTACAACCAAAGTAGACCGTTTACCCTTCTGTCTGTTCTGTTTCAGTATGGGAAACAATACCTTCTGCCGCTCGTTGATCTCTCTCGGGAATTGATCGTTCATTCCGAAAGAGGTCCCTTTAAGCTCCCGTCCTTTACTTTTAACTAATTCTTTCTGTTTAAAATGTTCGAATTTAGCGATAATAGGACGGGATTTATTGCCTCTACGGGCTCCAAGCCGATGAACGCGGTGAAAGGAAATATTATTCACCGTTTCCTGGGGAATTTTTAAAGCGGTTATCATAAATTTCTTAATTTCTGTCTCCGGATTATCTGTGGTGCTTTCAGAGATTCCTGAAAATATTAAATTGTCCTGCATACTACGGGATTGGACATCCAGTACAGTCTCTTTAAGCGCTTTATTCTCCCTTTTAATCGTTTCCAACTCGGTTGTAACTGCGGAAAAGTTAGAACGTAGTTCCGCGTTATCAAGTTCAAGCTCACTTACCTGTCGATAGGCGTTCTCCAAACTTACCTTCAGGTCTCGAATTTCGTCGCGGAGGACGCTGAGAACATCTAGGTTCTTATTTATGGACTCCAGGACATCAACCGGGACGTCCGTTGTAGCTAGGTCGTCCGTACCAGTCGAGGAATCGTTTTTCCTCTTCTTAGACGGATTGTCGCGGTTCGGGTCTTCCATGACGCGGTTGTAAAAATATCCGTCGATAAATCGCTCGAGGTCCTCCACGGTGGGTGGTGCTCCAAATCCGCAGTTCGAGTAAGGAAATATCAATAATTGAATGCAAGTAATGCGGTGATTAAATTTAATTTTGTTTAGAGAAAGAGCTAAGATTAGTGAATTCTATTTCAGCAGCAGGGCGCCGCCATGTTGTATTCCGAAATCTCACTGGCAGTCTCGCGAGAGTCACAGCATAGCCTCCCTCCACCACCAGGATCATCCTACACACCACCATCCTATGCTGTCTGTCTACACTCTCACCTACCACTATTTTGCAGTCACTGATCTCCTTCAGATTACACCGTCTACACAAGATATAGTCTACATGTGTGCTCCTACCTCCACTCTTATAGGTCACCCTATGTTCCTGCCTCTTCTGGAAGAAAGTATTCACTACAGCCGTTTCCATCCTTTTTGCAAAGTCAACCACCATCTGTCCTTCTGCGTTCCTCTCCTGGATACCAAACCTGCCCATGACCTCCTCATCTTCTCTGTTTCCTGCCGCAACGTGTCCATTGAAGTCTGCACCAATGACAACTCTCTCACTTCTAGGGATGCTCTGCATCACTTCATCAAGGTCCAACCAGAATTTCTGCTTCTCCTCCAGCTCACATCCTACCTGTGGAGCATACCCACTAACAACATTGAACATCACACCTTCGATTTCTAGCTTCAGGCTCATCACTTGATCTGACACTCTTTTTACCTCCAGGACATTCCTAACAAACTCCTCCAAGATAACTCCTACTCCATTTCTCTTCCTATCTACACCATGATAGAACAACTTGAACACTGCTCCTAAACTTCTAGCTTTACTACCTTTCCACTTGGTCTCCTGGACACACAGTATGTCCACCTTCCTCCTCTGCATCATGTCAACCAGCTCTCTACCTTTTCCTCTCATAGTTCCAACATTCAAAGTCCCTACTCTCAGTCCTAGACTCTTGGTGGCCAGGACCAGTGCCGGAGGGTCTGCACCAGCGGTCTTTATGGTGTCCTCCTCTGCGTCTGGTGGCGCCAAGGGCCGGTAAGGGGAGAGCCGGTCATGGTGTAAAACCACCGGTTTTCTGCGATCAGGCATTCGGACCCGATAGACCACATCAGTGAGCTGCTCCATCACCACGGCTGGTCCGCGCCAGTGTGTGGAGAGCTTGGGCGACAAGCCCTTCTTCTGCACCTGGCAGTAGACCCACACCTTTTGTCCAGGTGCGAGCTGCTGCCCCCGGCAATGAGTGTCGTACACCCGCTTCTGTTTTAGCCCAGCGTCCTCTTTGGCTTGGCGGGTGAAGTCGTGCACCACCCGCAGGCGTTCCCGCAAGCAGCAGAAATAGTTCAGTTCAGGGCCTCCTGTGATCTCCAGCTCCGGGGGGGAACCGAACACCAAGTCCACCGGTGTCCACAACTCCCGGCCGAACATTAGTGCAGCAGGCGTGCACTGACTGGACTCTTGGACGGCAGAGCGGTACGACCACAGGACCAGGGGCAGATGGCGGTCCCAGTCGCGTTGGTGGCGGTTGGTGAGGATGGCCAGCTGGGTGGCCAGGGTCCTGTTGAAGCGCTCCACCAGCCTGTCGCTCTGGGGGTGTAGCGGCGTGGTCCTAGTCTTGGTCACCCCCAGCCGCTTGCAGACCTCAGCAAACACCTGGCTCTCAAAGTTCCGTCCCTGGTCAGTGTGCAGCTCCTTGGGGACCCCAAACCGGGTGAACATCTCCTCCATGAGCCGCTCCGCTGTCGTCGAGACACTCTGGTCGGGAACCGTGTAGGCCTCTGGCCACTTTGTGAAGTAGTCCATAGCCACCAGGACGTAGCGGTTCCCGGAGACAGTGACGGGAAAGGGGCCGAGGATGTCCACCCCGATGCGCTCCATCGGGGCCCCCACAAGGTACCGCTGTAGCGGCGCGTGGGACCGCTGGCTCGATCACTTCTGGGTGGTACAGACGTCGCAGCAGTGCACGTGGAGTTCTACGTCTCGCCGACAGCCCGGCCAGTAGAACCGGCTGCGAAGCCGATGCAGCGTCTTGGCAGCGCCATAGTGCCCGGTCCCCACCGCGCCGTGGACCGATTCCAGGACCTTGGAACGGAGCACTCGAGGGACCAGCAGTTGGAGGAGGTCGTGGCCCCGACCCGGTGCTTGTCAACGGCGGTAGAGCAGGCCCCCACTGGACTCGATGCTGGCCCACTGCGAGTAGTAGACCTTCACCTCGGGCGCACATCTGGACACCTCGGACCACTCCGGCCGCTGCCCCGCCTCCATCCACCTCTGGAGCAGACTCAGCGTCTCGTCAGCCGCCTGGTGACTCTGTAACTCAGCAGAAGACAGTGAGAGCCCATGGGAGATACTCACCACTGCCGCACTCCGGACCTCGGGCCCCCTGCTGCTGGCAGTAGCGGCACTTGGCCGCTGCGCAGGGTCGCCTGGACAGCGCATCGGCGTTGCTGTGTTGTCGCCCCGCCCGGTGCCTGATCTCGAAGTCGAACTCTTGGAGGATCTCGAGCCAGCGAGCTACCTGGCCCTCGGGATCTTTGAAGTTCATCAGCCAGGTCAGTGAAGCGTGGTCGGTGCAAAGCAGGAATCGCCGGCCCAGGAGGTACGGCCGAAACTGGCGCAGCGCCAGCACAACGGCCAGCAGCTCTCGGCGGGTGACGCAGTAGTTCCGCTCTGCCCGGTTCAGCGCTTTGCTGTAGTAGGCCACCACTCTTTCAGCCTCCCCTTCTCCTTGGGACAGCACTGCTCCCACGCTGACGTTGCTGGCATCGGGGTCTACGATGAACGGCTGCTGTGATGCTGGATACACCAGGATGGGGGCCTGGGTCAGGGCGGCTTTCAGTGTCTGGGAGGCGGCGGTGGCGCTGTCATCCCACCGGAAGGGGCGGCCTTTGTCTGTCAGGCGGTGAAGTGGGCTGGTAATGGTGGCGAAGCCCTTCACAAAGCGTCGGTAGTATGACGCCAGCCCCTGGAAGCTTCGGAGCTCGCTGACGTTAGTCGGCCTCGGCCAGTCCTGGACTGCGACCACCTTGTCGGGGTTGGTGGCCACACCCCGAGCACTGACGACGTGTCCCAGGAACTCTGTCTCTCGGCTCAGCAGGGGGCATTTTCCTGGATGCAGCCTCAGGCCAGCTCGGCGGATGCGTTCGAAGACCTCTCTCTGGTTGGCGAGGGCCCCATCGAAGCTGTCGGCGTGTACCAGCAGGTCGTCGAGGTACACCACACACTTCTCTCGGGGAACGGCAGCCAGCACCCTCTCCATCAGCCGTTTGAACGTCGCCGGTGCGTTGCAGAGTCCGAATGGCATGACCCGGAACTGCCACAGTCCCTGGCCGAAGGTGAAAGCGGTCTTGGGTCGTGCTTCCGGGGCTAACTCCGTCTGCTATCATCAAGGGAGCTGAACCAGCTGGAGCCGGAGATGTAGTCGAGGGCGTCATCTATGCGGGGCAGCGGGTACGAGTCCTTCTTGGTTACACCGTTCAGCCGTCGGTAATCCACACAGAACCGCCAACCACCGCCCTTTTTCCTCACCAGCACGACCGGCGCGGCCCAGGGGCTGTCAGAGGGCTCGATCACTCCGTCATCCAGCATCTCGCGGATCATCTCTTCAGCTGCCTGCCGCTTGGTTAACGCAAGCCGATGGGGGCGCAGGCGGATGGGCTGGGCGTCTCCCATCTCGATGTGGTGTTGGACCAAGGAGGTCCTCTGGCAGTCTTTGACGTTGACCGCGAAGATGTCTTTGTGCTCCTCCAGGAGTGTTTTCAGCTGCCGCTGCTGGTGTGGCGTTAGCCCGGTGCTGCTACGCTGCCACAGGTCTTCTCGCAGGGCCTCGCTGAGTGTTTGCGGCGAGGTGAGGCAGACGTGTTGTCGGAGTCTCTATGGTGTGAGGCCCCTCATGAAGGCGTGGAGGGCCAGCTCAGCTTGGACAGCCGCTTCGAGGAGAGGGTAACCTTGCTGGGCGTGGAGCTGCACATCAGCGGCGAAGGTCCCCAGCCTCTCTCCCTCTCGGCGGCGGCGACCAATCAGCTGCTCTCGGTTCTCGACGGCGGACGGTCTCTCGCCGAATCTCCTCTCTAATGCGGTAGTTAGGGCCTGCAGATCGTGTCGCTGTGCTGGGTTGAGGTCCAGTAGCACCCGGGCTGCTTTCCCCTCCAGAGCAAGGGCAAGGCTCGTCGCGGTGTCCTCGGCGCTCCAGCCGTTCTGCTGCGCTGCTAGCTCTGCCTGGGCTAAGTACGGGGCGAGCTCCCTCTCTCCGTTGTACTTCGGCAGCTTGGCGGGCGCTTTCCGTGCAGCTTCGGCGGCAGCGGCGCCGGGTGGCTCCCCACTCTCGGCTGGTGGTGGTCGGCGGCTGGCTGTCGGAGAATCTCTCCTGCTAGCGGCGTCGGCTTTGCGGCCTGTGGCGGCCCACCATGTCTTCGAGGGGCGGCGGGTTCTTGGTGTGGTGAAGCTATCGGGGATTCCGGGAGCGAACTCTCCGCAGGCCGGCTCTTTTCTTCTTGGGTTTTCACCCAAGAGGCAGCCCAGTCCCTCGATAACTTGCTGAAGGTCCCTCAGTTCTTCCTCCATCTGCAGTCGGGCGAGTTCCATCTCACTTCTGACACCAATGTAGCGCTGAGCGGCGATATGAGGCAGGAATGACGAGGAATCTTGCAGTTCACACACCAAGGCTTTATTGTCACCACCACAATAAGCACTCAGGAAATACACACCCACTGTGCCGGCTCGCAGGCCGAGGTCATTTCCCCAACAACCCCCGAGTCACGGTACAGTTAAAAACAGTGAACCCACAAAATGAACCCAGCATGTAGAATTAGGACAATGCAAAACAACCAGTAATAAGGGAACGTCTCACATCACCTAAATAACCCCACAAAGCAATCCCAAAGAACACATAAGTTCCCATGCTGCATTCGTTGCAGTCACTCGCTGCAACGACCCCAGCGGCTCCCCACAGCCGCTACAATATCTAACCCCTAACCCTAACCCTAACCCTAACCCAGACCAAAACAATGCCTAACCCTAAAGAAACGTTTTTGCACTTTTACTTTTTTCAGTAACAACAACATGGCCAAGAAAACACTGTTTTCATTTGTGGGGACCCAAATGAGGTCCCCACAAATGACATGTTTTTTTGGTTTTCCTATAGTTGTGGGGACATTTGGTCCCCACAAGTATAGCCAGAACCTAGACACACACACACACACACACACACACACACACACACACACACACACACACACACACACACATTGGTTTGTACATCACATAAGGATAACCAAATCTCCCCTGCTGCCTTCGTGACAATCAGTTGAAAACTCCACCACCACAGTAGAGAGGCTGCTTGTACTCATTTTGAGATCCCTTGTCTGGAAACTCTCTGCACCTCAAAGACTTCCACACATGGACTGAACTTGGAAAAATGAAAACAGATGACCAGCTCTGTTGTTGTCTTTAATCAAGTGTTTACTCTTGTCCTCTGTCACAGCCACCTGCTAATTTTATGTGCCGTGGGAGAAATGAGATTTCACACTTGGTTGTTTTTGCCTAAGAAGTTAATTAATTCCTAAAAATGAAAATAAGCAGGTTGGACTGCAGTGAGCTGAGGTTTAGTCATCACACGGGATACAGGATATCGACCATCTTCTTTCTCTATCAGCTCAGCCAATTTAAATTCAAATACGTGACTGATAAGGATCCTCTCCTCTCACTTCTTATCTCTGTTCAGCTTTTAGCAATTGACGTTTTCCCTTTTCCCCAATCTTGACTTCTCTCCCTGTCTGGGCTTTCTGTTTGTTTGTGTGTGTGTTAACTGAGCTAAGGAGTTTCCTGTCAGACCGTCTTGATGTCTTCATCTCTCTTAAAGATTCTGTCATCTCTTCGCTTCTCAATGCACTGTTTCGAATATTTTTAGCTTTGTTTTATAACACCTTCAGATGTGTTAATGAACATTAGAATGCTTCAGATACACACCGTCTGTGCTCTTTTTCCGGCTGCTTTTTATTTTTTACATCACATTTCTTCTTTTCATCTATTTGTTACTGTGGTTCTACATCAGGCTGCAGCATATAGTAAACAGTTCTCTCAGAATGGAGGATTTCCAACTTGGCTGCTTGTGTTTGTTTGAAATGGAAAAAAAAAAGTTGTTCAATTAGTGACTTGGCTGACTAAAATAGAAAACATATCGTAATCATACAATCCTAGTCCAGCTTATGAAAGAAGCAAATAATGTCCATAAAGCTGACCTCAACCCCGTCATGCAGCTGGCAGATGATGCTCTGTTTGTAGAAGCTTCTGATGTTGTTGAAGATTCAGGCATTTTTGGCAGTTTTGAAGTCCCCCTCAGGTGAAAATCCATTTGTCCAACTCTGTTAGCACATCCACATCCGTGGTGTGCTGCATTTTTAAATGCTGGAAGGAATGTCATAAGTAAAATACACAAGTAGAGTACACTACTGTTCAATAATTTGGGATCACCCAGGCAATGTCATGTTTTCCATGAAAACTCACACTTTTATTCATGTGCTAACATAACTGCACAAAGGTTTTGTATTCATCAGTTAGCCTTTCAACATCATTAGCTAACACAATGTAGCATTAGAACACAGGAGTGATGGTTGCTGGAAATGTTCCTCTGTACCCCATGGAGATATTCCATTAAAAATCAGCCGTTTCTAGCTAGAATAGTCATTTACCACATTAACTATGTATACACTGGATTTATCATTCATTTAATGTTATTTTAATTTAAAAAAAAAAAGCTTCAAAAATGAGGACATTTCTAAATGACCCCAACCTTTTGAATGATAGTATAAGTCCACTAATGCCATGACTGATCATTTCTTCCATCTCAGAATTATGGACTCTGACAGTCGGGGTTCAGATCCAACAAGTGTAAGGTACCGAACAACCCACAGTGGTCGCTGAAATAACTTCACCCTTTAAAAAGGCAGACTGACTGATTACAAGTTTGATACCTGTGATGCTAATTGCAGGACAGACCTTAGTTTAACATGTCCCTTATGTACCTATGGTTAAATTATTTTCGACCTTTTAAAGTGGTACCATCATTTTTGACCAGGCCAGTTCCATTACGTTGTTTTTTGACATAATTCTGTCGAACCACAATTTAAAAGCAATGTCTGATTTTCATTAGTTAATATTTAGTATTTTTTAGTTTAATATTACTTTTGTCAGTTTCAAGTTATTTCAGTGACAACTGTGGGGTTTTCCTTTCTTTAACAGGAAAGTACCAACAGTTTTGTCCATGTGCATATATCCAGGCCATTTTAGGCTTTCATTGAAACAAGTAGCTAAATACGCAACAGGGATACACAGAGTTGTTGTTGTTAACAAGCTGTTGCGAATTTTTGTCAATGACAGGAGGGTTTTTGTAGAATGAATTATGGATATTTATAAAACCTGCATTAAAAGACTTTCTGTCCACTTGGCAGCTACTCAACAAGCTACACCGATTTCCTTATGAAGCTGATATGGCTAATGCATTACCAAGGCTATTTACACAATCAGTAAACGCAGCGCCTCATTAGGATTCATTTTGAGTCGATTCTCAGACCACCTGACAAATTTTAATCTATTATTTATCCTCCTGAGGGAAATATCTGGCTCTTATGCTGCTAAATGCTTATGTGCTCTGTTTGTGGTTTGTTACTGAGCAGGTAGTACACAGTTTTACTGTAAAAGTTTTTCCTGGAGCTAACCTTTCAGAGCTGTGGAGTTGAATTATCACAGATCACCACCCCACCCTGCTGCTCCCCTCTCACTGACTGTCACCAAGACTTTATCCTGACTCCTGACAGGGTGACAGCCCTAGATTTTACCCTGACAAGAAAATGTGGTGGAACTGAAGAAAAAGCAGTCAAGGCAGAGGCCAGACAAACAAAAAAACATGTAACATGTCGAGGAGGGCCAGTTCTGAACCCACAGGACGATGCACGGAGCAGGCAGGGTCAGGATAAACTAAAACGAATTTCTTTAACAGAAAACACAATCAAATTAGGCAGACTGGGAAGAATCTAGAAATAACGAATGAAAGGAAGACTAACTAGTGGGGAACGAAACTACTGAAGTCAGAAGGGAGACTACGGACAGAACTATAATTAAACTAAGGCTGAACTGACTGCATGGGAAGGGAGAGGGGAAGGCCAGCTCCGGGAAACCGGCAATCCGGAGAGTGCACGTCTGGCGAAGCTGGCGGAGTGGCGAAGAGCGGTGGCGATCAGAGGGGAGAGCCAAAGGCGGAGCGGGCAGCCGGTCCTCTTCAGGAGGTGAGGGGGATTTCCAGCGGGCCGGGGTTCCAGTCCTCTTGTGAGGTGGGTAGGCGAGCGGCCGAACAAAGCAGGGCTGGCAGCGGGCGGATTTACCAGCAGACGGCTGGTCCAGGCGGAGCTGCAGCAGGATTCTTACAGAGCGGTCAGCGGTTCTGCAGGCAGAGTAGAAAGTCGAGATTAGGAAGTCAGAGATACGAGATATCAAAAAATATGCAGGCCTAGTAGAACTAAGTGTGAACTGCGTTTTACGATCTGGCAGGTGGAGAGAGAAACCAGCTTTTATTTGCAAGGGTGATGAGACAGGTGACTGATTCGCAGCCGTCCCGGATACCTACTGATGGAGATCAAAGGATTGTTTGCAGCCGTGGAGGAGTGGTGCTGAAGGGAGAGCGATCAACAATGAACAGGAGAGAGAGAGGAAGGACAGACAGGAGAACAGGGTGGCCCGGACAAAACAATTAGCTCAGCAATACTAATAGCTTTCTTAGCGCTGAGTGGAGCAGCAGCATGGTGATACCTCTGTATGGGTTTGTCATTATGGAGGATCTCTTTTACATTACCTGTGGTCATTTGATCAATTGCTGGTAAGAATTAAAAGTGGATCCCTCGCCAGTCATTCATTCGACTCCTGTAAACTCATCTGTGTATATCCAAGTTTCATATTTAGAAGATTTCATCCATCCATCCATTATCTTTACACGCTTAATCCTCATTAGGGTCACAGGGGCCAGTAGTCTATCCCAGCTGACTTAGGGCAAAGGCAGGGGACATCCTGGACAGGTCACCAGTCTATCACAGGGCTACACATAGAGACAAACAATCACACTCTTGCATTCACACAAATGGACAATTTAGAATCACCAATTAACCCCAGAATGTTTTTGGACTGTGGGAGGAAGCCAGGAAGGAAGCCACACATGCACAGGGAGAACATGCAAACTCCATGCAGAAAGATCCAGGGAAAGCCAGGACATGAACCAGGGATGTTCTCGCTGTAAGGCGAAAGTGCTAACCACTACTCCACTGTGCAGCCCCTTTAGAAGATTTCTCCATTCTCCCTTTCTTCCTTAAAATTTCTTAGATGTAATTTACACTGTTGTTTCCATGAAGGTCCTTCTCCACTCACCCCTGCCCCTGCCACTTGCTGCCACTCAGCACATCAGCTCACCTACAACTGTGTTCCACTCATTGTAGCATGTAAAAACACTGTATGGACATGCTAATGAGATAAAAAATAAACATGATTTTCACTAAAGGTGGTATTTGAAACACAAAATAGCCGATATTACTTTTATTCATTAAAAAAACACATCCTTTGTCAATTTAATATGCTTCACTGCTACAGTATTCATGGTCTTGCTGACTAATGCTAGATAATGTTTGCAGCTTCAAATCCTGTAGATATTGTTGTATACCTGGCATTCCTGTTGTAATTGATCAGTGTTGTGCTACTATCTACTGCTATGCTATGTTTATTCTTGATCTTGATGTCTGCAAATGCACATTGTCAATTAACATCGCTAATATTTTGAATTTCAGAGGAAACCTAACCTTCAGGCTGTAAAGGGAGTGAAAACGGAAGCCTTCAAATGTGTCACATTTTTTTCCGCCAGCTGGGTTAACCAGTCAGTGAACTGCACAATAAATCAGCTCATTTGTGCCTTTCTTCCAAAGGTTTCGTGCTGGATTTAAACAAGCTTTCCGCTGCTGCCCCTGCATCCCTCAAGGCTCTTATGAAGGCCTGGAACTAAAGTCCACCCGCTACCTTCATACTCAGACCAGCGTTTACAAGGCCAGTCGAATGGAGACCACTGTATCTACCGTTCTCCAGGTTGGGGACGACGTTGAGCAGCCAAAGGTCAAGGTAACAGGGGTTTCAAGGCCCAGTGTGGCCAAAGTTGGGGCCAGACCACATAGCTCCTCCCTGGACCTCACATCAAATGGGTCATCATCCCGGAGCGTCTCCAAAACGGTATCAGAAACGTCCAGTTTCTACTCCAGTAACAACCTGCAAGAATAAACGTCAAGTACAGGTGGTATTTTGCCAGACAGCTGAGAGAGAGTTTGAGTTGACTGTTCACATAGCTGCTTATGTCCGCGTGTATTCATGCAAAGTACAGTGTGGATGTGTGAGTTTGTCTGCTGGTGACTGAGTTTCTGATGAATATATCTCTGATGTATTCACTGGAACATCATGATAGAAAAATTCTTCACTTAGCACTGTTCCAGCCCACAACGTCCTGGTAGAAAGTATCATGCTACTCACAGCTAATGATCAACTGGCAATAGGAAGATTTGCTCAGTTCTAGAAAGCAATGAGAAGCACTTCAGGGACACAAGCACATTCCAGTTCAAAAGCGACACTGAAGCAGACGTTAGCACCTCCAATCTTCACAGCTTCTGCTTGTCTCACCAGCCCTCTCTCAGTGCAGAGAGAAGGTTCACACATCCTCAGTCATGCAAGCTGTCTGACTTCACACAGTCTATTTTGGAGTGGACCTATAACATGAGACCGGCATGCTTTCAACACAGCAACCCCTCGTTTTAACAGGGGGCTTCTTCAGAAAGAGACAAAGCTTGTGTTTTCAGTTTTCAGTGTGCAGAATGAGTGCCTGACTGTGGTTTCAGTTGAAAGGTTCACCCATAAAAAGTGATGAAGACTGAAAACATAAAAGCATAAACTCTGAGCTTTACATTTGTGAGTGTGTGTGGATGCATGTGTGTGTGTGTCCATGCGCGGGAGCTGATCAGAATGCCAACTCCAGCTCCCTGAGCAGGACTTCATTGGCAATCCAGCGTGCAGAACGAGTGCCTGTCTGGCTAAAGGAGAGCTCTGAGGATCCCCTGCAGGCGATGCTGAAAAGTTCTGCCAATCAATGTAAACAGCAGCGGTGTCTGGCTCAGCATTCATCTGGCAAAACATCAACCTCAACAGCTGGCGGCATTGTTTCTGAATTGTAGAAGTGCTTTAAAGGCTGAATTCAAGTGAAGATAAACACTTTACTAATGTTAAAATTGCCTGATATAAGACTTTGGCTCAGTCCACCACCACACAATGTTGATGTGTAGCCATCAAAGTAAAATGATCCAATGTCCCACAGAATTCGTAGTTTTAAAATAATACCTGACTCACCATCTTCCAGTCTGTCTAACCTGCTCCACCTTCTTCCAGTCTGTCTAACCTGCTCCACCTTTGTCAGATAAATAAATCTTAATTCATGATCTGCAGACCAGGCACCGCTTTCAAACTGATATATTTATGTAATTCGCATTAGCTGCTCTATAATGTGACCTGTCAGCAACATGCACTCTGTATCTGGCTGGGTTACATTTATAGCTCAGTACTTCCCTGTTACACACTGTTTCAGTTAATGTGGCTAAAGTCACCATGACGTCCTGTGTGGGAGGCGTGGGCTCTTTCAAACATCCACACTTTATCAGCTGTCGCTGCATCAAAATATACTCCAGCAATGAGCAAGAAGGTGCTTGTTAAAATGAGGTTTAAAGGTGTTTGTAGATTTCTCGGCCTGGAATGTGCGCAGGCAGCCTGTTAGCGCTTTGTTGCGCATCGATGTGCCTTGTTGCTAAGCATAATGTCTGTAAAAGGACCAGGTTAGCACAGGAGCAGCTCACTCTGCTGGAGTCCAAGAAATAGACAGTTAGGGGCCTGTAAGCACACTAGGATGAACTGTCATAACCTTCTACAGCGGTAAACACCCACCCACACACGCAGCAATATGTAATCACTGCAAAAACTGCATTTGAGTGTAAGCTTGTATTACAATGAATGGTTTTAATAGGTTCACCAAATTTAATGTAATGGAGTTTATTTGCTACAACTTTGGTATCTGTGAAAATAGTTTGTGTAGTTTTTTAATTAATGAAAATCAAAATATTTTATCTACAAATATCCTTCAGTGAGCTTAACAACTAAATCCACAAGACGTGCATATTTGCTGTGTGCAGAACATGCACATGGTCTCAGCTACACACATCCACCAAACAGCAGAACTATCACTTACAACACCTACAAAGACAGCAAAATACATTTGAATAAGTCTTATTTTGAATATTTAACTCTAAAATGTATATTCTTGGTGAAACAAAGGAAACACGGATTTCACTTGTTTTGTGCCGGGAATTAATTCACTGTTAACACATTGTCACATATCCTCAGCTAAACCATATTTTAAGATGGATATTGTTGGCATTACAACACAAGCACAAATGCTCAGAGAGTGGTCACCTGTTGACACCCATCAATGACACACACGCACGCACGCGCGCGCACGCACGCACGCACGCACGCACGCACGCACGCACGCACGCACGCACGCACGCACGCACGCACGCACGCACGCACACACACACACACACACATTTCACAGGCCTCCTCTTCCCTGCTGCTGTAGTCTCAGCGCACGAAGCCTGTTGTTATGAATTCCAGTGTCAGCTGTCATGAAAATGAGAAGCAGTTGTGACGCAATGTTATTTTTTTGGAAACGCAACATTATATCACACAGCGCAGTGTATATCTCACGCTGAAACACAGACAGGGCAGGTCACATTCAGTGCAGAGAGAAAACAAAACACAGCAGATTTAAAACAGTATTATTTATTTAACCATAGTTTACATTCCACTTTTTCTCTGCAGCTGGGGTTTAAAAATAAAACATCTGACAGAGTTATTAGCAGATTAAAGTCTTTGCCAAGTCAGTGATTAGTTCAGTGATCAGAGCATCAAAATCACAACTTTGAAGTTTCACACTAACACAGGTACATACACTATGCTGAGGGATAGTCTGGGATTTCCACTCAAAACTGAGTAGATTAAGGGGGGAATATTTCAATACATAATCAATGGATTGAGGGCTGCACAGTGGAGTAGTGGTTAGCACTTTCGCCTTGCAGCAAGCAGATCCCCGGTTCATATCTCAGCCTGGGCCTGGGATCTTTCTGCATGGAGTTTGCATGTTCTCTCTGTGCATGCGTGGGTTTTCTCCGGGCACTCCGGCTTCCTCCCACAGTCCAAAAATATGCTGAGATTAATTGGTTACTCTAAATTGTCCGAAGGTGTGAATGTGAGTGTGATTGTTTGTCTGTATATGTAGCCCTGCGACAGATTGGTGACCCGTCCAGGGTGTCCCCTGCCTTTGCCAGAGTCAACTGAGAAAGGCTCCAGCACCCCCCACGACCCGAGTGAGGATAAAGTGGTGTATAGAGAATGGATGGATGGATGGATTGAAGTGTAAATTTATACTACACATTTGGTAGGTAGGTGGTTTATATGATGTATTCCCGTCCTCACTTAGTATGAACACACAAGACCGTCTTACAGCTGTGGAAGGCAAATCATTTTTGCAAAAAAAATATTAACTTGCATCACTGTGACTCTGCAAACATCTGCTCCCACACACAATTCTAGAACAACTGATTTTATAGATCACACTTTTCTTGAACAAACATTTTTTGAAAAGCTGCAATGTTGGCCACCACTATTAAAACATGCTAAAGAATTGACCCATGATTTAAACTAATTGTAGAACCTTTTCTGATTGAATTAAATCCAACTCTATTATACATCAACTATATAATTGCTTCCTTGTGAGGCCAAACTTTTAGCCTTAGATGTTGAACACAGGTCAATAGAGTGAATAATACTGGTGGTCAGTTAGGGACACATGATAGAAACAATTTACTGTATTTATTATCTTGAAGATATTCATTTTTTTTTATGCTTATTCAGTGCTGTATGATTAACATGCAGATTGACATTGAGAACAGTTGGGTCAGTACTTGCTTGCTGTTATTTACATCTTACTGTTTTATTAGTCCATATTTTTGTCACTAGAAACATACATAGAATAAATAAAAGAATAATGATAAAATAGAATAAGTTTTAAAAGAAATATTTTTTTCCTGTAGAAAATGCAACATGACTCAGAGTTGGAATACCTGTACAGTTTGTATAGTAGGTTTAATTGTTAATCCAAGTAGTTAGCAGTTGCAATGCTAAATGGTTCTTTAATCTAGTCAAAGGTCGGAGCTTGTACACAAAACACTTTCAACGCAGAAGTTAACTACAGCTTCCAAGGTGCATTTTGCTAGAAAACATCCAGTCACCAAGCCTAAAGGGACACAAACAGGACATGTAGTTTTATCTTTAGAGACAGATGTATACCTCTGCTCTGATCACTTGGGGTTTTAACATGTAAGTTCAGCTTGCTAGAAATATTGTCATTAGTTGATATTCTACCAACTGCAAAGGGTACAAAACGTACCTCAAATGTGAAACAATGCTTCAAGTCTTGTGTGTTTTTCAGGATGGGACTTGATCTGTTATGGCATTTAAAAATACAGGGACACAGTAGTCGTATATTCTGAAAAATAATCAAGAAGCCCAACCTTGTCCAGCACAAGACTTGCGGCAATATATACACTACCGTTCAAAAGTTTGGGGTCACCCAGGCAATTTCCTTTTTTGCATGAAAACTCACACTTTTATCCATGTGCTAACATAACTGCACAAGGGTTTTCTAATCATCAATTAGCCTTTCAACACCATTAGCTAACACAATGTAGCATTAGAACACAGGAGTGATGGTTGCTGGAAATGTTCCTCTGTACCCCTATGGAGATATTCCATTAAAAATCTGCTGTTTCCAGCTAGAATAGTCATTTACCACATTAATAAAATCTAAACTGTTTTTCTGATTCATTTAATGTTATTTTCATTGAAAAAAAAAGCTTTTCTTTCAAAAATGAGGACATTTGTAAGTGACCCCAGACTATTGAACGGTAGTGTAGTATACAGTCAGCTGAGTGTGTGCTATATACAACTGTTGGAGTATTGGAGAGCTCTACAGCACAGCTCAGACACAGAGTGATCAAGCAGAGAATGAGAACATTGAGGATGATGTTATTACAAAATAGTAATCTGATTACACTATACCAAGACCTGGACTCTTGATGCCTTTTGTCTTGATAGGATGATTTGGAGTCATTGAGTTGAACATGAGAATACTC
The DNA here is from genome assembly GCF_021347895.1 of Acanthochromis polyacanthus. Taxonomy (NCBI): domain Eukaryota; kingdom Metazoa; phylum Chordata; class Actinopteri; family Pomacentridae; genus Acanthochromis; species Acanthochromis polyacanthus. The sequence goes on along the minus strand of NC_067119.1, from coordinate 34,501,067 downwards.
TTTGTCTGCACGTAATTCTGCAAGTAAATAAGCTTATAAACTAAATGCACATGCAGTTGAGATTATTATTGTGTTTCCTTATGGGGAGCATCACAGGGATGGTGACATGAGGAGCATCCTGTCCTGCAGCTGATTTTTACTCTTGTTTCTACAGTGAGTTACATTCAGGGTCACAACCAGGATTTCATTTGTGTCAGGTGTCATGTTTTAGAACCTAATACAGTGGGACAGGTACTAGTTTGTGGGACTCAGCAGTATTATTCTGTAAATAATATATTTTGTTTGGAATATATTTGGCATTTGAAATACACTGTTCTGATCACTTTTGATCATGGTACTGTACAGAGTTGAGTGAGTTCAGCCTACGTTCACTACAGATAACACTGTGTTACTGATACAATTGCCTACTCTTTATTCTAATTAAGTAACATTGGCTAAGACCGAGATTCATAGTGTTCACAGGAACAGCTTCACCACAGATCTGCCAAATCACGATAATCAGCGTCTGATTGTTACCTAAATATGAAATGTATAGATACAGGCTTTCACTGAGGTACAGTGGCCAAGTTCAATTTTATAGTCACCATCCCAGCACAAAATGTGCACAGAGTGTACAACCTTTACTTAAAGTGGAAAACTGACCTAGCAAACAGAATGGATGTAAATGTACAAATTCCCCCCATTTAAATTGCTTACAGATGTGTACATAAAATCCAGAATATAAAAAAATATATATCAACATTTGTGTGGTTAAAGTTCAATTAGGTGTTCCATGACAGCCATCAGCAGATTTTGTTGTGCCACAAAGTTTCAAAGTACAACTTCAGCCCTGACTATGTTTATTGGGGTATCACATTTGGTGGGGATCTGATGTATATTCCTCTAATGTAGTTTGAGTTTAAAATCTTCCTTTGCGTCACACACACCAAACACTGACACCTTAATGTCTCACACACAATGTGTGTATTCTTTGTTTTTTGCTGACACAATAACACAGTTAAACACCACTTTTTCTTGATTTTTTTTCATTTAGTTTTAATATCTAATGTGATTTGTATCCATTTGTATTAATACACTTGCCATTAGGTGTACATTTAGTTTTTTTTTACAGTTCACGATCTGTGCCTGATACCGCCCTGGGAGCACTCAGTCACACTGTGGTTAGAGCCAGTTGGCCCAGCTGGAGCTTATCCCTGCTAGGGTCAAACTATTGGTAACAACTGACAGCCTTTTTTACTCATGAACCCTCAATACAAAGTGATGTTTTTGTGTGGCCTCCTGTCACATGGTGCACATCTCAGAGCTCATGAGGAATGATTCCTCTGTTTTTGTTTGAGCTGAAGAGTTAAAGCTATTTAAGTTAAAGCTGTGCTGTCAAGCAAATATGAAGCAAACTTGTAAACTTGCAAACTTTGTAATGTTCTAAAAAAAAAAGCAGACCAAATAAATTGGGAATTATTATTATTATTATTGTTATTATTATTGGTTTATTTAAGAAGGGACCATGTACAATATTAAACATAAATGTTTCCATTTGATGCATTGTACCAGAGATAGCTTTAAGCTCATTTTCATCTGCAGAATTAAGCTTGTTTATATCAGTTGCTTTGAAACAAACTAACTAGGCAGCATGATGTTGTCAGAGGGTGTCAGAGGGTGGTGGTATAGGCTACATTTGAGTAGTAGAAACGAGAAAAAAAATCAAGCCCAGTGTTCCAAACCACAAACATTTTCTTTTCCTTTCGGTATGCACTACAGCTGTTCTTGCAAACTGTATATAATTTCATGCAGTACTATGGATACAATCAACACATTACTTCATAATGATATTTGTATTGCACTTTGACCTCCTTGCTCAGATATTGGAGTCTGCAGCACGATAGAGGACTCAAACAACTGTTGTAAGTACTCTGGTCTGATATAATGAAGGCCACACATACAGATGTCTTTTAACATTTATCTGCTCTTCGGTCAGCTGACACCGGGAAAACTATGAAAATAAAGACATACAAACATTTCAGAAATACACAAAGTTTCACAAACGTGTCTCTAATTAGATGGATTCCAAAAATCTTTCAAGCTAGTTTCTGTTGTGAGATGGGTCCCATATGCTGGCTTTTGACAACACTGTATTAAACTATCCATCAAAACACTTCAACAAATGATGGCAATAAATATGAAACAAATAAAACTTAAAAGTCACAATTACTGTGTGTGCCTCTCAAACCATGCAGAATAGTTAATTTTTTTTAGGCCATATCTTTCTCTGGCAATGTTGGCGTTTTCCCTCTGATCCACAGTCCCACACGTGTGACCCTAAATTAAACTGTTGTCTTGTGACTTGTTAAAATTACATCAAACGAACATTGTAAAACAGCGTTAGATTTTAAATCAAACATTGATTTTTAGAGGTGTACATTTTCAAGATTATCTTTCTTAAAATCCAATTTATTGCATATTTAATTAGTTTTAATTTACCTTATGAACTCAAAAATTTGTGAAATGCTAACAAAATATAATACTATCTTGAAAGTATAAATCTCAAAATTAAAGCTGCAAGCAGCGTTGGTCGGGTCCTCGCATCCGTGCGGCCCGGCTGACCCACACATGTCCCCCAGGTGCTGCTAAAACTGAGAGTGTAAAGTTTCAGCCACATTGCAATACGTACAGGCTAGTTACACAGCACTTCCTGTTTCATGGTGCGAATTCCAAAATGGCCGCCAGGTGTCAAATGGATGTGATTAGGGGCAGACTCTGATGACACTTAAAAAATTTGAAGCAGATTGGAGCATGTACAGGCTAGTTAGACAGCACTTCCTGTTTCATGGTGAGAAATCCAAATTGGCTGCCAGGTGTCACATGGATGTGATTAGGGTCGGACTCTGATGACACTTGTAAAATTTGAGACAGATTGGAGCATGTACAGGCTATTTAGATAGAACTTCCTGTTTCATGGCGAGAAATCCAAAATGGCCGCATTCTGTGGGTCGCCATTTCCACGCCCTCAGACTTTTGCGGAGCATTTTGATAACTTTTGATCACCCATGACTGGAGTACATCCTGGCCAAATTTCAGCTCTCTTGGGGTTACGCTGTTTGAGTTTATAGATTACAAGGGTCGCCATTTCCACGCCGTGAGACTTTTGCGGTCAATTCAAAATGGCCGACATCCTGTTGGGTTTTGGGCATGGGTGTCAATTACATTTTTGTGCGTCTTGATGAGTTCCATATGCTTCCCAAATTTCATAGCTGTAGGTTACACGTGCTGGCCGTAGCAAATGTTTGAAATTTTCCAGGTGGCGCTACGGAGCCATGTTGCCACAATCAGGTGGAATTTCGCTAAAACATCAAATGCATCGTCAATCCAGATATGTGTGTCAATTTTGGTGAGCATTTGAGCATTTTTAACCTGTTAAAATGTACTTTGTTCTTTATGGCAATGATGTGTTGCCATGGCAAAAGTGTTTTTTGAATGGTCAAAATCTTCACACAGTGGCATCACCAAGGCATGAACACTGATCTCTCCAATTTTCAGAATATGACAAAGCATTGAGCCATGGTATGTGCAAAGATAATGAGAAATACTTGTTGTTGCCAACAGGTGGCGCTATGAGCAATTGCAAATTTAGGAGTGTGGATGTGCTCAGCCCTGGACTGGTGTCCATCACAAAAAATTGGTCCAGATTGGACCATTTTCAGCTGAGATATGAATAATTAAATTTTCATGAAATTCGCCACGCCGCCATGGCCACGCCCTGTGACGATGAGTCACCATTGTCACTGTGAATCATCATCATGTCTAGGCTTCTGTCACCAAATTTGAGGTTAATCTGATCAACTGAGTAAGAATAATACATGAAAGTGTAAAAAATATGTACTTCCTGACACCATAAGGTGGCGCTATGACTATGAATGTACATATGATGTCGTCAGGACGGGACTCTGATCATACATGTAAAGTTTCAGGCAGATTGGAGGATGTGCAGGAGAGTTAGACACCACTTCCTATTTCATGGCGAAGGATCAATATTTTTTGGAGTCACCATGGTCACGCCCTTTGAGTTTTCTGGAGCATTTTCATAACTTTTTATCAAGAAGGTCTGTGGCATATTCTGGCCAAATTTGATGTCTCTCGGACTTACCCCCAATGAGTTATTAATCTCAAAAAATTTTGAGGAAATTCATGCTCACCAAATATTGTAGCTGCAGATAAAACTTTGTGGCAGTTGATCTAATGACCTCTTTTTCAATTTTGCAGGGAGCGCCATAGAGCCATTTTGCCACACACATGCGCAACTCCATTAAAATATCAAATTTTTCGCCAGTCCTGATTTGCATACCACGTTTGACGCGTTTTGGGGTATGATAAGGCCGCCAAAAATACAATTCAAAAGACGGGAAAAGAATGAAGAATAATAATAATTAAAGCTGCAAGCAGTGATGGACGGGTGCCTTGGACAGTCCGTACTCTTGCACCGCCTGTCCTTGGCAAGGTCGGTGCTCGGACACTAATAATAAACCCTAGGGTTTCAATAGGGTCCTAGGCACCGCGGTGCTCGGACCCTAATAAATAAACCCTAGGGTTTCAATAGGGTCCTAGGCACCACGGTGCCTTGGACAGTCGGTGGCCTTGCACCGACTGTCCTCGGCATCCTCGGTGCTCGGACCCTCAAAAGAAGCCCTAAAGTTTCAATAGGGTCCTAGGCACCGCCAGTGCCTTGGACAGTCGGTGCCCTTGCACCGCCAGTGCCTTGGACAGTCGGTGCCCTTGCACCGCCTGTCTTCAGCACCGTCGGTGCTTGGACCCTAATAAGTTACATGTATTCAAAAAACACCTAAAGAGAGTGTAGAACTTTCTCACCAAATTGCTTCCATTAACTTTTTCTTGAAATGTGCATACAAATATGATGTGAAAACACAGATTAGAGAACACTGCAATTCTGTCTTTTCTTCTACAGTAATCAACTTGTGCCCTTTGATATGAATCTTGTCAACTTGCAGTGAGGGGATGACATGCAGGAGTCTTCTTCACATGCTCCAAGTGTTTACAGTTTTCTCACAGAGACACCCTTCACCGGGAGATAAATATACCTGTATGCAGAGGATGTGATTGAACCATCGGTTTAGAGAAATTTATTCCACTGTAATCGGATATGTTTTACCATATCACAAAATGACACTTGTGATATGGTAGAACATGTCTATGGTTTGCATTACAACGTAGCATCAGCTGTCTGAAGTAGACAGAGATGTAGAAGTAGTGTGAGCGCTGTGAACACACACTCCAAAAACCCATCTTATCATGTTTTTATTTATTTATTTTCAATTTGACTGCAGTGCCCTAATCATAACCAGGCAAGCCAGGAATAATCCACATTCTGCCTCCTGAATGCAGAATGTGTTCCCTCATCCGCTCATCACTTGGATGGGTCAAGTGGAGCGGGTGAGCGGGTGGCTGGGGCTTTAATGAATGTGTAATTAACTTTGTTCAATGAGTGGTCCTTAAATGAGGATGCAGAAAGCTCTCGCTCGCTCTTATTTGCCTCTCAGACACACACACACACACACACACACACACACACACACACACACACACACACACACACACTCTGTTTTTCTATCATTGTGGGGACATACCATTGACTCCCATTCATATCTAACCCCTAATCCTTACCCTAACCCTAACCTTAACCCAGACCAAAACAATGCCTAACCCTAAAGACACGTTTTTGCACTTTTACTTTTTTCAGTAACAACAACATGGCCAAGAAAACACTGTTTAAACTTGTGGGGACCGAAATGAGGTCCCCACAAGTGACATTGTTTTCGGTTTTCCTACAGTTGTGGGGACATTTGGTCCCCACAAGTTTAGCCAGGACCTGAGCACACACACACACACACACACACACACACACTTAATGTATCATATGGGCTTACAGGTCTCATCACTGAACGGAGTGAAAATATACAAATCAATGACATGGGTGCATCCTCAAGTGTGTGAAAGCTGACACCAGACTGGTGCACTTACCTACTACAGTCGCCTAAAAGTATCGCACAAGTCATTCAATGTGCTTATTTTGACTGATGCTTCAATCACACAGCACTTCATTGACACAAATGTTGTTTCTAAGGATGTACACATTTAAATGATGCTTTAGCCACAAAAGACAGTCAGATGTGTCAGTGTATAAGAAGGGTTAAAGCCTCAGAAACCTGCAAATTTATAAACAAACAAAGCTGCGCTATGCAAAATATAAGCTCTGAAATTTGTGTTGCTGCAGTCGGGTTCAGTATTGTTGTGTTTTGAAAAGATTCTAAACTACCTATTCTTTTTTGTAACTCGTTTTTATTACTTTTTTTTTACAACATAATGAAAATACACACAACAGCTAGAAAAGCAAACAAAAACAAACAAAACCGACAGACATAGTTGGATCTTTGTGCTACACAAGGTGAGCAATTATGCAACTCCTCTTTCCAAATAAAGAATAAGAGAAAAAAGGAATAAAAGGGACTTAGGCGAGGACAATAATAGCATTGGTGTGACAAATCCCTATGAAATACCTATACTTTATGTACCAAGATTCAAGTCCAGTATATCTGCATGAAAACAACACTCATTACTATCCATTCAGTTCATTCCTGTCTATGTAATACTTCATCCATGAAAAGCCCCCATGTCTTTTGAAATATATTCAATCTATTTTTAATTTTAAATATAGACTGTTCATAACTAGCCATTTTAGTCATTTTCCCCATTCATTCACTAAAAGGTATAGTATTATTAGTTTTCCAGTGTCTGAGTACGATTCTGCGCCCCGTGGAGAGGGCCAGCCTACACCACAGGGTCCGTTGGACTGTTAGTCCGTCCCCCCTCACATCTATTCCTAGTACACAAAGTGCAGGGTTTTGCCCTAATTTTGTACCCAGCATTTTGTTGATAAATCCTATTATATTTTTCCATAAATTCTGGGTTAAATGACAATCATAAAGCATGTGTAAGAGTGTGCCTTGGCTCCTATGGCATCTCCAGTATAAATCTGAGTCCCGCAATTTTAATTTGGCCATCTTACATGGGGTCCAGTAATCCCTATGAATGATTTTGTATGTAATTAATCTGGTCTGCATTTCCCTTGCTGTTTTATACCACGACCCTGTAATGTATTTCCACATCTCCTCTGTTATTTCCCCCTCTAGATCTTCCTCCCAAACCTCCTTAAGACCTAAAAGCCCTGTGGGTGAGACTGTCTCATTAAGCTATAAAATGCAGATGCTGTTATTTGGTCAGCCGCTTGTCCTGTATCATTTCCTGTACCAATGTTTGCTTTGTTAGGGGTGTCCTCTTTTGCATGAAAAAAAACAAAACAGCTTCTCAATTGGAGGTACTTCCAAAAATCTGTTTTAGGTATATGGTATTTAGTTATCATCTGTTCAAAGGAGATCAATTTATCCTCCCTCCAAAACATCCTCAATATATAGAATCCCTGCTTTAATCCAATTCGGCCAGAATAAGGCCTTTTTGTCCACCTTCAACAATTTATTATTCCAAAGTGATGATCTTCTAGTAAAAAGAGGCTGTGACCCTATAATTTGGTGTGAAGTCCGCCAGGTTTCTCTTGCGAACCTCAATAGTGGGTTATTAAATGGGATGTCTCCGTCTGTCTGTGCTGCAAAGGTATGGATGGGAAAAGGTTCTGTAAGTTCCCTCTCAATTGGCACCCAGGCCGGAGCTTGATCATCTGTAATATATATTTTAGATAACTGAAGACCCTAGAAAGGCTGATCCTTCAGCACCTGCGGCCCCTGGTGAGTGATTCCCTGGATCCCCTGCAGTTTGCGTACCAACCCAAAATCAGCGTGGAGGATGCCATCATCTACATGTTGGAGAGGGCCTACTCACACTTGGAGAAGAAGGGGAGTACGGTGAGAATCATGTTCTTCGACTTCTCCAGAGCGTTTAACACCATCCGCCCCTCCCGGCTTGCTGAGAAGCTCTCAGCAATGCATGTGGACCACAACACAGTTTACTGGATCATTGACTAAATCACCCTGAGGCCTCAGTACGTGCGGCTGCAGGGCTGTAAGTCTGATGTACTGTTGGGAAGCACTGGAGTACCCCAGGGAACCGTGCTGTCTCCGTTCCTATTTACGATCTATACCTCTGACTTTAGCCTCAGATCTGGATCATGTCATCTCCAGAAGTTCTCGGATGACTCCTCCATTGTGGGGTGCATCACCGGGGACAGGGATGAGGAATACAGGGGTGCAGTGGAGAGATTCGTCGGCTGGGCTGAGCAGAACTATCTGCTCCTGAACCCAAAAAAAAGTCCAAAGAACTTGTGATTGATCCCAGGCGGGGCAGAAAGAGGACCCCAGTACCCATCGCCATCCGTGGGGAAGCAGTGGAGATGGTGGACAGCTACAAATTTCTAGGTGTCCACTTAAACAAGGACCTGGACTGGAAAGACAACACGGCGGCAGTCCATAAGCGGGCTCAAAGTGGACTGTACCTTCTGCGGAGACCTAGGTCATTTAATGTCTGCACTAGGCTGTTACAGATGTTTTATCAGTCTGTGGTAGCCAGCATCCTGTTCTACGCAGTGGTTTGCTGGGGTGGGGGCATTAAAGCCAGGGAGCGCAGCAGGCTCAATAAGACCATCGATAAGGCCAGCTCGGTGGTGGGCTTAAAAATGGAAGAGCTGCAGTCGGTCGTGGATAGGAGGATGAGGGTCAAGATTGATTCTATTCTAGCCAACCCCTCTCATCCACTCTATGATGACCTGCAGGATAGAGTGAGCACCTTCAGCCAGAGGCTCACCCTTCCGAACATTAAAACGGAGCGCTACAGACTATCCTTTTTACCCACCGCCATAAAACTGTACAACTCTTAAGAACTTTCTCCCGAAGTGCAATGTTGTCCTTGTTCTGGCCCTGGTCTTCTGTGTGATGTCCGCTGTGTTTCAATTCAATTCAATTTTATTTATATAGCGTCAATTACAGTCAAATTGTCTCAAGACGCTTTACAGAACCCATATGCCTGACCCCCAGAGCAAGCCCAAAGGCGACAGTGGCAAGGAAAACACCCTTTTAACAGGGAAGAAACCTCAAGCAGAATCCGGCTCTATATAGGGGGGACCCATCTGCCTGCTGGCCGGGCGGGTTGAGAGGGACAGATGAGGGCAAAGGGGAGGGATGGGAGAAGAGGGAGGGGTGGGAAAGCAAGGAAAACACAACACACATTTGGATACATGTATGACAAGATATGTGACACAAACAAAGTATAAGTTAACACTGGAAACTGACTCATAGTTTACTCTTATGATGTACGGCTCTGACATTAAACATACTACATATATAGCTAGCAGTAAAATTCAAACAGTATGTAGATTAGCATAACAAGTATAGTGAGGGTGATGCAGAGTTGACTGGTGGAAAAGGGGAGCTGGAAGCGGAGGGCTGGAAGAAGGTCAGCAGCAGCATCCCACAGTGGACATGGTGGAGACTAGACCAGTTGGTGGAACATCAACTGCAGATCTGAAGCATCCAGCTCTGGGACCAGGGACACTCGGAGAAATAGCACAGGGGGAAACAGAGTGAATGTAATGCAATAACGGTATACATATTAAATGTAAAGGTAGATAGAGAAGGGCTCAGTGCCTCAAGAGAAGTCCCCCAGGAGCCTAGGCAGCATGACTAGGGCAGAACAAAGGGACATCCTTGAGGGAGTCAACTGTGCAAATAAAGACACAAGCTGAACCCCTCTGGGTCACCCAGTCAGCCCCAACTATAAGATTTGTCAAAAAGGAACGTTTTAAGCCTGGTCTTAAAAATAGAGAGGGTATCTGCCTCCCGAACCCAAACTGGGAGCAGGTTCCACAGGAGAGGCGCCTGATACCTGAAGGCTTTGCCTCCCATTCTACTTTTAGAAATTCTAGGAACAACAAGTAAGCCTGCAGTTTGAGAGCGAAGAGTTTTACGAGGATAATATGGTACTAACAGATCTCTAAGATATGATGGAGATTGGTTATTAAGAGCTTTATATGTCAGAAGAAGGATTTTAAATTCTATTCTGGATTTAACAGGAAGCCAGTGAAGAGAAGCAAGTACAGGGGAAATATGATCTCTTTTGCTAACTCCTGTCAGTGCTCTCGCAGCAGTGTTTTGGATCAACTGTAGATGTTTGAGAGAGCTATTTGGACAACCCGATAATAAGGAATTGCAATAGTCAAGCCTGGAAGTAACAAAAGCATGAACTAATTTTTCTGCATCACTCTGAGACAGGATGTTCCTGATTTTTACAATATTTCGCAGGTGAAAAAAGGAAATCCTACAGACTTGCTTTATGTGTGAGTTAAAGGACATGTCCTGGTCAAAAATAACTCCAAGATTCCTCACAGTAGTACTGGAGGCCAATGTGATGCCATCCAGAGTAACTATTTGCTTTGAAAGCGAGTTTCTAAGATGTTTGGGGCCAAATACAATGACTTCAGTTTTGTCTGAATTTAGCAGTAGGAAGTTAAAAGTCATCCAAGTTTTAATGTCCTTAAGACAATCTTGCAGTCTAGCTAGCTGATCAGTTTCATCTGGCTTCATAGATAAATACAATTGTGTGTCATCTGCATAACAATGGAAGTTAATACAATGCTTCCTAATAATATTGCCTAAAGGAAGCATGTATAATGTGAAAAGTATCGGTCCTAAGACAGAACCCTGAGGAACTCCATGATTAACTTTAGTGTGCTCAGAAGAGTCATTGTTGACATGCACAAACTGGAACCTATCTGATAAGTAGGATTTAAACCAGTCCAGTGCTGTCCCTTTAATGCCAATTGAATGTTCTAGATGCTGTAATAAAATTTTGTGGTCGATTGTGTCAAATGCTGCACTAAGATCTAACAAAACAAGTATAGAGACTAGTCCATTATCTGATGCTATGAGAAGGTCATTAGTAACTTTCACCAGAGCTGTTTCTGTACTATGATGCACTCTGAAGCCTGACTGAAACACTTCAAACAAATTATTCCTTTGTAAGTGTTCACATAATTGATTTGCAACTGTTCCTTCCAGAATTTTAGAGAGAAATGGTAGGTTGGATATTGGTCTATAGTTAGCTAACACATCTGGATCTAAAGTGGGATTTTTAAGCAAAGGTTTGACGACAGCAACCTTAAAAGCCTGTGGTACATAGCCTGTTACTAGAGAGAGATTAATCAGATCTAACATTGGAGAATTAATTAAAGGTAAAGTCTCCTTGAAGAGTCTAGTTGGGATAGGATCTAAAAGACATGTTGATGGTTTGGATGTAGAAACTGTTGAAATTAGTTCAGAGAGACATATAGGAGTGAAGAATTCTAAATATTCATCAGGTCTAACAGCCAATTCAAAAGCATCTGTGACATTTGCAGGAAGGGCCAGATTAATTTTATCTCTAATCATAACTATTTTATGTGTAAAGAAGCTCATGAAGTCGTTACTGCTTAGAGCTAAAGGAATATTCAACACAGCTCTGACTCTTTGTCAGCCTGGCTACAGTGCTAAAGAGAAACCTAAGGTTGTTCTTGTTCTCCTCTATTAAAGATGAATAATAAGTTGTCCTGGCATTACGAAGAGCTGTTTTATAGATTACTAGACTATTTTTCCAAGCCACATACACTTCCTGTGAATTAGTGGAATACCACTTTCTTTCCAGCTTTCGGGATGCCTGCTTTAAAGTCTGCAGCTAGGAATTATACCAAGGAGCAAGTCTTCTCTGAGATATAACTTTCTTTTTTACAGGTGCAACACTATCAAGAGTTGTACGCAGTGAGGCTGAAGCATTATTAACATAATAATCCACTTCTGTGGGGGTAAAATTATAATATTTACCTTCTGATTTGTCAGTAAATGTTGCTGAAGTAAACAGTGATGGTATTATTTCCTTAAATTTAGTTACTGAATTGTCCGACAAACACCTACTGTCATGATATTTGTTTTCAGCTGCTAAACAATCCTTAACTTTAAATTGAAATGTTATCATAAAACGGTCAGAAGAAGAGGATTCTGGGGAAATACTTTTAACTCTTCAATTTCAATGCCATAAGTCAGGACAAGGTCAAGGGTGTGATTAAAACTATGAGTTGGTTTATTTACATGTTGAGAAAACCCAATTGAGTCTAATATTGAATTAAAAACTGTTGTAAGGCTGTCACTGTCTACGTCAACATGAATGTTAAAGTCACCCGCAATAATAATTTTGCCTGAACTGAGCACTAAATCAGATAAAAAGTCTGAGAATTGAGATAAAAACTCAGAATAAGGAGCAGGAGGACGATATATAACAACAAATTAAACTGGTTTCTGGGCTTTCAAATTTGGATGAGAGAGACTAAGAGTGAGATTTTCAAATGAGTTGTAATCAGGTTTAGGCCTCTGGTTCAATTTTAAACTAGAATGGTAGATTGCTGCTACTCCTCCTCCTCGGCCTGTGATTCGAGGAATACGACAGTTAATATGACTAGGGGGAGTTGATTCATTTAGGCTAACAAATTCTTCCTGCTGCAACCAGGTTTCAGTCAAACAGAACAAATCAATCTGGTGATCAGTTGTCAACTCATTTACTAGCAGAGATTTAGACGAGAGAGATCTAATATTTAACAGACCACATTTAATTGTCCTGTTTCTTTGCTCTGTTGAAATAGTGGTATTAATTTTTAGTACATTTTTATGGTTACTATTACTTTTGTATATTTTTGATTTGTTTAATTTATTGAATTTTGGTGGTCGGGGGACAGACACAGTCTCAATAAAGCTAACTGAATTACTGGAGGGTGACAGCTGTGAGGAAACTGCAGAGAGGTGTGTAAAACTACAGCTCTGCATCCTGGTCTTAACTCTGGGTTGTCATGCTTTAGGAGTACTAATAAAATCAGCCATATTCCTAGAAATGAGAGCTTCACCAGCCAAAGTGGGATGGATGCCGTCTCTCCTAATCAGACTAGGTTTTCCCCAAAAAGAGCTCCAATTATCTATAAGGCCCACGTCGTTTGATGATAGATTGCTTTTTTAAGAAAAGAGGAGTGTTGTATGAGGCAACCCCTCAAGTGGGCTTTAAATGCACGTCGTTTGATGGACACCACATAGACAACCAGCGGCGAAACGACGACATGCGGCTAAACATGTCATCGTTGGTCAGATCAGGCAAGGGTCCAGAGAAAACTACGGAGTCCGACATGGTTTTGGCGAAAGTACACACCGATGCTACGCTAATTTTGGTGACCTCCGATTGGCGTAACCGGGTGTCGTTACCGCCGACGTGTATAACAGTCTTACTGTATTTACGATTATCTTTAAGATAAGATAAGACAAGATAGACTTTATTAATCTCACAAAGGAGAAATTTAACATTACAGGGCTCTTCGAAACAAAAAACAGAGGAGTGCAAAAGTCACGAAAGTGCAAGAACAAGATAATAAATATTGCACATAATAACAACTACACAGTAGTGTTATATAGTCTGATGGCAGTGGGGATGAAGGACCTGCGGTAGCGCTCCTTCTTGCACTGAGGGTGTCTGAGTCTTGTGCTAAAGGAGCTGCTCAGCTCCACTACAGTCCGGTGCAGTGGGTGGGAGCTGTTGTCCATGATGGATGAGAGCTTGGTCAACATCCTCCTCTCACCCACATCCATCACAGAGTCCAGTGGGCAGCCCAGGACAGAGCTGGCCCTCTTGATCAGCTTGTTCAGTCTCTTCATGTCCCGCTCTGTGCTGCCCGGGGCCCAGCAGACGACAGCGTAGAGGAAAGCAGAGGCTACCACAGTGTCGTAGAAAGTCCTTAGTAGAGGTCTGCACACTCCGAAGGACCTCAGCCTCCTCAGAAGGTGGAGGTGACTCTGGCCCTTCTTGTACAGAGCATCAATGTTGTGGGACCAGTCCAGTTTATTGTTGAGGTGAACACCCAGGTACTTGAAACTGTCCACTGTTTCAATGTCCTGCCCCTGGATGTTCACTGGTGGATGTGGGAGTGTCCTTCTCCTGAAGTCGACCACCATCTCCTTCGTCTTACTGGTGTTGAGGCACAGATGGTTGCGCTCACACCAGTCCACAAAGTCCATGATGACCGACCGATACTCCAGCTCGTTCCCCTCAGACACATGGCCCACAATGGCGGAGTCATCAGAGAACTTCTGGAGATGGCAGCTGTCCGTGTTGTAGGTGAAGTCCGAGGTGTAGATGGTGAAGAGGAAGGGCGAGAGGACGGTGCCCTGGGGCGCCCCCGTGCTGCAGACTCCCACCTCTGACTCACAGCCGCGCAGCCGCACGTACTGTGGACGGTCAGTGAGGTAGTCAGTGGTCCAGGCAGCGAGATGTCCATCCACTCCCGCGTCCACCAGCTTCCCCCGCAGCAGCGCCGGCCTGATGGTGTTGAAGGCGCTGGAGAAGTCAAAGAACATGACTCTCACAGCGCTGCCGGCGCTCTCCAGGTGAGTGAGCGCTCGCTGCAGCAGGTAGATGACAGCGTCTTCTACCCCCATGTTGGGCCTGTAGGCAAACTGCAGCGGGTCCAGGTCGGAGCTCACCACTGAGCGGAGGTAGTGGAGGAGGAGCCTCTCCATGGTCTTCATGAGGTGGGAGGTGAGGGCGACAGGTCTGTAGTGGGCCAGTTCCTTGGCGTGAGCTGTTTTAGGGACTGGGACCACACAGGAGGTTTTCCACAGGACGGGGACCCGCTCCAGGCTGAGGCTCAGGTTGTAGAGGTGGCAGAGGACCTCACAGAGCTGGTCTGCGCAGGTCCTCAGCAGCCTGGGACTGATGCCGTCTGGTCCAGCAGATTTCCTCTGCTTTAGTCGCCTCAGCTCTCTCCTCACCTGGTCCGGTGTGAAGGAGAGGGGGGAGTGAGGGGGGGAGTGAGGTGGGCTGCAGGGGTGGGAGTAGTCCGTGAGGGTGAGTTGGGGGCCGGTGAAGGTGTCGCAGGAAGGGGAGAGTCTGCTGGGCTGGAGATGTGTGAAGAGGGGGGAGAAGGAAAGGGGGCAGAGGGGGTGGGGGGGAGAGTCAAATCTGTTAAAGTAACAGTTCAGCTTGTCCGCCCTGCGCTGGTCCCCATCAGCTGTCCCTCTGGCACTCTGTCCATGTCCAGAAATGTTCTTAAGTCCTCTCCACACGTCCCGCGCGTTGCTCTGAACCAGCTTCTCCTCCAGCCTCTTCCCATAGTCCTTCTTGGCCCTTCTGATCCGCCACTGGAGCTCACGCTGCACTCTCTTCTGCTCCTCTCTGTCCCCTGAGATGAAAGTCCGTTTCTTCTGGTTCAGGAGGGCTTTGAGCTCAGGGGTGATCCAGGGGTGGTTGTTGGAGAAGCACCGTACCGTCCGAGTTGGCACAGTGCTGTCCACGCAGAAGTTGATGTAATCTGTGATGCAATGCGTGAGGCCATCGATGTCGTCTCCATGAGGACTGTAGAGCACGCTCCAGTCTGTGGTCTGGAAACAGTCTCTGAGTCTCTCACTGGCCTCATCTGTCCATGCCTTCACAGTTCTCTTCTGCACAGGTCCTCTTCTCACCTTGGGTGTGTAGTGGGGGAGCAGATAAACCAGGTTGTGGTCCGAGCGGCCCAGTGGGGGGAGGGGGGCAGCGGTGTAGGCGCCTTTCACATTCACATACAGTAAGTCCAGTGTCTTGTCGCCCCGTGTGTGACACGTGACATACTGTGTGAAAGTTGGGAGAAAGGCAGAGGGAGGCGTGGTTGAAGTCTCCACTGATCAGGACAAGCGCCCGGGGATGGCAGCTCTGGGCTTCACTCACGGCGCTGTGGAGTCTTTCACACGCTGTCCTTGCATGAGCTGATGGTGGGATGTACACGCAAAACACAATCACGTGCGAGAATTTGCTTCTATGTCGCCCGCTCTGGCCCCTGGGAGGCATTTAACTCTGGCCGCTGGTGTCGCTAGCTTCACGTTTCTGACTATGGAGCTGCCAATGATCAGAGTTGGTTTCTCAGCGGGTGTGTCGCTGGGCAGGGAAAAACGATTAGAAACATGAAGCGGTTTGTGGTGGGCCAGGACAGCAGGCTTGAGCTTAGGACTATGTTTCCTACGAACTGTCACCCAGCCAACCTGACTTCCCGCTGCTCGGGAGCTGCTAAGGGACGGCTAACAGATGCTACACTAGCAGCTGAGCTATTGTGGTCTGCACCGGCTAAGGGGGCCTGGCTAGCTGCTAGCGGACTAGCTGCTAGCGGGTTATTTTCCATGGTGCGGAGCCGCGATTCCAATTCGGAGAGCCTCGCCTCCAGAGCTACAAAAAGTCTGCACTTATTACACATATCGTTATCACTAAAGGAGGCAGAGGAATAACTAAACATGTGGCACACTGAGCAGGAGAGAGAGGGAGAGGAAGAGGCAGAAGCCATGCTAACAACACGACACAGTGCTGAAACAGGAAATGATGCAATACGCTCACCGTAACGTCAGACGTCGCCAAAGGCGACCTTGTTGATTTTAGCTCAGTTTTTATGTTTTTATGCTTTATTGCTATTTACACTATTGCATTGTGCTGCTGGAACGTCTTAATTTCCCCTCAGGGAAAATAAAGTTAATCTCATCTCATCTCTCATCTCATCTCATAAGTGAAAAATCATAATGATACCAATCTACTCTCGGCATTCCAAGGCCTCCATCCTCTTTGACAGCGTACAATTTAGTTCTATTAAGGGATGGCCTTTTACCTGACCATAGGAAGGTCTCCACCACCTAATTGAACTGTTTCAGCACCGCAAGAGGAAGATTCAGGGGTAACAAATAAATAAAATAATTAATTTGTGGGACAACTATCATTTTTAAAATATTTACAGAGGCATTGCTTCCGATTTGTTCCAATTAATTTGATATCCTGAAATAGTCGAGAAGGAACTGATCACTGATAATATATGAGGTACAGCTGTTATTGGATTTGTAGACACCAACAAAACATCATCTGCATACAGCAACAGTTTATGTTCTGCCTGTCCCATTTTTATTCCCTTTATATCATACATTATCTCTAATGGCGGTTGCTAAAGGTTCCAGTGCCAGTGCAAAGATTAAAGGGCTTAGGGGACATCCCTGTCTTGTACCTCTAAAGAGAGGGAAAGGTGTAGACGTCTTTCCATTTAAGACCGAAGCCCTGGGACTATGATACAGCAGCTTGACCCAATTTATGAATGAGGAGCCCAACCCAAACCCATGCAGCGTCCCAAACAAGTATGTCCACTCCACTCTATCGAACGCTTTCTCTGCATCTAGCGAGAAAGCAACTCTGGGCTCAACATTGTCTTTTTCCTGCCACATCAGATGTAATAATCGGCGAACATTATCAGCAGAATGCCTCCCTTTAATAAAGCCTACCTGGTCTGGGTGAATAAGGCTTGGTAGATATTTCTCCAATCTTGCAGGTAAAATTTTTGCCAATATTTTTGCATCCACATTTATCAATGAGACCAGGCGATAGTTACCGCATTGTTGAGGATTCTTTCCTTTTTTATGAATAAGTGTTATCACTATCGATTGCATGCTCTCTGGCACACTGCCCCTTTTGAGTGCATCTTGAAATACCACGAGTAACCGTGGAGCGAGCACGTCAGAGAACTTCTTGTAAAAGTCTATTGGGAAGCCATCATCCCCGGGTGATTTCCCAGCACTTAGTTTTTTAATAGCTTGTTTGACCTCTTCAAGTGTAATATCTCCTCCAATATCTCTCTGCTCTTCTACTGATAAGGATGGTAAATGTACTCGTGACAAGAAATTATCTAAATCGTTCTGGTCTATAGCATGTATTAGAGTACTACTATATTGTTGTTTCACCTTCTGAGCCAAGAATTTTCTTGCAGCTTCCCCTTGTTCATAATACCTCTGTTTGCATTGAAATAACATAAATTCTACTTTCTTCTGTTGTATGGAATTTAATTCCAACTTAAGTTTGCTTAAGCGCAAGAGTACTGTTAGGTTTGATTGATATGCATACATTTTCTCCAAATCCTTAATTTCTTTTTCGAGTTCCTGAAGGCACCTAATAGATTGCTTTTTTAAGAAAAGAGGAGTGTTGTATGAGGCAACCCCTCAAGTGGGCTTTAAATGCATCCCATTCTAGACTGGGGTTTGAGGCTGTGCCTTCGTTTTGAGCCCAATATTCCAAGATTTCATGCTTTATAAAATTACTAGATGTTTTATTATTAAGTAATGAGGTATTTAGTCTCCAACGAGTTATAGACTCCCTAGATCTAGGCCTGAGGCGTAACACTGTCTCTACTAGGGCATGATCTGACAGTAAAATATTACCAATGGATGTGCTGATGGTCATGCCAACTAATTGTTTCGATATTTAAAAGTAGTCTATTCATGAGTAAGTAGAATGAGGGTTTGAATAGAAGGTGTATTCCCTTTCATTAGAGTGCAAGAGTCTCCAAATATCGACCAGGCCTAATTCTTTTACCATAGTGTCCACCGCTAAAATAAATTTTTGTGTTGGTCTTTTATTTGCAGGCGTCGACTTGTCCAGTGCTGGGTCTCTCACCTGGTTGAAATCTCACCCAATTCTAAAATATGATTTACCCATTTGTTTTGCTATATTACATATCTCAACAAAAAATCCTGGTGAGTCTGTATTGGGAGCATAGATATTAATAAGGGAGTATCTGACCCCCAAAAGGTCCACGTCTATTGCCACCCACCTGCCCTCTTCATATGAATTTTGTTTGTGGACCTTAATATTGAGATTCTTACGAATTAGGATGGCAACACCCCTCTGTTTGGATCAGTTACCGCTGAAAAATACCCTACCCACCCAGTCTCTTTGTAGTTTGTTGGACTCCTCATCACACAAATGGGTCTCTTGCAAGAAGCATATGTCCACTTTTCTGTATTTTAAATATAGCAGAAGCTTCCTTCTCTTAACAGTCTCATTTGCCCCTTTTACGTTCCATGACAGTATCTTAACTATGTCAACCGTGTTACCCAGTTATTCTATTATTTAAGTTTTTTTTGCCCAAGTCCCTAAACCTAGCCTCCATACAAATGTAAGTTTGGAAAGAATAATATAAGCCCTGAAAGAAGTGTTCCGCTGCGTAGCCAACATGTTGAATAAAAAGAACAAAACAAAATAAAATCAACCTACACTCTTGTGGGGACCATCGAAGAACAGGATGGTTCTCCCTGACCTTAACTCCAAAACACAACAACAGCATAGTGCGTCCGTGCAACCTCAAGTCTCCGATCCCAAGCCCAACCCCCCCCCCCCCCCCCCCGCACACACACACACACACACACACACACACACACACACACAATTATAACAGCATCTAAGATTGCAAATCAGGACCTCTTTAACCCTGCCCTTTAAATTTATTATTTCCATGATGAGGTCTGAGTGCCCAAAATGCATTTAGTTAAACCACTTCATTTATCCTATGAAATATTTAACAGTCAACCAAAAAATGAGTCACTTTAACACATTCATCCATCCATTCTCTGTACACCACTTTATCCTCACAAGGGTCGCGGGGGGTGCTGGAGCCTATCCAAGCTGACTCGGGTGAAGGCAGGGGACACCCTGGACAGGTAGCCAGTCTGTCGCTGGGCTACATATACAGACAAACAATCACACTCACACCTACGGGCAATTTAGAGTAATCAATTAACCTCAGCATATTTTTGGACTGTGGGAGGAAGCTGGAGTGCCTGGAGAAAACCCACGCAAGCACAGGGAGAACATGTAAACTCCATGCAGAAAGGTCCCAGGCCCAGGCCAGGATTTGAACTGTGGATCTTCTTGCTGCAAGGCGAAAGTGCTAACCACTACCCTACTGTGCAGCCCCACTTTAACACGTTACCTATAATTATGAAAACTACACTGGGGTGGCATGAGCACCCTCTTCCTGCCTTTTAGGTACATATCAGTGTAGAAGAAGGAAAAAAACAGGGATTAAATAATCACAAAATTTATCCCTTCATTATCAATCTCAGTCATCTTCAGGGAATACATAATGACGTGAAGTTAAAGTCTCTGCCAACAAGAGACTGGGATATCATGTTGAATCCCTGAGATATCAGTCATTGTTCTTATAAAACATATACATTACAGTTTTTCTCCATTGCTTTGGCTCATTTCCTGAAACGGAGATGACATTTTGAAAACTCTAAAATCAATCTGCACAACAGTGTTGCAGTTCAGCACAACAGAGACGCACCCTTGCAAAATGGAATTTTGTTCCTAAAACTGTTAATGTATGCCTCAGAAGAACATTTACACCCCATCTAGATAGTCACCAACGTCAAAATGGACAGATCTTTCTCAGTGACTTTGGCCAATTTCTGGAAACAGACCGGACATTCTCAATTCTGTTAGTCCTGTGTCTCAAAATAATCTGGACTGTCAGCAAAACACTATGGATCATCTTCAGATGCTCATATCTCTCCCAAAATGGTAAACCTATGTCTCAGAAGCAAATGTGCCCACCACATAAATAGTCACCAACATCAAAATGGGCAGATCCAGATCAGAGGGCCACGATGGAAGTTCACATTGTCCCACACAACAACAAAGTTTGGTAGAAGAGGCCCTGCCAAACCTCTCTCGTGGTCAGGAATCAAATCCATGTAAAGTTGGTCCAAGAACACTAGGAGCTTCTGGGTATTGTATGGACCAATACTTGGGATGTGCGTGTGCACACCATGTTCTGAAATGGCAGCACACATTGTTATATTGCCCCCACGCTGGCCTGGGACATCCACCGTGGCTCGGTGACCAATGATTAAACAAGGCCGAAATGGCACCGAATAGTAGGAATGACCCCTTACTGTTTTGCATATGATGGCTCAAACATGTCGCTTGCATGTTTTGAAGTGAAAGACAATTAGACTGAGAATTGACAATCAGTTTGGCTCAACAGGACCATTTCAGTTGGGAATTGTGCTTAATGTGGGTTAAATGTGCCAAAATCAGGTTCTATGTACTAAATCATTTGCAAACATGTTCTCAGACATTGAAAGGTGTACTGAATATGGGTTAAATGTTCTAAAGGCAGGCTATATGTACTAAATCATTTGCAAACATGTTCTGAGACATTGAAACATGTACTAAATCAGGGTTAAATGTGTTGAAAGCAGGCTATATGTACTCAATCATTTGCAAACATGTTCTGGGACATTGAACCATGTACTTAATCATCTGCAATTTGATGAAATGAATGAAAAATGCAATTCCATTTTGACCAATTGCAAGCTGGTTTGGAGAAATTTTGTCACCATTTTGAAAATGTCATCTCCGTTTCAGGAAATGAGCCAAAACAATGGAGAAAAACTGTAATTCACATATCAAGCCAGCGTGGGAGCATCTTATGGTACATAAGCCAGCAGACATTTGATACGTGCTTAAGTTCCTGCTGCAGGAAAATCTTCAGCTGCATCAGGTGTAGTGAAGGTATGTCAGATGTTATCTACAACAACACTCAGTGTGGCTGGGTATAGCATTGCGTAGCGCACGTTCTTCTCCCTCAGCCGTTTCTTCACTCCATCAAACTTTTTGCGTCGCTGGATGACATCCTGTGAGAGGTCCTGGAAAAACGAAATCTGCTTGCCTTGTCTTTCGACCCGGCCCTTCTCTCTAGCTGCTTGGAGAACCTCCTCCCAGGCTTTGAACTTCAGAAACCTTACGATGATGTGGCAATCCCCGCTGCGTTTCGGCCCGGCTCTATGGGAGCGCTCAATTTCAAAGTCACCTCCACCTTTAGTGTTTCTGAGAGAAGCCTGACTATGAACGCGTTCATATCTTTGCCTTCGGCTCCTTCCTCCAGGCCGACTATACGGACATTGTTGGTTGTATGGTTGTCGCCGTGGCCTCCACCACACTGCCCCTCGTTTGACCTTCATCCTCCAGCGCTGAAATTCGGGCTTCCACTTCATTCATGCGGGCCCCCAGTTTATCAACCGTTGCTCAAACCGTGTCCATGCCAGATTTTAGTCCACTCATGTCAGAGGCTACGCCCTGTAGTAATGTTTTAATGCTGTTTAGCTCTGATGCCAAATCAGTTTGTCGGTCCGCGGCTTGACCGGTAGCCATGTTTCGCTCCGTGTCATCAGGAGCTTGTTGTTGAATTTGGCTTCTCAGACCGTATTGTGGCAGGGTTTTCTGTACTTACTGCATTCTCCCTTGTTATAATACTCAGGCGCACACCTGTTGACTATATTTTGAGATATAAAGACACTATCTTGGGGGGGTCGAGGTGAATGGTGTCGGAGAGCTCTGTTATGCGGCCATCTTTGCTACGCGTTCCACTGGAAGTCCCCTAAACTACCTATTCTGTTTTTCCTCATCTTGTACAAATGTCAACATTTCCAGTGGTTTCTTTGATGAATCTACTTCTGCATGTGACATTTTGATTCTGAGCTTAAAAGAGAAGTCACCTTAAACCATGAAATAGAGATATGTATTTGTGTTGTTTTGTAAAGCTATTTAATCCATGGATGTCCATCCGTATGGTGCAGTGTCACAGGACATGGGAGTTTAAACTGTGTGTCTTTTTGGGATAAGTGATTCGTCTTTGGTGAGAGATGCCTACTCTGTGCCAGAAAGAGACATCTTCCAGTACTAGTGCCTGTTTTGATACCAATAGTCAAATACCTCTCTCTCTCCATGCTGGGGGCTGTGTCTGGAAACTAAATATCATCTATTTTATTTTGCCTGTCATATCAGAGAAATGTCATTCTAATCAGCTTATTTGTATCCACATACCTAACTTAAGACTTTGTGCAACTGCTTTTAACAGCTGTACTGGATTTGCCACAGTATACTACGGTGGCCCTGAAGTGCAAACCACAACAGCAAATAACTAAACACTTTGGCAAATAACTAAACACAACAGCAAATTAAAAAACACAACAGCAAATTAAAAAACACAACAGCAAATTAAAAAACACATTGGCAAATAACTAAACACATTGGCAAATAACTAAACACATTGGCAAATAACTAAACACAACGGCAAATAACTAAACACAACGGCAAATAACTAAACACAACAGCAAATTAAAAAACACATTGGCAAATAACTAAACACAGCGGCAAATAACTAAACACAACGGCAAATAGCTCTGTATACCGGAAGAGGTAGGTACTTGTGGCGGTATTAATCGTCCGTGATTGGACGAGAGACAGAGAAGGAGAACTTGCTTGATTGGACGGAAGCACCGTTTAACCTTTGACCAGGAAGTTATTGTGCATTTGGTGTGGTTTAAACATTGGCTTTACCAGCATATCTTTTTTTAATTGTGTATTATACATATTTACAGTGAATTTTCTATTTACATACATATTTACAGCAAATACAGACAGTTCATTCCGATAATTTTCAGACTTTTGTTATAATAAAACATTCAAATAAAGAACAAGAGAAGAAAAACACAACGAGGGAGAAAAAACAGACCAAAAAAAATAAACAAAACTAAAAGAAGTGGATAATATCTTCAGTGCCACTTTGACAAAATGAACAGCTGGGATCTATGTCAGTAAATTTTGAGATGGCTTTGTTTGTCGGATAATATCTATGAAGTATTTTAAAATGTGTTTCTCTTATTTTATTATTTAGACAGTACTGAAATGACTCCATCCAAGTTTTTTCCATTTTATATTTCGAAATTGAGAGTTCCACCAAAATTTGCATTTCGGTTGAGTAATTTTATTTTTTTGAATAGATTTTCTTATTATTTTATTATTACATTTTCTATCTAATAAATCGATTCCGTTCACAAACAGTTTGTTACTTACTTTTAAGTTTAACATCAGGTGATGGCCTTTCATTAATTGACGAAGACCTATTGGAATACACTGAACAATAGATTTATATTCTCTGTAGGTGATGGGAAATTGATGTTTTGACATAAAACCTCATATTTAATTATTTCACCATTATAATCTACCAGGTCTTTAACATATATAATCTCTCTTTGGATCCAAGATTGTATGATTAATGATCGATTTTTTTTTTAGAATACAACAATTATTCCAAATTATACATTTGTGTGGCGAGAAGTTATGACTGTAGCATAGTATCCACGAATTTAGAGCTTGTTTATAAAAATTAGAAAGTTTAACAGGTAGTTTTGGGACACTGTAATTGCACTTCATTAAGAACAATAACCCTCCGAGTTGTTGAAAAATGCAGTTTGGAATAAAATACCATAATGACTTGGGTTTCATTATACACTCTTGTAACCATTTAACTTTAAATGTATAGTTTAAATCAAAAAAATCTAGCATTTCTATTCCTCCTTCACTTCTGGGTCCAGTGAGAACATTCCTTTTCAGGTGATGGTGCTTATTTTTCCAGGTAAAATTTGTAATTAATCTATTAATCGTAGTGGATGTGGAATCTTTAACATAGAGAGAAAGAGCTGGGTAAACCAATCTAGATATGCCCTCCGCTTTACTCAGCAAAACCCATCCAAAAAGTGATATGTCTCTCTGTAGCCACATATTTAAAATCTGTTGAGTTTTCTTAATTTTAGGTTCAAAGTTTTGGTTTTGACGCTCATCTAAATTCTTACATATGTGGATACCAAGATATTTAACACTTTTTTTGACAGATATATTGCAGACAGATAAATCCTCAGTATCATAAAGACATAAAATTTCACACTTTGATTTGTTTAGGGTTAACCCTGAAGCTTTAGAGAACTCTTCAACCAAAGAGATTGCGGCTTTAACCTGATTTATGTCTTTTAAAAATACTGCCGTATCGTCTGCCAGTTGAGTAATTCTAATTTCTTTGTTAAAGATACGGATACCAACCGGCATATCTATGGTTACCGCCCGGTGAGCAATATTTTTGATCTGGGAATCTCATAAATATTAATGAGCCGGCTGATGAAGGCGCCTCGTGATTGGCTGGTAATCCGAGTGATGAAGGCGCTTCCGTGAATCTCTGCGGAGCCTGTCATGTCAGTCATCTGCTGTTCTCTTTTCTATTATGTATAATGTCATATAAATATGTGGGTTCGTGGAATTTGAACATCAGTATTTAATTATGTAAACACATTATATAACACTGTATTAATAACCTTCAGTGTACCGCCAGCGGTACACTTACTAATTTGCATAGGAATTTAAAGAATATCCGAAGGCTGCAAACGCGATTATACAAACACTATACGCCGATGGAAAGCTTAGATTCTCATGAATCCGCCGGTATAAACCACTTTCAGATGTGATTACCACTGCAGGTAATATAAACACATTTGTCCGACAAACAACGAATATCCATCCATCCGTTCTCTTTTCACGGCTTCAACGTACACAGCGCGACTCACATTTCCGGGTTCATTATTACACACAGATGAAAATATTCCACAAAAAACGGCCATTATCCAGCCTTTTACATCCAGACGACACAAGCCAGTAAACTATTTTGTCCAAAAAATGTCCTGAAGTCGGTATATAATCCACTAATCGGTCGTTTTCAAGGAAATGCACCTCACGATGCGCGTCCAATATTCCCTGTATTCCCTGTATTTCTCGTCATATTTTTTATTTACAAATAGAATATTAGCGATTTTTTGTACTGAAAATGGCTGGAATTGACTGCAGCTTAATAAATGTATTTTGTGTATTAACAGTGTATTAAAGTCCATTCATTCAAGAACCTTTTATCAAGTTCTAATAAAGTTACAAGAAATATTTTACAATCAGTGTGCTGGGGTCATCGTTGTCAGTGGAAAAGTCAAACATCACTATCTGATTTTTCATGGACAACGATTTGGGGGTTGAAATCAGCACTACTATTACAAATAGCAAAACTTTTTATTCACGTGACCCTGTTCTAATAAAACTTTGACAAACATTTTACACAACATATTAATAACAGTGCATTAAAATAAACAAACCTTTAATGAATTAAACACAGCTAAACTAGTGTGTTCCACCTAGTGACATGTTCTCCTGCACACAGTGGGCAAGACAGTGAGGAGCACTCCCCTTTCTCCCTGTTTTGTAATATCTGCAGCCGCCGCAGCCCCGTGTCCCCCCAACGAGCCACCGCGGCCGTGATGCGGGCTGTCGCCGTTCATCAGCTCCGCGTCAGGGGCCACGGAGCTCACCGCCACCCCGCCGTGGAGGCTGCCGATACCGTCCATTGTCATGTCCGTGTTCATGGCATAAGCGTCCAGGTCCTTGGCCAGGCATCGATAGGCGTGAGATTTGTGTTTGGTTGAGTCATTCCTGAACAGTGTTGACAGTGTGACAGGGACCTTTAACCTGCTGAAAGAGGCCACTGACATCTGTCAATACGATTGTAATGAAGGGGTGTATGTGGTCTACAATGATGTTTAATTGGGTGGTATGTGTCAAAATTACATCCATATTAATGCCAGAATTCAAGGTCTCCCAGCACTGCAAATATCTGATTATCAGTGTTATTAAATTACTCATTAGTGGTTTTAATGTTCTGGTTGATCAGTACATATCTTACTAGGTCCAACCTAGTAAGAATGACAACTTTTACAGAAAAGTAATCAGGGTGTTCTGACAGGCATTAAGTACATACAGTCGGCCAAAATAATGTATACACACATCAGGAAAAGAAAAACTTCCATAAATATTTCAATACCAAATTTTTTTCAGACATCACAAGTTTAATACAAGTTACCTTTGGCCTCTACAACTACAAGAGGACCTCAAAGTTGTGGCCATTGGCTTCCAGAATTTATGTGTATGGCGAACTACTGCTTGGGTAACGTTGGCCAAAATGTCCAATGGGATTGTTGCACATGCATTTTCAATTTCTTGTCTAAGGGCCACCCCTGTAGTCGGTTTCCTGCGATACACAACATCCTTTAGGGTCCCCCATAGGCAAGCTTTTCTTTTCCTGATGTGTACATACATTGTTTTGGCTGACTCTGTACATTTAGATTCCATCATATAAAAGAATGCAGTCTGAAAGAAGATTGAGAGTTAGTTTCTCTCTGTCAAAGTTAATATAGTGACAGTTTTGTGATGACTTTTTATTCGTGTGCATGGATTTAAAATAACTGACAACAACAAATATAAATCAGACCTAACTGCTGTTTTGTTTCACACAGCTGGGTGTTATAGTGAATTCTATGTGCCTAATGTAATTTGTTTTTAACCAGCTGGAAATGCTCAGCAGTCTGTAAAATCACAGCTGAATAAAGTCCCTGACAAAAACACTATTTTTTCCTGTTTGAGTAACGCTTGCTAAAAGCTACAGTACCTGGCTGTTTTAAGAAATTACTAAGCTATTTAAGCTTAATAAAAGATAAACCATATGTGCTTGACCAGTTTTCAAATATGTACTTCTTCATTTGGAACAAATAAACTTGTGGCAAACTGTGTGTCCCCAAAAGGCTGTTGGGAAGTCAGGAAGTTTAGAGAGGATTAGTACATTGTCGTCTTTTCCAGATGTGTTGACAATAAGAAAAATGCATCACAGCATTATCCTTTAAAGGGCTGACTCTCAGGTTTAATTTGAGGGTGATCACATCCATGGCCAATCAACCGTTTAGAACTTGTAGCTCTCTGAATGCATATCCCCTCAGACATACAAAACAACAATTCATACTGCTCCCCCAAGTTTTTTTCTGTTTTAATCCTTCAAATACCCTGAAAGCTGTAATTCAGCACTTAAACCTCATAGTGTTAAATTTGATGTCTGTTATGCAGAAATACTGCTCTGTTACTGCACAGCAGGTGAAAAAGAAATCTCTGGTCTGATATTTTTGATCATATATGTGACTACTGTATATATGAGATCTAAGTGTAAAAGTATACAAAGTAGTGATGTGACATTTTTCAGAAACAGCCGATCTGATTTCTATACTGTATTGGTGGTTCTATCATGTTTCCCATTTTGATCTGATTCTGGAAAACTTCAATCATGATTTTGCCATTTGAAAGCAAAGAAGAAAAATGTTAATCTTTTATGTATCTTTTCAGTGCGAGTACTGCTCTGAGGTGATGTGTATCTGTTAATGCCTCCTACTGTTTCCGTCCATTTGTGGAGTTACATTTAATGTACAATGGGTGTTTTTATCTGTTCTCTTTGGCAAAAAAGTGGTATACATTTTAATGTCAATTTAAAAAAAAAGAGTAATTACAGTACTGATTATAAATTCACCACATGGGGTTTGTGTTTATTTCAAGCAACAAAATGTTTACTATCTGAGTGTGTGGATGTTTTTTTCTCCAGATCAAACAACATATGTGACAAAGGGATGGAAACAAGCATCTGGTGCAGAAAGTGCCTTAGAGCTTCAGTAATGTTCAGAGAAGGAACACACACACACACACACACACACACACACACACACACACACACACACACACACACACACACACACACACACACACACTGTGTTTTCCTATCATTGTGGGGATCTACCATTTACTCCCATTCATATCTAAACCCTAACCCTTACCCTAACCCTAACCTTAACCCAGACCAAAACAATGTCTAACCCTAAAGAAACGTTTTTGCACTTTTACTTTTTTCAGTAACAACAACATGGTCAAGAAAACACTGTTTAAACTTGTGGGGACCGAAATGAGGTCCCCACAAGTGACATTGTTTTCAGTTTTCCTACAGTTGAGGGGACATTTGGTCCCACAAGTATAGCCAGCACCTGACCACATGCACTGAGCTTCTGTCCTAGCTACTTCTTACTTGTTCTCTCTTTCATGTCTCTGTACACACAGTGCAGGTCAGGATTTACAAAGGCAGAGATTCAGCTGTGGCAGACATATAAAGTAATTTCTTTGTGTGTGTGTGTGTGTGTGTGTGTGTGTGTGTGTGTGTGTGTGTGTGTGTGTGCCCAGGTTCTGGCTATACTTGTGGGGTCCAAATATCCCCACAACTATAGGAAAACCAAAAAACATGTCATTTGTGGGGACCTCATTTGGGTCCCCACAAATGGAAACAGTGTTTTCTTGGCCATGTTGTTGTTTCTGAAAAAAGTAAAAGTGCAAAAATGTTTCTTTAGGGTTAGGCATTGTTTTGGTCTGGGTTAAGGTGAGGGTTAGGGTAAGGGTTAGGGGTTAGATATGAATGGGAGTCAATGGTAAGTCCCCAACGGTATAGATAAACAAATGTGTGTGTGTGTGTGTGTGTGTGTGTGTGTTCTTGTACTTGCTACATTGTGAGAACCATTTTCTGCATTTAACTATCAAAGTGAGGACATTTTTACAAAGTGAGGACATTTTGGCCGGTCCTCACTTTGAAACAGCCATGTTTGAGGGTGAAGACTTGTTTTTAGAGAACAGGTATGAACTGAGGTTTGGTTAAGGTTAGGGTAAGGATTAAGTTTAGGCCATCAGTTGTGATGGTTAAGGTTAGGGTAAGGCTCTAGGAAATGCATTACGCCTATGGATGTCCTCACTAAGATAGAAGTACAAACATGTGTGTGTGTGTGTGTGTGTGTGTGTGTGTGTGTGTGTGTGTGTGTGTGTACTTGTTTCTGTTATACCGGTGGGGACTTTGACCTGACTATTTGCTATAAAGGTGGGGACTTGTCTTACGGTGGGGACCTAAAATGAGGTCCCCACAGGTGGCAACACCGTTTTCTTGGCCATATTGTTGTTAATAAAAAAATGTAAAAGTGCAAAAATGTTTGTTTAGGGTTAGGCATTGATTTGGTGATGGTTAAGGTTAGGGTTAGGGTAA
Source organism: Acanthochromis polyacanthus (assembly GCF_021347895.1). NCBI lineage: Eukaryota > Metazoa > Chordata > Actinopteri > Pomacentridae > Acanthochromis > Acanthochromis polyacanthus. Next base: position 34,471,393 of record NC_067119.1, on the reverse strand, counting down.
GGGTTAGGAGTTAGATATGAATGGGAGTCAATGGTAAGTCCCCACCGGTATAGAAAAACAAACATGTGTGTGTGTGTGTGTGTGTGTGTGTGTGTGTGTGTGTGTGTGTGTGTGTGTGTGTGTGTGTGTGTGGCAAAAAAACAACAAAGGCTGAGTGTTTTGTTCGTGTCAGATATAAACATGTCATGTGCTGCCCTGGACCTTCAGCCTGAGCACACTGCATGCATAATAAAATACAGCTGAGCTGCCTTCCTGAGTCTGAATCTTCTGTCAGTTTTAATACCAAGAGATTCCCATTTATGTACAGTATGTGTGGCTACAACAAAAAATCTGATCTTGTATGTTGCGTCAATAAGTCTGAAAGACACATTTAGGTTACATGAATGAAAAGCCGATGTGTTTAAAAAATAGAAATTGTCCTTGGGTTACCTTCTTAAAGACCCATGCTACCATTCAAAAGTTTGGGGTCATTTAGAAATGTCCTCATTTTTGAAAGAAAAGCTTTTTTTCAATGAAGACAACATTAAATGAATCAGAAAAACAGTCTAGACATTGTTAATGTGGTAAATGACTATTCTAGCTTTAAATGACTGATTTTTAATGAAATATCTACATAGGAGTACAGAGGAACATTTCCAGCAACCATCAGTCCTGTGTTCTAATGCTACATTGTGTTAGCTAATGGAGTTGAAAGACTGATTGATGATTAGAAACCCTTGTGTGATTATGTTAGCACATGAATAGAAGTGTGAGTTTTCATGGAAAACATGAAATTGTCTGGGTGATGACAAACCTTTGAATAGTAGTGTACATCATACCATCTCTGACCAAAAAATATTGTCATTGTATTGTCAGTATCACTTGATTTTATAGCATCAAATAACCTTGCAGTTGATTTACTATGTTAGTATTTTTGCACCATGAGCAAGATAAAGAGGTAAACATTTTAGGGAATTCACTGTTTATGTGTTACTGGAGCTAGTAGAGAATTAGCTTACTTCAGCATAGCAACAAAAGAGCACAATATACAAATTGTGAAGGAAGGATGATTTGCAGTACATACAAGATCAGTTATGGTTGTTTAAACTGCTGATTCACTCTGTGCTAGAGGGCTGATATGGCTCCTGCCTGGATCAGGATTATTCAGGACAGAAAAGCCTAAAACTGAGTTCTGACCACCTTGGGACAGAAAATGTTTCCTCTGAAAGCCAGCAGCTCATTAAGTCATGGTGAGGGACATTTATTGCAGGTTTAATGGACTAGAATTATGGGCAGACACTTGATACAGAAATTAGAGATCCTCCCTTAACACAGCAAGTGGTGGGATGAGAGACGGACCACAATGTGTGATTATTACCAAAAGGTCGTAATGATCATATCTTCTGTTAGCCTTTGGAAAGCCCAGCCTGGAACTACATCTGCTTCCTGTCATTTTCCAAACCAGCGGAGAGACATTCAGTGAGAGAATGTCTACAGCCTGTCAGAGGAACCCGAAGCTCCAGGTAACACCATCTGTTCTTATTTTCACTTTCTTCTCATCATTCCATATTAAACATTTTGTTCTGAATGTGAGGATTGTTTGGGAAAAATAGACATTTATGGCAAAAAATAATCTCAGTGCTTTGGTGCTAAAGAGAAACATGAATTTTTCCAGACAGCAAATGATGTGTTATTATATTCTAAATAAGTTAAAAATAATAAATAAGTTCAAAAGTACTACAAAGTACTGTATCTCAGAGTTATTTTAGTAAGATTATTACACAAATGAAGACTGCACAGGGCACGCTTTAGCTTTTAGTGTCTAAGTATCAGTCACTCCTCCAAAGAAACTTGGTACAGCAGGGGAAATGGATTATAATACCTGTACAACGTTCTCACAAATACAGGGTGTCCCTGAAGTCTGAACACATAGGAAATCTCATTAACTGTAATTGTTTTGCCTCCACAGAATAAATTTGGCTTTGTTAAAAGAAGAAAGAGTTGAACTGGTACTTCTCAGTGGACATGAAGGATGGACATATTGAAAGATTGCGTTAAGGTTAGGAGTGGGGAACTGGTTTTTTGGGGCGAGCATGGATTTCAGACACGAACAATTCTTTTGTTTCGTCTGATACATTTGGTCGTCTAGAACAGGTCCAAGACACTGCCCGTTTCTTGAAACTTTTTAACCAACTTCGCCACCATGGAAAAGCCAAGTGGAATCCTCCTTGGATGATTAAATTCATCTGCTATCTTTCCATATGTCCATCCTTCACTTACTCTGAGAAGAACCAGTTCAATTCTTTCTTCTTTCCACAAACCCATATTTAGTCTGTGGAAGCCATAAATATATAGTTAACCCTTTAAAGTCCAGGCAATTTCCGCCCGAAATTTCTACTGAGATTTACAGAAAGTAAATTGAATGCTGTTCTTGAACTGTTTGGAGTACATGCATGGTTGGGGTCTCATTTGAAAGCTGACAACCTGAATTTTCACCCAGTGCAGTCAGAATTACTCTAGGTGCTACTGGCACAGAGTATTTCATGTTGGCACACACTGAATTAGGATGAATTTTTTTCTCGCCTACATTTTTTCCCTAATAAAACACCTGAAAATCAGTGTGGCAGCACTGTAAGAGCTTGAAAACACAATATTGCAAAAGCCTGGGGTCTTACATAGTTCAGGTCAAAATTTCAGAGCAATACTACAAGAAATGAGTGTTTCACACATGTATTTGTACTGATATGCTCCGCCCCTGTCAATGTTGGATACAATCTTTATACACTGTGCACACTCTCTACAGAATGGTATAAATTCATTTTCACTTCATTTTCACATTATTTTCATTCCAAAAACTCATAAAGAACTCAAAAAATCACTTCAGATAGGCTTCAGTGTCGATCACACACACAGATTGAGAGGAATACAGAGAAACAGCAGGTGGAGCCCGGAGCTCACGAATGAAATATCATATAAAGCCGCTGGCAGAGGCGGGATTTATATTCAAGCCATTCAGCAAGCTCATTGGCTACCAGGCCTGTCAATCTAACGTTTCCTCCGGCGTGATTTGCTGAGAAACAAGTCAATCAAGTGATGTAATCGATATCTGTCAGACTCGGCCATGGTTGGCTATATCGCCGAAGTAGGCGGAAACGAGTCACCTGATTGGTTGAAGTTCGGTTTGAAACGGAGGAGAAGTCTCCAGTATCCATTTTGAATCGCGAACAAAGGGAATACGACCGTGTATGATAAAGTTATAATAGAAAGATGCAGTGAATATGAAACGCACAGCGCCACCACGCGCCGCGTGCACGCGCACGGAGCCGATCGTTTTCTGGATTTTTTACTTATTTCGAGACGTGTTTTGGCCAAAGTATTATACTGGATTGTTTCCTCTGGATGGCTAAGCTTGGGTTCTGGCCGGTTTTTGTGGATTATCTTCTTTTATGACCAGAAACGAGCGTCCAAACTGCGTCGACAGGTGAGCTGTGCACGTTTACATGACTTGTTGTTTGTTGGATAAATGTGTTTATATTACCTGCTGTGGTAATCACATCTGAAAGTGGTTTATACCGGCGGATTCATGAGAATCTCAGCTTTCTATGTGTGTATAGTGTTTGTATAATCGTGTTTGCAGTGTCCTTCTATTTTAAAAAAAGCGTATACCGATAAAAAAAACGGCCCGCCCGCGGGCCGGCGTACTTTCCTATGTGTTCAGACTTTAGGGACACCCTGTGCACTGACACTGCTATAAATCTGGCAGTCTGAAAACTTGCCCCCTAAGAGTTAATCTCTGTATATCACAGTTATAGATTTATAAGGTTTTTTTCTGTAAAAGTAATCTTTTCTTGCCATTAATGACTCAGATGTAAGTCTACACTATTGCTTGCACTGGAATGTGCAGCTGTATGAAGTTCCTGTCTCTTTCTACATACCCCTCCACTGCTCACTACAGCTTGAGCACAGCAGCTCACCCAAGACTCTGTTCTATCACTGTAAAACTACTGTACTCTACACAAAGGAATAATGGAGTAATTCAGCTGTACACATTCAGTTGAACATACCTATAGAAGAAGAATGATACAGAAAGTTCTACCCTTTAAGCTGATAGAATTGGTTCCTTAGGTTTGTTATGTATGAAACCCTGGAAGTTAGAATCTGCACTTTTAAGATAATACAAATACTCAGCCGAGGCACTGTCTGCGTTTTTCACTTGTTTTTCTCTTAAAAATCTCCACATGGACATTTCAACAAGGTTATAAAAATGTGATTTTCTTTACCGTAGAGAATGTTTCTAAAAAGCATCTAAATCAATGCAGCTAAAAAAGAGAGTGGGGAATCACATCTTCGCTTTACCATTGCAATTCTATAAAACTGTCAGACTGAAGATGGAAGTAAAAAACACAAAGGATTAAAATCAATGCAGCAAAACCACAGAGTGGGAAGTGACGATAACGACGTTTAGCAATCCTAAAACAAAAGATCTGGCATCAATGCAGCAGAATCACAGATAGAGTTTTTAATTCCCCGCATTCCTTTCCTTGTGAAAACCTGACACCTGCATTACCCACAATATTACTCAATTTGCTGAACTGCACATGTTACCCTTTAATTACCCCTTTTCAAACTGGTGTTAACCCTCTATGGTACGCACTATGATCCCAGTTGGTAAAAAAATGTTTGGGGTGTTTTTTTGTCTTAAAATAGACCCAGTAAACATAATGAAGAGACATTTTCAAAAAATATTATTTTTTTAGTAGTTTTTAGGGTTCATTGCCATATGGCAACACCGTACCATAATGGAAAGTAATGAAAACAAGAAAGTTTTGTTTAAAATTGTAAATAACATTTATTTTAAAACTCCTGTTATAGTATAAACAACCCCAGTAGCCTGAACAGTTAATAATACATCTCATGTGAAAGTAAAAGCTTTTAAAAAGACATTTTTCAACATTTAATTGGAATACATGTACAGTACTTTTTGAGTAACTGATTTGACCGTCCGTTTGACTGTCCTCATTCTCTGGCTCATAGTCTTCATCCATCTCACTGTCTTCATCACTCTCATTCTGCTGTGTTTCCAGCAGCTCATTTTTCTCGTCACTGAATCCTTTGTCATCTTCACTATCATCTAGAGGGAAGGCTAGTTCAGGTTTTTTCCGTGATTTACCATAAAAAAAATTGCATTCATTCTGTAAATGGAAGAATGATGTGTCAAATATCATCATATTCAATGTGGAAAGGACTCACAAAGTGCATTATTATAGTTTATAGACTATAGAAGATCAGTGTACACCAATACAATTGCAAAGTAGGTGTATAACTAAATACAAACTGTTATCAACATGCCAGGCTAACAATCCATAATAGTTGCCATATGGCAACGTACACATTTTTAACATTTTCTATTATTTATTGATCAAGCACAGTGCAAGAAACTACATAAAAATGAACTTAACTCACCTATTATTGAGTGTATATTTTTTCCCCATTGAAAAACTTCGAAAAACACTTTTTTTGGTGAATTTTTAGGAGTCAAATGGTGAGGCTCCTCCCGTCGATGATGTCTGCAGAAAACGGTTTCAAACTGGCCTCCAGAAAGTCATGTGACAAATTTAAACACTGCTATTGGTTTACTTGGAACCCCACTTCTTTTCAATGCATTGCAACATAACTGGGGATGTATTATCTGTGTGTAGAAAGCTTAAAATGTGAGTGTTGCCATATGGCAACGCTGTACCATAGGCTAGCTCATATACATGTAAGTACAATAACGCAAAGACATACAGTGGATGTAAAAAGTCTACACACCTGTTAGATAAATAGTTTCAGAACTTTTTCCACCTTTAATGTGACCTATAACCTCTACAACTCAATGGAAAAAAATCCCCAAATCTTTTGAGGGATAAAGTAAAAATACAAATTCTAAAATAATTGGTTGCATTAGTGTGCACACCCTCTAATAACTGGTAATGTGGCTGTGTTCAGAATTCACCCATCACATTCAAATCCATGAAAAAATAGCAGTCAATACACACCTGCCATCATTCATGTCATCACAGTTCAGCTGTTCTAGTGGGCTTTTCCTTACATTTTCTTAGACGCATCTTAGAGCAAAAGCTGTACTCCGCAGAGAGGTTCCAAAGCATCAGAGGGATCTCGTTGTTAAAAGGTATCAGTTAGGAGAAGCGTACAAAAGAAATTCCAAGGCATCAGATATACCATGGAACACAGTGGAGACAGTCATCTTCAAGTGGAAAAAATATGGCGCAGTAGTGACATTACAGAGAACTGGACAAAACTGAAGAAAAGACGAGAAGAAAACTGGTCAGGGAGACTGCCAAGAGGCCAACAGCAACATTAAAGGAGCTGCAGGAATTTCTGACAAGTACTGGCTGTGTAGTACATGTGACAACAATCTCCCATATTCTTCATATGTCTGGGGCCTATTTCACGAAGCAGGTTTTACAAACTCTGAGTTTCTTCCGCAACTCTGAGTTGATCTAGATGAGTTCAATTTTATTTATATAGTGTCAATTACAGTCAAATCGTCTCAAGACGCTTTACAGAACCCATATGCCTGACCCCCAGAGCAAGCCCAAAGGCGACAGTGGCAAGGAAAACACCCTTTTAACAGGGAAGAAACCTCGAGCAGAACCCGGCTCTAAATAGGGGGGACCCATCTGCCTGCTGGCCGGGCGGGTTGAGAGGGACAGAGGAGGGCAAGGGGGAGGGATGGGAGAAGAGGGAGGGGTGGGAAAGCAAGGAAAACACAACACACATTTGGATGCATGCATCCAAAGTATACACAGACAAAGTATAAGCTAACATTGAAAACTGACTCACACTACTCATCTACTCTGAGATAGAAAACTCTGAGTTTTCGGTTTCACAACGGCTGATTTGAGTTGGGTTAATCAACTCGGAGTAGTTTGACCCGGAGTTACGCGTGTGCACCGCAAGTCTGAAAAGACAGCATCAATGGAACCCCGATTCGACGAGTCACCATGGAAACAGGGAAGCGAAAGGCTGCGTTTTTGAACTGGAAGTTTATAACGTGCTCATATTGCGAGTTTGAACACGTTTTTAGAAAGAACTGCAACACCGCTGCAGCTGCAAAAGAGAGGGAGACGGCGTGGAGAACACTGCAGCCCGGATCAGTGCGTAAGTTTAAATGTAGTCCTTTGTAATCGTAATGATATTACAGGGAATAACTGTCTGAATAGCAGCCTGGTAAGTTATTTCATTTAGGTGAAATCTCGCGAGGGAGAAGCGCATGGGGCAGCAGCTTAAGATGAAATATAAAAACATTGTTCAAACAGGTCAGACCTCGGCATTATTTCATGGAGGTACTTCATGTGGATCATGTTTTACATTGTAAAGTAGCCTAAATATTAAGTGTCTGTTTGACTGTGCAGTTGTTTTATCCACACATAGCCTAAATGTCTGGATCCATATCATGTCCTGTTAAATAATTAAGCCAATTTAAACTAACATAGACTTCTGCTCAGCCAACAGAAAGAAAGCAGATGCCTGTAAAACGGTGGGATAAAAGGTCATGGATGCATGTGTATGTATGTATGTATGTATATATATACATATATATATATATACATATATATATATATATATACACACACACACCACAGACCTTGTAATTGTAAGTAGGCAACACTCCAAAGATTTATCCAAATGGTAGTTTAAGTGTACTGAAACATGTCACTGATCTAGGATGAAGAGGATGAAACTCTGTCTGCTGCCTTTACAGAGGGGGATCCAGAAATGCATATAGAGGTATGTTACTGATAGTTCTCTTCCCATTCAGATTTTGGGTGGAATATAGAGTGTGACATTTAGCCTACACTGAAGTATTGCACATTCTCATCTTTTTTAACAGAGCATGGCTGGACAGCAGCTGAATGGTTGCTCAACTTCTACTGCACAGACTGACACAGTGAGATGGATGTTCAGGAAACACCAGAGGTTCATTCTGTGGAATTCATGTGAAACTGTATAATTTAATGTCCTCTATGTATTCCCAGTTATCAGTAAAACAGATTTACAAACTGTATTTGCTGAGAAAAATCCAAAAAACAGATTAGGAGGGCAGATCTGGAAATTGAAAGACTGGAGCACAAGTTAGAGGTGGGTGATGGTCACAGGTGAATTATGTTAACTACTGGAACATGAACTGAGCTATCTCTTTTATTTGTAGGAAATAAAGAAGACCAAATGAAATGTGTATCATGTCTTTATTTGCTGTGGTGGTGATGATGGTGACTTAAACTCTAAAGTGATTATTGCATACGGTGTCTCTGACTGCTCTGCTGTCCTGGAAAGCTGCAGGTGGATGGGGTCATCATCTGGGTCTTCAGTTTGTAGGGCAGGGTGTTGCTCTCCTCTAATAGTGGTAATATTTTTGAAGAACAACACATGCCACAGTAATATCACAGGCCCTCTCAGGGGTCACCCTGAGGAGACGTAGGCTCTGGAAACGGGCTTTCAGCAGGCCTATGGTCATCACCACCCGGGCTCTGGTCCTGCAGTGAGCCCGGCTAAAGTTCTGTTGGGGGCCTGGTTCAGGGTCAGGGTATGAGGTCATCAGCCTGGGTTGGTATGGTAACCCCTGTCACCCAGCAGAAGGCCATCAAACTCTCCTGTAATGTATAGTGGATACATCAGATCATATTAAAGGAGAGAGACAAGTGAATTATATTGTGAACATCTTTAGGCTGCTGACCATGCTGCAGTCTGTTGCTCAGGTTAGACTCTCCATAAATCCTGGAGTCATGAACAGACCCAGGTCACATGGCCTCCACATTAGAAATGATGTATGCAGCATCACATTTGATCTAGACAGTGCAGAGAATGAAAGATGTTGAACTATGATGCAGTCTTTAACATTTAGAAACAGTAGTCAGTCTACCTGTAGCCCACCTGCACATTTATGCTGTGAATGGACTTCCTGTTCATGATGTGAGGGAGCTGTGATGGGGATGTGTGTGCATCTATGCAGCCAATCACACTGGGAAATCCTAAAAGAAATTAAAATGACTAATCCCAGTCTGAGGTTGCAGCACAATGTCATGAACAGAATATGATTTAAAATGAATTTAACAGATCTCTACATCATTCACCTGTAATCCTGTGAAACTCCTCCTTGATGCTCTGACAGGTTTATGTCCACAATGATGAGTAAAAGTCGTTTCAGGACCAGGAAAACCTTTCTGACTGTCCTGCATACAGTTGTCTTACTGTAGTGCTCTGCATCTCCGACATCATATAAAAACTTCCATTTGCAAAGAACCACAGCGCAACACACAATATCTGCTGGATGTGAGAGCATGACTGCGGCTGGTAATGTAAATGTAAGGACGGATTACGTTGTTTATGTAGATTATGGACTTGAAACGATTACGAAACGGTACCGCTCAAACCGATAATTGTCCGGAAATGCGAGAACATTTATGCTCGGTCTGATAACAATCTACCGACAAATATTTAATTATCTGCGCAGTAATGCTGCTCCTTTATCCACTGGATCATTAATAAAAGCTGTTCTACGCCAAAACGCGCTCGCTTACTGACTGAATGAATGAGGAAATGAAACAGCGTGTGTGGCTGAAAGAGGGCGGAGACAGAGAGAAACTCGAGGTTTTCTCAGATAAACCTGCTGGCGAGCAGGTTAGAGTCATAGAGTCTGTTACTGCGGTAACTGACCGAGAGTTGAAGTTACCCCTCTTTGTGAAACAGGCTAGAGTTACCCCGCATTCCCTGGTTAGAGTTACCTCGCTTCGTGAAACGGAAAACTCTGAGTTTCCCTCATTTCAGGGTTAAGAAACAGAGTTTTCCCTAAACCTGCTTCGTGAAATAGGCCCCTGGACTATGGGGTAGTGTGGCAAGACATCAGTCTTTTCTCATGAAGAAAAATATCCAAGCCAGACTAAATTTTGCAAAAACGCATCCGAAGTCTCCCAAAAGCATGTGGGAAAATGTTTTATGGTCCGATGAAACCAAAATTGAACTTTTTGGGCATAATTCCTGAAGGTATGTTTGGTGCAAAAAAAATAACACTGTACATCACCATAACCCTAGTGAAGCATGGTGATGGCAGCTTCATGCTTTGGGGATGTTTGTCTTCAGCTGCAATTGGGGCCTTAGTCAAGGTGGAGGGAATTATGAACTGTTCCAAATGTCAGTCAGTGCTGGAACAAAACCTTCAGGCTTCTGCAAGGAAGCTGAACATGAAGAGGAATTTCATCTTTCAGCATGACAACAACCCAAAGCATACGTCCAAATCAACAAAAGAACGGCTTCACCAGAAGAAGACTAAAGTTTTGGAATGGCCCAGCCAGAGTCCAGACCTGAATCCAGTTGAAAATCTGTGAGGTGAAGAGGGATAGGTACAGGAGATACCCTCGCAATCTGACAGATTTGGAGTGTTTTTGCAAAGTAGAGTGAGCAAATATTGCCAAGTAAAGATGTGCCATGATGGCACAAAAGACTGAGTGCTGTAATGCAATCAAAAGGACCTTCAACAAAGTATTAGTATAAGGGTGTGTATATTTATGCAGCCACATTATTTTAGTTTTTACTTTTACTCTCTCCCCTCTTGTCAACTTGTGGGAAGAAACTAATTATCTTCTGTGCACAAGAAGTTACTTATCGTGTGGGAACAAGTTAGTTTCTTTATGTGCACAAGATAATTACCTTGTGCACTTGTGCGCAAAAGATTTAAAAAATATATAACCTTTGTTCCCTTGGGACTTTGTTCCCCCGTAGCAAACCATGTCTGAGAATATATTTTTTTTATTTTTGTCAGATGAGACACGCCAGCCTTCAAATTATATTATGAAATCAGTCTGACATTAAAACCACGACAATGGCTAACCTTTCCATTGGCTTACCTTGTAGTATATCCAAGCACCACCGCTTTTTCACTGTAATCGAAAAGTTCAGTCATGAACCTTTAACATTAATCAGTGCTGAGACAGTGATTTAATATGTGTGCCTTGTAATCAGTCAGGTCTGCATTACAGCAAGTTCACAGAAGGATAGTTAAAGCAGACAGAATACAAAACAGAGAAAGGAGACAGGCATATTAAACTACTAACAACATCGAGAACAGATTGGTAGCAATAGAGGGCTGCAGATAGAGAAGCAAAAGAGAATGATGCACAGGAATTTGGTGGAAAGGTAACGTGGGAAAAATACTGTGGAAAGCTTCATAGAAAAGGGTGAGAAAAAGAGTCAAGTTGCACAGAAGAGAAAAGAGTTGAGAGAACAGGAAGGCACAAAATGAACCTGTGGAGGCTGATTATTACAGCTCAGGTGCTCCATCAGTCCCTGGCTAGCACCTGCAGGCCGGCAGCTCATGATAATACATCATGAATCTCTTCTTCCACATTTGATGAAGAGTGTCAGAGTGGGGGTGGAATAGGCAGTGACAGGCAAAAGACTGCTGCTTGATCATCACATGAAAGAAAAGAAGAGTTGCGCTTTGAATCCATTTAGTGTGCGTGGGATCTGTTGCACATCTACAACAGACAAGAGCCAAATCTATCTGCAGTGAGGACATTTTTGTTATCTCCTCATTTCTTGGAGTATTAAAGGGTCACACCAGAATTCAAAACAATGGCACTCCAACCCAGTCAGCAATAGGTCTATCACTCAGAAAGAAATTTGGTTAGGTTGAGGAAAATAGTACAATTTGGTTTAAAATAAGGCCCTTTCACAACAAGTTTGATGCTTCCCTTCCATTTTCAGGGTTAACAAAGTGACAAGTCCTGCCGTTTCTAATACATGATTGGTTGGCTGAAAAGGAGTGACAGTAAAACAATGCAACAAATGTCAAAGACATGGTGATTTGAAATGTATTTATGATACGTTACAAGTATAATCAGGCAAAAAAAAAATGTTTCCCTTAAAATGTAATTGAGAATGCCGTTTAGTGTTACAGGAGCCTAATTTTGTGGATACAGAGTTGACGTGTCATTTGTTTGTATATTGCATTGATTATGTTTGTATCATATCACAAACACATGATAGATATACATGTCTTTGCCATTTATTGCACTCCTTTTCAGCCAGCCAATCATATAATAAATAAAGCAGAAAGGAAAATTAAACTTAGGTCTAAGAATAAAGTTCCAAATGGGTCTCTTACTCCCCTCAAAACATAGCTGAAAATGCACTTTTGTCATATAGGATGCAATTTTGTGGAGACAGGGTTGGACATTCATTTGACATGTGCATTATATAGGAGGATGCCACTTTAGTTAACTGGACCAAATCAAATCCTCCAATGTTATTTTATTAATGACCTGCTTCCAACAACATTTGTCTTTTTAATTTGGTCTAAATGACAGACAGGGCTAGCTAATGATGAGACACTGTCAACTGAATGATCCTCTTGCTAATAACCATCAGAGATCAGTAAATGGGTGCACTTTGCCAACCCAGGTGTCACAGCTGAGTCATTCACCACGGCAACTGAAGAATTTTTCATGTTTATACCCTCTAATTTTCAATCACGTATGGAGTGAAATATTTGAAATGTAGGACATCTCTAGTTTAGTGTCACAATGCTTAGTTGATGCAAACAAGTGCACAGACTTGGAATTAATTATTGGACATTGCAGTAGAATGTCATAATTGCAAAAGGTGGTGTGATCAGGGCATAATAATGGCATACAGGGAATGAATGTCCTCACTAGATCAGAATGTGTTTTGTATGCATCCACCTTGGTGTGTCAGGTAAGTAAATCTGTGCATTAACTTTGTGATAAGTGTGTTAATATCCATAAATCCTTATATCCATAAGTGACTGTGTGCGCTCTGCCTGTTAAAGTGTGTCTGTGTAATTGAAGTGTGTGCGAGGGCTGAGGCAGATGGCTGAGAGCTGAGCAGTATCAGTTCCTGGTAGGCATCTGTCCAGAGACAAGCTGAAGAATCATCATTTCACATCACTGTCAAATGCACTGCTGCCTCACATGTTCAGGAAATAATCACAGCCAAGCCAGGACACACACACACACACACACACACACACACACACACACACACACACACACACACACACACACACACACACACACACACACACACACACACACACACTATGTTTTTCTATCATTGTGGGGACATATCATTGACTCCCATTCATATCTAACTCCTAACCCTTACCCTACCCCTAACCTTAACCCAGACCAAAACAATGCCTAACCCTAAAGAAACATTTTTGCACTTTCACTTTTTTCAGTAACAACAACATGGCCAAGAAAACACTGTTTAAACTTGTGGGGACCGAAATGAGGTCCCCACAAGTGACATTGTTTTTGGTTTTCCTACAGTTGTGGGGACATTTGGTCCCCACAAGTATAGCCAGCATCTGACCACACCTACACACACACACATGCACACACAAACACGCTCTGCTCCTACTCTAGAAGGTTTCAACAATATACATTCAGATCTGCTGATTTCTCAGGCTGATACTGACATTTTTATTACATATCAACCAGCTCAAGCTGCCCACCGCCGACATGACAGAAGCTCCTCCCTGAATAGTGAACAAATCTCTCCAGTTTCTCTCACACTCAACTCAACTCAACTCAACTTTATTATTTGTCCCTTGAAGGGTGATTGTTTTGTAGCAGTTTACACAAGCATCTTGTAGCAAACAATAAAAACAAATTAAGAGTAAACACCACATAAAACAGTAAAAACATAGTAAAAACTGTAAAAACTCAATAAAAGCCATCATAATAAATAAATGAAGACAATAAATGTCACACAAAACATAAGGTTGAAATGGACACTCGCAGCAGTGTTGGTCATTCATGTTGTCAAGTATAGTTCAGGGCCGACAGTCGACAGCAGCAAGACAGAATAAAGTCAAGTAAACAGGATAAAGTGCATCATTGCTTTACATAATAAAGTACAGCAGCAGAAGAAAAACACAGTTTATTACCTCCTCTTCTCGGCGTTTATAACTTGGATAGAGGTAAGCACAGAGGAAAACCTGTACCTGTTTTTTGTGGCCAGGGTTACTCCCAGACGAAGGCCAGAGGGAAGCGACTTATACTCCTGGTTAAGAGAATAAGTATCATCAAGAAGAATAGACTCTCACAGTCCAGTCCAATGCCGTTTATTTATGCTTTCAATGATGTCTATCCAAAGTAGTTTAAATCAATCCACTGGACTTTAATACTTGAAAAAATATGAAGAGAATCTGCTCAGCTATTTCGCTGCTAACCACAGCGTTACAGCTGTTTCTGGGAGAAGTGAAAAGTGAAAGTAAACAGAAAGTAAACAGGATGGTCAGTGACGCATGTCAGAGAAACAGCTGTAACGCCGCTCTATCTCTCATTTGTGGAGTTCTTCAATGCTCAGGTTCATGAGGTAAGAAGCTGGTGGATGTTCTGAAGCATGTGTTGTGATATTTTGAATGTAGTAGAGGCCACACTCGCGATAAGAGAAAATCGGCCCCCATCGCTTTCCTTGCATAGTGGCAATGAAATGCAGTTAGCAGCGGTTAGCAGCGAAATAGCTGAGCAGATTCTCCTCAGATTTTTTTTCCAGTATTAGCACTTAGTGACCCTAAGCTGTGGAGGCTGACATGACATTTGGCCGGAGTTCTCCTTTAAGACCTTGCATAACTTCAGACTTACTGGTTTTGTGCGTCACCATGTGCTCTCATGGCCCGGTTTCCTCCCCTGTCCCTTGCACCAATAAACCATTTGGATACAGCCTTTTCAGCATCCTTCATTGTAATTCCTTTCGTGACGGAATTCTTTTTTTTTTAAACTGCCTGTAAGTAACATACAGAAAGACAATTAGAGTGAGGAAAAATTCCGCTTGCAGGAAAGAAGTTGCAGTATCTCCATCTGGACATTGTATCGGAAAATAGATTTCATTTAAGAGGTTTAGAAAACAAACAAGCAATGACAAGTATATGATGGAGAGACCTTGTCATATTATAACAATAGGGGATTTATTTCGTTTGAAAAACAGCAAGAAAATGAAGCCCAAAGACACTGAAAAATATCATCCCTCTCCAGTCTCACTTCACACAAGCATGATCCTATTGCATTAATGGCTGGGGACATGACTGCATAAAAATGACATCACATTGAGCATTGCACTTAATATCTGTTGAAAACATAAACCGTTGTAAACATACCGTACACGACTTCAGACAGTCTGAGAACTCAGAACTCTCGCTTCCCACGGCGGCCAACAAAGTTAAATTCTCTGGCTAAGGCATTGCTCATCAGGTAGCCCATCATCCTCCTTGTTGCCTCATCAGCAGTAGCACCCCCTATATCAGCCACCACAGCAACCTAAGAGAACACAATAGTGTTGAGTGAATTTTTAAAAGTGAATTTAAATGGGCATTTTAGTCCCACTTAATTTTTCTGTGAAAGAAGCTGTGAAAGTTTGTTTCTTTTTCTTCAGTACATGCTGATGTAATTTTCCAAAAGGATCATAATCTGATTAAAAGAAAAAGGTACACAATATGAGTAAGGACAATCTGAACCGTAAATGGTTATGTTAGCTCATACTTACCACCTCTTTGTGGAAGGTGGGGTCTGCCAGTTTCTGCTCCATTTGTTGAACATCTGAGACAGATGTCAGTGGGAATACTGCACCCTCTGGTAGTGTTGAAACAGGAGATGCGTCTCGTTGTGAAATAAGTGTTTGTAACATCCTTCCATTGACCTTCTGTGTCGACTTGATTTCCTCCAGGAGGGTTAGGAGGCGTGCAAACATGCCATCCTGAAATGCAGAGTCCATTTGAAGTCTATGGGGTGCTGTTATCGTTACTGCTGCAGGTGTTGACAGCAAAGATGGCCGGACAAAGGGACGTGTGGAGACTGGCTGAGGCGTTCTTGACTGCACGCTCCCTGGAACAGGACATCTGGAAGACGATGGTTGATCTTGCACAAGACTGTCGGATTCATCCTCAGAACTTGACGCAAGTCTTTGCCTTGAAATAGACAAAATGTGGTAGATTAACATGTAGAAGTGTTAAAGGAGAACTCTGCCCAGATGTCATGTCAACCTCCACAGCTTAGGGTCACTGAATGTCAATATCTGCTCGGCTATCTCGCTGCTAACCACACTTCATTGCCGCTATGCACGGAAAGCAATTGGGCCATCTTCTCTAACCGCGAGTGTGGCCTGTACTATATTCAAAACATCACAACACACGCTTCAGAACATCCAGCAGTATCTTACCTCAGGAACCTGAGCACTGACGAACTCCACAATAAGAGATAGAGAGGCGTTACAGCTGTTTCTGGGAGAAGTGTCTGTTTACACTGACTTTCCGGGTAGACCTTACTAATCGATAGTCGAGCTTGGGACTGCAAACACGGTACACAACTTCACAACTTCAGCGTCTCAGGGTCGTTGAGTGGTAGATGGTGTCAGCTTAAAAACAAGTATTCTAAAAGTATTCAAGTATTCATTCTGTCAGTCCCAAGCTCGACTATTCATTAGAAAGTTCTTCCCGGGAAGTCAGTGTAAACAGATGCTTCTCACAGAAACAGCTGTAACGCCTCTCTATTTCTCTTTTGTGGGGTTCGTCAATGCTCAGGTTCATGAGTTAAGATGCTGCTGGATGTTCTGAAACATGTGTTGTGATGTTTTGAATATAGTAGAGGCCACACTCGCGATTAGAGAAAGATGCCCTGATCACTTTCTGTGCATACCGGCAATGAAGTGCAGTTAGCAGCGAGATAGCCGAGCAGATTCTCCTTCGATTTTTTCCAGTATTGGCATTCAGTGACCCTAAGCTGGTGAAGCTGACATGAAGTCTGGGGAGAGTTCTCCTTTAACATCTTTGATTTACTGATTAAAGGTTCAAACCTGCCTTTCTAACTGAAACAAATGCAACATTTACTGCTGTGCTGAAAATTATTTCCACGTCTGTGTGGTTAGTAAAGAATATAATCTAATTAAAGCACTCTGTTTAGACAATCAAATCAGTATTGTATTCACTGTTGTATCAGTATTAAACAGTCCAGCACTATTGTGTCAGAAAGTCTTATGACATCACATTCACTTCTCACTTGCCACCTCCTATGCTTTCCTTTTCCCGTTTCCTTTTCCGACTCGCTCTGCAAATCAGAGCTTACCTCAGATTTCAAAAGCTTCTCCCTTGCATGTGCATAGTTTGCTGCAATACACATACACAAAAACATTAACTACTCATTCAGAAACATTCCTTACGTATAATTTGTTACATAAATATGATCACCACAAAAAATGTCATATTACCTGCTTTTCCCAAAACTCGGACTCTAAACTGCAGCCAGTCTGTGTTTGGAACAAGCTCATTCTTAACCGCTTTCGTGATATTGACTCGTCCTGGTGGCCACCAACCTTTGTCTTCCTCTGGTCCAGTAAACCATTTGCAGGGTAAAACGGCTACACCGCCACCATCCAAAAAGTCCACCACTGCAAATGGAAGCATGCTGGAAAAGGCAAAACAAGTAATCTAGTGCAGCTGCGATAATGACACATATCCTGATTTGAACGGCAAGAGGACCATTTTTCTCTATAATTCAGCAATGGATACAACATGCAAACATCCAGGTAACTTTGAGACAAAGTGAATTCCAATAAATGCTGAATCAATTGGGTAGTCGAAAAAAGAGCTGTAGTTTTCAAAGAAGTGACAAAGTACTTTGACAGATTCACAATGAGAAAGAACAATATTTTTCACAGTGAGAATTTTGCCCCCTAGGGTAAAACAGTTATTACCCTTAGAGCAAGAAATTAATGTTTGTCCATCATTGTACTGTCCATACTGCTGACATGTTGCCAATTCGTCAGTCAATGGTCCAGAAAGATGAGGCTGCTTGAGGGGAGAGGAACTAGAAACTGTCTTCTGTTTTCCTGCTCTCTGCCTCTCAGGGATCCGCCGGACAATTTGCTGCACAGGGTTTTGAGGCCTTCTTACCATCTTTTTAAGTTTACCTAAAAATGTTTCAAATGGGAAACAGGAAAGGACCAAATTTCCGAGCATCTTCAACAAGGTGTATCAAAGAATGTACATTATATCCAACAAATTCCATACCATAAATCAAACCAAAATCTTTCACAAAAAGCTTCGAAATATCTTCAGCATAGTCACAGTTTTCAATACACAAATCAGGGCTGAGAAGAATTCTTACAGACACAGACAGAAGCAAAAAGTGTCTATACATATCTTTAGAAATACTATTAACCAATACAACAGGGCCAGTGTAAAGCAAAAATTGCCTCAACTCAGTTGCTTTCCACATACTGATTTCTAGGAGAGACCTTGGTTTCCTTGCAAAATCCCTGGGCAAATATTCCCTGACAGAGACCAAAAATGCTGAAATCACAGTCAGAATTTGAATGGACTGCCTGCAAATGAGAGGGCCTTTCAACCAAAGATAAATCATCTTGCGCACAACCCCCAAGCACACAAGGTGCATATAGTCAAGCACAAAGCTCGAAACTAACCCCACACCCAACTCATTTAGAGGTGAAACATCGGATTGGTGTTCTTCATAAGCCATATCCCTAAATGCTTCATCAGTCCTTTGTTCAGCAGACAACTCAGGAAAAGTCATCCTTCTATTTACATCTTTACCTTTTTGAGTACAGCGTTCACATGAATAATAGCCTGTGTGACCCTTGATACATTTGAGGAAGGCACGGGCAGGTGCATCACAAATAAATGCATCAGGAGCAGAAACTCTAAAATACACACCATTATACTGAATACCCTCCAATAAGACAGATTTCATATCCTGTATAAATTCATTCAAATACTCCTGCACATTAGTAGGTTTTGATAAACCAGAGTACAAACCAATCACAAACACATTTGAGTTTGGGATCGCCTTAATCTTACCCAGAATGGGCCACAAAGTCACACCTGTGCTCTGGAATAGAGGGAGACCATCAACATTGACTCTCAGAGTAAGCACATCTGTCAAACCTCACAGATCAAAATTTAAACAAGCCAACTCTGCCACAACTGATTTATTTATTTTTGCCAAAATGATAGTATGTCCCCCTGCGACATTTTTAACTTCACAGGTATGGTCTGTTGACATGAGGGTTCTTGCATCTAATGGCACACTTAGTCCTTTTTGTCTTAGATTTATCAGCAAGGCAGAAAGTGCAGTCTGTGAGATATTATACTCAGCAGCCCATTCTCGAAGTCCACTTGTATCGTCTAGTGTCTTTGAATCTGCATCTGAACTTGAACACTCATCTGACTCTACTAATTCATCAGGCTCCCCAGTTTCTGTATCATCAAATACATCAGTATCAAAACCATCATAAAACAATTCTGTTTCCTCCACTGCAGTACATGCAACACTCTCAAAACAATCATAATATACATAATCTTCTTCCTTTGAAAAATCCTCATAGGCTGCTCCAAACTGTAATTCACATTCTTCTGAAACATGGTGAAAATGTTCAGCCACTTTAGCTGCTATCTTCCTTCTTTTTGTTCTTTCAGAAGGCTCCATTTCACGTGTAATCTTGTGGCCAATGCAAGTCTTTCTGCTCTGCAGCAGTTTATAGCTGTCATGTCCACAGCTGGCTTTCACTCTCAAGAACCAACTTTAAAAAAGAAAAAAGTAATAAATAAAGAGATACAATAAATATTTAGTGTACTGTATTTTATAGCCTGCACAATGTACTAAAACTGGACACATTTGTCCAGGTTTATTTAAAGTGATATTTCAGTTTGGAACAAGTTGGGTCCTATCTCCAGATATATGGCAGAAATTACCCGTACAACAGTGTTTATGTGCAACAGAATCCAAGCCCCTCTCCCTGCTCTGTGCCTGCTCCATCTGTGATTTCCTCTCCGCTCGTTCGGGGCCAGGATTTAGTTCGCTAAAAAGCACATAAACAGACGCCTACTGGGAAAATGTGATATGGGTCTGCATCCACGCTCTATTCAGTAGGCATCAGTTTATATGCTTTTTACGAGCCCGTCCTAATGCAGAGGAAAGCACAGACGGAGCAGGACAGAGCAGGGAGAGGGGCTCGGTGACGGCGATCTGGGATTCTGTTGCACACAAACACTGTTGTAGGGGTCATTTATGCCCTATATCTGGTGATAGGACCCAACTTGTTCCAAACCGAAATACAACTTTAAGCTGAAGCACAGTATTTGCAAGTTTGCGGGTAACAGCAAGCTTGGCCAATCACAGATCCTGATGTTACAATAAAGGATTGTGGGTAATGTAGTACTTCTTAGTAAACACGTCGCCAATTAATTATTGTTTTACATTTTGAGAAATAAACGTTGATAAGGACTTATACAGGAGGAAAGTCGTATAGCTCTAGTCAATCTACATTGGCAGATTTGGACATTATAACTCGCGTTATGTCTCTCTTTGAGTCCTAGCTTGGCTTAGCTAACAACCAGCCACCGAGCTACATTGACGTCTTAAAACGTACACTTTGCACACATTAGCGCAAAAAGTAGTTAGCCAAACGTTTAGGCTATCACACTAACAGTAACACTGTGTTTGTTAGCTATTCAGGACTTACCTTGGTTACCCTTTTATATGTCACTCCATGTCGCTTTGTGTGTCGCTCGTGTGCTCCTCTGATGCCAGTCCGTGGAAAGTTCGCGCTTCTTTTTTTCCTTTTTTCTTCTATTTCTTCTTCGCTGGCGCTGCTAGCGCTTCTGTGTTCCTGACGACCACGGATGACCTTGACCTGTTGGACCCAAGTTCATCTGGACAGCGAACATCGTTCCGAAGTGGGGAAGTTTGTAGGAACACAGCCCCAGCCTTTGGAATTCCAGAGATGGCAAACTCAGATAAGAACAGAACTCTCTTCTCTCCCTACAGAGAACAACCCCCATTTCTGGAGACATGGGACATATGTATTTCTTTGTGTTTTCATTCACAGCAAAAGGACATTCAGACCTTCTGCAGAAGGATGGAGTCCCCTGCTGAACATTAAACACCTGGAAGAACCTTTTTGAAAGACAATGACTTTCACTTTTATGCTATGAATGTTTTGTTTAATCAACTTTCATGCTAAAACCTCCTTTTCACCCTCTCAGGAATGCCATCTTTCCTCCCCCTCTTAGGAGATCTCTCTGCCTGCCTCCAGGGTCATAAAATTTTACGACCTGCTGGTGCACATAGAGACACACTTTCTTTAAGGAACAAGAACATCTTCAAAATTCATATTTCTGATATGTATTTTGTGTTTTCACGATTACCAAAGTTGTAGTGAGATGATGTTGTACATTACTTCCAAAAATGACACTTCTATCTCTTACAGAAGGCAAGATATAAAAATGCCTGTGTCAGAGAAAAACTGACTGAGACACCTGAATCAAGAAGCACACAGAGAACTTTTACTTGTACAAGGGCAGAGCACCGTGCACTAGAACATCGCCGTGCATACTGCAAAGAACTCTGCCCAAGGAAGCTTTATTCATATCATGGTACAAACATCATACTTTCACAACAGTGTGTGTGTGTGTGTGTGTGTGTGTGTGTGTGTGTGTGTGTGTGTGTGTGTGTGTGTGTGTGTGTGTGTGTGTTAAGAAAAGAGGAAGGACTAGTTCCTGTTTCAGAAATGATTTTAAAATGTCGCAGACAGAACAGTTACAGAACTTCTTTTGCTTAAGGCTTAAAAACAGTTTCTATGTTATGATCAAAATGTATTTACAGTTTCAACCTAACAGCCTGTTTAATTCAATTTCTTCCACAGTCTCACAGTATTCCATTATTAATCTCTGAATTTATTTTCTGTTCAGGTTGAAAAGGTGAAAACTGCATTATCTATTATCATATGTATGACATGTTATCATATCTTCACTGTGACATATATTTTAGTATTTAGAACACATTAATACATATAGGTTATTGAATTAAATAACTCCCATACTTGTTAACCTGCATAATCTGACATGTGTTCCACCTTTGATGACTGGATTATGGTGAGGAATAGACAGATCGCGTTTACATGTTTAATATCATATTTTTAATCCACTCCTGATCATCTCCTCTCTGCCTCTTCTCTGAAGACAAAGAGAGTCAAACTACGAGTCAGAAATCACGCCGAAAAGTTCTTTCCTCCGCCAAAGCACCCTGGCCTGATATAAACCCAGCCGAGCCCTCTCCTCACGCTCTCTTCTTCATTCTGTCTCCCTCGGGGATGGTTCAGGCCAAAGCATCTCCCTATTCTTATTTAAAGACGCATTTTTTTTCTATCTTCTGAAGTTCTCTTTGTTCCAAAGTTAACTACTATTTATCCTCAATTTTTGTAACATTAAATTATACATTTAGCTCACTTTCAAGCCAAATTTATTCGTTTTAATCCCAAGAACTGATTAAGAACCAGTTCTCATTTTTCCAAATTTTTTTTAAAGCTCTCAATCTCTATTCGTTCTTTTACTCGGCTAACGTCCGAGTGCCATCGTTTTAATCAAGTGGCGTCCTCCACCGAACCCCAGTTCCCTCAGCTGTGAACACCGGAGATCTGCTGGTCCAGAGATCCATTTGCTCCGAACCGATCGCCTATGCAGGACGACTACCGTCACCAGCGTGACACACAGCGTGTGGGAAGCAAAGCCATCCCATTGCGCTGTGAGATGTCATCCACCGGCTACTTCTGCCTCCCAGCATATGACGGTTCAATACAGTAAGACCAGCTGAGCTTCTATGAGCTTTCTCTGTTTTTGAGTTCCAGGTTTGATGTGACAAACCACTTGATTACTTAATTCATTTAATCCATTATTCTTATCAATCGCTCTAGTCCAAATTACCGTTAATTTTGTCAGGTCGTACTATCTGGCTTCTCCTTCACCATAATCCTGTCTTAATATGCTAATTTGAACTCACACACATACGATCTCACATACACACACTCACATACATACACTCCCAATGTCTCATACACACGCACGCACACTATGGCGTCAGAATCGTGTCAAAACAATCAAATCAACTCGAAGCAAAGTGTGTGTACACACATGATTATTGTCTTAAGCGTGCGTGCGTGCGTGCGTTGTCACGTGCAGATTGTATTTCACGCGAAACAATAACCTGCGTGCGTATGAAGCAGCGCGTACACGCCTGTCTGTCACTGTTTGACAAATACTGTTACCTGCTCACACACGCATGCGGTCGCAATTTCTGATTGTACACAATAGAAAGGATCTGCACCGCGTCCGCAATCCGCCTCACATAAGTGTGTCGTGTGATTGGCCTTTTCATTTTAGTCAGCCAGGGGAGGCAGCAGTGAGCCATACTGGCGGAAAAGAAGAAGACGAAGAAGAGTCTCCCCTTTTCGACCGAGGCAGTTCCAGTTCGAGGTTGGAGTCGGTGGCCGATTCGGCCCCGGTTTTTTGTTTTTCAACAGGCGGTGGGCCGCCTCCGGGCTCCAAAAACTGGGACTCTCACCGAGGAGGAGACCCAAAGCTTCCTGGAACTGTGGTCTTCATATGCTTCATTTCGACCAAGGGAACCAGATGAGAACCATTGGTTCAAGGTAACGACCGGTGCGGGTCTGGTTCAGGTCTCTTGACGCCGAAATCCCCGTTTGCTTTTCCACCGGCTATGAGCCGAGTTGCGGCAGCGTCGTTGTGTCACCGCAAGACGTCAGTACATCACTGCATGCGTAGCCGTTCCGCAAAGGTGGCACACCGTAAACATGGAGGTGCTGTTCCTGAGTTTTCCAGCCTACAATGCGATCCAGACACAAATAATCTGGCTGTTAGTAGTTACTTATCTTTGTCGCAGTCACGGGTAACAGTGATTACGTTTGAGAAGACAGGTAACTGTCAGAGATGTTTTGATTCTTAACAGTGAACGTGTTAGCTTAGCTGCTTAGCCTCAAATACATTTGCATCCATTACATAGCAGTTAAACAAACACAATAAATTGATGATAGTATCTATATTTACCTTTATAGATGTTCTTAATTAAGAGACAGAGGTCAGCTGTTGTCTGGGAACATCCGTGATCACGCTACTGGTGGGACACAACTGTACTGGATTTCAGCTGAAGGCTGCTGTTCTGTGCAAACTGTCATGAGACATTTTTATTGTGATATACCCTTCACTGCTGTTAGCTTTTGTTTCAATAAATTGTTTGAAATGAGGAAATCACTATTGCGTGTTTCTACTTAAATGCCCTACTTTCATGATTTAATATCACCATAGCATTAATTTTTACAATTGCCATAAATTTCACCTAAAGTTGAGTAACTTTTTGTGAGTAGTGTATGTAGACATGTAATGTAAGCACACTTAAATAATACATCTGCTGCAGTAGTGCAGTTTATCTAGCAAGGTGTGACATATGTTGCAAGAAACAATATACGTTGCTGATATGTTTCAGATAGAAATCTGCTTGAAAACCACAACTGTGTCAGAGCCCTCTTCTCTCCCTCTTTCCTTCTGGCATCCCTAATACCTTTTTCCTCTCCCTTCCCTCTCTATCTCTCCCCAGCAGTGTCGAGGAGAAAGCAGACAAGGCTGCTTCTAGTCGGGCAATCAGCAGCTTCGTTGGAGTCGTGACAGCTGAGAGGAATTCCACTAATCACCTACTCCTGCTTCAAAAGACTGGTTCTCTCTTCCATTCATCGCCAGATTGTTGTACTTGACACATGTCAGTCTCTGTCTTGCCGCTCACTCTGAGTTTTTGTGGAACGTGCCTAATGTACCTTTTCTCTGCCTCCTTCTCAGAACCGGCTGTCCTACTCCGACCTGCTGCATTCTGCCTGCTTGCCTCAGTAAAGCTCCGAAAATCCGCTCGCCGTACTCCGGCTGTTTTCCTCGCTGGGGACCCACCTGACATCTCGAACGCCGCCGAACCTTCCAGGCTCCCTTCCTCCTGGCGTTTTCCCCGGACAAATTTGCCTCCGATCGGCCAGTTCTCTCGCTGCCCCTTCTCGGATCTTCTTCCCCAAAGACCTCAGCTCAGTTGCCGCCAGGGATCCCATTTCCCACCCGCCGCCACACTCGACTCTTCCTCCCCTCCACGGGACTGACAGCGGCTGCCGATCCCCGGCCCACCCCCTCCGGAACCAAACCACCAACCCCCCACTCTAGCCGAATCACCCGGTCCTCTCCTGCCATCTCCATCACCTGTTAGCAATAAAACCCTCATCATACCTCATCTCTGCCTCGGTAGTTTGTCTCCTCTGCTTGGGTCCACTCTAGAATTGTGACAAACTGATTATCTGTAAAAATGTGTGCACTTAACACGGAATAAAATCTCTGTAGATTATAGACAAAACACGCATCTTTCATCACAAATATATTTGTAGTCACCTAAAGTGCAAGAGTAAAATACCAGTGTACTTAAATAGCTAAGAAGGAAAAGAATTTACAAAAAAATGATTATTTTTTCTAAAAAATAAGGCAGGAATAGTGGACAATGCAGTTTATTTCTGTGACAGTCGCTCCAGCACCGACACCATGCGTCCCATCACTCCAGCCAAGGTATTTGAATTTTCATCCGTCCTCTGGATGTTCTGGAGCAGGGCAGTGGTCAGGTCTCGGTGTCTTCAGATCTGTTTTAAGAACCGTTCCTCTGACGTCTCCAGATACTGCAGCAGATCCACAGCAGCTTCCTGCTTCCTTTATCCTGCATAAAGCACCCAAGCAGCATTAGTTGTCAGTAATTATTTTCTATATTCATGAACACAGTTAACTTAAAATAAATGTTGAACTTTGTGATTTTAGGATGGGCCAAAAGATAACATATTGATCATGTTGATGTCTGCATAGTCTAAAAAGATCTTACTAGATTTAGTCTGTTGAGAGGAGGACGGCGTGGAGGAGCTACAGGACGGAACTGGTAAGTTGCAGAGTAGTGATCCTGGTAACCTCATCATCCAAGGTCAACAACTAAATAAAATGAACAAGAAATGTTGTTGATAGCATCTGTAATTTAAAACCATTTTCTCAATTAATTATTAATTTGTCCGTACGATGTTAGAAAATGTTACAAAAAATGCCTGTAATAATTGCCACCAGTGCTAAATGCCTTGTTATATTTGAGCAAAAACTAAAAACCATCAAAGAAATCTGTGTATAAGAAATGCATGCATTGAATTTCCACATCTGCAAAGCTGGAAAATCACAGAACAATCAGCATTTTACCTTGATATTATAAAAATAGCTGCACATTACCAGTACTCCTCACTTCATTGTGTTAATTTGATCTTTTGAATAAGTTTTAGACTCATATTAATAATGTTAAACAGTTTATTGGTTCTTCAAGGGAAATTTATATGATTATCACATAGTTCAGCAATATGATTAATGGGTCATTGTGTAACAACATGGGAGGTTCTGAATACAGGTCTGGTAATGAAATATTGCTGCTGCTTTCCTCAGGTTTTATAAGACGTTTTTCGTAGCTTGTTAGCTTAGCAGTGGCTAACTGGTTAGCAAACAATAGTCGACCTCTGATCACTGAACCTGTGTCCGGACCACGTTAGCTGGCGTAACGTTCATAATATTGACGTGGGAGTGTTGTAGCTAGTGTATTCATAGTCGGCTAAAAGCAGGGTGTTTGAGAAATAAAACGTACCAGGATCAGGATCGGTGGTACAGCGGCCTGCATCAACTCCTCTTTTTGGCCAAAAACTGCTGCATCCCGGTTCCCTTTTCTGGTCCTTGTAGTCATTTCTGAACTTCTTAGTTGGTGAGGAGTTAGTCAGGCTCTGTTCGTACAGCTGTAGCCATCTCCCACTAGATTGTTTCGAACACTGGTGTGGTCCAAAAGACCAACGATCCTGATCCTGGTAAGTTGTATTTCTTAAACACCCTGCTGTTAGCCGACTATGAATACGCTAGCTACAACAGATCCACATCAATATTATGAACCTTACGCCAGCTAACGTGGACTATTGTTTGCTAACCAGTTAGCCGCTGCTAAGCTAGCAAGCTATGAAAAACGTCTTATAAAACCTGAGAAAAGCAAAAGCTAACATCCTTCCCATTTCTGTCTCTCTGCCTTGCCAACCTATACAGGTCAGTCTCTCCCTCCTTACTGTCCAACCTAGCATACAAGTCATCGTAAGCCCCTTGTTTGGCCTTTGCCACCTCTACTTTTACCTTACGCTGCATTTCCTTGTACTCCTGTCTACTCTCTTCAGTCCTCTCAGTGTCCCACTTCTTCTTAGCTAACCTCTTTCTCTGGATCCACTCCTGCACCTCCTCATTCCACCACCAAGTTTCCTTTTCTCCTTTCCTTCCAGATGACACACCAAGTACTCTCCGACCTGTCTCCCTGATCACATTTGCTGTAGTTGTCCAGTCATCTGGAAGCACCTCCTGACCATCCAAAGCCTGTCTCAACTCTTTCCTGAAAGTCATACAACACTCTTCCTTTTTCAGCTTCCACCATTTGGTCCTCTGCTCTGCCTTTGCCCTCTTCATCTTCTTCACCACCAGGGTCATCCTACACACCACCATCCTATGCTGTCTGGCTACACTCTCATCTACCACTACTTTGCAGTCACTGATCTCCTTCATATTACACCGTCTACACAAGATGTAGTCTACCTGTGTGCTCCTACCTCCACTCTTATAGGTCACCCTATGTTCCTGCCTCTTCTGGAAGAAAGTATTCACTACAGCCATTTCCATCCTTTTTGCAAAGTCAACCACCATCTGTCCTTCTGCATTCCTCTCCTGGATACCAAACCTGCCCATGACCTCATCATCATCTCTGTTTCCTGCATCAACATGTCCATTGAAGTCTGCACCAATGACAACTCTCTCACTTCTAGGGATGCTCTGCATCACTTCATCAAGGTCCAGCGTGATCACAGATGTTCCCAGACAACAGCTGAGCTCTGTCTCGTAATTAAGATCATCTATAAAGGTAAATATAGATACTATCATCAATTTATTGTGTTTGTTTAACTGCTATGTAATGGATGCAAATGTATTTGAGGCTAAGTAGCTAAGCTAAATGAATTATGGAATAACAATAAACGTCAGAAGAACTGCAGCCTGGTGGCTCGGGACTGTGAAGCCTGAGAACCTAATTCAAATAATAATAATTATCCTGCACTCGCAGTACGACATCAGCTTTGTACAGCTAGACAGATAGTTAACAGCGTAAAGAAGGGAAACTCCAGAAGTCTTGTTGAGGATTAATGTTTTGTCTTTTGTTCTCTTTTCTTCCTCAGTTTTATTTCCTTAAGTTTTCCTCCATTTAAGTCTGTATGACTGAACAAATAAACAGAAAATAAACATTACAAAAATGCAATGTCTGTTGTGTCTATCACACAATAAAGTAAAGTTACACCATAGATCAGTGTTTACAAAATCACACAGTATTCTCAATATCAACACAATAAACCGTACGCTCTTAATGCATAGAAATTACATGTCCACAATATTAAGAACTGCGATACCGTTACACGCATTACGTCAATGAATCATATGTAAACAAATCCACTTTGCTAAACCTGAAGCATGCTACTGACGTTACGTCGTCAAAACAAAAGTGAAACTTACACAGCCACAAACGCAATAAAGTGCATTAACATGTTGCTTCACACTATAAACTGTAATGTTGATGCATAATTACTCACAAAGATTTGACCAAACTCTGTTATGAAGAGGACTCGTTTATGATTTCCCTTGCTCGAACTGGTCCGTCCCTTAAACAGGTCCAACTACGAACTAAAAGTGTAAACACCGCAGGGCGGTACAATAATAATAATAATAAAAACAGGGTAAGTTTATCCCGTGTTTTGGAACAATAGCGCCATCAGCTGGAACCGAACAACTACACGACGCGCTCATGTTACACGCACTGCTGCGCACGGTGCAGACCAACGTTCAGAAATTGCGAACGCACGTGTGTGTGAGCGTGTAACAGTATTTGTCAAACAGTGACAGACAGGCGTGTACGCGCTGCTTCATACGCACGCAGCTTCTTGTTAAGCGTGACAGAGTTCGTGCACGTCATTACCGCGTACGTGTGAGCGCATGACCGAAATGTTCTATTATTTTCATGCGAGCGTTAATGCGTGCGTTTGTAATAAAAAACAAAAACGCATGAATGTTACGTGTGGCCGCTCCATGTCGTGTCACAGCTGGGGTGCAGCAATGATCACACGTGAACATGTGCATGAACGGGAGGCCATTATAAGTCAATGGGGAAACTCCATTACGCGTCAGGCGCACAGGCGTCAAAGCACGCACGTGTGACACATTCAGTTGATAGCTGCGCACGCATTTTGAAACGATTCTGATGCCATACGCACACACACACCTGCATGCACGAACGTACACACACACACACACACACAAACACACGTCACAAAATAGTCAATAAATGTTTTCATTTTAGACCAAATTACAGCCTTGTGTGTTTGATTGTGTGAGAACATGAGGTCATTTTAACCGAGAATTTTAGCCTTTCTGATATGAGACTGATCAACTGAATCTGTACAGGAATCTGATTGAGATCCTGCCTAAATTAATAGTTTCCCAAGGGATCTAGGGTGGTGCCCTATATTCAACGAGTGCAATAATAAAATTATCTTACGTGGTACCCCTACAGCCTGGTAAGAGTTCATTTAAAATTAGTTTTATAATTTCTTATTATGGGGCGGCATGGATCAGTGGGTAGAGTGGCCGTCTTGCAACCAAAGGGTTGCCGGTTCGATCCTTGCCCCGTCGTGTTCGAGGTGTCCCTGAGCAAGACACCTAACCCCGAATTGCTCCTGATGGGGTCGTGGTTAGCGCCTTGCATGGCAGCTTCCGCCATCAGTGTGTGAATGTGTGTGAATGGGTGAATGTGATGTATCATGTAAAGCGCTTTGGGTACCTTGCAGGTATAGTAAAGCGCTATATAAATACAGACCATTTACCATAACACATTTATTATTGTTCTGATGTTAAGAGCATTGAGTGCCTGGTATTTTTGCTACTCAGCATAATAAAATATCAATTTGGTACATAAATACAGATTTTTAAAAAAAATGTATCGAGATACCTATTGGCTTGAAAGGCTTGTAACGGGATACACATGTATCGTGATACGCATCGTATCATGACCCCTGTATCGTGATACGTATCGTATCGTGAAGTTGTTGGCAATACCCACCTCTAATCATCCTCTTATAGTCCGCTTTGGCTTCCTTGATTCCTTTTTTGAGGTCAGCTGGAGCTGCACTGTAGAGAGCTCTGTCACCTGACCTGAAAGCAGCATTGCGGACCTTGAGGAGTGAGCGGACCCGGCTGGTCATCCAGGGTTTCTGGTTTGGAAAAACTCGGATGACTTTGTCCACAGACACAGTTCCCATACAGAACTTAATGTAGTCCAGTACTGTCCCTGTGAATGTGTCCAGGTCCTGGTGTTGAAAGAGGTCCCAGATTGTGTGTTGGAGGCAGTCCTGTAGATGAGAGAGTGCATTCTCAGGCCAAGTTGTTACAGTCTTTATGGTGAGCAGCAGGGAGAGATGGTGGGGGAGGGGTGTCATTCTGTAGTCATGCTTGATGTCAGGCCTCGTGTTGTTCTTACCAAAAAATGTTGCCTTGTCTGAAAAAGTCCACAAATTCAGAAAAAATTTCCCCAAATTTATAAAAATTTGCAAAATCTTCAGGAAGAAAATTCCTGAAAAGTTTACCTCAAAAGTTTTATTTTTTAAAATAAAAAAATTCCCAAATTTGACAGCGAAATTCACTGGATTTTGGTTGATTTTTTTCTGAATGTTGTTAAACATTTTTTAAATTTGTTTGTTTCTACCAAAAAAAGTTCAAAAATTTCCTAAAAAAATTTTTAAAATGTGGAAGTTTTTACTGTGAAAATATATATTTTTTTTCCGCATTTTTAAAACTTTAAAACGGGTCAATTTCACCCAAAGGACGACAGGAGGGTTAGAGTAAACATGATATAAAGTGTTTTTCCCTCTGGTAGGACATTTGACATGTTGGTGGAATTTCGGGAGCACAGTCTTTAAATTGGCTTTATTAAATTCTCCAGCTATAATATGAACGCCATCTGGGTGGACCCGCTGCTGTTCTTTCACGGCATTTAGAAGGAGAGAGAGCACCGGGCTCACATTAGGAATGTAAACAGCAGTGACAATCACTACTGTTAGCTCTCTCGGGAGAAAATAAGGCTGAAAATCTAACAGACATGTACTCAATGTCAGGGGAGCAGTGTCGTTGTGCTTGTTGCTAATTTCCTTACACCAAATGCTAATGCAGCAGCAGAGGTGCTGTGGAGTGCTCAGACTAAAGCAGACCATACACACAGACTTTTCCTATTCACAAAATCAATCAGTCTTGACTTTACAACAGCCAAAAGGGTGACCAATGTGCTTCACAGTGGAAAAACAAGAGAATAACTTAAAACAAAACAGTAACTTAAAACAGAGACAGCAGTAAAATATAAGCAATAAAACAACTGTAAAATATAAATCTAAAAGTGAGTACATAACGATTGAAATAAAATGTCACCATGCAGGGAGGTATGAAAACTACAGATCTTTTTCATCTGTCACCTCTTTTCCTCCCTTTCACCTACTCCTGTGGTCCTTGACTCCAGCTGCTGATTTTGTCTTTCTCCTTCTAATAACATATTCAGACTGAGTTCTATGTTGGGCACAACTGCACCATCACCTGTGATCAACAAATTTCTAGTTTGCTGCTGATTCCCATGTGTGTTTCTGCCTTCAGATCTGTTTGCTTTAGTCTCCATTTCATGGAAATGGATCAAAGTGGTGGAGCGACTGACTGACATCATTGAAATATGTCTGTGTAGGTTCTCATTCATCCAGGTCATGGTTATCCAAAGTAGTTTAAATCAATCCACTGGACTTCAAGAAAGTTCCTTGAAGACGTTTCACCTCTCATCCAAGAGGCTTCTTCAGTTCTGGTGGTGGTTGGTGTTGCCTCAGCTTTTAAACCTCTGTGAGGTGTGTCCAGGGCTATTATTCCCACGACTGTGGGGAATATTCATTTTTGCATGTGTATTAAACTATCATGTTTTTATTGCTTTTTGCATATTACTTACAATCATTTTAATTACTCTTTGCTTATTAATTATAATCATCATTTTAATTACTTTTTACTTATTACTTATGATCATCATTTTATTACTTTTACTTATAATCATCATTTTAATTACTTTTGCTTAGTAATCATGTTATTACTTTTATTCATTACTCGCAATCATCATTTAATTACTCTTTTACTATTACTGATAATCATTATTAACCTTCGTTTGATCATATTATGTGTTAATCATATATTAATGTGCTTGCAACTTGTATTAACTCTATACTCAAATGTATTAAGGTACTTATGGGTGCATGTTTGAATTCTAGTTCTGGATGTGCAGGTTGTCACATACGCACAGAAAGGCAGAGAAAGGGTGAAAAGTTCAAACAGCAGCAAGATGCTGATGTGGAAAAATTAATCCACTGCTATAATGGATCTGTGTCTGTGTGTGTATCTGACAGCAGTCCTTTTTTGCCCTCTGACTGAAATGGTTTACAGATAGCCTGTGGTTTGTTTCCTCTGGAATAACTGTCAATATCAACAAAAGTATTGTTTGAAGATAAGGGTGCAGGTGTTCGCGTGAGAAAGCTTGGGGGAGGCTGTCTCCCACAGGGGAGGTGCCGGCTAGCCAAGAGTTTATTGATTAAAATTATTAGGGAGTAAGGATTCGCTTAAACATCGCCTCTTTCCTTAATTGTGCAATACTGGCAGCTGGCAGTGGCAAAGGGAGAGCCACATACACACACATTCAGAGACACCTTTTGCAGGAGGAAGACGGAGGTGATTGGACAAGACCCAAGACATCCGGAGAGGCTGTCTCAGCGTGGGGCCAATCAGAAGACTGCAATTTCTTAGTTTAAAAACTCATGTATTAGCTTAGAGATTCATTCTTTCTTGTGATCACAGCTGCATGCAGAGAACCTTTGTCTAGCTTTAGCAGTTTTCTGCTATCAGCATCTGAACAAGATAGAATCTGCGTGCACGTATATCTGTCCATCCTTTGCATTTTTTACTAAATATTCTTAACTGAATATTTTGACTCTGAGTCTTCCTTGCGTCGTGTTTTTCCTCAGTAGCAGTAACAAAAGAATCCGTTTTTCCGACACGACCAATACCAAAACTCATCTGACTACTTAACGATGGTCGTTCTGAGTATCGGTGGGGGTCGTTGAAATGCACAGATGTCACTGAGCCCTCGTGTGCTAATGGTGGTCATCAGCATGAACCTGCTGAGTAGTTCTTTTGGGGAGTTTAGAAAGGACCTGATTGTAAATTGGCGAAAGATGATGTCGCAGACCCATCTTCCAAATGAGAGCATCATTATTTTTTTTTACTTTTTGGGGAGTTGTTTTGTTGATGGTAATTTTTCTCTTATTATTCTCAGTGGATACAGACAGGAAAGAGAGACTACAGAAGATGATGAGATGCAGTAGGGACAAGGCTTGATTCAAACCCAGGACACTCCACCCCTGTGACATGTGCAGCTCATGCACCACCAGGTGTCCCAATATATAAAATCTTCTTTGTTTTAAAAATTGTATTTTTTTGCACTTAACTGTTTGCATGCATACATTTTAACAATGTTGTGTCCATCTCCCTGTTTTTTTGTCATTATGGATTTTATTTTCATAGCAAGTCTGTATATTTTGTTGTTTTTCAGTTGTTGTTATGAAAAAACAACATGTATCCCAGATTAATAGAAATGTTTTTTTAAAAAGGGGGGAAAGAAAAGAAAAAGAAAAAAGAAATGTTTAGCACAAGCTGTAAGTTTTCAATAAAAGAGCTGTCGTTTCATTTCAGAACTTTCATGATGTAGTTTAT
Organism: Acanthochromis polyacanthus; assembly: GCF_021347895.1. Lineage (NCBI taxonomy): Eukaryota > Metazoa > Chordata > Actinopteri > Pomacentridae > Acanthochromis > Acanthochromis polyacanthus. Next base: position 34,437,576 of record NC_067119.1, on the reverse strand, counting down.
TCAATACTGCTTTATTGAAATTAAGTAATATTCTTTTTGTTTTACTTTGTTTTACTTATAAACAAACTGAGCTAGCTAAGAATATACATATATGTGTGTGTGTTTGTGTGTGTGTGTGTGATTGGGAATTTAATTTAATATAATTTAGCCCAGCATTTGCTGTAGCCCACGGGAGCACTAGATTAAAATGTTTTGTGGCCCATCATTAACCCATATAAAACTCCATAGGGCATACATGGGAGCTGTGAGGGGGCCCCATGGATCCCACATGGGACCTCTATGTAGGCCCTTATGGGCAAAACACAGTTCTGCCCATGTGGGCCCAGCATGAAACCCAACAAGGGCCCATCTTCAACCCATCAGGGCTAACCCATGTGGGGCCTCAATGGAAACTGAGGACAAAATTAGCTGGGCCCCAGTTGGGCTGCCAATATGGGACCCACATATCAGTCCTGATGGGGCCCACAAAGGTCCCACATGAGTGTGCTGGCTGGGTTATGTTTATGAGGCCTATTGCATTTATGTTGTTGCAACGGTGCATTTAAGAGTGGCTGCTGATGGTATTTCCTTTGATTATTTATGTTGGCGAATATTGCACACCCCACTTTTCAGTTTTTTATTTGTTAAAAAAGTATAAAATATCCAATAAATTTCATTCCACTTCACGATTGTGTCCCAATTGTTGTTGATTCTTGACAAAAAATTAAAATTTTATATCTTTATGTTTGAAGCCTGAAATGTGGCGAAAGGTTGAAAAGTTCAAGGGGGCCGAATACTTTTGCAAGGCACTGTATATATGCTGAGTCCTGTGAATTGCATGATGGCACAATAAAGACGACTGAGATCATCAGCTGCGCTCTGCATTTTATTAAAGTCTTTGGAGAACTTTGAGCATCCTGACGGATGCACACTCCGCAATTGTGCTAAACTCCGGCTATCAAGTTTAATAATTGATCCTCCGCAAGAGATGTAGTCAGGTTGACGTTCAATAAAGCTGCTGACATCACGACTGGATGTCACCTTTATCAAGTAGATCTTGTCATCTACTGAGGCATTTGGAAACTTCCTCAGGTAGAAGTCGATGTCATTCAAGTAGGTGAGAGTGTCGGTGGCGCCACTAAGATTTGGTTCAAAGCGCGCTATGTTGCGGGCAATTTTGTCCAACTCTCTGTTTGTGGGGCCCTGGGGTAATTGGTTACCCAAAGAAAAGGAAGACCGAGGAAGAGGTGGTGTTTGGCTCGGTCAAGGTGTGCCCTGACATCCCGGAAGCGGGTGGTCGATTCCGGTGAAGGCGAAAGGAAAGCAGATGGAAGTGGCTTTCTCTGAGTTTGTGGAGGAGATGAGGTGTATCTCCTCGGTTCTGTGGACTCACTGCCGAAACGTGTTGGTTGGTTTCGGGTTAGTTCTAGTGGATGTCCTAGTTCACTTTCAAGTTCAGCTAGTTCTTTTCGTTTGATCTTTTGGATTTGTTTTAGGTCTGCAGCTCTGACTCTATCGTCATGTAGCTGCTGTTCAAGGTTTTCTGTGTGGGTACAGGCAGCACCTTGGTGTTCGCTGTATGCTTTGATTTGAACATTTAAGTCTCTGATTTCACAGCTTTCTTGAGGAGGTCCTTGGCTTCTGTATAGCCTTTTTAGACCCTACTAGCTCTGCTTCTGCAGTTAGCAGCTGAGTTTGTTGGTTAGAGATGGTTTGCTGTAAGCTGTCATTTTGTGTTTTTAGTTGGTGTATTTCTTTGTTGTCTGATTCAGTGTTTTGTAGCTGTGTGACTTGGGTCTCCAATTCAGCTACATGTGTCTGAGCTTGTATTCTAGCTTGGTGTTCCTGCTCAATCTGGATTTGGGCTGCCTGATTTTCCTTTTTTAGCAGTTCATTTTCCTGATTGCGGGCTTTTAGAGTGTTTGTTGTTTTCTCTAAAAGTTGGTATGTATTTTGAAGCTGCGCTGACATCACTGCAGCCATTTTTTCCTAACAGTTTTGTTAAGGACTTGTCTTTGTGTGATTTTGAGAGAGCTTCACTTAGGAGCCCTGTCATGGTGGTTTCAAGTTCAGATGGATCTCCGTTTTGAAGTTGGTCTACAAACCCAGGTAACAGGTCTTCAGTCAAGCCAACTAATGCATCATCTAAGCTCACGAGAGGATCGCTGTGATCAGATGCATCGAGGGCCATGTCTGTTAATGAGAACAAATGTAAAAATGTTAAAAAACAAACAACAACAAAAACAGTTTTAGCACAAGGTGGGCTGTTTAAGGAATGAGCTGGAAAAATTCTGTTTTGGAACAAAAACAGGAATAGGAACAACCATAACAACAAGGGGAATTATTCAAATGCAGTTAGTTGTTCTCAAAAAGAGTTTAAATGATTTAGTCAACAGCTTGGATTTGTGTATATTTGTTTGTGTTAAATTAATTGTTTCAGTGTTCAAGGTTAACAAGCTTGATGTTAGTTAAAAGTATTCAGCTGTGGAAAACCTTTTAACTGTGAAAATAAGTTTTAAAATAAACATTAAATTGCAAGCTTTATCATGCACTTTAAATGTTTTCTTGAAATGTGTTCAACTGACTCGTTGATGCAGGAAAAACAACTCACTTGACTTGTGTTTAAGTGATGAATTAGAATTGTGAATATTCTTAAATTCAGAATCTGACTGAAAATCAAATAGTGATTTGAATTTTTTTCAATTGTGGGTCAATAATAGTTGAATAAATGCTGTAAATGGTTAGTAGTAGGTGTTAATTACAACAACTCATTTACACATTCAAAAGTTAGTCATGCTTTTCAATCAAACTGCTTACAACATACAAGGTCTTCAGAAAAAATTGAAAATGTGGCTTATCAACACCTACAGCTGCCAACACTAAGAGACAAGCCTGTTGTGATGTTTTGACGTTGGAATCAAATGTTATGTTGTGACATGTTGTGATGTCTCATTCTCTTAATTGTATAGTAAGTGTTTGAATATGTATCTTGTATTGTATTGTATAGGTATTGTGTGCCCTGTGCTCTCTTACATCCATCCATCCATCCATCCATCCATTTTCCTCCGCTTATCCGGGGCCGGGTCGCAGGGGCAGCAGGCAAAGCAGGTCGTTCCAGACATCCCTCCCCCCAGCGACGCTTTCCAGCTCTTCCTGGGGGATCCCGAGGCGTTCCCAGGCCAGCCAAGATATATAATCTCTCCAGCGAGTTCTGGGTCTGCCCCTGGGTCTCCTCCCAGATGGACGTGCTCGGAAAACCTCCAGAGGAAGTCTCTCTGGAGGCATCCGAATCAGGTGACCAAACCACCTCAACTGGCTCCTTTCGATGCGAAGGAGCAGCGGCTCTACTCCGAGCTCCCTCCGGATATCTGAGCTCCTCACCCTATCTCTAAGGCTGAGCCCAGCCACCCTACGGAGGAAGCTCATTTCGGCCGCTTGTATCCACGATCTTGTTCTTTCGGTCACTACCCAAAGCTCATGACCATAGGTGAGGGTTGGAACGTAGATGGACTGGTAAATCGAGAGCTTCGCCTTACGGCTCAGCTCCCTCTTCACCACGACGGTCCGGTACAATGCTCGCATTACTGCTGACGTCACACCAATCCGCCTGTCCATCTCTCACTCCATTTTCCCATCACTCGTGAACAAGATCCCGAGATACTTAAACTCCTTCGCTTGGGGAAGCAACTCCCCCCCATCCCAGAGGAAGCACTCCACCGGTTTCCGGCAGAGAACCATGGCCTCGGACTTGGAGGTGCTGATCCGCATCCCTGCCGCTTCACACTCGGCTGCAAACCGCTCCAGTGCGTGCCGGAGGTCACGGTCTGAGGATGCCAACAAAACCACATCATCCGCAAAAAGCAGAGAAGTGATCCTGAGGCTCCCAAACCGAAAACCCTCCCCACCACGACTGCGCCTTGAAATCCTGTCCATGAAAACCACAAACAGGATTGGAGACAAGGGGCAGCCCTGGCGGAGTCCAACACCCACCGGAAACGTGTCTGACTTAATGCCAAGTATGCGGACACAGCTGGTTGTATAGGGACCGAACGGCCCGTAACAACGAGCCTCGGACCCCATACTCCCGTAGTGCCCCCACAAAGCCCCTCGGGGGACACGGTCGTAGGCCTTCTCCAGATCTACAAAACACATGTAGACTGGCAGGTCATACTCCCATGACCCCCTCAGCAGCTCCGCAAGGGTAAAGAGCTGGTCCGCTGTTCCACGACCGGGACGGAATCCGCATTGCTCCTCCTGAATCCGAGGTTCGACTATCGGTCGGATCCTCCCTTCCAGCACCCGAGAGTAAACTTTCCCGGGGAGGCTGAGAAGTGTGATACCGCGGTAATTGGCACACACTCTCCATTCCCCCTTTTTAAAAATAGGGACCACCACCCCGGTCTGCCACTCCCCAGGTACTGTACCCGATGCCCACGCGACATTGTATAGACGTGTCAACCAAGACAGTCCAACAATGTCCAGAGCCTTCAGCATCTCAGGGCGAATCTCGTCCACACCTGGTGCCTTGCCACCGAGGAGCTTTTTAACTACCTCGGCGACCTCTGCCACGGATATGGACGTAGATACCCCCGAGTCTTCAGGCTCTGCCTCCTCCATAGAGGACGTGTTTACCGGGTTCAGGAGTTCCTCGAAGTGCCCTTTCCACCGCTCGACGATATCCCCAGTACGGGTCAACAGTTCTCCACCCTGACCGTACACAGCCTGAGCGAAGCCCTGCCTCCCCTTCCTGAGACGTCGAATGGTTTGCCAGAACTTCCCCGAGGTCGACCGAAAGTCCTTCTCCATGGCCTCCCCGAACTCCTCCCACACCCGAGTTTTAGCTTCCACAACTGCCGCAGCTGCCGCCCTTTTGGCCAGCCGGTACCTGTCAGCTGCTTCAGGAGACCCCCGAGCCAACCAGGCTCGAAAAGTCTCCTTTTTCAGCCTGACGGCCTCCCTCACCGCTGGTGTCCACCAGCGGGTCCTTGGATTGCCGCCGCGACAGGCACCAGTGACCTTCAGACCACAGCTCCTAACAGCTGCTTCTGCAATCGAGGCTTTGAACATGGACCACTCAGAATCCATGTCCCCAACCTCCCCTGGGATGCAGGAGAAACTCTTCTGGAGGTGGGAGTTGAAAACCCTACGGACAGGGTCCTCCGCCAGACGTTCCCAGTTCACCCGCACTACACGTTTGGGTTTACCAGGTCTGTCCGGCAGTCTTTCCCGCCATCGGATCCAACTCACCACCAGGTGGTGATCAGTTGACAGCTCTGCACCTCTCTTCACCCGAGTGTCCAAGACATACGGCCGCAGGTCTGATGATACGACTATAAAGTCGATCATCGACCTTTGGCCTAAGGTGCTCTGGTACCAAGTACACTTATGAGCAACCTTATGCTCGAACATGGTGTTTGTTATGTCCAAACCATGACTAGCACAGAAGTCCAATAACAAAACACCACTCAGGTTCAGATCGGGCAGGCCGTTCCTCCCAATCACCCCCCTCCAGGTTTCTCCATCGTTGCCCATGTGAGCGTTGAAGTCTCCCATGAGAACTATGGAATTCCCGGGCGGTACCCCTTCCAGGACCCCACCCAGAGACTCCAAGAAGGCCGAATACTCTGAACTGCTGTTCGGCGCATAAGCACAGACAACAGTCAGAGTTTTCCCCCCTGCAACACGAAGTCGCAGCGAGGCGACCTTCTCGTTCTCCGGGGAGAACTCTAACAAAGCGGCGCTCAGCTGGGGGCTTGTGAGTATCCCCACACCTGCCCGGCGCCTCTCACCCTGGGCAACTCCGGAGTAGGAGAGAGTCCAACCCCTCTCCAGGATTCTGGTTCCAGAACCCTTGCTGTGCGTGGAGGCGAGCCCAACTATATCTAGTCGGTATCGTTCCACCTCCCGCACCAGCTCAGGTTCCTTCCCCGCCAGTGAGGTGACGTTCCACGTCCCCAGAGCTAGTCTACGCCACCAGGGGGCGGCACGCCCAGGCGCCCGCTCCTGCCTACTGCCCGGTGGGCATAGCACCCGACCCCGACTTCCTGCCCTGTAGGTGGTGGGCCCACTGGGCGGTGGCCCCATGTTACTTTTTCGGGCTGTGCCCGACCGAGCCCCACGGGACCCCAAGGCTCAGCCACCAAACGCTCCTGTATAAGCTCCCCCCCAGGTCTGGCTCCAGGGGAAGGCCCCGGTTTCCCTATCCCGGGCGAGGTAGCGGCTTTGCCTTTTGTCGTTCTCATCAAGGTCTTCTGCTCTCTTACAGTTTTTTACAATTGCTTAAACACGATTTAGAAAACAGGGCTCGGAATTTCAAAACACTACACACAATTAGCACAACCACACACACAATATGGAAAACACTTCAGATCCTGTGCAAAATGAAACACTATTGTAAAAACTATATACACATTTATAAAAACCATACTATGTTACCATATGAAACACACACATTTCATAAGGCTTAGTTCTGTTTGAACCAGTTACACACTGCTGTGTTTAACTTAAAACACTTTTGGCAGTTCTACCGCTTGTATCTCAATCTCAATTCTACCTTTGGCAATTCTACCTCTGGACCTCTCAGTGAATAGATTACTGTAAGTGAAGTACACAGAGAAAGTGCAAATATACAACATAGTAAATTCAAACACATCACAAGATCAGTGCTGCAGATTTTTGAAAATATGATTTAATTTTCTTCATATAACCACATTCAGTCAACATAGACAATCACAAAAAAACATATCCCAACACTGTAAACCCACAAAATAGACAAATAAAAATACTGTACTACCAGTACAGGTTAAAAATATGTAAAGAAAATGAAGAAAACAAAAAGAAATCTGAGTAAAATAAATTAAATACTAAACATCTCTTCGCCTAGTTGGAGCTGGCCAGAGAATTTCATCTACATCACAGGCAATAACTTCGTTGGCAAGACAATGTGGGAAGAACCGTCTTGAATGACGGATCTATCCTTGCACAGCTGCAGCGTCAATTTGGTCACAAGCCTCTTCCATGGCCTCAATGAGGGGCATCTGAGTCTGGGGCCGGAGATCATAAACTTTCCACCGCCATGCCGAGAAAAATTCTTCGATGGGGTTTAGAAATGGAGAGAATGGTGGAAGGTATAGGACTGTAAACAGTGGATGGTGCTGAAACCAGTTCTGGACCAGAGCAGAGTGGTGGATGACACATTGTCCCAGATGACAATGTAGTGGATCTGGTGCATTTGGTTATTTACTGGGAGGAGGTTGTGCAATCTGTCCAAAAATCTGATAATTTGATCTGTGTTGTAAGGGCCCATATTGGCATGATGGTGAAGGACCCCATTCAGGGAAATGGCTGCGCAAAGGGTGATGTTACCCCCATGTTGCCCTGGGACATTAATTATAGCCCTGTGGCCAATGATGTTTCTGTCTCTCCTTTTGACTTTACTGAGGTTGAACCCTGCGTCATCGATGTAAATAAATTCATGTGGGATTTCCTCAGCATCCATCTGTAAAACTCTCTGAAATACAGTGAAAGACAAGATTGTGTAGTTCAGCATAGGTCTAGTATGCAGTAAATTTACATGTAAAAATTATTACGTGTGCAGTATGTAACATCACAATGTTAAAGTGAACAATACATACCTCCACATACTCATGCCGCAGCTGTTTGATCCTCTCTGAATTCCTCTCATAAGGTACTTGATACAGTTGTTTCATGTGAACTTGATGTTTTTTCAGGATGTGTGCTATTGTTGTCAGAGAGACCTGATGGACATTATTGAAAATGGTGTTGTCACTAATAATTTTGGCTTGAAGTTCTCTGAGCCTAATGGCATTATTGGCCAAAACCATGTTTATGATTTCTGTCTCTTGCTCTGGTGTGAATATAGGTCCCCTTCCTCCTTGTCGTTCTCGGCCCTCAATCCTATGTAGAAAAAAATACATGTAAGCTATTGTAAAATGGCACAGGAAGAGGTATCAAAACTGCCGATATGGTGCATACAATACAGCAAGCAGCTGATTACTGTAACTGTTGACAACTTTTTTTTACCTGTTTTCTTGTCGAAATGTCCTTATGACAGATGCCACTGTAAATCTGCTAAGATTTGGCTGAACTCTTAGTCCAGCTTCCCTCAGCGTCAATCCATGATTCACTACATGATCAACTAGTGTTGCTCGAATCTCATTCGACAAATTTGGTCCTCTTCTTCTTTGAGGGTGTTCTCCTCTTGCTTCAGGTCTTCCTCTTTTCCTCTTCCTCGACCTCTGCCTCTACCTCCTGCTCGTCCTCCACGGATTCCCCCTCTCATCCTCACTCGTCTTCCTCTGGCTGCTTCCATTTTGGTGGAAAGCAGGTGAACTCACCTGTTGCATTTTTATAGTGCTCAAACCTGATTGGTGTGTCTACTATAGGATTTCTGGATATATGTTTATATATATATTTTTGTAAGGGTTTTCTCCACCAATTATAACCATAAGATTATAATAATGTTTCTGTAACTGGGGTTAAGATTACTTTGTGCAGAATTATTAAGTAGTCTAACTAGTTTTCGGCCAGCGAAATATTTGAGTTAGCCTAAAAATAATAATGCAGCATCTGAAACATCTCTTGCTGCAGACAAGGAAAGCCTCATAAAGTAATCAAGGGAATTATTTTAGCTCAATAATGAATGTGAGTAGAATTTCGGTAGCTGAAATCAAATACAAGTTAGGGACCAAAATGTGAACAATAAACCATTGAGTCAACTGGATTTAGTTACTAAACATTTATTTACTACCAACAACAACAAGACAACAACAATTAACTATGATTAAATGATGTCTATCAACTAAGAGCGCAGCCAACACAACAAGCACAAAGCACTAACACAAAACAAACAATAAGCAGAATGTTAATGACGGGGAAGGAAAGGAATAGAGTACAATATTACGACGCAATATTGGGAGAATATTACGTTATAATATGGCACTCTGGGAGGAAGGAATTAGAAGACCACACCTGAAAGCAGCCGTAACTTTTAGGAAATGCCAATGTGAAAATTTGCCAAATGAATGGATTTAGGGAATCTAAGAATTTAGAGGAATGCACCAAGTATTCAGTGATTGAAAGGTACTTGCGTGCCCGTGATGATGATGATGAAGGTGACGATGATGCGTGCAGTTCGGTCGGCCTGTGGAAGTGGGTCGGAACAACGGTGGACAGAGTGGAGCCTCAGAGTGATGGATAGCAAGTCGACTTCAAAATTCAGGAGAACTCAGGAGAACTCAAATTGACTCAAAAGTACTCAGAGTGGTGCTATCAAGAGAACTCGGAAAATTCAGGAGGACTCAAAATGGTGGTTTCAGATGTGGTCTTTTAAAGGGTGCCTTTGCATATCATTAACTCAGCAGGGGTCTGGTACATCCCCTGTCAGGGAAGGCTGAGGTCCAGATGTCCCACAGAGTTACATTTTCAGGTAATTTCTGTAACTTTCCAAAATATTGAAATTTGGTGAACATGGTTTATCTAGGAGCATTACTGTTAGATAGCTGATTAAAATGATACCAAACATGCTCATATGTGATCGGCAGACAGGTTAAAATTATGACATTGATACTAATCAGGAGGAATAAAATATTAAAGTAAGGCAAGAGGTAGATTATCATGAAGTCATTGAAAAGTTCACTTGTTTGGTGAAGTGGATGTACATAAAAGGAGTTTTGTCCAGAATTGGGAGATGATTGTCTTTGTTAGCTTTGAGGTGAGTCCAGAGTTCCTTTGTCTGTGAATGGAATGTCTTTGAAGTGATCCTGCAGGTTTCTGAGCTTCCTCTCTTCTGTGGTTCAGGAATCAGTCAGAATTTTATTGCCCTCAATTTGTTTCCTTTGAGGCTTGATGGTGCTTGGGGTTTTTGAGCCAGTCTCTTGCTAAGACAGGTTCAATACACATCCTGGAGGTCTGTATTGGGGGAAATCCTTTAAAATCAGCTCTCGGCATCACCTCCTGCCGACTTAGTTCGTCGCACATCCATGCCATGCATGTCCCACATCTGGCATGGTATCTTGGTATCACTCTTGCTTCGCTGATCAAAAGGAGAGCCCATCTCCATCCTGTGGCTGCAGAGGAGCTAGGACTCCAGATCTTAGGTGGAGAAATAAACAAAACCCTGTCCTGGTTCTGTTTCATTGTTGATGATGCCTGGTGGATCTTACACTACAATAAAGCAATCGTGTATGCACACCTGATGTGGGTGTTTAACCAAATGGCTCATGGGTGTGGTGATTTGTCCATCAGTGCTGTGGAATTGCAAGGAAGTGACATCATGATATAAGTCTGTGTCTAATGTATACAAGTGTGTTTAGTGTTTTGCAAATGACTGTGTGTATTGTTCTGCAAAAAGTGTGAGGCTGACTTTGTGTTTATAGTGGTGAAAATCTGGTCCCGTGTTTTGCTCCTTGAGCGTAAGGTATTGATAATTATGTGATTCTTTTGTTTTTAGTGTTTGTGCAATCATAAAAAACTGTAATAGTTTGTCATGTATGTGTTATTTGTTACATTAGTGCCGTATCAATGTATCTAACCATGTTCTATCTCTTGTAGATGTATTTTACTGTTTTTTTATATCATGGCCAGGGGACTACAGATGAAAACTAGCCTTTTGGCTAATTCTGGCTTTTTTAACCATGTATAATCATGTGTTTTATGAAACTGTATTGTCCCCTTTCAAATAAACTAAACTAAACTAAAATGCGTTTTAATCACTGGTTATTACATGCACAGGGGCTGCAGATTCAGCTTTAATTGCAATACCTCAAAACAGCCAGAAGATGGTGCCACTTGCTCTGTTCAGTGTTGCCAACTTAGCGACTTTCTCGCTAAATCTAGTGACTTTTCAAAGCTCCTAGCGACTTTTTTTTGTCAAAAGCGACTAGCGACAAATCTTGCGACTTTTTCTGCCGTTTCGGAGACACTGACAGGAAAACTCAGCTCATTCTGCAGTTACTGTTTTCAATGGGCAGCACGTGCTGCTGTGAGCTCCTCCCCGTCTCAAAGCACAGGCTGTCAGTCCAGTAACCCCGCAGCAGTCCCAGTGTCTGATTAGAGGACACATCACTCCGCGGCCAGACGGCAGATGAATCGCTACAGATCCCATCCAGACTTACGGAGCCATATAAACAAAAATGTTTCTTCACTGTCATGCCAAAATAAACCACAGCATTTAGCCTCCAGTAAAAAAACATATTTTGGTTGTTTTATACTCACTTTTTGGTCTCTTCCACGTTATTCTTCTCTCCTACAACGTTGATTACAATTGCATGCAAACTGGGAAATATGCAAATTTGGCGATGACATCATTTAGTGACTTCTAGCGACTTTTAGAACAGCCAACAGCGACTTTCCTTACTGAGGAGTTGGCAACAGTGGCTTTGTTGTTATTTTGTGGCAGGCGGGGTTGCACCGGATGTGGGTCAGAGCTTCCACTAATGCTAGTTAGCTTAGCTGCTAATGCTAGTTAGCTCAGGGAGCCAACTGTACCTATGAATAGGGTGCAAATAGCAAATGTGGGTTACTTTTAACTAAGCAATGAATGTGCGTTAGGCACAAGACCCTAAAATACCTCACACTGCCGAAGCAGCGGTTAGCAAATTGGTTAGCTACACCAATAAGCCAACCCGGACGGCTGAACATGCTAAGCGTTCCGGATCATCAGCAGTAAGGCTTAACAATATCCAGGGTGAGATACTCTGTTTCTGGTACAACACAGCAAACAGCAGTTCACCAGAAAGAACTTATTTTAATTAATTTAGTCGACAAATAACACAACACAGGAAAGGAACTTTCCGAAACAGCTCAAAGAGCTCATCAAGCCCAATGGCAAGGCTATTTAGCAACACACATGCAACAACACAGCTAACTGCAGTTTGTTTTGGCACGTGACCGTCAGGCCAGCTCCCCGCTGACATCACGACCGAGTAATGTTCAAGAACAACAGATTAATTAAACAACGTGCGTCCACGAATGTGAAATAATCCGACAAAAAATAATAAAACGCAGCATTCATAAAGTAAGTTATTTACACAATTTGAGTTTAAGGAAGACATAAGCTCACAGTCAGTACGCAGGTGAATGAATGGCAGAGAGATTTCAGCTCACCGGAGTGATTTAATATAGCGTTGATACGTTTCTTTTGTGCAGAACAGGGGTTTATTACCACCTCACGCGACTGCCGCACCAATATGTAGGGGTACTACGTAAGATAATTTTATTATTGCACTCGTTGAATAGAGGGCACCACCCTAGATCTCAAGGGAAACTATCTATTTAGGCAGGATCTCAATCAGATTCCTGTACAGATTCAGTTGATCAGTCTCATATCAGAAAGGCTAGAATTCTCGGTTAAAATGACCTCATGTTCTCACACAATAAAACACACAAGGCTGTAGTTTGGTCTAAAATGAAAACATTTATTGACTATTCTATTAAACAGTACCAGTGAAATCTATATACAGTGAGAAATGTGATGTGATGTGTGTGTGTGTGTGTGTACGTGTGTGCATGCAAGTGTGTGTGTGCGTGCGTGTGTATGAGAGATTGGGAGTGTGTGTATGTGAGCGTATATACACACGTGGACAAAATTGTTGGTACCCCTCAGTTAAAGAAGGAAAAACCCCAATTCTCACTGAAATCACTTGAAACTCACAAAAGTAACAATAAATAAAAATTTATTGAAAATTAAATAATCAAAAACAGCCATTACTTTTGAATTGTTGATTAACATAATTATTTTAAAAAACAAACTAATGAAACAGGCCTGGACAAAAATGATGGTACCTCTATAAAAGATTGAAAACTATTTGACCAGAGTGACATGATTAACTCAGGTGTGTCATTTAATTGACATCACAGGTGTTTCCAAACTCATAATCAGTCAGTCTGCCTATTTAAAGGGAGACAAGTAGTCACCCTGCTGTTTGGTGAAAAGGTGTGTACCACACTGAACATGGACAACAGAAAGCGAAGGAGAGAATTGTCCCAGGACATCCGAAAAAAATTATAGACAAACATCTTAAAGGTAAAGGCTATAAGACCATCTCTAAACAGCTTGAAGTTCCTGTGACAACAGTGGCTCATATTATTCAGAAGTTCAAGACCCACGGGACAGTAGCCAACCTCCCTGGACGTGGCCGCAAGAGGAAAATTGATGACAAATTGAAGAGACGGATCGTTCGAATTGTATCCAAAGAGCCCAGAGCAACCTCCAAAGAAATTAAAGGTGAACTCCAAGGCCAAGGTACATCAGTGTCAGATCGCACCATTCGTCGTTGTTTGAGCCAAAGTGGACTTCATGGGAGATGACCAAGGAGGACACCACTGCTGAAAAAAACTCATAAAAAAGCCAGACTGGAATTTGCAAAAATGCATGTTGACAAGCCACAAAGCTTCTGGGAGAATGTCCTTTGGACAGATGAGACCAAACTGGAGCTTTTTGGTAAGGCACATCAACTCTATGTTCATAGACTCAAAACCAAGCATACGAAGAAAAGAACACTGTCCCTACGGTGAAACATGGAGGAGGCTCAGTAATGTTTTGGGGCTGCTTTGCTGCATCTGGCACAGGGTGTCTTGAAAGTGTGCAAGGTACGATGAAATCTGAAGACTATCAAGGCATTCTGGAGAGAAATGTGCTGCCGAGTGTCAGAAAGCTTGGTCTCAGTCGCAGGTCATGGGTCTTCCAACAGGACAACGATCCAAAACACACAGCCAAAAACACCCAAGAATGGCTGAGAGAAAAGCGTTGGACTATTCTAAAGTGGCCTTCTATGAGCCCAGATCTGAATCCCATTGAACATATGTGGAAGGAGCTGAAACATGCCATTTGGAGAAGACACCCATCAAACCTGAGACAACTGGAGCTGTTTGCTCATGAGGAGTGGGCCAAAATACCTGTTGACAGCTGCAGAACGCTCATTGACAAATACAGAAATCGTTTAATTGCAGTGATTGCCTCAAAAGGTTGTGCAACAAAACATTAAGTTATGGGTACCATCATTTTTGTCCAGCCCTATTTCATTAGTTTGTTTTTTTAAATAATTATGTTAATCAACAATTCAAAAGTGATGGCTGATTTTGATTATTTAATTTTCAATAAATTTTTATTTATTGTTACTTTTGTGAGTTTCAAGTGATTTCAGTGAGAATTGTGGGTTTTTCCTTCTTTAACTGAGGGGTACCAACAATTTTGTCCACGTGTGTATGTGAGATCGTATGTGTGTGAGTTCAAACTAGCATATTAAGACAGGATTATGGTGAAGGAGAAGCCAGATAGTACGACCTGACTAAATAAACGGTAATTTGGACTAAGAGCGATTGATAAGAATAACGGATTAAATGAATTAAGTAATCAAGTGGTTAGTCACATCAAACCCGGAGCTCAGAAACAGAGAAAGCTCAAAGAAGCTCAGCTGGTCTTACTGTAGTGAACTGTCATATGCTGGGACGCAGAAGTAGCCGGTGGATGACAGGTATATATATATATAATATATATATGTATGTATGTATGTATGTATATATATTAATTAAAAAATATCAGAGATCCAACTTCTGCCTCATACCATTGACATGCTAGTTCTATTGTTCTAAATCTTTCATTGACTGATGGTGAAAGCCTGTGAGTGACGAAATTTTACATCATCTGTTCTAAGTTAAATAAACCAGGAAACATAAGTGTAAAGATGAGCTTAATTAATTCATCCTCAACAAAAGAAAATAAGTATTGTTAAAAAAAGAAAACAAACTGTTAGGTGCAGATGTAATTTATTTAAAATAATTTGCTCATCTTCATGACAAGGGCTTTTTCATATGGATTGTGTTTTACATTTTGTTTTTGCAGGTTTGCAGTGAATGGATCAAGGCTTGTACAGCAACAAACACACCACTGTCCAGATCTGACAATCCCTTGATGAGAAGTTTTTTTGCTCAACAGAGTAGCAAAATGGGGGAGCCATCCCTGGCCGCATCTGCATGTGGCCAGGGATGGCTCCCCCATTTTGCTACTCTGTTGAGCAAAAACACTTCTCATCAAGAGAGGTATCTTCCAGAGGTGTACAACATAGAGAAAAATGGCATCAGAAATGCCTCTCTCTGTCATGTTTGATGAAACACCTGATTTAGAAGGTCACTGTGTACTCAACATTAAGGTGTCTCCTCTTGTCAAGGATGAATAGAATAGAATAGAATAGAATAGAATAGAATAGAATAGAATAGAATAGAATCACTTTTTCATCCCCGAAGGGAAATTCAGTTGTCAGGGTTCTTATCTGTTTAATTTTGAATTGAATAGTCTGACCGCTGATGGCAAAAAAGATTTCCTAAATCTTTCAGTCCTGCAGCGCAGGGATAAGAGCCATCCACTGATGTTTTGTTGTTCACTGAGACAGATGTGAAGTGGATGATCCATGTTTGTCAGAATGGCCTCCATCTTGCTCAGTGCCCATCTCTCCACCCTTCTTCCAATGTGTTCAATGTGATTCCAACCACAGAGCCAGCTTTTTTAATCAGTTTGTTCAGATGCCTTGCATCCTTGTTCTTTATACTGCCTCCCCAGCAGACTGCAGCATAAAACAGGACACCTGCAACCACAGACTGATAAAACATCTGCAGCATCTTACTGCAGATGTCTAGGTATTAAAGTCTTCTGAGGCAATAAAGTCGGCTCTGGCCCTTTTTGTAGATGAAGTCTACATTTGTAGATCAGTCCAACTTATTATCAAGGTGTACACCTAAATATTTATATGATGTCACCATCTCGATGTCCACGCCACAAGTGTTGACTGGCTGAAGAGGGGGTTTGGATCTGCAGAAATCTATGATCACTTCCTTTGTCTTTGAGGCGTTGAGTAGCAGGCAGTTTTTGTGATTCCAGTCACTGAAGGCATTTATCAGATCTCTGTATTCGGCTTCATGTCCATTTCTGATAGCAGTGTCATCAGTATTTCTGAATGTGGCAGGACTCAGTGCTGTATTTGAAGTCAGATGTATACAGTGTGAACAGGAATGGAGCCCAGACTGTTCCTTGTGGAGTCCCAGTGCTACTTATTAATGTCCCAGAAACACAGTTCCCTAGCCTGACAAACTGTGGCCTTCCTGTCAGGTAATCTGTGATCCAAGAAACACAGGAAGGATCCACTCCCATCTATGTGAGCTTGTCTTTGAGGATGGTGGGTTGGATGGAGTTGAATGCATTTGAAAAATTAAAGAACATGATTCTCACATAAACTCCAGATTCCTCCAGATGAGTCAGGGCACGGTGAAGCATGAAGAGGATGGCATTATCCACTCCAATGTGTTCTTTGTAAGCAAACTGCAGGGAATCCAGTTTGTCTTTGACCTCAAGAGTCAGTAGGTGTGGAATCAGCCGCTCCAGAGTTTTCATGATGTGTGAGGTCAGGGCAATAGGTCTGTAGTCATTTAATTCAGCCGGACATTTGATTTTTGGTACCGGTACAATACAGGATGTTTTCCACAGAGCAGGCACCCACCCCAGCTGTAGACTCAGGTTGAAGATCCTGTGGAGAGGTTGACACAGTTGTGCTGCACAATCTTCAAGCAGCCTCGGACATACACCATCTGGGCCACCTGTCTCCATGACAGAGAAGGGTACAGGTGCTAGAAGGGAAATGGCTGCAGCTGTGGAGAGATGTCTAGGAGATGGAGGAGGAGAAGGAGGAGGAGCTATAGTGGGGATTTCCACATGTTGAGGCAACCCGGTCTCACGGGGATTCGTGAAACTGTCACGTAAGTTTTAGTTTCGGTTTCGTGCGTACCAACACGATTTCGTCATGTTTTTCGTGCCGCTCACCACAAAATGTTTTTCGCTGTGGTAATCACATCTGAAAGTGGTTTATACCGGCGGATTCATGACGATCTAAGCTGTCCATCGGCGTATACTGCTTGTGTGATCGCGTTTGCGGCCGCCGGCCGCCGGACAT
This sequence comes from Acanthochromis polyacanthus, assembly GCF_021347895.1. Classification (NCBI taxonomy): domain Eukaryota; kingdom Metazoa; phylum Chordata; class Actinopteri; family Pomacentridae; genus Acanthochromis; species Acanthochromis polyacanthus. The sequence goes on along the minus strand of NC_067119.1, from coordinate 34,420,636 downwards.
TCTTGAAATTCCTATGCAAATTGGTAAGTGTACCACCGGCTTATGGTTAGGTTATGGTTATGGTTATGGTTAGGGTTATGTTTAGGAACGATGTCATGCAAAATATAGCGTTGGATTCGCCACGGTTTTACATTAAAAATATAATATACACATTCTTTTGAAATACGTTCTGAGTGGCACGAAAAGTCCGCCGTTTAAAATACATTGGTGCGCATTTCGTGGTGAGCGGCACGAAAAACATGACAAAATCGTGTTGGTGCGCACGAAACCGAAACTAAAACTTACGTGACAGTTTCACGAATCCTCGTGAGATCGGGCTGGTTGAGGAGAAGGAGGAGCAGCAGTGGAAGTAGGTGTGTCCACAGTGTCAAATCTGTTGAAGAACACGTTGAGTTGGTCAACTATTTCCACATCACCCACTATTGGCTCCCTTTTCTTTTTATTGTTGTGTCCAGAGATGGTATTGATTCTTCTCCACAGATCACGGATGTTGCTGTGTTGAAAATTCCATCTTTGCCACTATCAGACTCCTCTTCAACTCATGTTGCACTTCTTTGAGCCGTTCTTTGTCAACATCTCTGAAAACTTGTTTTTCTGGTTGAAGAATGGCTTGAAGTCACTTGTGAGCCAGGGTTTGTTATTGGGGAAACAGCGAACAGTCTTTGCAGGTATGACTGTGTCTCTACAGAAGCTGATGTAGTCAGTAAAACAATCAACCTGTCTGTCAATGTTAATACTGTCCTCATCTGTTTCCAGCAGCACATTCCAGTCTGTTGATTCAAAGCAGTCCCTTAGAGCTTCACTAGCTTGAGTAGTCCATCTTCTGATTTGGACTTTAGTTGCAGGCTGTCTCAGCATACAAGGTTTGTAACAAGTTTGCAGATAAACCAGGTTATGATCTGACCTGCCCAGTGGCGGTAAGGCAGTAGCTCTGTAAGGTTCTTTGACATTGGCATACAACAGGTCTAGGGTTTTATTTTCTCTTGTAGGGCAGTTAACAAACTGTGTAAATCCAGTCAGGTGTGAAAAGATGCTGACATGATTGAAATCTCCTGATATTATTATAAGTGCCTCAGGATGTTGAGTCTGTATCCTAACAACAGTATCATGCAACACATCACACGGAACCAAGTCAGTTGCTTTGGGTGGAATGTATACTAGTGTTGTTATGATATGACTGAACTCCCTTGGAACATAATATGGCCGAAGTCCAACTGCCAACAGTTCAATATCTGGACAACACAATTGCTCCTTAACAGTTATGTGTGAGGAGTTACACCATCTCTGGTTAACAAATAAAGCCAGAACTCCTCCTTTCTTCTTGCCACTAGCTTGAGCATCTCTGTCTGACCTTATAAGAGTGAAGCCAGGTAGACCCACAGTTGAGTTCGAGTTGTTTTGATTCAGCCAGGTTTCAGTAAAACATAGGAGACTGCATTCACGATATGTTTTTTTCCATCTTCACTCATATCTCCAGCTCGTCACTTTTGTTTGGCAGAGAGTTGATGTTTCCCATGATCACAGATGGAAGAAAGGACTTGAATCTCCATTTCCTATCCTTCAGCTTTGCACCAGCACGGCAACCATGAAAACACCTCAAGATGTCCACTGGAATTGGATGTTGCTGTCCAGATTTGTTCTGTCTCAATGAAACTCTCAGTGAATCTGGTAAAATACACAGCAACCTGGTTGACACCATTTTTCTAGAGAAATGCAATCATTCAACAGTGGCAAATGCAGTCGTCAGTGCTCTGAATGACTTTGAAGTGAAACAAGAGGATGTGATTTCTTTTGATAGTGACAATGCTGTATATGTGCTTAAGGTCTACAAGTCTGCCCTCAAAGCCCTGTTTCCCAATTCCATCCACGTGCCATGCCTGGCACATACAGGGTGGGGAAGCAAAAATGTCCTATTGACAAATTTGAATGTCCTGCCCAAACGGTGAGGGTAATCAAAACAATAATTAAAATCAAATTTCCTTACCTTTAACCAATCTTTTTAGTATTTGTCAGACCTTAGTGCATTGTGAAGTGAGCAAGAAACAAGCAAAACGCAATAGGGTTTGTGATCTCCTGGATGCCCAAATCCCTCAGAAGGACATTGCCAAGATTGTTGACATCAGTGAGAGGACCATTCGCCACATCCAGCATGCCAGACAATCCAGTTTGGACACCAAGAGATCTCCAGATGGTCCTGGGAGTCTTGGGCTCAGATGGCAATAAGATGCACCCCTACTTCTTCAAGCCAGATCAGAAAATTGAGGCTGAGGTGTACTACAAAGTTCTGAGATACACCGTTTTGCCCTGGCTTGAAGGCCACCTACCATGACAACAACTATGTGTAGCAGCAAGATGAGGCTCCTGCTCACACAGCAATCAAGGTCCAAAAGTTCTGTGAGTAGAATATGGCGAACGTCTGGCCCAAAGGCATTTGGCCCCTGAGCTCACCTGATCTAAACCCCCTGGATTTTTTCTGATGGGGCGCCATTGAGTTGAGGACTAATGCCCCCCCACCCCCCCACCCCATGCCAATATGGATTTACTTAAGGCTGCATTCTCCAGGGAATGGGAGGCCTATCCCAAGGAGGATATCAGGAGGGCATGTGCCTCTTTCAGAGGCTGTATCGAGGCCTTCATCATGGCTGATGGAGGACATATTGAATAAGCATGTTTGAAAGCTTTAAATTTGTGTTCTTCAAGAAATCAGTTCAAATTTCCAAAGAATAAAAAAGTTATACCCATTTATAGTTGTTTTTACCTGACGGGACATTTTTGCTTCCCCACCCTGTATAATGAGTCTTATTGGGGAAGCTTTCAGGAAACCTTTTGAGGAGGTGAACACCTTCATGAGGTATTTCTCACAGGTGTTTTACATGGCAGGTGCAAGGAAGAGGAGATACCTGAGGTTTCTCAAAACCTCAGGCAAAACAGCAGAAATGGCTCCAATTCCTTGTGGCACTCAGTGGAACTCGTGGTACATGGCAGCAGTTTATCAAGCAGAAAACTATGCCTTGTACAAGTCATTTGTCGAGGAAGAAATGGAGTTCTCCGGGCGGTCTGTCCCCAACTCCCTGGAGCATCTGTATGCCATTACACAAGATGAACATCTCTCCATGACACTCCAGATACACTTCAACATCATTGCCAAAAAGTCACAGACACACAGTGTTTCCTGTTTGGAAAGCTCATGATTAGTTCGAACATTTCTTCATGTTTAACTTAGTGAAAGACTTTTATTGTTCTATCCTCAATTTGATTTGTACAGCACATTTTTACATCTCATTTTCCAGTGACATGTTGTGACTGGAAGCTGCTTTGAAACTGTTTCAGTCTGCCCATCCTGCTGACTAAATCAGCTTCAGTTTCTGTTTGTATCAGCACCTGCACTGCAATGACTCTAGCTGATGTCGGAAAACGGATTCTTTTGTTACTGCTACTGAGGAAAAACACGATGCAAGGAAGACTCAGAGTCAAAATATTCAGTTAAGAATATTTAGTAAAAAATGCAAAAGATGGACAGATATACGTGCACGCAGATTCTATCTTGTTCAGATGCTGATAGCAGAAAACTGCTAAAGCTAGACAAAGGTTCTCTGCATGCAGCTGTGATCACAAGAAAGAATGAATCTCTAAGCTAATACATGAGTTTTTAAACTAAGAAATTGCAGTCTTCTGATTGGCCCCACGCTGAGACAGCCTCTCCGGATGTCTTGGGTCTTGTCCAATCACCTCTGTCTTCCTCCTGCAAGAGGTGTCTCTGAATGTGTGTGTATGTGGCCGCCCCCTGTGACCCTTACACAGATTTTTAAGAGCTCAGTTCTGCTGAGATCTGCAGATTTCTGTTCCATTTGGTGTTGAATTAAACTATTTACTGATTCAGTTTTATTCAACTTTACTTTAAACAACAATTTGATAATTTAATCACACCTTATGGCAGATTTGAATGATCCCATTCCCTTTATTGATTTACTTTAATCTTATTTTATTAATATCAGATTCCTATGTTCTTTCCCATTTTATTGTTAATTTAATACATTGCTAATTTAGATTCTTCTATAGTATTTTCTCACTAAGCTAAATATATTAATCCTAATTCTCAACAGTGTTTTATGGTTCAATACTTTAACTTTTATTCTTGTTTAAGCTTTGTAGTGGGGGCCAGTTGCCCCACTACGTAAGATCTCTGTGTAACCTGATCACTCTATGCATTAACACTTTAATCCTAAACTCTAGGTCTCAAAATATCTAAGTCTCACCATTGAAACATCAGAGAATCCAGGAGCCAAATCTGCAGATGCCAAGATGTAAAGTGTTTTTTTTTTCTTCGATACAGCACAGACACAAACAAACACTTGAGAAAGGTCCCGGGAGCCCTCTGAACCCACCGTCTGACAACTGAACCCCTTAAACCCTCCGAGCAGAGGTCAGTTCAGGCCCTTAACTCATCTCTCTTTTTGCCACTGCCAGTATTTGCACAATTAAGGAAAGAGCGAATCTTTACTCCCTAATAATTTTAATCAAAAAACTCTTGGCTTGCCGGCACCTCCCCTGTGGGAGGCAGCCTCCCCCAAGCTTTCTCACGCGAACACCTGCACCCTTATCTCCAAACAATACTTTTGTTGATATTGGCAGTTATTCCGGAGGAAACAAACCACAGGCTATCTGCAAACCATTTCAGTCAGAGGGCAAAAAAGGCCTGCTGTCAGATACACACATGACACAGATCCAGCATCTAGCTGCTGTTTGAACTTTTCACCCTTCCTCTGCCTTTCTGTGCGTATGTGACAACCTGCACATCCAGAACGAGAATTCAAACATGCACCCATAAGTACCTTAATACATTTGAGTATAGAGTTAATACAAGTTGCAAGCACATTAATATATGATTAACACATAATATGATCAAACGAAGATTAATAATGATTATCAGTAATAGTAAAAGAGTAATTAAATGATTACAAGTAATGAATAAAAGTAATAACATGATTACTAAGCAAAAGTAATTAAAATGATGATTATAAGTAAAAGTAATAAAATGATGATTATAAGTAATAAGTAAAAAGTAATTAAAATGATTATAAGTAATATGCAAAAGCAATAAAAACATGATAGTTTAATACACATGCAAAAATGAATATTCCCCACACTGATCCTTGTCAATACAACATTTAAACAAACTACTAAACTGACTAGAATAGCCTGAAATATTTTCGTGACTCAAGAAGAAACAAAGAGGGCCTTGCTTTATATGCCCATCAGGTGTTCTTGCAGTGACTGAAATGTATAGAAGCTTGAATCCATGGAGTGACTTTAAATGTGTGAATGCTGATGAAAAATGACAAATTTTACTTCTTCAGTAACTACTGCTAAGGTGCCCTTGACTATGATGTTCAAATTTCAGTTTATATGGTGCAGCTGGTCTGTGGCCAACAGTAACTGTTAGGGCTGTGAATCTTTGGGTGTCTCACGATTCGATTCAATATCGATTTTTGAGGCCAGGATTCGATTCAAAATCGATTTTTCTAAATTTACTTCGATTCGATTCAATTCACGATTCAAAAGCAATTTTTTTCTCAAAAAAATCACCCCCGCTTGATTCAAAATGATTCTCTATTCATTACATATGATTTCAGCAGGATCTACTCCAGCCTGCTGGCATGACAGCAGAGGAAATTTATGAAAAGCTTTTATAATTGTAAAGGACAATGTTTTATAAACCAATAATGTAACCACAATAATGTAAACACACAAAGGTAAATCCAAGACAACATGTCTAATTTATTCATGCTTGCACATATTGTAACGACCAAATCTTTCAATATTGACAGAGTCTGACACTCAGTCAGCTCCTCTAGTCAGTTACTAGAACAATAAAGTACAGTAACACAGCTTCTCTAACAGTATAATTGGTGGGTAGAGTTAGGCTGGCTGCCAGTCTGTGCCACTTATCAAATATTACCGTAATTATACAAACATATAACATACTGTTACTGTAACTGTTCATTCTTAACTTTTTCATGCAAAACAAATCATTCATAAATCAAATGGCAGGGGGGCTAGCTGCCTTTATAATTCTTGCCACTTAAAGATATAAAATAAATTACACAAATAGAAATACTGTTCTCTTTTTTCCTTCAAACAAAGTCAACAACAATAATAAAACTTCTGTAAAACAAATAAAATAAGTGGGCTTAAGCTAGCTGCCTTTGTATTTCTGAGAACTTGCCACTTTCAAAAATGAAATTACGAAAGTGCTTGACAGTGACACAACTTTGTCAGTGTAGGATACGAGGGTTATTATCCATCATTCAGCAATCACTAATCTGTAGGTTCTTTTGCAGGAAAATAAGCTCATCTACATGTTCTGGAGTAAGACGGCTCTGCTGCGCTGTCACTATTACTATCTAATAATCAATATGGTTTCAGGCAAAATCGATCAACATCGCTGGCTCTTATTGACTTGGTAGAAGAAATAACAAATTGTATTGAGAAAAAGAAATTTATTATAGGAATTTTTATTGATTTGCAAAAGGCCTTCGATACTATCGATCATGCAATTCTACTGAAGAAAGTGCATAGCTATGGTATCAGAGGAACGCCACAATATTGGTTACAGAGTTATCTGTCGAATAGAAAGCAGTTTGTTCAGGTTGATTATCATAAATCTACTTGTAGAAATATTATGTGCGGTGTTCCGCAAGGATCAATTTTAGGGCCTTCTTTGTTTTTGCTTTATATTAATGACATCTGTAAAATTTCTAAAATCATAAAATTTATACTTTTTGCTGATGACACAAATTTGTTATTTTCAGGGATAGATTTGGGAAAACTTTTGAATGAAATAACTATAGAGCTGCATAACCTGAAAAATGGTTTAATATGAATTGTCACTTAACCTAAAAAAGACAAAACTTATGACATTTGGAACTCGTAAAAACGAATCTAAAATTATATGACTTGGTCAATTTGAAAATTGCACAGATTATGTTCAAGGCATCACAAAAATCCCTTCCTGGTAATATCCAGGCTCTATTTCAAGATAGAGATGCTCATCATAAATGTAAACTGAGGGGAACTGATCAATTATATCAGCCGAAAGTAAGGACAACCTTAAAATCCTTGTGCATTTCAGTGAAAGGGGTGTTGCTATGGAACAGTCCTCCAGAAGAAATAAAAATGTGCAAAAATATTGTCCAGTTCAAAAAATTATTTAAAAGACAAGTGTTGAGTAATTACCAGGAGGGGATGGAAGACTGATGCCTCCATTGCTAGGCACAGGTACTTAAGAATGCATGGCTATGGCCGATACACCTACACTTGACATACACATATTACCTTACATTCATAAGAGGCACACTCACAATGTGTATGGGCCTGGGTTTGGGTGATCCATGATTACCACAGCCAGAAAATGCTTTTGTAACTACAATATATTTATTCCTTTTTCTGTTCTCTCCTTTTTTCCCCAAAATGTGTTTGTATAGCATTGTATGTTGTTGGTATGCATTAGCATAAGTAGATTGCAATAAGTTAATGCTCAAGGATCTGTGTCGATGTATTGTGTATCTACCTAAAAGAATGAGGATTGACACCATTGTTCTAATTGAGATGTTTCAGTGTTCAAAGGGGGGAGTGGTGTGGGTTTGAAGTGTAATGGGTCTGTCTTTTGTCTTTTGTCTCGTCTATATGTTGTGTGTGGCGGGAGAGTGTGGTCTTGTATGGGGGTCTGTGGTGGTGTGTGGGGGGTTGGAATTTATAAGCGTTGCTTCATCCATCCCCTTTTCAAATCACTTATGTAAATTGTCTGATTTTGGTGGTGTCAGAAGCTGGTTTGAAATAAATGATCAATCAATCAATCAATCAATCAATCAATCAATCACAATATCGCCAGCAGTGGAGAATACTCTCTCTGCCGCTACACTAGTACCAGGGATACACAGAATGCGTTTAGCTAATTTGGCTAGAAGACGAAAATCTCTCTCCTTTAACTTCCACCAATCAAGGGGGTGCACTTCGAGAGAGAGTGGAGGTTCCTCCAAATACTTTTTCATCTCCTCTTCGGCTCTGGTTCTTGGTGATTTGGGAGGAGCTCTGACCTCAACAAATGTCTTCCCTAACAGATTCACCAGTGCAGACGATGTTGCTCTTCTTTTCCGGGCAGGCCCTTGGGATGACTCTGGCTCCACAGCAGGACTGCTGCTGCTCAGTTGCTCCTGCAGGATAATAAAAAAGCTAGGCATTAATATGACGCATAGTTCTCAACATAGATATACTGTTCACACAGGTATGTTATAAAAATGTGTATTAATAGATAAGTTAATTTTACATCCAGTGTTGCAGCCTCTGTTATCAGTCTGGCATGGACATCAGACCGTTCTTCTTCAGCAAGGAAGGGCAGTGCTTTAAACCTGGGGTCGAGTCCAGAAGCCATGTGGAGAAGGTGTTTACTTTTAGTCTTCGCACTGTTGTATCTTTTTGTCAGGTCATCATGCATTGCACATTTTGCGTCCCAGACAAGTGGGGAGTCTTCCTTGTCCATCTCTGTGCTTTGAAGCAGGTGATGATGCATTGGAGCTATGATTGACAGTGTGGGTGTTCTCGCCTCTGACACGGCCTTGGTGGCTTCTTTAAATGGCTTGAGTGTCTCAACGATTTCTTCAGCGCAATGGATTTCTGCGTCGTTTAGTGCGGAGGAGTCAGCAGTATTATTTCTTCGCACCTCAGGAGAGACGAGTGCAGCAGATCCGGCAGGCAGCTGCTCCAGGAACCGTTCAACCATATCGTGCGCACTATTCCATCTGGTTGAGATATCGATGATCAACTTGTGATCAGTTAATAATACAGTACAGTTAACACAGTACAATAACACAGTACAGTACATTGACCACCAAAGGGATGCACCTGAGAAAGGTTATTCAACTTGTTTACACCAGGGTCCTAAGAATTCACTCTAATATTTAGAGACATATACAGAGAAGCAAAAAGTGTACAGACTTTATACAATAGTGGAGGACTCAACTTAGTCAGACATGTACAATGGATGTTAAAAAGATAGTAGCATGATTATGTACATTGTGCATCATGTACCTGTTCCTCCTCCTCCTCGCTCTCATTTTCCTGCTCCACCTCCTCCTCACACATGTTCCTGTTGAGCTCCTTCTGACTTGCTTTCAGGGCCTCAGCCGCCACTGCGCTCCTGTGGAAGTATCTGACGATTCGCCTGATCCTCCCTAGAAGCCTGACACGGGTCCAAGCTTCAGAGCCCGCTGGGCTGCGAGGTTGCTGGTGTGCGCAAAACACGTTACGTGTGTTAGATCATTAAGCTGCATAGCCGCAAGCATGTTAGCTGCGTTATCGGTAACAATCACACAGTCACTGAGCGTCAATCCCCATTCCTCTGCAACGGAGTGAAATGTTTCATTCACGTTAGCAGCAGTATGACTTTCATGCATCGCCCTAGTTTGCAAAACTAGAGACTGCAGCTCCCATTCATCTGTGATGTAGTGCACGGTGAATGTGCCGTATGACTCGGTTGTCCTGGAGGTCCAGTGATCACATGTAAGCACTACTCTGTTAGCTTTAATCAATCCTTCCCGGACCTTTAGCTTGGTCTCTTTGTAAAGTTGAGGAATAACTGTGTTTGAAAAGGTTACCCGATGTGGTATACGGTAACATGGCTCCAGCGTATGTACAAGGTGCCTGAAGCCTTCTCTCTCCACCGTACTGTACGGGTGCAGGTCTTTCACAATAATAACAGTGATAGCTCTAGTGATCTTCTTTGCTTGCTCAGAATGTTTTGGGAACCTTTCAAAGTGGTGCAGAGTGCGTTGGCCAGCGGTTGGTGCTTTTGTTGGTCGACCCATTTCCTCTTTTAACAACTCAGGGTGATGTCTATCCATGTGAACCCGGGCGTTTGTGGTATTTCCAAAATACTTGACTTTACCGTAACAGTGTCGGCAAACTGCGTACATCATGTTAAGCGCCTTCTTGTTGCCCGGTCCAGGTTGACAGTAAAAGCCAAAATGTTTCAACACATCTGCTTTTAAAGACCTTGGAGGCGGTTTCAATGGTTCTTTAGCTTTAGGGCGCTGCTGCTGTAGGCACATTTCTATTGGTGGGTGCCGCGGCTCGGGAACTTTTTCTTCATTCATCTCCATGTTGTGTTAGCTGTCTGGTTGCTAGGACAGCACTCCCCTCCCTCTTGTAGCCACGCTGTGTATTGCGCAATACCCACGGCGGTAGAGAAGGCACAAACATGGCCGGCAGTGCAGCGGGGAAAAAAACGATTTTTGGAAAATGTGGATCGATTCTGAATCGCGCAATGACCGAATCGAGATTCGAATTCGGATCGTTTTTTTTTAACAGGCATAGTAACTGTAATTAAATGATTCCTGTTTGGTGTGAAACGTTTTGAAAGTGAAGTGGGGTACAGCTTACTGGAAAGCCTTGGTTACTCTAAAAAAAAAAAAAATCAGTATCTGCAGTATTTCTGTACTTTGAGAGTAAACTTTAAAATTACTTATTTGGATTGATGGACAGAATTCCATCACCCACCCCTTTCGAAAGAGTTGCAAAAGCTCAGACAAAACATGTGACAGAACCTCCACTGTTCTAAATTTGACAGAAAGTAAAGTGTTTATAAAGTGCTCCTTTGTTCATATTTTTTTTAAAAACTTACTAAGGAAGTATGTTTAGGTCCTTTAATAATAGATAAAATGACTTACTGTATTGTAGATAAAATGAGTCGGTGTATTGTGACTTGTTGTGGAGAAGCTATAGAAATGAATCACTCCAATGGTTTATAGAGTATTTTCAAATTTTTCAGCTCACTGTTTTGGGTATTTTTCATTGCTTGGATCCATCAGCATAAATTTCATTTAAAAACTTCAGAAGAGGTGGTCATGTGACGTTGGCTGACTGAAGGACATGTTTTTGTCGGGCTCCCGCTCCCACATTATTCTAAGTTCGTTCTCTTTAGTTTTATGTGCCCTCGGCAACACATTGCACAAGTCTGGTGTCGCAAGTTCTGGTAGCTGTCTGACAAAAATTTTTTGATGTAAAAATACTGAAACAAACTAAAATTCAGACAATTCAGATAACTGTGCGTCTTACAGACCAATTAGTTTACTCTGAACTGATTTCAAAATACTATCAAAGTTACTTGCTAGAAGACTGGAGTTGGTGTTATCTGCTTTGATCAATCCAGATCAGACTGGCTTTATAAAGAATAGATCCTCTCGCTCCAATGTACGCAGGTTACTTAATATTATACATTTTTCCTAAAGCTCAAAGACAAGAGCCCTAGTGTTCATTAGATCATTAGATGCTGAAAAAGCATTTTACCGTGTGGAGTGGGAGTATCTATTTGACACGCTAAACAGATTTGGGCTGGGTACAGATTTTATAAATTGGATTCACCTTTTATACAGATCTTCGTCAGCAAGGATTTGGGTAAATGGTTTAGTGTCCGATATCTTTCCTTTGTCTAGAGGTACTCGTCAGGGTTGTCCCCTGTCCCCGTTATTATTTGCCCTGGCATTAGAGCAACTTGCAGAGACCATCAGGTGCCATCACAGTTTGTCCGGCATCACCCTAGGAAACACTGAGCATAGAATTTCTCTCTACGCTGATGACGTCCTTTTGTTTATTACAAACCCAGAGAATTCCATACCTAATTTAATATCTGTCATTAATCAATTCGGTGAGATTTCAGAATATAAAATTAATCTCGAGAAATCAGAGGCTCTGTCTCTTGGCAACTTTGGAGACCATACCACCCTGGTTGATTTTCCCTTCAAGTGGTCACTTTCTGGTTTTATTTACCTGGGGATTAGAGTGTCTGCCGTAATTAAAGATCTATATAACTTAAATTTTATTAAAACTTTAAAATCAATTAAGAAGGATCTGAATAGGTGGTATGATCTCCCGTTGTTGTGGATGGGTATGATCAGCTTAATTAAAATGAATGTTCTTCCTAGAATTTTATATCCAATAAAGCCACCTGAGCCACAGGTGGTAGAGCGGGTCGTCCAATGATCGAAGGGTCGGCAGTTCGATTCCCACTCTGTCCTAGTCATGTGCTGTTGTGTCCTTGGGCAAGACACTACCCGCCTTACCTCCAGTGCTGCTTTCACACTGGTGTATGAATGCATGTGAGTGTTGGTGGTGGTCAGAGGGGCCGTAGGCGCGGATTGGCAGCCACACTTCCGTCAGGGCAGCCACAGCTGCCCCAGGGCATTGCTGGATAGGTAACAGTCTATCACAGGGCTACACATAGAGACAAACAATCACACTCACATTCACATCTACAGACAATTTAGAATCACCAATTAACCTCGGCATGTTTTTGGACTGTGGGAGGAAGCCGAAGGACAAGGAGAAAACCCACGCATGCACAGGGAGAACATGAAAACTCCATGTAGAAAGATCCCAGGTCAGGGGATGGCTGTGAGGAGACAGTGCTGAACATCGAGCCACTGTACAGCCAATTCAATAAGATCCTCTTGAAAAGAGTGAGCATAAATGTGCTAGTGGTGAACAAACCACCTGTGGTTTGTACAGTTATATTAACAACATTACAATAAAATAGATTGAGCACAGTTTGCTGTGCTTCAATTTGTGTAGATGGCTTTTATGACTGTCACTAAGGTACTCAGGTTCAGCATGCTGTCAGATGCTTATCATCTCCTTGGGCTGCCTGTGGACATTTTCCCGAAATCAGGTGATCTGCGGAAGAATGTTCTCAAACTCTGAAAAAGAACACTTAGGCCACACTTAGCAGCCTATCAGCAAACAAGTTGGAGACATTTATATTGATGTCAAAGAGAAAAAACATCCTCATGTACCTCTGAAACTCTGAGAAGACAAAAGTGCCATTTTGTTGGCCTCTTGATGTCCTTGTGGAGTAGCAGTGTTCTCCTGACATTGCCAACAACAACGAAAAATTCAACATATAAGCTTACATAACAAAGCCTCCATTGTTTTATTTCCTATGTGTTTACAAAGCTGTAATTACATCCAGTAACTACTATTTATCCTTGCTATGGGGCACTCAGAGTTAACATTACAGTTGAGGGTGTTGAATCTTACTCCACAATGAAAACTGAAATCCTGTAAGGGCAACTTCTGTAAATGTTTGTGCCTGCCCCTTGATTCCCTCTGAGTCATTACTGGGCGTTAGAATAGAATAGAATAGAATAGAATAGAATAGAATAGAATAGAATAGAATAGAATAGGAACTTTGTATTGTCATCACTTTGCAAAAAATAAAATAAAATTAAAGCTGCAAGCAGCGATGGACGGGTCCTCGCATCCACGCTGGTCGGTGAATCCACGCACGTCCACCAGGTGGCGCTGTGACTGAGAGTGTATGTCGGCCTCTGAATCGCATCTGGACCAGAGTCCAATCATACATGTAAAATTTCAGCCAGACTGTAGCATGTTCAGAGCAGTTATAGAGCATTTCCTGTCTATCCACCAGGTGGCGCTGTAACTCAGAGTGTATTTCACACAGTGGATGTGATGAGGGTTGGACTCTGATCACTCATGAAAAGTTTCAGGCTGATTTGATCATGTAGAGGCCAGTTATACAGCATTTACTGTCCCTCCAACAGGTGGCGCTGCGACTGAGAGTGTCTGTTGGCCTGTAGATGTGATCAGGATTGGATTGTGATCACACATGGAAAGTTTGAGGCAGATTGGAGCATGCAGAGGAGAGTTATACAGCAGTTGATGTTTCATGGCGAAGCATCAAAACGCTGATGGTCGCCATGGCCATGCCATTTGGCTTCTGGTTAAACTTTTGATAACTTTTCATCACCAAGTCCTGCTGTGTGGACTGACAAAATTTCAGGTCTCCTGGAATTATCCCCTTGGAGGTATTAACTCTCAAAAATGAGAAAAATCATCAAAAATCTCACAATTAATCCAAGATGGCTGACTTCCTGTTGGGTTTAGGACATGGCTCCAAGAGGCTTTTTTGTGCGTCCTGATGTGCTCTATAAGCCTCCCAAATTTCATGGATGTAGGTGAAACGTGCTGGGGGGGCTGTTTGTTAAAAATACTGTAGGGGGCGCTATAGCATGTGCAGTGCCGAGATGCATACGGTGTCGTTCCTTGGGTCGATGGTGATGTGTGTGGTAATTTTAGTGAGCATTGGAGTATTCCTAACCTGTCAGAAAGGGCTTTGTTTTTCATGGCGATATTTGGTTGCTACGGCAACAGCGTTGCATGAAATGTCACACCCTTCACAGTGTGTGATTGTCAAGAGGTGAAGACTCGACTGACCAATTTCCAGCATGATATCACCAAGTTTGGGGCCATTGTACCTGAAAATATAAGGCCTTAAACTTACTATTACCAACAGGTGGCGCTATGACTTTTTCAAAATTTATGAGTGTGGATGTGTTCAGACTGGACCTGGTATCCAGCATGTGAAGTCTGAGGCAGATAGGATGTTGTTCAGCTGAGATATGAATCGTTAAATTTTCATGGCGAAACATCGAAATTGGTTTGGCCGCCACAGACACGCCCTTTGATGACAAGCCACCATTTTCACTGGGATGCATCATCAATGTGTTTAGGCTGTTGTCACTGCATTTGAAGTGAATATGATCAACCGGGTAACAATAGGGCATGAAAGTGTAAAAGATGTCTATTTCCTGAAACCACAAGGTGGCGCTATGACTGTCAATGAATATCCCTATGTGGATGACATCAGGACAGGACTGTCATCATACATGTAAAGTTTCAGGCAGATTGGAGCATGTTGAGAAGAATTAGACACCACTTCCTGTTTCATGGCGAAGGATCAGTTGTTTGAGGCTCCGCCATGGCCACACCTTTTGGCTTCTGGTTGAGTTTTTGATAACTTTTCATCAGAAAGGTCTGGTGCATGTACTGGCCAAATTTCAGTTCTCTCAGACTTATCCACTAGGAGCTATAAATTTTGACAGATGTACAGCAAATTCAAGATGGCCGACTTCCTGTTGGGTTTAGGGTGTGGCTGTGATTAACTTTTTGGTGTGTCCTGATGTGGTGCATATGCCCACCAAATATTGTAGCTGTAAATAAAACATTGTGGAAGTTGGCCTAATGACCACTTTTTCAATTTTGCAGGTGGCGCTATAGAGCCATTTTTCCACACATATGCGCAACTCCCATAAAATATCAAATTTTTCGCCAGTCCTGATGTGCACGCCAAATTTCACGCGTTTTGGTTCATGATAAGGCCGCCAAAAAGGCAATTCATTTGCCGAGGAGCGATTAAGTTTGAAAAATTTACAGCAAATTGAAGATGGCCGACTTCCTGTTGGGTTTAGGGCGTGGCTGTGATTGACTTTTTGGTGTGTCCTGATGTTGTGCATATGCCCACCAAATATTGTAGCTGTACATGAAACATTGTGGCAGTTGGCCTAATGACTACTTTTTCAACTTTGCAGGTGGCGCTATAGAGCCATTTTGCCACGCACATGCGCAACTCCCATAAAATATCAAATTTTTCGCCAGTCCTGATGTGCATGCCAAATTTCACGCGTTTTGGAGTATGATAAGGCCGCCAAAAAGGCAATTTACTTTACGGGAGAAAAAAAAAAAAATAATAATAATAATTAAAGCTGCAAGCAGCGATGGACGGGTCCTCGCATCCCCGCTGGTCGGCGAATCCATGCACGTCCACCAGGTGGCGCTGTGACTGAGAGTGTGTGCTGGCCTCTGAATCACATCTGGACCAGAGTTTAATCACACGTAAAATTTCAGCCAGATTGGAGCATGTTCAGACTAGTTATACAGCATTTCCTGCCCATCCACCACCAGGTGGCGCTGTAACTCAGAGTGTATTTCAAACAGTGGATGTGATGAGGGCTGGACTCTGATCACTCATGAAAAGTTTCAGGCTGATTTGATCATGTAGAGGCCAGTTATACCGCATTTATTGTCCCTCCAACAGGTGGCGCTGCAACTGAGAGTGTCTGTTGGCCTGTAAATGTGATCAGGATTGGATTGTGATCACACATGGAAAGTTTGAGGCAGATTGGAGCATGCAGAGGAGAGTTATACAGCAGTTGATGTTTCATGGCGAAGCATCAAAACGCTGATGGTCGCCATGGCCACGCCATTTGGCTTCTGGTTAAACTTTTGATAACTTTTCATCACCAAGTCCTGCTGTGTGGACTGACAAAATTTCAGGTCTCCTGGAATTATCCCCTAGGAGGTATTAACTCTCAAAAATGAGAAAAATCATCAAAAATCTCACAATTAATCCAAGATGGCCGACTTCCTGTTGGGTTTAGGACATGGCTCCAAGAGGCTTTTTTGTGCGTCCTGATGTGCTCTATAAGCCTCCCAAATTTCATGGATGTAGGTGAAACGTGCTGGGGGGGCTGTTTGTTAAAAATACTGTAGGGGGCGCTATAGCATGTGCAGTGCCGAGATGCATACGGTGTCGTTCCTTGGGTCGATGGTGATGTGTGTGGTAATTTTTGTGAGCATTGGAGTATTCCTAACCTGTCAGAAAGGGCTTTGTTTTTCATGGCGATATTTGGTTGCTACGGCAACAGCGTTGCATGAAATGTCACACCCTTCACAGTGTGTGATTGTCAAGAGGTGAAGACTCGACTGACCAATTTCCAGCATGATATCACCAAGTTTGGGGCCATTGTACCTGAAAATATAAGGCCTTAAACTTACTATTACCAACAGGTGGCGCTATGACTTTTTCAAAATTTATGAGTGTGGATGTGTTCAGACTGGACCTGGTATCCAGCATGTGAAGTCTGAGGCAGATAGGATGTTGTTCAGCTGAGATATGAATCGTTAAATTTTCATGGCGAAACATCGAAATTGGTTTGGCCGCCACAGACACGCCCTTTGATGACAAGTCACCATTTTCACTGGGATGCATCATCAATGTGTTTAGGCTGTTGTCACTGCATTTGAAGTGAATATGATCAACCGGGTAACAATAGGGCATGAAAGTGTAAAAGATGTCTATTTCCTGAAACCACAAGGTGGCGCTATGACTGTCAATGAATATCCCTATGTGGATGACATCAGGACAGGACTGTCATCATACATGTAAAGTTTCAGGCAGATTGGAGCATGTTGAGAAGAATTAGACACCAATTCCTGTTTCATGGCGAAGGATCAGTTGTTTGAGGCTCCGCCATGGCCACACCTTTTGGCTTCTGGTTGAGTTTTTGATAACTTTTCATCAGAAAGGTCTGGTGCATGTACTGGCCAAATTTCAGTTCTCTCAGACTTATCCACTAGGAGCTATAAATTTTGACAAATGTACAGCAAATTCAAGATGGCCGACTTCCTGTTGGGTTTAGGGTGTGGCTGTGATTGACTTTTTGGCGTGTCCTGATGTGGTGCATATGCCCACCAAATATTGTAGCTGTAAATAAAACATTGTGGAAGTTGGCCTAATGACCACTTTTTCAATTTTGCAGGTGGCGCTATAGAGCCATTTTTCCACACATATGCGCAACTCCCATAAAATATCAAATTTTTCGCCAGTCCTGATGTGCACGCCAAATTTCACGCGTTTTGGAATATGATAAGGCCGCCAAAAAGGCAATTCATTTCCCGAGGAGCGATTAAGTTTGAAAAATTTACAGCAAATTGAAGATGGCCGACTTCCTGTTGGGTTTAGGGCGTGGCTGTCATTGACTTTTTGGTGTGTCCGGATGTTCTGCATATGCCCACCAAATATTGTAGCTGTACATGAAACATTGTGGCAGTTGGCCTAATGACTACTTTTTCAACTTTGCAGGTGGCGCTATAGAGCCATTTTGCCACGCACATGCGCAACTCCCATAAAATATCAAATTTTTCGCCAGTCCTGATGTGCATGCCAAATTTCACGCGTTTTGGAGTATGATAAGGCCGCCAAAAAGCCAATTTACTTTACGGGAGAAAAAAAAAAAAAAAAAAAATAATAATAATAATAAACCCTAGGGTTTCAATAGGGCCCTTGGCACCGCTGGTGCCTTGGACAGTCGGTGCCCTGGCACCGCCTGTCCTTCGCACCCTCGGTGCTCGGACCCTAATAATAAACCCTAGGGTTTCAATAGGGTCCTTGGCACCGCTGGTGCCTTGGACAGTCGGTGCCCTGGCACCGCCTGTCCTTCGCACCCTTGGTGCTCGGACCCTAATAAATAAAAACAATTAAATTAAGAGTGGTACTCCTAATTAGTGCATTAGGAAACACACAAACAAAAAGCGACCTTAAAAAACAAAAAATTGTGTATAAATATGAAGAAAAAATAATAAATATTAAAATATAACAGTAGAGGCAGAAGCTGGTGTCCCAGTATGCATGTTGATCATTGCACAAGTACGATTGCACTAGCGAAAATACAATTGCACAAGATTGAATAAACATTAAGCACAGGAATAAAGAATTGCACCCAATGAGTCATTCGCTGCTTGTTTCAATTCAGTGCACACTCTAAAAAGTAATTCTGCGGACCTTTGGTCATACTTAAATAAATATATTGTTGTGAAATAAAAAAATCAAGTTCTGTAATACAGTTAGACTTTTTACTTGTAAATGTTATTTTATTGAGCTTGGATGACATAGAAATAATGCCTTTTGATTCAATACACTACCATCACCTTGTCAGAGTTTAAAAATTTCAGTTTATCATGAAACAATTAGATTTTAAGTTCTGCTAATGTAAAAAACAATTTGATGACGTGTAAACGGCTCACAGTCTCTCTTTCCTGCATGCGCGAGCAGCCATGTTTAAGGCCAGAGTGAGCACATGGTGAGCAGCCGAAGCTCATTGAAGCATTTTGGTGAACGGTAAGTAAGTTTATGCTTAATTATGCATATTTGCATTCGCTCAGGATTCTGTTGATGATAGCCTACTGTAACTGAATATCGAAATCTGGAAGTCCTTACTTTTAAATGCGTGCAGTGTTGGTAGGGCAGTCTGTGTGCCGAGGTAAAGTTAGCTAGGTGATGCCTGTACTGATTTCTGTGTGCAACCATCATTGTTGAGGGAAACAAGATCCTGCAGGGGATTGATGTTGCCAGATCCTGTGCCTTGCTGATGGGAGTAATCTGTGCTCTTAACCTTGAGTACCCCAAGCAGTTGAAATTTACTTCTGAGGCTTTCCAGAAGCTGTGCCTTGAGCTTGATGGCCAAAAAGCCAGCTCTAAAGTAATGAATCTCAAGTATGGCATTTTCTAGAGTGGAGTTGATCAGCCTTTTGTGAGGGAGAAGCTCACATCACACATGCACATGCACACTCACGTACACGCACGCACACACAGACACACACACATGCTTGTTCTTCTGTTTCTGTAATAGTATGAAGATGCAACCCAGGTTTAAAATAGGACTATATTAAAATATACGAAGATCCTATTAAAATAATATATATATAGATATATAAAATATATCTATATGTACGTTGTCTTAGTCATGTGACAGGTTGCTTCCGTATTATTGTGGCCAATCAATCGTGTTGCTCGCTCAGCCGGTGCTGCTGGTTATAAGCTACTCAGTACTGGTTCCCTGACAGTAGCATGTCGGGAAGTACAGTGGATAGCTGCCACAGATCAGTAGCATCTATTTCCACTGGAATAACTTCTCTAACTTATCAAAAATACTCATCAAATGGTTATATTCCTTTAGTCTTCGTCTGCCGTGGGAGTAGAAGCCGTTGGTCGCTGGGTATGTTGGGATTGTCAAGGGAATTGGTGAGTCCGTCTGTTCATCATGTTTGTTGGTTGCGCTAACTAGCTTAGCGTTAGCATGTCAAACGGGATGTAATCTTATGGACTGGCTACGTAGCCCTCTCATTCATTGTTTGTGTGGGTCTATTGAAAATTGACTAGTGTACAAACACTTGTCCATTGGTTTAATTTGTACTGTGTATTGTCATTGAAATATTTTGTGAACTTTTCCAGTGATTCTGTTATTGCAAATGGATGAGTTGTTATTTATGGAGTAAATTATGGATGGTTACATATTGTGTACACAAGAAGATAATGAAGTAACTTGACAATACTGAAGTTCTATAAATATAAACTAGCTAGTGATAAATTTTGACACATGGTCCTGTTTATATATTATACGAGCCAGGTCTCCTTGCGTCCTTCGGGGTGATCACCAGATGGCGAGCTAAGTTACCTGGAGCTAGAGTCCCTATATTAACCAGAGTAGCAACATGACCGGTCCAAAAAATTTTGGTCACGTGATTTATGGGCACCATTTTGTTTCTTATTCATGAACGCCGGGTTTTCCTGTTAACATTGTTTACACCGCAGAGAGTAATTCTAGGTCTTTTTCACTTCCTAAATACCTGAAAAATGATGGGCTGTTGTGCCTCTGGGTGCACAAATCGATCAGAGAAGGGATTCCACATTTAGATTTCCCAATAATAGTGAAAGAAGGAAACTGGGGGAAAATAAAGTCCGGAGAGTGGGATGGAAACCGACTTCATCATCGTTTTTGTGCCAGGTTAGTCCCATGTATGTACTTTCATGTTATGATGTATGGGTGAATGACAGATAGAAAAGTTTGATGTGATTTTAGGCAGTTGTGGTTATTTTGTCTTTGACCATTTTCATGCATAGAGATGCATGAAATACGGGTTACGGGTTACCCCATTAAACTTCAGGGGCCCGTCTTGAGATGTACAAACCTATTTTGCTAAATTTGTGTGCAAACTCGATGAAGTCTCATGAATCTGCCAGTATAAATGACTTTCAGATGTGATTACCACAGCGGGTAATATAAACACATTTGTCCAACGAACAGCAAATAACGTAAACAGCACAACTCACCTTTGAAGGCTCATAACTAGTCACAGATGAAAATATTCCACAAAAAATGGCCATAATCCAACCTTGGACATCCAGACAAAACAAGCCAGTAAAATATT
Source organism: Acanthochromis polyacanthus (assembly GCF_021347895.1). Lineage (NCBI taxonomy): Eukaryota > Metazoa > Chordata > Actinopteri > Pomacentridae > Acanthochromis > Acanthochromis polyacanthus. The sequence goes on along the minus strand of NC_067119.1, from coordinate 34,399,738 downwards.
TTGTCCAAAACATGTCTTGAAATCAGAAAGCAATCCACAAATAGCTAAGCGAGTACACACACAGTCACGGGTGCATTAGTGCGTGGCACAGTGAATGGAAACAAAATAGCGTCAAATCCCCAGTTGTCGCTACTCTGGTTAATATAGGGACTCTACCTGGAGCCCAAGAACCTCAGTCTAAACCCTCTGCTGGTTCTGGTAGGAGGCTGTGGCAGCCTTAATCCACCCCCCACGCTTACTCACACACACTTGTGCGCACCACCCGAGGCCTGTGGACATTGAAAGATTCTTGTGTTGGGCACTCAAGGATTCTTTAGATTGTGCCCAGTCAAAATGAACTGAACAACTTGCCTGGAATGAACTACGCAGTATCAAACCCTGTCTGTGTGGTCTGTGTGTGTGATTAGTTACCGAACTGGTTTTCCCTCGTGGGCTAAGTGGTTATTGTTTCCTTTTGATTTATTATTTTGTGAATATTCCATTTAAGTGCATGCATACCATATTTCTGCAGACTGTACATATTTGGGTTTTCTGTTGTTTTGTATGTCCAATTCACTTTAATACATGGTACCAACACCAAGCTTAAATCTCTGCCTCACTGTGTTTTATTATTGCGCTATCACCTCCGAGAGCTGAATCAGATCTTCTGAACTAGCCTACTTCTAAAATTTAAATTCCAAAATATTAAAATAAATATTTTTGCTCTGTGTGTGTACATGCTACATAAAGTGGCAAGCTAGCCAGGAGGTATTGGTGCAATATTTAACACTGTGTTTGGTTCAACATTCAGACTCACCAAAACTATTTTTGGAAAAAAAATGAATGTGTTTGAAAATCTTGCGGTTAAAATTCCGAATGCGGTGATATTAAGTGAAGTGACTGAAGATGAATCTAAAGAAGTTGGAGAATTTTTATAGCATTATGGTACAGTTTATCGGGCAATTCTTGTTGATGCATCGGAATCTGAATATCATAAAATGCTGAATGTAGAGTTTGAGTCTGGATCGGCTTTAACTTTATTAAATGAAAAATTACCATATACTTTTATTACAAGTATGGGAAACCCATGTTTAATCAAAAGTGTATCACAAATTTACACAACTGAAATAGGAAGTTTAAAAACTAAAACTTATTTAGCTGATCTTCAAAAGGTGGCTAAATCATCTGGTAAAGATTTTATGGAAGTATTGCACGAAATGATGGCCTTAAATCAGCGGAGCTATTGCTGAGCTCCCTTCAAAAGCTGAACCCTCTGCTGAAGTTACAACACCTGTAGATCCACACAGAAGGGCTGTCACTTCATCGTCACTCTTGTTGAGGAAATTTCACTCTTGGTTCTGCAAAGTTTGCTGTAGTGGGGTGTTTATTGGTATTCCGGCATACGGTGGGCTTACCAACACAGAGCATGAGCCTGTGAAGGTAAGCCGACCCAGAGTACCGAGAGCATTTTCAGGGCACACATTTTATAGGAATGTCAGAAGATGGATCAAAGGGTAGGGAGGGGGCTGTATGCAAATACAGAGGATAAGACAAAAGGGACATCTCAGAGGATGGATAAAAGGGTTGGGAGGGGGTTGTAAATAACTGTAAAACAACAGAACAAAAGGGCAATTGGGTAACAGGAGGTAAGACAGGGGGTATGGCAGAAAGGTGTGATAACAGGAGGTAAGAGGGGGTATGGCAGACAGTATCAAAGTCTGGTGCTGTGTCTGTCTGGTGACAAGTCTGGTGACATGTAACAGTAGTGACAATATGTGGGCTATTTCTCCATCAATCCACACTTTTTTTTTTGCGAGTGTGTGTGTGTGTGTGTGTGTGTGTGTGTGTGTGTGTTCTTGTACTTGCTACATTGTGAGAACCATTTTCTGCATTTAACTATCAAAGTGAGGACATTTTTACAAAGTGAGGACATTTTGGCCGGTCCTCACTTTGAAACAGTCATGTTTGAGGGTGAAGACTTGTTTTTAGAGAACAGGTATGAATTGAGGTTTGGTTAGGGTTAGGGTAAGGATTAAGTTTAGGCAATCAGTTGTGATGGTTAAGGTTAGGGTAAGGCTCTAGGAAATGCATTACGCCTATGGATGTCCTCACTAAGATAGAAGTACAAACGTGTGTGTGTGTGTGTGTGTGTGTGTGTGTGTGTGTGTGTGTGTGTGTGTGTGTGTGTGTGTGTGTGTGTGTGTGTATTTAATCAATTTCCATGTTATACAAATAATCAGGGTTGTCTTCTTGTACTGTTGAAATAGGCTGAATTTCTGTGGAGTACATAATGGTAGTGGTAGTTCTGGTGGTGAGTGATTTACAGACATTTAAAACAAAATCACAAGACTAATAGTGATAAAATAATCAAACCAAGCAACATAAATTCAAAATTGTGTAAACCAGTAGTCCTATTTCCTTCTTAATCCAGTCAAATAATCCAGTAGAAACAGGTTGGTGTAATGTCCTTGCAATGTTGCTGAAGTGATGACTTATTTCCTCTATGGTGGCATTGTGATCAGGAATGAAAGTGCAACACTCGGCTCCAATGGTGGCGCATGTTCCTCCTTGTGATGCCAATATAAAATCTAGTGCAGCCCGATTTTGTAATGTCATCATTCTCACAGCAGCCATTTCTTGTGACAACATGGCCATACCAGATGCAGTGGAGTTTGCAAGATCTTCTACAGCATGAGAAAGATCTCGGATTTGGTCAAGAGATGACATCACTCCTTAGGTTGGAACGAGTACACCAAAGAATCTTGTCCATTGTGTTTGTGTGTGTGTAGATAGATCTCTCTTAATGATTACCTCATCTGGCAATGTAAGGACTCATTGCTGGTGTCACATTACCCATACCACACATACCAGACCACGACTTTGGTAAAATTCATAGGCCTTCATTAAACAAATCCAGTATAATCCTTTTGACAAAGGGAATGAGCAACTATTGGTTATTTTTGGCAAGGTGTTTATATTGGTCAATGGAATTAGTGTGGTCAATGGTATGTTGGTCTGATTGCACATCATCTTTGGATTTTACCATTGGTCTTTCTGACAATGGGTATACAGAGTCACACTTGGATGTGCCTGCATGGATGGTCCCAGTGCCTTTGATGCACCACTGAAATGTCTTGGGAACCTTTGTAAGGGTGAGGGGCTCAGGAGAGCTGTCACAGGACCAGGAACAAGAACAAGACATCATTGGTACATCCCTCCCAGCGCTACTCAATACAACAAAGAGAAGCCCCAGACCTTTTAAAGGGATTGGATTTGTCGTAGAAAACTCGCTAAGAGTGTGGTATCAAATTAAGAAAGCATTTAACTTAAACACTTCTATTTTTGCCCCTATTTGTTATAATCATGCATTTCTCCCTTCTCAGTCAGATTCTGTTTTTTCTGTTTGGAGAGAAAGAGGCTTGGTCACACTAAAAGACTTGTACATTGATAATGCCTTTTCCTCGTTTAATCAACTCAAAGAGAAATTTGAATTGCATCCATCTCACTTCTTCAGATATTTGCAAATCAGGAACTTTGCTCGTATAAGTATATCAAACTTTGAAAGATATGAATCCCCGGATGAAGTGTACTCTTTATTAACAAATGAACCCGAGTCCAAAAGGCTGGTGTCGATGTTTGTAAGTGTGTTTGAAGCCAAAACGGCTCCAGATACACAGCACCTGAGAGAGCGCTGGGAAAGTGAAATAGGCATCGCCATTTCTGAAGATGCATGGCGTGAATGTCTTCGTAGCATACACACATGTTCAATTAATTCCAGACATCAGCTAATTCAGTATAAGGTGATACATAGACTCCATTACTCGCGTGTTAAACTGCATTAATTTTTCCCATCCTCATCACCGCTATGTGTAAAATGCAAGTACTCAGAGGGAACACTTGCTCACATGTTCTGGTATTGCATAAAACTCCGTACGTTTTGGTGTGAGGTTTTCCATTTTTATTCAGAAGTTTATGGACATGACCTCCCTCCAGACCCAGAGACAGGCATTCTGGGCTAGTCCAAACAACTTGAGGCTTTTAATCGCTGGAAGGTACTGTCAATTCAGTATGGAATGGTCATAGCTAAGAAGATGATTCTTAAAGTATAGAACAAGGAGATGTCTCCTAGTTTTGAGGCTTGGCTCATAGAGTTTTCGAGTACATTGCATTTAGAGAAGATTCGATTTGAGATTGCTGGGAAACCAGATAAATTCCATCAAATATGGCAACCGTTTCTTGATCACATTACACAATGTGGAGGACCCTCATGACACCTCAGTTATTTTGATTGTGTTTATTTGTTTATCTTCATATTATTTTAAAATGTGATTACAGTTATAGATGTCCACAAAAATGTGTCTGAGTACTGATGTTTTTTTGTTTGTTTTTTTTTTGGTTATTGTTGTTTTTCTCTTCTATCTTTGTGTTTTTTTGTTTTTTCTTTTCCTAACCTGCTTTGTGGGAGAAGGGTGGGAAGAAAGGGGTATCTGTTTGGGTTGGTTCTGTATATTTGAAAATAAATAAAGTATTTTAAAAAAAGTTGTGTGTTCTTGTTTGCAGAATAGCTGTCTAGTTTGTGTTGCACTGGGACAGGTACCATGTCCATGTGCTGAGCTGAGGGATCGTAATAACTGGCACGTGTCACAAGGGGTTCCAGGTAAAGCCATCAGAGGAAGTCCTTCTTTTGTGCTGTGTGGAATGAAGCCACAGACATCGCAGTTTTTAGGGGTTGGGCTGTTTGCAGCTACCAAATTGGCTAGCTGGAGTTACATGTTACCTGATGTCTGTAGTGCATTCCTCTCAGTGTGTACTGCAGCCTCACGTTTGTGGTGTCTGTGATGTACTTTGTTTATGTGTGTGACATCTGAGCCTGGAACTCCAGCATGCACATTGCTCCTGTGCTCTGGGTGTCCTGCGTCTGCTTCTGGGACTCCGGTATCCTGCGTTGCTCCACTGATGTTCTGCAGTTGTCGTACGTCTGCTTCTGGGACTCCGGTGTCCTGCGTTGCTCCACTGATGTTCTGTAGGTGTCCTACGTCTGCTTCTGGGACTCCGGTGTCCTGCGTTGCTCCACTGATGACAAGCTCTATTGAAGGGTGGACCCAGCGTTCTAGGTCTCCACAGGTGACGAGGAAGAGGACCCCTGTGGTGATGAGCCCTCCTGCTGATCTCTAGTGGAGATGGGGAAGCTGTCCTCTTGAAGTCGTCTGTGGTCAGGTGTGTCCTTTCACACCGTGACGCTGTGTTGGTGGTGACAAGGATGTTGTGTGGTTCAGACCAGCAGGAGTTCAGGATGTCTTCAGGTGGAACTCTCTGATGCGGTCCCACTCTTCTAGTTGTTTACTGTGCTGCAGTCTGTCACTGGAAAAAGACTGGACAACTTTTGCTTGATTGGGATAAATCTTGGTGATATTGTCAGTGAGGCTGGATGCAACAGAGTTCTGTAAACAGTTTGTTATATTGTCTTTTTGGCTTGGCTTATCAATTTTTTTTAAATACAAATAAAGAACAAATATATGACATGGTGAAAAATTCTTACAAAAAATAAGAGTAAAATTAAAACTACATTGTCTAAAATGTGGGGTCCACAATGCGGCCGACATTGCAGACTCCAACTATTTACATATTTACATGGAGGGGTCCCTAACCTGTTCTCTTCTACATCAGTACTCTCTTGTGTGAGAGCAACCTCAGTAGAATAAACAGCATTAGTCAATGCTTGATGTCTGTAAGGTTTGTCTAGATTGCAACAGTTCTACCTTCTTTTAGGCGACAAGTTCTCATCAGTGCATGTAACTCAGCTACTTGGGTGGAGCTGGAGGGTGGCAGGGTGGCACTTTGAATAATTTTGAAATTAACACAAATTGCATACCCTGTCTATGGCACTCCATTTTGTCTATAAGCTGCATCAGAGTAGAAAATGAAATCTGGGTGAGTCTGGTCAGAATTTGATTTAGATGCACATGCAATTAAACACAGAAAGGTAAGAAAGAGTGTGAAGATGTGAGGCTTGGCACGCTCTCAGTGAAAGGACCTACAGGAACAAAGGATCAGAGACAAGGTAGCACATGGAAATGCCTCCAACCCCCACAGCTTCTAGTTTCCTTTGATGATCTCAGGTCAGTGAGATTTTCACTCTATAGAACAATGCAGTTCTTTATTTATCTTTGCCAATTGAAACAGTAGACCTTAAATCATAATTGTTTCAATTTGGTCGCAGTCCTAGCATCTTCAGAGATTGTGCTGTGGAGATTGTTGGTTTTCCTCTGACTGTTTAATGGAGGTTCCATAGGTAGGGTTTTAGTTCAGTTTTGGTAAATATTCGTGGGCAGTTTCTTACCCATTGATTTGGACTACCACATTAAGTGCAGTTCTCAAAGCCTTTGTTTAAGAAGGGTGAAGTGTGGCTTTGTCTGTGGTGTGAGATCTCAGCCTTGGCCTCACTTCCTCCTCTGAAGGCTCCTCTGCCACTTTGTCCTCAGCTTTGGGCCACCTGTGTAGTGAGATACTCAGACAAACATTACCATCTGAATTCACATGTTACATGTTGTCTTCATTAACCCTTTACGCTTCAGTGCATCGTAGGTGTACCGCTGGCGGTACACCTACTAATTTGCATAGGAATTTCAAGAATGTCCGACGGCTGCAAACCCGATTATACAAACACTATACGCCGATGGAAAGCTTAGATTCTCATGAATCCGCCGGTATAAACCACTTTCAGATGTGATTGCCACAGCGGGTGAGAAAAACACATTTGTCCAACAAAAACAAATATTCATCCATCTGTTCTCTATACACGGCTTCAACGCACACAGCGCGACTCACATTTCCGGGTTCATTATTACACACAGAAAAAAAGATTCCACAAAAAACGGCCATAATCCAACCTTTTACATCCAGACAACACAAGCCAGTAAACTATTTTGTCCAAAACATGTCCTGAAGTCGGTATAAAATCCACGAATCAGTCGTTTTCAAGGAAATGCACCTCGCGATGTGCGTCCAATATTCCCTGTATTTTTCGTAATTTTTTTTTATTTAAAAATAGAATATTAGCGATTTTTTGTACTGAAAACAGCTGGAATTGACTGAAGCTTAAAGGGTTAACAGAACAGTGAAAATATTAAATCCCATCTAACATTAGGCAAGCACCAATATAATGAAAAACTTGCAAAACCACAATGTTTTTTTATTCAATCATTTCAGTTTACCATAGCTCTTTCAGAAGACTTGTCTTTGCTCTGCGTTGTGTTGTGTAGTTGAAATTGTGCTAGTTTTCCTCTCTGTTTTGATATTTGCTCTTTTGTGCACAAATAGTTTTAATTCTTATTTTCTTTTATTCTATTTATTTAGCAGTAGAGATTTTTCTTCTTTTTTTTTAGTTCTTTCATCCTTTAGCATTATGACAACTTTTCTGTCTTTTCTCCACCATTTTGTTTCATATTGCTTGCTTCTTTTCTTTCTTTTATTTTAATTTTCAGGTTTTTTTTAAATTCCTTTACTTTTTTAAAAAAAATAACTTTTCTAATTTTCATGCATGTACTTATAGGACTGGTAAATCCATTCGCTGCCATTCTGCAAAAAATCTCTCATGTTCACTTTGTAAAATCCCTTCCTAAATTCTTTCAAACACACTTACTTTATCCACACAATTCACTTTCACAGTTCCTTCAGTCAACATCCTACTAAGAAATACAAGTCATTCCTTGGTGTGAGGAGAGCTAGTCAAATCCTAACAGGAACACCAACACGGTCTCACGGGGATTCGTGAAACTGTTACGTAAATTTTTTGTTTCTTTTTCGTGCGCACCAACACGATTTCGTCATGTTTTTCGTGCCGCTCACCACGACATGTTTTTCGTGTTGCTCACAACGAAACCCGCTGTGGTAATCACAGCTGAAAGTGGTTTATACCGGCGGATTCATGACGATCTAAGCTGTCCATCGGCGTATACTGCTTGTGTGATCGCGTTTGCGGCCGCCGGCCGCCGGACATTCTTGAAATTCCTATGCAAATTGGGAAAAAAAAAAAAAAAAAAAAAAAAAAAAAAAAAAGGTAAGTGTACCACCGGGTTATGGTTATGGTTAGGGTTATGGTTAGGGACGATGTCATGCAAAATATAGCGTTGGATTCGCCATGGTTTTACATTAAAAATATAATACACACATTCGTTTGAAATACGTTCTGGGTGGCACGAAAAGTCCGCCGTTTAAAATACATTGGTGCGCATTTCGTGGTGAGCGGCACGAAAAACATGACGAAATCGTGTTGGTGCGCACGAAACCGAAACAAAAACTTACGTGACAGTTTCACGAATCCTCGTGAGATCGGGCTGCACAAGTAATTTCTAGTACTGGGAGAGCGAGTCATCCCTGGGAGAGCAAATCAAATCCCTATTTCTCATCTGGTCCTACACTGGCTTACTCTTTTAATTCACAGGCCCACTCTTATTTTCTCTTTGGCCATTCTCTGTTCCTTTAACTCTTTGGGCCATCTCTATATGTCTTCTTTTCTCTTTGGCCATTCTCTATTCCTTTAATTCTTTGGGCCACATTTCTACTTATCAATTCTACTTAAGTTAACAAAACCATAATTCTTGTCCATATTCATCACAGGACCAGTAAACACTTTCTCTATCCCTCTGCTAAACTCACTACCATGTTCCCTCTAAACACAAAATCCCTTCTAAGAAACCATAAACACGCACTTACTTTTTTTCCTTCATCCACTTTCCTACTTCCTTCAATCAACATTCTACTTAGAATATACAAGCTATTCCCTTTGGTGTAAGGAGAGCGAGTCATATCCTTACAAGACTAACAGTAATTCTAAGTATTGGGAGAGCTAGTCATCCCTGGGAGAGCAAATCTTATCCCTACTTCTACCTGGTCCTGCACTGGCCTACTCTTATTCTTCTATTTAAGGCCTAGTCTTCTCTTTTCCTTAAAAACAAAAAACACAAACAAACAAAGAAACTAACAAATGTTTAACCTCCCCATTTTCACAACCACTTACAGCAAACTTACTTCAAAATATGGATGGCGTCAACTTCTTTGGGACTACAGTTCCACAGACCTCCAACAAAACACAGTGACAATAATTGGGTTTTCAAAAGGATCCCTTACCTCAATACAATTTGGAATGATGAGCCACTGGTGTGTCCTTGGTCTGGGAAAAGAGTCTCCTCTGAAGTATATTGCCATCCGGGTCTCGGCACCATACTGTTGAGGAAATTTCACTCTTGGTTCTGCAAAGTTTGCTGTAGTGGCGTGTTTATTGGTATTCCGGCATACGGTGGGCTTACCAACACAGAGCATGAGCCTGTGAAGGTAAGCCGACCCAGAGCATTTTCAGGGCACACATTTTATAGGAATGTCAGAAGATGGATCAAAGGGTAGGGAGGGAGCTGTATGCAAATACAGAGGATAAGACAAAAGGGACATCTCAGAGGATGGATAAAAGGGTTGGGAGGGGGTTGTAAATAAATGTAAAACAACAGAACAAAAGGGCAATTGGGTAACAGGAGGTAAGACGGGGTATGGCAGAAAGGTGTGATAACAGGAGGTAAGAGGGGGTATGGCAGACAGTATCAAAGAATGAGTCTGGTGACATGTAACAGTAGTGACAATATGTGGGCTATTTCTCCATCACTCTCCAATTCTGCATCAGCAGCAAGACCTAAAGAAAGACTGTCCTCCATTAACCTGGGTGCCAGTGACTTGAATTCACCTGAGATCCAGAGATATGTTGTGGAACACATAGTAACCAGTGATGATATCTCCATGCACACACGCTCATCAGACTCTGTGTGTTTTCAGGAAGAGTGCCACGTCCACCACTTGAGGTCGATTATGACACTTGACACTCTGGAGCTGACCTGATCATGAAAGACCCAGCTATTTCTGACATCCAGCGGTCTTGTCTCATCCTCGACAGCTTATTCCCCCCTGCTGCGGACATTATGAAACATCTGAGCGCTGATCAGTCCCCTGATATGTACACCAATCAGTTGAACTCAGCATATGGGGTTGTCCAAGACGGGGATGAGTTACATTCTAAATTTATGGACACTTTTCAGAATGCAGGTGAAAATCCATCCACCTATTTGCAGCGGTTACAAGTGGCTTTAAGTTTAGCAGTAAAAAGGGGAGGACTGCCGGAGTCTGATGTAAACAAACATCTTCTAAATCAATTCTGCAGAGGCTGCTGGGACAATGCACTCATCTCAGCACTCCAGCTTAAACAGAGAAAAGTCAATCCTCCGTCATTTGCTGAATTTTTGCTGCTCCTCAGGACAGAGGAGGACCGAGAAGCTGCAAAAACCCAGAGGATGAAACAGCATCTGGGAAACACAAAACAAAAAGGTTTTGTCACATGCACAGTTTGCATATTAAGAAGTGGAGAAAGGGATGTGTGCTGCCTTTACCTCTTTCACCAAGCAACTCACCAAGCAAATGGCTGCCATACAGTAACAGTTAGCTGCTCTTACCACCACTCAGTCTCATGGCCCGCAGTCCAGCACTCCCAGACCCAGTCAAGCTGCTAAGCCACGCATGAAGCAAAAGCCTATGAATTCTGCTACTTCGAGTCCAAAGCCAGGCTTCTGTTTCCGCTGCGGCGATGAGGGACACATCAAGCCCCAGTGCACTAATCCACCAAACTCTGCCCTCGTCAGTGCTAAACGAAAATGAGAAGAAACAAAGATGGCAAAACAGAACTTTCCATTCTGAACATTTAAGGTAGACCCAGTTCCTGTAGAGGGACAATCAGGAACTGAGCTGGACACAAATTGTCCCGCCTTTAAGAAGAAAACTGTTCAATGTGAAGAGCTACAGCATCCTAGGCATGGAGTATCTGCTAAACTGCCCCGTGGGCTAGTGGGATCCCGCTGTACTGCTGAAGTTAGCATTGCTGTCCACAATTGTCAGTGCCTGTTGGACACTGGGTCGCAAGTGACCAACGTACCTTCATCATTTTACAATCGTCATCTGTCTAATGAATCCATACATCCACTTAATGAACTATTACAGATTGAAGGAGCTACAGGTCAATCTGTTCCTTATCTTGGATACATTGATCTTTCAATGACGTTCCCTAAAGACTTTTTGGGCAAAGTAATAGATGTTTCCACCTTGGCGCTTGTGGTTCCTGCTTCGCGTCCTGATTCTCCAGCTACTGTGTTGATTGGGATGAATACATTCGAGCCCCTGTACAAGCAACATCTGTGCAGTGACCTCCCAACTTTTCAACCCAATAGTTATGGTTACAGAGCTGTATTAAAGACACTGCAACTGGCACACCAGCAGAGACACACAGGCAATATTGGAGCAGTGAGACTCCTGAGCAAAGTCCCTGTGCGAGTACCGGCCGGTCGCATGCTTGTCATCGAGGGCTCTGCCAGAGCATCTTCTTATTCGATTTGCCAGTCTGTCCTGTTACACCATCCTGCTTCTGCCCTTCCTGGTGGGTTATGTGTCAGCAGCTGTTTGATCTCACTGCCTGCTCATGCACCCTACAAAGTGCCGGTCATCGTAACCAATGAGTCAGAACAAGATGCTTATCTTCCACCATCAAGTATTATTGCTGAACTTGAGGCTTATCAATGCATCCTGTCGCAGCATCAGGTGACCAGCCTTTCAGCGGAGCAATCATCTGTCATGCTGAATCTGAACTTCGGGGATTCTCCGATACCACCGGAGTGGAAGGAGAGAGTCACTGGGAAGCTTGCTGTGGTGTCTGAGGTGTTTTCCCATTATGACCTTGACTTCGGCTGCACCAACAGAGTCAAGCATAACATCACACTTCATGATCCGACCCCGTTTAAACAATGTGCCCGGCCTATACATCCCTGGGATATCGATGCCGTGCGCAGACATTTGCATGAGCTTTTGGAGGTCGGTGTCATCAGGGAGTCTACATCGCCGTTTGCATCTCGAGTAGGTTGGTTGGCTGCTCTTTCCACCTACTCCTTTAAGTTGCTGTACTGGGCTGGAAAGCATAATTACGATGCTGATGCGCTCTCCAGACGCCCTCACTTGACTAGCACCGAAGAGGCATTGGAAGACCATGAGCTGATCCATCAGTTTGTTTCTAGACATCTTGCAGACACTGATGCTATCGCTCCTGATGTTGTTGATGCAATCTGTCAGAGTCAATTTGTTAAATCTGCTCCGCGAGCAGATTCTGGTCAGTTTTGCATGGCGCTTGTTGAGTCGCTCTCTATCCAAGCTGCTTCCATTCCTGAAATGTATATCTGTGAAGAACACTTCCCTGTTGTTCCTGCGATGTCCCACACCAGCTTGAAAGAGAAACAGAGACAAGACCCGAGCATCCGAGAGCTCATCCACCAGATGGAGACTGGAGAAAAAGTTCCGCCAACAGCCCGAGCAGAGCTGCCTGAACTCCCTGTTCTGTTGAGGGAATGGACAAGATTAGATCTCATCAATGGTGTTCTCTACCGAAAACGGTAAAATAACAATACCTTGTCTTCCCAGCTAGTCCTTCCAGAAGAACTCCATCCGGTTGTTCTCAAGAGCCTTCGTGAAGATATGGGCCATCTAGGAATCGAGAGGACCCTTGACTTGGTCCGTGCCCGATTTTTCTGGCCCAAAATGGCCATGAATGAAGAACAAAAAATCAAGACTTGTGGTCATTGTGTCTGGAGGAAGGCGTTGCCTAATAAATCTGCTCCACTGGTCAACATCATCTCTTCATGTCCTCTCAAACTCCTGTGTATGGATTTCCTGAGCCTCGAGCCTGACTCAAGTAACACCAGAGACATACTTGTTCTAACAGATCACTTTACCAAGTTTGCAGTGGCCATTCCAACACCAAACCAAAAAGCAAGAACTGTGGCAAAGTTTTTATGGGACAATTTTGTTGTCTACTACGGCATCCCTGAGAGAATCCCTACTGACCAGGGGCCGGATTTTGAGTCGAGGCTAATTAAAGAACTGTGTGAGGTGGCAGGTATTCAAAAGAGCCATACGACGCCATACCATCCAAGAGGCAATCCGGTGGAACGATTTAATTGTACACTCTTGAGCATGCTTGGAACACTGGAGGAAAAGCAGAAATCAAAATGGAAACACTATGTGAAGTCATTAGTTCATGCATGTAACTGCACCAAGAATGAGGTTACCAGTTATGCTCCGTATGAGTTAATGTTTGAACGATCGCCTCGCCTGCCTGTTGACCTTGCTTTTGGTCTCCCACTGCAGGAAAACATGCACAAAACCTATTCACAGTATATGCAAGATTTAAAGTCACGCCTTGAAGAGAGCTTCAAGATCGCTGAAAAGAACACTCTTAAATGTGCTGAACGAAATAAAACACGCTTCGACCAGCGAATCATACCATCGACATTGGAAGTGGGAGACAGAGTGCTTGTGAGGAATGTATGCCTCAGAGGAAAACACAAACTCTCATAAATGGGAGAGTGATGTCTTTGTTGTGATCAGCAGAGCTGGAGATCTCACAGTTTACAAAGTAAAGCTTGAGCACAAAGGTGGACCTGTATGCACTCTCCATAGAGACCTCCTCCTTTCATGTGGCTTTCTTCTGGCCAATGAGGATAGTGATGTGCCCTGTGGAAAGTCTCCTGTAACTCGACCCCGTACTCGTCTTAATCCTGATCCGGATGTCCACACCGATTCACCTGCTGCTGAAGAGTGTGAGGACGTGGTCCCCCTAAGTCTTGACTTACCTGCTGTCTGCTTCACTGTGGAGAAAACATGTCCACTTTTAAGATGTAACCCAGGTTTAAAATAGGACTATATTAAAATATACAAAGATCCTATTAAAATAATATATATATAAAATATAAGTTGTCTTCGTCATGTGACCGGTTGCTTCCGTATATTGTGGTTGACCAATCGCATGATGTGGTTTTATTGGCGTCCTCAGACCGTGAACTTCAGCACACACTGGAGCGGTTTGCAGCCGAGTGTGAAGCGGCAGGGATGCGGATCAGCACCTCCAAGTCCGAGGCCATGGTTCTCTGCCGGAAACCGGTGGATTGCTCCCTCCGGGTTGGGGGGAGTTGCTTCTCCAAGCGAAGGAGTAGGTATCTCGGGATCTTGTTCACGAGTGATGGGAAAATGGAGCGAGAGATGGACAGGCAGATTGGTGTGGCATCAGCAGTAATGCGGGCGTTGTACTGGTCCGTCGTGGTGAAGAGGTACACTCTCGATTTACCAGTCCATCTACATTCCGACCCTCACCTATGGTCATGAGCTTTGGGGAGTGACCGAAAGAACAAGATCGCGGATACAAGCAGCCGAAATGAGCTTCCTCCGTAGGGTGGCTGGACTCAGCCTTAGAGATAGGGTGAGGAAGCTCAGACATCCGGAGGGAGCTCGGAGTAGAGCCGCTGTTCCTTCGCATCGAAAGGAGCCAGTTGAGGTGGTTTGGCCATCTAATTCGGATGCCTCCAGGGAGACTTCCTTTGGAGATTTTCCGAGCATGTCCACCTGGGAGGAGACCCCGGGGTAAACCCAGAACTCGCTGGAGGGATTATATATCCCGTCTGGCCTGGGAACACCTCGGGATCCCCCAGGAAGAGCTGGAAAGCGTCGCTGGGGGGAGGGACGTCTAGAACGACCTGCTTCGTCTGCCGCCTCCGCGACCCGGCCCCGGATAAGCGGAAGAAAATGGATGCATGGATGTTCCTCCTCATATAGCTTCTGAGTGCATGTTGTTTTGTGTCAGGAGAATGCAGCCTACAACTTCTGCTGTTTCCACTTTAAATGATTTAGTGCTGCTGTGAAGGATTTAGTGTTATTACTAATTTTAAGAAATGGTTCTTATTAATATGAATATTTCTGTCTCAATTTTTGTTCATTTTGAACACCAGGAAAGAGTTTCTTAGCTGCTGTCCGGTTGCCATGATTTGACACCCCCCATGCCTCTTAATACTCCTAATACATCCTTTCAGAAGGTGTCTGTCATCTCCTTGCTGTCAGAGCTGTTTTCCCTCAGGTACCCTCAAACAAACACAAACACACACACCATCTCCATCTTCCTCAGATTATGTTGTAATCATTTGATTTGAACTGCTTCTTGCTTCACAAGGACATTAAGTTTGTAGCTACACCTAATTTCTGTGGGGTTCATGCTTGGCTTCGCTAAAGATTTTTTCCTAAGCTTATGGAAAAAGAGCAGACACAGCACATGGTAAGCCTGAACATCATTTGGAAAAAAGTCAAAACATTAATGGTGTCTGTTTATATTTAAAAAATTGAAGTCCTCTCTGAAGTCTTTGTTGCCCCACCAAAAATCTCCAACCCTAAAAAAAGACCCAACTGTCTTTGTGCAGCATTGCATCACAATAGCCTGTTTCCTAAGAGATTAAGTCTCTCAAAACTCTATCCTTGTCTGTTTTGTGGGTGGGCTGCTTTTTGGTGGAGTCTGCCCTTGAAACAACCAAGGATGGAGTTTTGAGCAACTTAGCCTCTTGGGAAACACAGGAAAATAACATTAATGTAGGACACTACTTAACTGCACTCTTGCAGAGATCAGCTTAATTAAGTTCTTGTTCCTAAGCAATTTGTTTAATTGTGGCCAGAAAGCTTCTTCACCTTACTTAAAAATTATGTTGGATCAACTTAAAAACTTGTATTCACGTTGACCATTATGAAGTTCATGTTACTTAGAAATGCTTTATTGTGGCCAAAAAGCTTCTTCACCTTACTTAAAAATTATGTTGGATCAACTTAAATACTTTCATTAAGTGACAATTATTAAGTTCGTTTTACTCAGAAATGCATTTTTGTTTGGACTAAAAGGTAATTCAGCATACTCAAAACATTGCTTTGAATTAATGTAATTCTGCCAGCAATTGGCTCAACTTAAAAATTCTCGTGGAAAACGTTAACATATTTTTTTTGTTGACCCAGTGTTTTATTTATTAGAGTGCACAAACGGCCCTGGGAGAGGAACTGTATTTGTGTCTGATGGTCTGAGTTTAAATGGTCTCACTAGATTTTGTGTTTTTAGGGAGAGGCACATATTTAGAGGTGAGGTAAAGATGGTGGTGTGTGAATTGTTGAATTTGTATCCATCATTTGATTCTTTTGTTGTATTTCTGACACAGAATGACAACAATACAGCAGTGGTGGCTTTAGTCTGAGATAAAAGACCAAAAATTCCAGGTTTGATTCAAAGGAGTGGTCATTTTTGACTCCCAAGTAATTTTAAGCTGATCTCTTGCATACTTCTTGGGACAGACCTGCTCTTTTGTGTGCCGTCATTAAGATTCAGTAGAATGAAAGTTGATAATATTATCTCTCACTCACCATAATCCTCCAAATCTGTTCCTGCTGTTTAGAAGCACAGTTGTTTTCATGCAAAAGAGGCCCTTGCATAGTTTAACTGTCAATAAAAACCTACAGTTTGTACAATCAACCACAAATATCGTCTTTCCTCCCATTTCTTACTTGATCCTCCATCAAATGTATACTTAGACAGACATGCGTGCAATTTTCCAATTGTAATTTTTTTTGTATTACTATTTTTTGTCTTTATATAAAAGTAAATCACTGATGCAGATATGCTGGTGTCCATATGGCATAAAAAAATCTGCATTCATTTTGTCCATGGTGTTATTGTTTTGGACCTCTTAAATGCCACAGCACAAGCTATAAAACCAACACTGACATTTTGTCACCTTCTATCAGTTCCATTCAACTTACAGCCTGCAGGCTGAATCAGGACCGCAATTTTATAATGAAATTAAAAAGATTCCCACTTATAATTTCCTTTGTTTGCTCTGTTATGAAGCAAATGTTCAATAATGCCCTTAGGGTATTAATGAAGAATTTCAAAGAAAGATGAGCTTTGGACCTTTTAATGTTTGTTAATTTTTATCTAACTAGTATTATTATTTGGTTATTAAAGCTACAGTAGGCAGAAATCTGGAAAAGCCAAAGAAAAAAAAAGGTCAAAATTTGTGAGAATACACTTCTCGTCCTAAAGATCTGACCTTTCTGCTCTCCTCTGTGTGTCAAAATTTACATTCTATTCTCATTACTGATTTTGTGGCCCTTCATACCATATAACCTGTTTCAGGTTAAAAAAAGAAAAAAGAAAAGGAAGAAAAGCTGGGATTGGTCAAACTCTTTAATATCAGATTTGATAGCCTGAAAGCTGAGCCAGGAGGAGGTGCAGAGGTGTAGTGACCTCTAAAACTCCATCCATCCATCCATCCATCCATTATCAAAACATACATACAGACGTGACATCCATCCATCCATCCATTATCAAAACATACATACGGACGTGCGTGCGGGCGTGGCGTGGCGGCGGCGGCGGCGAGGGGCGTGGTCGGCCGTGGCGGCCGTGGCGTGGCGTGTGGTCGTCGTGCGTTTTTGGCCACGCTAGTGGCTGAATGTGATGGGGTTAGGCTTTAATGGGCAATGTCAACGGGCAATGTCCAGAGCCTGGACGTCTGTTTTTTGGATGTGATAGGGTTAAAGCAGGGGACACCTGGACAGCAGTGGCAGCTGGCCAATAGAGGGTGCTCGGGCGCCCCCTCCCCCCCTCGGTGTTTTTGATTTTTCATTTTTAAAATAAGTATTTTTTAAATAAACAATAATCAGTTATTTTTAGCACCATGCGTGTTTAAATTCGCAATTACATGTCATGTACAAAATATTAAATAGAATTTTTGGGGAAAATAGTTTCCTGCTCATCTCTGCTGAGCTGCTGGAAACACGAAACAGAAACACGAGAGTAGGAGGGCACATATGGAGAACACCGTTAAGCTAACGATGCTAGGCAAGGCTAACATCGCGACGCAGCTAGATGACGAGATGAAGAGTGACACACAGTTACACACTGAACTGTTCTGAAGTGGCCTCCAATGAGCCTAATTATTTGTAAATCAGAAGAGCAGAAAAAGAAAGCATTGCAACTGCACCAAGTTTGTAAAGTTTATGTGAATGAGAGGAGAGTAATAGGAGAGAAAACAATTGCACGTGGAGTTATAACGGACATCCCTTTGGATGAGGATTTGGAGAAGTTTAAGCAGTGTTTGGGGGGTGTAGTGAGTGGCATTAGAAGAATGATGAAACGTGTAGACGGAAGAAGCATTGAGAGCCTGTCTGTCCTTGTGGAATTCTAAGATAATGTTCTCCCTGAGAGAGTTAAAATGGGCTGCTTGAGTTTCCCTGTAAGAGAGTATGTACCCCCACCACTCCGGTGCTATAAATGTCAGTTGTATGGTCACATAGCGTCGGTCTGCAGGGGAAAGCAGAAATGTCCTAGATGTAGTGGAGACCATCGAGGAGTGTGGAGAGAGTAACAGCCCAAAGTGCTGTAATTGCGGAGGGCAACATGCAGTGACCTATGGTGGGTGTGAGGTCAGGAGGAAAGCAGTGGAAGTCCAAAAGGTTAAAGTAGCACGTAATAGTTCGTATGCCGAGGCTGTAAGGAAAGTCCAGGAGCAGAGCACAGTAGGAAGTAAAGCAGCGCTAAGCAGGGTGATTTTATGGAGAAAACTAAAGTATCAATGGATGAGCTGATAGTCTTTTTAGCTTAAGTGATAAATTGCACTGAACAGGTGAAACATAAAAGTGATAAAATAAAAATAATTGTGAAGGGAGCAGAGATGTTCCTTGGTATGAAAGGGGTCACATGGGAGCAAGTTAACATGAGACTGGAGGAGGAGCAGAGGAGAGGGGGAGAGATGGCTGGAACACCCTGATTTTCCTCCAATGGAATGCTTGAAGTTTAGTGGCAAATGGTCAGGAGCTAAAGGGTTATGTGCAGAGCTGTACAAAAAAGCCAGATATAATCTGCATCCAAGAAACATTTTTGGGGCCATCTTTAGAGTTTAGAATTAGAGGGTATGAGTGTGTAAGAAGGGATAGACGGGTGGGTAGTGGAGGATGTGCAATATTTCTAAAGGAGGAAGTGCAATATAGAGTTGTGAGGAAAGGAAGGAACTTGGAGTTTATAGTTTTAGAGGTTTGGGCAAAAGAGGGTAGAATGAGCGTGGTAAATTTTTATAATCCATTTAACAGGCTATCAATGGAAGGGTTGCAGGAGTTAAGTGTTCACTTAGAAGGTAGGGTGGTATGCTGTGGGTGGTAGAAGAATTGATGGATGAAAAGAATTTGGTAGTGTTGAATGATGGGAGTATGACAAGGATTAATGTTTACAATGGGAGTGAATCAGCTGTGGATCTTACATTGGTATCAGAATGTATTGCAGGAATTTGCACATGGAGAGTGGATGGTGAAACAACTATAGGTAGTGATCACTATCCAAAAGTAGTTGAGCTGGGTCTCAGTTTGGAGGAAGTTTGCACAGGGGGGTGGGAAGGTGGATTTATGATGGGGTTAAATGGGATAAGTTTAAGTACATTTGTGATGTTGAAATAAAGAGAGTAAATGTAAATGCCAATATTAATGAGTTTAATACTTCCTTTTGCAGTGCAGTTTTGGAAGCAGCTAAGCAGACAATAAGGAGGAAGGGAAAGAGAGGTAAGAGGAAGATGGTACCCTGGTGGTCTGTCGAGTGTACTAATGCTGTTAAGGAAAGAAACAAGGCCTTTAAATCCTTTAAAAGAAATGTATGTTATCAAAATCTTTGTGAGTACAAGCGGAAAATGGCGCTTGTGAGAAGAGTAGTAAAAGAGGCCAAGAGGTCATGCTGGAGGAGTTACTGTGACACATTAGGAAGACAAACATCTGTGAGTCAGGTATGGGAGACTATTAGGAGAATGTCGGGTAATTATAAACGGTTTGGATATCCAGTTATAACGAGTGGAGATAGGGTTGTGTTAGATCAGGGGTCGGCAACCTTTAACACTCAAAGAGCCATTTCGACCCGTTTCCCACAGAAAAGAAAACACCGGGAGCCGCAAAATCCTTTTGGCATTTAAAATGAAGACAACACTTCATATATCACTTTTTTTTTTTTTTTTTTACCTCTATGCCCTTGTTAATCAGTCGTGATTAATTAATTACAAAGCCTCTAATTAGATTCATTTTTTAAATTGTGTCCTACCACTAATATTTATCTTACCTGGTTAATGTCATTTTTGCTCCTGGACCTCATATGTTACGTAATGTTAGCTGGAAATCAATATTTTGCGAGTGTCTATTTAACTTGTAAAATCTATTTATCTTAAGCTAATAACTTTTCTCCGGTAAGTCGCTGCCCTATTTTCCAAGACAACACTCCTCTGACTCTCTGACCTGCTGCCGTGTTCTTGCGAGTAACGTGTATCACCCTATCACGAGTACTTTTGAATCAAAGACAAGACGTGTCTTTCTTGGAGTGGAGCTTTAATATACAGGCTTGCCATTCTTGAGTACAAAACGATGTGAAACTACAGGTGTTGCTTCTCCATCTCCTCTGCATCAACCTTGCGCTCTCATGCATAGTCATGTCCCAGCCAGAGGAAAACCCCAGCAGCACATCCGGTGCAAAATAAGAGCGGTAATTTCACAATAAAACGCTCTATATTAAAATGCATTGAAACGCGCCTGAAAGGCAGAGCAATTTATTTTCCAAAGTTACAGGGAGCCACAACAGAGGGCTGAAAGAGCCGCATGCGGCTCCGGAGCCGCGGGTTGCCGACCCCTGTGTTAGATGATAAAGGAAAAGCAGAAGTGTTAGTACAGCATTTTGTGAAAGTCCATAGTAATGACAATCTGGGTGCAGAAGAAAGAAGGGCAAGAAGAAAGACAGTGAGGAACCACATTGAAGCCCTTGAGGATGTTAGTGATTGTGACAGTGCAGTAAATGTAGAGTTTTCAATGGAGGAGCTAAATATGGCATTAAATGACTGTGGGAATACTACTCCTGGAGAGGATGGTATTAGTTACTGTATGCTGAGGAACCTCAGTGAAAGTAGTAAGAATGTTTTGTTGAGGTTGTATAATAGAGTGTGGGTCTTAGAGAGTAGTCTGCCAGAACAGTGGAAGAAGGCAATAGTCGTCCCAATGTGTAAGCCAGGTAAAGATCCCTGCCAAGCTGCAAGTTATAGACCCATAGCTTTAACGTCACATGTGGGAAAGCTGATGGAAAAAATGATCAATAATAGACTATTGTTCTTTCTTGAGAGTAATGAGTTGTTAAAAGGTTACCAATATGGGTTTAGGAAAGGTAGAAGCACAGTAGACCCTTCGTTAATTTTAGAAGATGAGGTCCGGAAGGCCCAAGGTAACAAAGAGTGTGTAGCTGCCGTGTTCTTTGATGTTGAGAAAGCGTACGATATGATGTGGAGGGAGGGTTTGATCATTAGACTACATCAGATGGGTCTACGAGGAAGGATTTTAAGGTGGGTTAGGGACTTTCTATCAGGAAGAACAATAGCTGTACGAGTAGGGGGGGATGTTAGTTCGGAGTATGACGTTGAAAATGGAACACCACAGGGTAGCATTGTTAGTCCAGTAATTTTCTCCATTATGATTAATGAAATTTTCTATAATGTTGATTCCTTGATTGGAGTGTCACTATTTGCTGATGATGGTGTAATGTGGAAGAGAGGTAGGAACATCAAGTATATAGTTAAAAAAGTACAACAAGGTATCAATAAGGTAGAGAGCTGGGCAATAAAGTGGGGTTTTAGATTTTCTGTAAATAAAACTAAGGTTATGTTTCTAACTAGAAAGAGAGTTAGCAATGATATTAAGTTGACACTTTATGGACAAAACTTGGAAAGCGTGAAGGAGTTTAAATACTTAGGATTATGGTTTGATAGCAGGTTGACTTGGAGGTTGCATATTCGGAAAACTGAGGAGAGAAAGTAGTGAATGTGATGAGATGCCTTAGAGGGCGGGACTGGGGAGCAAGTCAAGTATGCCTAAAAATAGTTTACACATCACTAATCAGATCTGTTTTTGATTTTGGATGTGTGGTATATAATTTGGCAGCAAAAAGTAATTTAGTGAAATTAGATATAGTGCAGAGCCAGGCGCTAAGGATTTGTTGTGGAGCGATGAAGTCAACTCCAGTGTCTGCCCTTCAGGTAGAGTTAGGAGAGATGCCTCTAAAATATAGAAGAATGCAGCTACTGTTGACATATTGGGCAGGTCTTAGTGCTCATAAAAGTAATCATCCAGGTTTAAAACCTTTATGTAATTGTCAAGAAGGGGAGCGAGCTCAGCTGAACAGTTTTGGGTGGATAAGTAGACGAAAAGCTAGAGACTTTGGTATTGCACAGATGGATGTTAGTCCTGCGGTACCGATATCTGTAGTCCCCCCATGGATATTGAAAAGGCCTGATGTAGATCTTGGACTACAGGAAAAGAAATGTAGTAGTAGTAGTGTAATAGGATATATAGAGAAGAGGTTTTCCTCCTGGGTATCAATATATACAGATGCGTCAAGGTTAGAAGATGGGAGGGTTGGGATTGCTTTTGTTATTCCAAGTCTTGATATTAGAGTTTTTAGAAGAGTAAGTGACAATATAGCAGTTTTTACGGGAGAGTTAGTGGCAATTTTGTTCGCGTTACACTGGGGAGAAGGAAATGCAGCAATGCAAGTAGTCATAGCATCTGATTCCAGTAGTGCTTCAATGAGTTTACAAAATATGAGGTCTGAATCGAGGCAAGATATAATATATCATATATTACAAGTGGTTTATCGGATAAACATGTCTGGAAAACAATTAGTTCTTCTCTGGGTACCAGCACACATAGGAGTTGAAGGGAATGAGCTGGCAGATGCCGATGCAAAGAGAGGGGCAAGGAAAGAGATGGTGGATTCTCAAATTAAGTACAGTAAGGCTGAAATTATGAGCATATTTAAAAAGAAGTTAGAGAGTGATTGGCAGAAAGATCTGGATGAGGAGGTAAAGGGACAGTTTTATTATTCATTTCAAAAGAAGGTAAGGGATCCAGGGATGGGGGGTCTGTTAGCAAGGAAAGAAGAAGATGTTATATCTAGGTTGAGATTTGGACATACACGATTAAATAGTACTCTGAAACTGATTGGAAAGCATCCTACGGGGCAGTGTGAACACTGTGGGGAGAGTGAGACAGTTGAGCATGTTTTGATGAGATGGAGGAAGTATGAACAGCATAGAAGAGTTTTAAGTAGACGTATGGAGAATAGAGGGTTAATCTGGTCAGTGGGAACTGTTTTGCAGAGAGACTCTAGGTTCGATGTATATAAAGATCTGCTGACGTTTCTTCGTGTTACTGGGTTAAGTAGGAGAATTTAAGAAGATGTTGACTGCTGGGGCCTTCCTGTCCCACACTGCTTACCGGAAGGTGGCGGTAAATGCAACCTAAAGTTTTTTGCCAACCGCCATAAAACTAAAAAGAAGAAGAAGAAGAAGAAGAAGAAGAAGAAGATGGAGTTCACTGTCTTCCACTCTGGTTGCTGTCATGGCGGCTGTGGTTTGGCCTGGCGGTGTTCTGGATGTAGCCACATTCTTTGTGTCCAGCTGCTGTAATTGCTGTCAAGGCGCGCCATCTGCAATATGTAAGTGCTCTGGTCCTTTTTTGTTGCATGCATTTACATGCAGTGCTTAAAATCACTGCTCCTTTTAGTGTGGCTGATTGCTGGCCTGGGGGAGATGATCAGCTGGAGCCCTGCAGTGTGTGTGTGATTGTTGGTCAGCTCCAGGTGTGTGGCCAAGACGTGGATGGGCTGTATTTCCAGGGTTTATATCCTCAGCTCACCGGGTATGTGAATTTTGGCCATTTAAATTGGTAGACTCTTAGGTCTATCTATTTAATTTTAGATTTTTATCTCTTCTTTTTAGCTGTCCAGCGTCCAGTCATCACCATGTGGACCCGTGCTGCTGTTTGGTCTGCTTCGGTTTTCTTTCGTTTTGGTACTGTTTTCTTTTTTATTTTCAGCTGCCAACCTAAAGCGGAGTACAATGTTGGCCCAGCACTGTTGAGTGCAGCCTGGGCCTGTTTGGTGCAGAGGCCTTGTCACCTGTTTGGACTTTGGATGGCTGAGGCCTGGTGACACAGGCTCTTGCAAATTGTTCAACGGATTTGTTTTTGTTTTTTTTACTGATGATTTAGATATTGTTTTAATTATTTCTTTTGCTAGTTTGGTTTATTTCCTTGTATTAGTTGGCTTAATTGTTTGTTTCTTGTTGTTTGCTTTTGTATTTTGTTCATGTTTTGGATTAATTCATTGTTCTGTTTCTTTTTTTTCCACACCAGTAATGGTAAGTTTGGGCACATTTTATTAATCTGTATTTGTTTTCTGTTCTAGGTGCTGTGGCTTACTGCAGCAGTTATTCCCTGGTGGTGGTATTTTCTTCACGGTCCCCTTATTTGTTTGATTTTGTGTGCGTATGATTTGCGGTGTCACGGGTGATTACTTTGAGGATTCTTCTCCCTTTTTGGTTGTGCTGCCGCAGAGTAAGCCTCAGCCCAGGTTTTAATTCCTTGCTGCCCATTCTTCCTTTTAGTTGATATATGTTAACTGGTGTGTGTTATTTTCTCTTTTTTTGGATAATTTGTTAATAAACATTGTTACAATGGACATGTCTCGCCCCTCCTATGTAATGGAACTTGTGTTGGCCTAGTGACTGAAAACTCACCAGAGCTAGATTTCCTGGGTGCTAGACCCAGGTGGCGTTGTTGAAACCATAGTTGGTCTGCTTAAGTACCAAAGATCCCTTGGAAATCTCACCACATGTGGAAGGAGCTGAAACATGCAGTCTGGAGAAGGACAGCCTTCACATCTGAGACAGCTGGAGCAGTTTGCTCACCAGGAGTCAACACGTGCAGAAGTCTCACTGAGAGTTACAGAAATCACCTGACTGCAGTGACTGGTTTAAAAGGTTGTACAACAAAATATTAAGTTAAGGGTACCATCATTTTTGTCCAGGCCTGTTTCATATTCATGCAAAGTAATCAACAGAAGAGTACTGTCTGTCTGTATACAGACACACATTTATTTCCTTGACCAGATTTTTCTTTGTATAAAGCTGACTTTAGCACATCATCCAGCAATGTATTGCACTTAGTAATTTTTAAAAAATATTTTGTCTAAATAGTATGTGTTTGCTGAAGTAATCTGCTCATCATTTTCTGGCTTGTTCACTGAAATGTTGAAATCATCAAAATTGTTGCAGATTGTATTTTTCTTTGTCTGCTAATTGAAAAATCACTTAATTGTTGCAGTTCTGATCAGTTAGTAACATTTAGCCTTATCATAAATTACTGTACAGTATTTTTCTGTTCTAATATTAATTTCTTAATATACTTAACACTTAACATAATCCTTGAGTCGTCAGTTCAACGCTAATGCATTGTTTCATGTGCTCAGCTGTATAGATAATTTATTGCCAAAATTGTGGTTACACAATATGTTGTGCATGTTTTGTGCAAAAATGCCTAAAGTTATTAATATTGGCATTAAATTATTATTATTTCACAGAGCACTGATATCCTGCCGTTTCTGTTGTATCGGGATGGTTACTGAAACTGACTTGATATGGCACAGCCCCACCTAGAATATTTTTCACCAGCCGCCACTGCTGGACAGGTAAGAATGTATCACAGGACTACATATAGAGACAAACCATCACACTCACATTCACACCTACAGACAATTTAGACTCACCAATTAACCTCAGCATGTTTTTGGACTGTGGGTGGAAGTACCCAGAGAAAACTTATTCATGCACAGGGAGAACATTAAACTCCATGCAGAAAGATCGCCAACAAGGGATCTTCTAGCAGCAAGGCAAAAGCGCAAACCACCAATCCACTGTGCAGCCCTCTAAAACTAGTTGAATTACATTATTCTGAAAGGTTAATATATAATTTCAGCACAAAAGAAACACTGCCTACTCAGCTTTAACTGGCTCCCACCTCATTTGAACTTCGCAAAAGTGGCCCTGTGAGTCAAAACCACTGCCCTTTAAATGTTGAAGAAGAATTTTAGCAGTCATCCATTTATGTATTCAGCAGATTCAGATCAACATTGGCATCCATCTGGATGAATATTTCAGGTCATCTCATGTCTGGTGCAAAAACGGTTATGGTGATCAATTTGGTGATAGTTTGCGTCTACGACCAAGACACAATTGCTTGGTCAATAACAGAACAAGAAAAAAATTAACAAAAAATAAGACAGTAGTGTTGGCCCGATCTGCCAGATGTCAACTTTCATGTGTTTTTGTACAGCTGAGAGTCTAGTGTCCTTATGGTGACAATGTCTCATTATTGTCAGGTATTTCAGAATTATTAGAAAGCACATGTTTTCATAACTATGATATACCAAGTCTGAATTATGAGATAATATCTAATACAATATAATTGTAATAAATACGGGAAATAGTCTATTGGGTGATAAGAAAAGTTCATCCATAGGAGAACAAATATTTTAAAATACTGCAAAATGCCTGTGATTCTTAGTGCATTACATTCTGTTGTACTCTATTTGAATTGGTGCCTGAATTTAGTATTTCCCTTTACATAAAACAAATTTCCAACACAAAATGATTCAAAAAAAGGAGCAAACTGCTGACTGTCATTTCACAAGAATTCAAATGTTCAAATGAAACCTTTGGACATGGAAGAATATATTAGTATGAGGAACTTTGAAGCCAAGATATCTGATGGTCTGCTGTTTTACTTATGTCAGAATAAACTGGATGTTCAAATATGACAGCTTGGCTTTAGAAATAAAAACACAGATATGACCATTTACTCTTTTCATGCAAGTCATAGTATGGCGTGTGATAGCTACCCAGTTAATTCATCGAATGGCACAGTGGCAGACTAGCTCCGGCATCAGCACTTAATGTTGCCACCAAAACCTGCAAAAAGTGAGTATTTACTTCGAAATTAATATTTACATGGTCATTTACAAGTGACACTGAGAACATACTGAGACCGTGAAAATGTATTTATGTTATCATGAAGCCCCTGCTTTTTAAGAGAGGATGGGAGGGAGCGCTATGCTTTCCTAAAAGCATGCATGCTTGCCGTGTGTGTGTCTGCGTGTGACAGCAAGACGGTGAAAGAAAAAGAGAAAAGCAGCAACAAATAGAGTAAAGATACATAGTTAATTACAGACTTAGGTAAAATGACATCTGTGGAAATATGTCTAATATGTATGTGGTATACATATAAAAACTTTTTCAATTAGCTTAATGGAAATCGCTTTGAGCATTTATAATTTCACTCTTGGAAAGATGGAAATACCGCTTGGAATGGTGACACCCACACACATTGTCTGCACACAAAGGTTTCATTGTCTAAATAAATTGCTTCTGAACACCTCCTGAAATACTATTAATTGTTTTTCTTTTGTTGAATCCTGGGAGAGGAGGAAAAGTGGAGGAGACATGAAGCAGCCCGTGACTCACACCGTGGTTGTGTATGTCTCCTGATCAGTAAATACAAAGTATCACATTTTAGCTCTGTTTATATCTAATTTGTGTAAAATTGAAATTGACAATTACAATTGTAAAATCAGTTCTTGTTTTCTATGATGCCAGATCAATTTAATTAATCTTAATTCTTTCATTAATCCACCTCAACTCCTTCACTGTTAAGGGTAAGTGGAGGAGCTCAGGCGCAGGAAACGACAGACAGCGGTTCTTAGGTTTTGAGGATTTATTTTTACAATAAACAAAAGACTACAAATCCCAGTCAGGGAAACAGAACTTAGGCAACAGCCTTAAACCAAAATAGCGCTGACTAGCGGAACGGGGGTCTAATTCTCAATAAACTACGCTTTGCAAATCAGAGGGGTTTCTCAAAAACCTAATCCACGAATCAAAATGAAACAGATGCGAACACGGCAGAAGATACCTAATCACAAGGATATACTAAAGCGAGTCAGCTTACTCTAACGTAGACAGTTAATCACTAAAGGCTCAGTTCAAGCTTAACTTTACAAACGAGTGGTTCTTTTCTCAACTACTTAACACAAGGAATCAGGATGCTCGGACTGGGTTTCGGGCAGCTGGAGCGGGTTGAAGACGGCTGGCCGTTTGGGGGGCAGATGATGGACTACTGCCACAGGTTGACAGGAAGAACGCCAGGTTACGGAGGCAACACAGCTGAATCTCGTCTCGTTGAAGGCAGGGTGAATGATCAGGCGGCTCCGGGAGTGACGTAGACTGGAATGGAGGAAACAGAAAATGAATTAAGAGCAAGCACTGGCGGTATGGTAGCTTGACTGACTGACCGACTGACTGCTCCTGTGCCAATTGATCATGATCACGAAATGTGAAACACCTGTACCATTCTTGCCTGCTGAACCAACCTAGAAAAAGAGGGAGAGAGAGAGCACAGAGCAGAGCTAACTAGGACCAGCTGCAGCTGGCCTGACATTCACATTAGTCTGCTTCTCACGGCTTGGCTTTGTTCAGCTTACACAAAGCACCAAACTCATTTTCTGATATGTATGTGCTCAAGCAAAATGGCATTTCATGTGTAGCTGATTAAGAAAAAAATGAAAAAGTGAACAGACAAGACATTTCAGCATCTCTGCAAGTACTAACTCTTATTTGATTTGGTGGGTTGAAGAGCACAATCATATTTTCAACACACAAACAGAACACACAAACAAATTATCTGTTTGAGCGGTACCGTTTCATAATCGTTTTAAGTCCATAATCTACATAAACAACCTAATCCGTCCTTACATTTACATTACCAACCAGTCATGCTCTCACATCCAGCAGATATTGTGTGCTGCGCTGCGGTTCTTTGCAAATGGAAGTTTTTATATAATGTCGGAGATGCAGAGTAAGGCAGCTGTATGGAGGACATTCAGAAAAGTGTTCCTGGCCCTGAAACGGCTTTAACTCATCATTGTGGTTTTCCTGGACACAAACCTGTCAGAGCATCAAGGAGGAGTTCCACAGGATTGCAGGTGAATGATGTAGAGATCTGTTAAATTCGTTTTAAATCATATTCTGTTCATGGCATTGTGCTGCAGCCTCAGACTGTGATTAGTCATTTGAATTTCTTTTAGGATTTCCCAGTGTGATTGGCTGCATAGATGCACACACATCCCCATCACAGCTCCCTCACATCATGAACAGGAAGTCCATTCACAGCATAAATGTGCAGGTGGGCTACAGGTAGACTGACTACTGTTTCTAAATGTTAAAGACTGCATCATAGTTCAACATCTGTCATTCTCTGCACTGTCCAGATCATATGTGATGTCGCATACATCATTTCTAATGTGGAGGCCAAGTGGTCTGGGTCTGTTCATGACTCCAGGATTTATGGAGAGTCTAACCTGAGCAACAGACTGACTAAAGATTTTCACAATAGAATTCTCTTGTCTCTCTCCTTTAATATACTCTGATGTATCCACTATACATTACAGGAGAGTTTGATGGCCTTCTGCTGGGTGACAGGGGTTACCATGCCAACCCAGGCTGATGACCTCATACCCTGACCCTGAACCAGGCCCCCAACAGAACTTCAACCGGACTCACTGCAGGACCAGAGCCCGGGTGAAGATGACCATAGGCCTGCTGAAAGCCCGTTTCCAGCGCCTACGTCACCTCAGGCTGACCCCTGAGAGGGCCTGTGATATTACTGTGGCATGTGTTGTTCTTCATAATATCACTATTAGAGGAGAGCAACACCCTGCCCTACAAACTGAAGACCCAGATGATGACCCCATCCACCTGTAGCTATCCAGGACAGCAGAGCAGTCAGAGACACTATATGCAATTAAAGCTGCAAGCAGCGAGGGACGGGTCCTCGCATCCACGCTGGTCGGCGAATCCACGCACGTCCACCAGGTGACGCTGTGACTGAGAGTGTGTGTCGGCCTCTGAATCGCATCTGGACCAGAGTTTGATCATACATGTAAAATTTCAGCCAGATTGGAGCATGTTCAGACAAGTTATACAGCATTTCCTGCCCATCCACCACCAGGTGGCGCTGCAACTCAGAGTGTATTTCAAACAGTGGATGTGATGAGGGTTGGACTCTGATCACTCATGTAAAGTTTCAGGCTGATATGACCATGTAGAGGCCAGTTATATAGCATTTCCTGTCCATCCACCACCAGGTGGCGCTGCAACTCAGAGTGTATTTCAAACAGTGGATGTGATGAGGGTTGGAGTCTGATCACTCATGTAAAGTTTCAGGCTGATTTGACCATGTAGAGGCCAGTTCGACAGCATTTACTGTCCATCCAACAGGTGGCGCTGCCACTGAGAGTGTATGTTGGCCTGTAAATGTGATCAGGATTGGAGTGTGATTATACATGTGAAGTTTCAGGCAGATTGGAGCATACTGAGAAGAATTAGACACCACTTCCTGTTTCATGGCGAAGGATCAGTATTTTGAGGGGCCGCCATGGCCACACCTTTTGGCTTCTGGCCGAGTTTTTGATAACTTTTCATCAAGAAGGTCTGGTGCATGTGCTGACCAAATTTCAGTTCTCTCAGACTTACACCCGAGGAGCTATTAATTTTGACAAATTTACAGCAAATTCAAGATGGCCGACTTCCTGTTGGGTTCAGGGCGTGGCTGTGATTGACTTTTTGGTGTGTCCTGATGTGGTGCATATGCCCACCAAATATTGTAGCTGTAAATGAAACATTGTGGAAGTTGGCCTAATGACCACTTTTTCAATTTTGCAGGTGGCGCTATAGAGCCATTTTGCCACACACATGCGCAACTCCCATAAAATATCAAATTTTTCGCCAGTCCTGATGTGCACGCCAAATTTCATGCGTTTTGGGATATGATAAGGCCCCCAAAAAGGCAATTCATTTGCCGGGAGAAATTAATTTTGACAAATTTACAGCAAATTCAAGATGGCCGACTTCCTGTTGGGTTTAGGGCATGGCTGTGATTGACTTTTTGGTGTGTCCTGATGTGGTGCATATGCCCACCAAATATTGTAGCTGTAAATGAAACATTGTGGAAGTTGGCCTAATGACTACTTTTTCAAGTTTGCAGGTGGCGCTATAGAGCCATTTTGCCACGCGCATGCGCAACTCCCATGAAATATCAAATTTTGGCCAGTCCTGATGTGCATGCCAAATTTCATGCGTTTTGGAGTATTATAAGGCCGCCAAAAAGCCAATTTACTTTACAGGAGAAAAAAGTAAATAAATAAAATTAAAAAAAAAACCCTAGGGTTTCAATAGGGTCCTAGGCACCGCTGGTGCCTTGGACAGTCGGTGCCCTTGCACCGCCTGTCCTCGGCACCGTCGGTGCTCGGACCCTAATAATAATAATAAGGAAAAAGAAAAATTAAAGCTACAAGCAGCGTTGAACGGGTCCTCGCATCCTTGCTGGTCGGCCACCCTAAGCATGTCCACCAGGCAATGCTGCGACTGAGAGTGTATTTCGGCCCATGAATGTCACAAAGGCTGGATTCTGAGCACACAGGTCAAATTTCAGGCAGATTGGAGCATGTACAGGCTATTTATGCAGCACTTTCTGTCCATCCACCAGGTGGCGCTATCTGTGTTACTGTATATTGGTCTATGAAACTCATCAGGACTGGTCTCTGATCAAACATGTTAAGTTTGAGGCAGATTGCAGCATTTTTCTTTTGATAACTTTTGTTTGGCTGGATATTCACTATAATCTGTCCAAATATGAAGCCAGAATATTGTACGGTTTCAGAGGAGATCATCTTTAAAGGGTTTTCATATTTGGGTTATAGCGCCCCCTAGATTGAAGATAGCTCAAATCAGTCCAACAAGTTTGGTCGAGGTCGAGCAGACGAACACGTGAGTGGTGGTTGCATGTCTCTACGATATTACTGTGCGAAGAGCTGAGGTTATTTGGGATTTATACAGTTTGTTTTGTGTTCCTAGGTGGCGCTATAGAGTTTTCCAGAATTTGTTTTCAGAATATTGAAATTTCAGCAGACCGGACCTGTGTCCAAATTTCAGCAAAATACATGCACGTTTAGGGGGTCAAATTAAGCGGAACATGGTTTCAGGTGAAGACAAACTTTGACAGCTTATAAAAGAAAAACTAGACAAGTTAGCCTTTTTCTTTTGATAACTTTTGTTTGGCTGGATATTCACTATAATCTGTCCAAATATGAAGCCAGAATATTGAACGGTGTCGGAGGAGATAATCTTTGAAAGGTTTTCATATTTTGGGTTATAGCGCCCCCTAGATTGACGATAGCTGGAATGGTTCGGACAGGTCTTCGTAGAGCTCGAGCGAGCGAACGTGCGTGCAAAATTTTATATAAACTCATGCACGTTTAGGGGTCAAATTGAAGCGAAACATGGTTTCTGGTTGAAGACAAACTTTGTTAGCTTATGAAAGAAAAAACTAGACAAGTTAGCCTTTTTCTTTTGATAACTTTTGTTTGGCTGGATATTCACTATAATCTGTCCAAATATGAAGCCGGAATATTGTACGGTTTCGGAGGAGATAATCTTTAAAGGGTTTTCATATTTTGGGTTATAGCGCCCCCGAGATTGAAGATGGCTCAAATCGGGCAGACAGGTTTTCATAGAGCTCGAGCCAACGAACGCGTGAGTGGTGGTTGCGTGTCTCTACGACATTTCTGTGCAGAGAGCTGAGGTTATTTGTGATTTTTGAAATTTTCGTGTCCCTAGGTGGCGCTATAGAGTTTTTGAGAATTTGTTTTCAGTATATTGAAATTTTCGCATGACCCGACGTGCGTGCCAAATTTCATAAAAAGTTATGCACGTTTAGGGGGTCAAATTAAGGGAAACGTGCGGGGAAAAATAATAATAATAATATTAAAGCTGAGAGCAGCGTTGAACGGGTCCTCGCATACTTCCTGGTCGGCGACCCCAAGCATCTCCACCAGGCAAAGCTTCGACTGAGAGTGTATTTAGGCCCATGAATGTCACAAAGGCTGGATTCTGAGCACACAGGTCAAATTTCCAGACAGATTGGAGCATGTACAGGCTATTTATGCAGCACTTTGTGTCCATCCACCAGGTGGCGCTATCTCTGTGACTGTATGTTGGTCTATGAAACTCATCAGGACTGGACTCTGATCAAACATGTAAAGTTTGAGGGGATTGCAGCGTGTACAGGGGATTTACACAAGACGTCCTGCTTCATGGCGTAAACATTAAACTTCAGCTGCCCGCCATGGCCACGCCCTTTGAGTTTTATGAACAATTTCGCAAATATGCAACCTGAAGACGTGTCTATATATTTTCCCAAATTCAGATGTTTTGGAGTTATTGCCTGTGAGAAATGAATTTTTTAAAATGAACCAAAAACACCAAAAATCTGACATTTAATTAAAAATGGCCGACTTTCTGTTGGGTTAGAGAATGACTCCAAGGAGACTTTTTGTTGCACTGACATGGCTACATATTGAATGCCAAATTCATAGTCCTAGCTAAAGTCTCTGGGGAGGCTATTTTTTAAATGCTGTAGGAGGCGCGATGGTACATGCTGTGAATGTATTTTAGTCTATAAATGTGATCAGGACAGG